>NC_066620.1:11878535-12550810 GCF_025201925.1 Gopherus flavomarginatus | reverse complement strand
AGTCTGACTTTCAGGTCTGTAAAATATACTTCTATAATTTATAGGGAAAATGTCTTCATTTTTAAATGTATCATTATTGGTCTATGTGTATGTCCCAGAAAACATTGGGCAGCAGGACCAATATTTTCAGAAAGAGGAGCCCAGAGCTGGGCTCCTAAATCCCTATTTACGCACCTAAGTAACTAGCCTGAAATTCTGGCCACATATTTAGGTGCTTAAATTGAATTAGGTGCTAAATGAATTGAGGAGGCTAAAGTTAGACTCCTGTTTCCGTAAAATCTTGGTCCAGCTACCCAATGTTTTCTGTGAGAGAAGGCTAAGTTTCTCAGGCCCAAGACCCCATGGTCGCCGCCGGTGAACCATTCCATGTGTTGTCCAGTTTTCAGATGTCACATCATCCAGTGAAAAAACGAGCTCAGAATGACAACAACAATTATTAATTTGTATTGGGAAGCCAAGAAAATGTTACTCCTCATTTATCCATTCTTTGGCTTTAAGCATTCAATAACTTTCCTGCCAGGGAACGTATTTCCCCCCCTCTATATTCTGTGGTTTACGTTGTTATTTGTTAATATATATATATACATATAGTGGCATACTATTTACCTCAGTCTGCAGCTTCAGGCCTTTGTACAGCTTCTCAGACTACCCTCCACTAGGAATTCATGAATATATAACTGGAAGGCTTCTAGTAGCAGAAAGCATGTATTCAACATGCAGTCAAAATACACACATTTACTACCTAGGCCTGTCGAATATTGGAATGGTGCTAGGTCCAAAGCTGTAAAAATTTGGAATATTGCAACTTGTCTATGAAGTAATGGAGCGTCAGCTTTGTTACATTTTGTTGTTTCCTAATAATGTCTGTGACTAACTTAAGTACATCTTTATCTTTAGGCATGGATGCCTAATAGAGAGATATATACCTTGATAAATTTGTGCGTGGATCGGTATAGTGTGCCAGGAATTTATTTAATAAGAGAACTAGTTATAATCATGCATTATGTTTTTGTAAACACATGTTTTAGGCAGATCAATAGTTCACTACATTATTTTGGTTAAACGTGACTGCTTATTAATGCAGATTTTTCTTTGAGACACTAAATTAAATTGCTAATTTTTTTCTTCCTAACCCTCTGCCTTTAATGCAAGTGACTTGTAATAGGTTATTCCAAAACCAGGAAGAAGATTTTGACTAAAAACATATCAGATTTTTGTGGAGAGAGGGACTTTCTACTCAAGGTGGCTGCTGCTAAGATTAACATTTAATTCTTTGTTTTCTGAACAGAGGGCCAGATTTTAATCCCTAGGTGAGAATCTAATCTGCAGTCATTCCACTGTAATCTGTGGAATCAGTTGAGATTTACACTGATGTAACAAATGAGAATCTGACCATAATTTCCAAAATACTAGCTTCCTGACTGTCACATTGCCAGTGGTTGGCCACAGAATAAAAGAGGTAAAACGCTGCCCAAAACCAAAGAATGGAAAATATCGATATGACAAGAGGATGAAAGAAAGACATCTGCAAGAAAACTATGATTCCACCTCTAGCTCTGTGCAATCAGTGGTATTAACAGAAGGGCTCAGGGGGAACTGGGATCTGTACGTCCAGGTAAGCAAAAAGTATTCAGACTCTCTCTCCACAGAACAACACTATGGGTTGGGATACCACACATAAGAAGGGTATAGGAAAGCACAGCTGGCAGCGACTAAGGGACTGAAGCAAAGCTTAAAGCTGACGTGGTTGGGTTAAGCCATTTTCCATAGTGTGTAAAATATCACATTCTTAATGAAGTGTGTACCTGAATGTTGGGGTTTTGTCCATTGATGTCCGCTTTTGACAGGTCAGGAAAGTTTGGGAGATCCAAGAGGAAGGATCTGGGTCCATCTCTTTGTAATGATGTGTGTCCATTTTCCTGCCTGAATCGCTGTTTGGGGAATGGCCTGTGTGCTGCCTGGTGGTCAGGATACTGTCTTTTGTCTTTGGGGTTTAACGTGAAGCTGGTTTTGGGAGCAGAATGGCCATCTGCACCCAGGGTGTTCTGGGGAGAAAGGAATACATTAAATAACACCATTAATAAAAACAGCAACAATAAAACCCAGCCTTGGCTACTCTGACCCCTATCTCCAACTTTAAATTGATGAAGATCATCAGACAGACAGCTTGTGTGCAAACAGCAGAATACCAGGACAACATTGCTCAGGCAGTCTTTGTACGTTCTGCAAGGTGCACACAAATCCTTACATGTACATCCCAAAGCTAGGCACCCAAGTATGTAAAATATAACACTAGAATTTTCCAAAGAGTTCAGCTTCAGCTCTCAGGGAATCATTCCATTACAATAGTATAAATCTGCAGCCAGACCAGATGAGATAAGATTCAATGTTACTTGGGTACCCTCGCTCCTTCAGGATCTTTTGACAATCTCAGTCTTCCAGCAGGTCCCCCCATCATGGACATGGGCACCAAACTTTAGGCATCCACATGTGAAATGATTGGCCTTCACACCCTGACTTGCAAAAGTGTGGTGCAAGATCAAAAAGTGCTTTTGAAAATCATGCCCCCTAATGACCTAAAACAATAAAAGGGCATCCTTATCGTAAAGTGGTTTGGTTTTGTCCCACAGCGAAATCAAAACAGAAGTACTGAATGCAAAGTTCACATTGGACTTCGCAGGGTTAAAAGATCATCACATGCTGAACTGGACAGCTCTTACTCATCTGCCTTCAAACTCACTTGGACACAAACTTACAGATTTTAAGGCCAGAAGGGACCATCATGATCATCTAGTCTGACCTCCTGCATACTGCAGGCCACAGAACCTCACCCACCCCTCTCCTGTAGCTGAACCTCTAGCTGAAATATTTAGTCCTCAGATCATGATTTAAAGACTTTATAATTCCTTTAAATGACCATCATTTTCCTCCTAAACAAAGAGTGAGCAGAGGACAGGAAGGAGAGAGAGGCAGAAAAGTAATCTCAGTAACATGAAAAACTAAGAGCCCTCAGTAAACTCTTGTTCAGGGTAAAGCTTACCTACTGTTATCACACATTAGAGAGGCATAATAAAGGGCATCTGAGGTAACAAGGTCTTCCCAAACACTGAGTACCGTCAATCACAGTGCTAGTTATTAAAGGCATGCAAACAGGAGATGGCACATACAGAGCCCGTATGTAATTTTAATAGACAGATTAATTGTAAAGTCTAGCCACCTTCAGCTAATGTACGTGTTTCTGACAGGCACACTGGTTTAAGGCTTTAGATTACTGTTAGATAATGAGTAATTTACATCAGTATCTTGGAACACTGTGATTAAACAGTTTCCCAGTTATGCGCGGAGTACGTCTGACAAAAGACACTATTGCTGCTATAAAACAAATTCAGACAGACAGAAACCAATGAAGAAATGTGACATTTTACTGTTTTGGGGCAGGGTATCTGATGACTTCTATTGCAAAATTAAATATCCACTTCATAAAGGGTTTCTCCTGTGATTTCAGAAGCATCTTAATTTTCTACACTAATGCAGCCTACATAGCTGATGGAATTAGTAAGAGATATGCACAGCCCCAGCTCTCTGTATCATTGGTTTAAATTCAAATGCAGTATTGACCTGTAGCTCTTGTAACAAGGGTGACACACAAGATTGCTAGTAAGAGACTCAAGTACATTTCTACCTGACCTGAATTGGGGTTACAAAAGTTAATACCCCTTCACATAACAGGAGTGAGTGGCTACTATTATGCTTACCGCCATTCAATAGTTCAGTGCCAGAGGTAAGATAAACTGGTGGTTTTAATTAAATCCTTAGCAGGCAGGTGTCCCCATTATAAAACCACCAAGACCAGGGTGCAGTTGCTTGGAGGAGGGGAAGGAGGGGGGGAGTTAGACTCTTTTCCTTTGCCCTGGAAGGTGAAGGGCTTTATTTTAGCTAGAAATATCCTGACCCTGACAAAATCAGCTGTCCAGTTAGAGGGGATGTTTTGTGATGTTATATGTAAGGTAAGCTGTTGCTATACCTAAAGTATGGTTACATTTCTTTAGGGCTCCAGGGTTAGTACCCCATGCCAGTGGTTCTCCAACTTCTTTTTTCATGGAACACTTGAAAATTGCTGAGGGTCTTGATAGACCATGTAATGATCTTTCCAAATGTTGTTTGTACCGTTAGCTAACTACTGAAAAGCACTTTGGATAAAAGCACAATATAAAAAACCCCTTAATAATAATAATAATAATAATTATAATTAGTGTTTTTTGTTTTACAAATAAAAACACACAACTCATATTTTAATACCAGTAGTCTGGGAAGGAGGGTGGGTGGGTCTCTCCCCCATCACAGCAGCCCCTGAGCTGGTGCTGGGAAGGAGCAGGGGGGGGTCTCTCTCTCACCACAGCAGCCCCCCGAGCTAGGTCTGGAAAGGAGGGCTATCTCTCCCCAGCAGCCGCAGCCCTGGAGCTGGAGAAAGTTGCCTCTTTCTCTGGTCGCTGCAACCCTGCGCGTCCCAAATTCACCCCACCCCCTCTTCTCATGCCATTCTCCCCTCTTCCTATTTCCCCTACCTCACCCCACTGCCCCCTCCCACCAAGGCCACCACCTCACCTTACATGTGCGTCTTCTCCAGGGTCCAGGCACCTAATTAGTGGAACCACACCTGCGCGGCTCCACTAATTAGGAGGGGGCTGTTCATTTTCTCATGTGTGGCCGCCCAGGCATGCACCTTAGAGGGAACTATCTGCAGACCACCTGAATGGAGCTCGGTCTGCGGATCACAGTTTGAGAACCTCTTCCCTATGCTGATGGTAATCCTAATGGCTAGATTCCTGCATGGATATAAAATTTGTATCTGTGTCCCATCTGTGATCCACAAAAATGGTCTGACTGTTCTTTCATTGCAAAGAAATATGTAGCAAAAGGAGCAAAGCAGATGCAAAGGCAGCAGTGCCTTCGAGTTTCTCTCTAAAAATTTTGACTCAAATTTCTAGCCAATGCATCATTATAACCCCCACTGAAATCAGTGGAGCTATGCTGACTTACATCAACTGATGCTCTGGCCTGCTGTATTCAGTCATAATATAGTAAACTAGTATTTACTTGCCCCCTGTTGCTCAAAGCATTGCAAAACTGCCTGTTAGATGGCAACTACCCAGGTGCCTATAATTGGAACTTAGTTGCATAAGTATCTTTGTGGATTTGGGCCCTACTGACTATATCTTGACCTAGCTATTCCCCCCTCTGGGACCACTTACATTGCCTAGTGCTACTCTTCTTCTACTCTGTGTTCATGATGTGGTTGCCAGGCCTGAGGGCTGCTGAGGTGACCTCTGTCTAGCTAGCTGGCGATTTTGTAGCATTGCCCATTGCAATAGTATCTGAGTCCCACTGCCCAAAGTGCCAAAGCAACCAAAATATGACTCAAGGTAACTTAGCACATGTACATAATTAAACAAAACTCAGTGCTGATAAGTGCAGAGTAATGCACATTGGAAACTACAATCTCAGCTATACATACAAAATGATAGCTTCTACCACTCAGAAAAAAGAGACCTTAGAGTCATTGTGGGTAGTTCTCTGAAAACATCTGCTCAATGTGCAGCAACAGTCAAAAAAGCTGTCACAATATTAGGAATCATTGGGGAAGGAATTGATAAGAAGACAGAAAATATCACGATGCTGCCATATAAGTCTATGGTACACCCACATATTAAATACTTCATGCAGTTCTGGTTGCCCCATCTCAAAAAGCCTTATGGTCAAAGATGCAACCCCATGCTCTCGGTGTCCCTAAACCTTTAACTGACAGAAGCTGCGACAAGCGACAGGGGATGGATCATTTGATAGTTGCCCTGTTCTATTCATCCCCTCTGAAACATCTGGCACTGACTGCTGTTGGAAGGCAGGAAACTGGTTCTAGATGGACCACTGGTTTGACCCAGTATGGCCATTCTTATGTACATAATACACTTCTACCATGATATAACACTGTCCTTGGAAGTCAAAAAACCTTACCGCGTTATAGGTGAAACCACGTTATAGCGAACTTGCTTTGATCCACTGGAGTGCACAACGCCGCCCCCGCCGAGCGCTGCTTTACTGCGGTATATCTGAATTTGTGTTATATCGAGTCGCGCTATATCGGGGTAGAAGTGTATTAGGAAAGCTAGGGTCTCCATTTCCTGAAAGGATCATCCTGCAAGGCCTAATTCAGACCTAGTTTAAGTGAATACAATTTCACTGCTGTTGCACCCAGTCTGAATCTGGTCCATGATTTAGGACAGCAGGATTAGGGTTTTGCTGTTTTGTGTAGATGAACTGTTCGTGTTTACTATTCTGAATTCCCCAGATCTATAGCACAAGGCCAAAGTTATACCTATGCTTCCTTTATGTGTAGACTCATTCATTTGCTGAATGAAATACGGCATTTAGAAAGGTCTCGAGCCAATCCATCCTTAACTCAGTTTCAGGGGTGACTTCTTCCTTGCCAGGTTCCTTGTCTTTCACAATATTGGTGAATGTTGGTTCCAGATCTGAAGTCCTTGCAAACAATGTTTTTTCCTTCAGAGGATTGGGACAAACCCAACCCTCCTATCCCCAAAGTTGGAATCTCTTTGCTACAGTTTTTGAACACAAATTCTACAGGATGGCTGATATCCTCATGCTCCATTTCTAGCTCATCTTTCACATTCTCATCACTTGTTAAAATACAACCAGCACAGCTCATCCTTAAGGTGAGGAACTGACAATCTCTGTAAACCTTTTTACAATAGAAGGGGATTTATCTGTGGCCAGAGCTCCAGGTCAGCAGGGGAAAAAAGAGTCTCCATTGCAAGTTATTTGTTTTAAAGACAGGACACAGTCACTTATTCTGCAGCAGATAAAGCTATGGGGATTGTTATGCAGGGAGGGGAAGAATTATGTGGGGTCTTAAAGGAGGAGGAGCAGCACAAAATTTAACTGTTATTAAGGAGATTTTTTTTTCAAAGTCTTAAACGGGAGGTGAGCATCCAATTGCCTTTTGTATCTCTGAAAATCTCCCTTTTAAAACATTAGCTAGCAACAGCTTTGTGTGCAAAAAACTTATTGACTTCATAGTTGAAAATACAAAGGAACGGTTGAAACAGAGGCCACCTATTTCACTTGTATTTCAGTACCATCGCGTTACAACAGGAAGTACTAATTCTGCTAGCTTTTTTAAATTTTAAGACTGGTGCAAGATCTTGTCCTGACCACCTTGGACAAGGAAGTGTCCACAGAACAGGTGCAGCAAGGCAGCGATGCCAACTTCTCTGCTAACGTGCCTCAACCCTGATTTAGGGTTGCCAACTGTCTAACTGGATAAACACAAAAACTCTTGCCCTGCCCCCTGCCTGAAGGCCCTGCCCCCGCCCTGCTCGCTCCATCCCTCCTCCCTCTATTGCTTGCTCTCCCCCACTTTCACTGGGCTGGGGCAGGGAGGTGCGAGGTGGGAGAGGGTGTGGGCTCTGGGCTGGGGCCAAGGGGTTCGGGAGTGTGGGAGGGGGCTCTGGGCTGACCCTGGGGCAGGGGATTGGAGTGCAGGAGAGGGTGAGGGGTGCAGGCTCTGGGAGGGAGTTTGGGTGTGAGGGAGACTCAGGGCTGGCACTGGGGTGCAGGAGGAGGTGCAGGCTCTTGGAGGGGGCTCAGGGCTGGGGACAGGAGGGGGTGTGGGGTGTAGGCTCCAGCCAGGCAGCGCAGTGGGGCTAAGGCAGGCTCTCTCCCTGCCCTGGCCCCGCGGCACTCTCAGAAGCAGCTGGCACATCCCTGCGGCCCCTGGGAGGAGCAGGGGGCTCCGTGCGCTGCCCGCACCCCCAACCATCGCCCCTGCAGCTCCCACTGGCTGCAGTTCCCGGCCCCTTCCCCAGGGGCTACAGGGTTGCGCCAGCTGCTTTTGGAAGCAGCGCGGAGCCAGGGCAGGCAGGGAGCCTGCCTTAGTCCTGCTGTGCCACTGGAATTTCAGCACCTAAAATCTCCTGGTTTGGCTTCAGTAGCCTCTGGGAGATCGAGCCTGATTCTGGGAGTGTCCCAGCGAAATCGGGAGGGTTGGCAACCCTGGTCTGAGGGGCCATCACCAAGGATGTGGGATCCATCACCCACCGAAGTGAACAGGAACCCTTCCTTTGACTTCAACAAGCACTGGATCAAGCCTTTAGCCATCTCAGTGCGGAGCAAGATTCAATAGCGTTGCACCTGTTTACACTAAGGCTGAATTTTGTCTATGTAATCTAAATCCCAATACTTAGAAATCACGTCATCTTTTACACACAATAAGCAAGTCCTAGCAGACTGAAAGTATCTGCTAAAAGCTAGAATCAAAGCCACAAAAATATTCCAGAAATCCAGAGTGCTAATGTTGTTTGAATGCAATATTTTGGTCTGGTTTTTACAGGTCAGCATGTATAGTCAGTGTAATTGAAAGACAATAGATACCTACATCTAAAATTCTTCTTGTGGCTTTTTAAGATGATCTTGTGGCTTTTTAAGATGATATTTCACAAGTTCATTCCACTCAGTCACTAAGACTATGATTTCAGTGATGTAAACCAGGCTAATAATTGAAGTTTTTGTCTCTCCCAAGCGGAAAAAATGACCTTGCTTGAAAACAATTCACAGTTTCAATGTTTCCTTCAGCCATTTATAGTTTCCAACAAACAATTACTCCCTGCATCTATGCCTTCCTTTTAAAGGCCACTAAATATTCACCCTGGGCTTACAGAAGGGTCTGATATTCCGGCTGTAGTATCTGGCAGATGTTTTCCTTGGTGACTTGAAAGTGTTAATTCCATGTGGGTCACAAGCTACAGGATGACTTAATCACACAATCAAAAGTTAATAACAGGGAAGCAAGAAAGCAGACATGTTATATTTGAAAAACGTGATGTTTCCTGTGCTCACTAGCATCTTGGATACTGAAAACACCACCAAACCACTGCAAGTCTGCTTGCCTGCCCCTCTCCCATTCACTCCCCCCACCTTTTTTTGTTTGGCTTTGGGGGGGGGGGGAGGAGGCAACAATTGCCAATAATAATTAGTGCTTCATATGTTCAAAGCACTGTGCAGATACTAATCACTGCAACAGTCATGTCAGGTAAATATCCTCCCCAGTTTAGACAGAGAAACTGAGGCAGAGACGTGAAATGATGAGGTCAAGGTCACATACCACATCTATTCCCTTGCTCATTATATAAGCAATATATTTTTAAGCCTGGAAGTGCAATGTGAGCATCTCCATTTTGAAAGGATTGGGGGGTAAGGGTCACATGAATGACTGAATTCCAACGGAATAACTTGCATCTGCATACACAATGGTAATAAGCTTTCTTGCTTCAGAAACAAGCTACAGAGGATGCTATGTCCTCCTTCTGCCCCTGGAAGGTTGTGGGGGGAGGGAGGCGCGGTTGCAAGGGGAAGAAACTGAGCAAGCAGACATTAAAAGAACCAGGCTTCTTATACTATACATACACCATCTATATACAAAAATATTATTTAAAAACAGCTTCCCTTCTTCTTTCACTATTTTCTAGAGCCTATCAAAGAAGCATGACTTGAGTTTCAATTTCAAACAACTCAATGGGCATTCCACTAGACTGCCGACAGGAAATGAATATCATACAGGAACTGAACAAGGCAGATGCCTCTGAATCAGACAGGTAGGTGAAAAAAATATTTATCTTCATTTCTTCACCCCCACCCCCTGCAGGTCACTACTGAAGTCTAAGTTACTCTTGCAATAAATTAACTGAGTCTTTAAACTCATTAGCTGCACCGAATGCTTGAAGCCACCTGGATGTTAATGACATTAACATTGATGGTCAAATTCATCCTAGAAGTAAATCCATCACCTACAGTGGAATTCTATTGAGAATTAATCTCAGCCTGCAAGCTTTAAGACCCTACTTTTGAGGAGTTTGATGACCATTTTATCAAGCTTGGTACCAGTGTCCCCTTACTAATGATTTGGGCATCTTAAAACTTCCTCTGAATTCAGCAGTTCAATTGTGGAGAGAGCAGTGGGACATCTGAAAGGAGATGTCTGAGAAATGGCTAGAGTGAACAAGATCTGGACTGGGATGGAGAGGTGCATCTACTTGGAGCTGGATGAGATGCCCCAGTGTGTATACAGGAAAAAATTGCAAATTTGTGAAGCGCTTGCTGATGGTCTGTGGTGAGGTGGCTGGCTATATATTGCTCGCTCTTCCTTGCTTCCTGCTGCTTAGTTACATTACTTTCCTAATACTACTTTTCCAAATAAATGTCTGTAATTGCCACAGGGACATTATGTGACTGCAAATTGAAAGGGAGGTGGCTGATGTGACTGCCTCTCTTTGCTCCCCTCTAGTAATGCAGATTACGCTACAAAAGAACTAAGGAACCCATGGCATAGCGGAAGAAGACTGGAGAACCGGCAGAGGAGAAGCCACTACAATCAGTCAGCAAGGTCAGGAGAGCACAAAACTGTGAAAGCCAAAAAAAGGAGAGAAAGCAAAGAGAGTGAAAGAGAAGCAGAAGTCAGGAAAGGCTGCAGTAGAGAAGCACCTGTTTCACTCTGCTAGGAGCTAAATGAGTGAGGTTGCTCAGTGGCTTTGGTGAGAAGGGCAGAATCAAACCTTACTTAAAATGTTGTCTTGGCTGGAAGAGAGATTCAAGAAGAGTAGAGGAGATTCTGGCATTGGTCAATTTCTTAGCATTTGCCCCCAGATGTTTTGGGCAATTACTGTAAAAAAAATTTAAATGGTGCAGTGGGGACACAGGCTGGACAGTTATGCCAAAATCATGTATAATTTGGGCATTAGCCTGGCCTCATTTTTTGGTAAGATCACCCTCTAACCGTTTCCCATGGGCTATTTTGTTTAGGATTCAACTTTCAAAAGTGATTAGTGACTTTTGGGATCACAACACTTGGATGCCCAACTTGAATCCTCATAAAAGTACCTGATTTTCAGGAAATGTAGAGCATCTATTCTCTGAAAATTGAGGCTCTTTAAGGTGTCTCCATTTGGGCACCAAAAGTTGCTCTTGAAAATGTAGGCCTTAATTTTAAAACCAAAACCAAATTGCTACCTAAATAGGCCTCAATCTTGCAAACTCTTACACATGTAACTGCTCATATGGGTAGTCTGACTGACTTTCCCAATACCACTCATGAGAGTAAAGTTAGAAATGCGTATTAGCAGAATAATGGTCACATATGTTTCATTGTTGCTGTTTAATTCCACTTTGTGTTTGAGTGGGAGGGATTAATGTCCAATACTGAGCATTGTAGTCAGCCCTCAAATTTTGAGGGTGATGGTAGTATGTCTTGTGGGGGAGAGGTGCTGGGGAGGCTGACTGGTGTTTCAGCTATCTTTCTTTTTAAGAAACGCAGAACTGAGTAGTGGGGACCTGGCATATCCCCTTAAGTCCCCCTCCCCACTGATGTATGCAAAAACTCAAGCACTGACTTCAGTTGAAAATTCCTCTCATAATGGACAGTGGGAAGAATTAAAATGTTAATACCCAAAGCAATCACACGGATAACATTAAACTCGACTTTACTCTGACCATCCATAAAGTGACAAGCAAATCTTATTTCAGCAACAGTCATTCCATGCAAAGCCCTATTTTTGACTCACTTTTAATATGCTATTTAAAAAAAAGAAAAAACAATTTTATTCCTGGAGAGGGACAAAGGCATGGGTAACTATGGCAGGGTCTGCATCCAAGAGAAATGGTCACAAGTGGCACAACAAACAAGATGGAGAAAGGCATTTTTGGCCCCTAGAGGTACCCGTGACTTCAGAAGCACTGTGGGATCTAATGGTTTCTCCTTAAGCACTCTAGTTGCTACGTTTAACCAGCCTTAACTGAACTGAGCTTTGGCCAGTTTGCTTTCATCAGTCTGCATCTTGGGAAACCAAAGACCCTGCATCATCTGGGCCTGATAAAGGAGACAGAGCTTTGGTCGGGAACAGTGTCTGTGAACTGCTGCTAAAAGTTTCCTTTTTCTTAAATGGTCATCAGCCTAGACTGAATCAGAGCGGTGGCATATTTGAACTCAGCTGATTTCTGCAGAAGAGAGCTGTCAGGGTAGATGAGTAACTGCACAACACTGCCTTCTGGTATTTCTCCATGCTCGCCACACCTGCCAGTGTCCACAGCTGAGTCAACAAAGCCTGGTGGTCGGAGGTAGTTGTGGCTGACAGATGTATGGTCACCTGACCTTTGCCAAACATAACCAGGGGATCATCCACCAAATCAACAAGAAACCTAGTGACTCGATAGCATCTTATCCTGGCATTCCCGCCATCTCAGCAGCCTTGATTAGATGGGCAGCTAGAGATAGGACAAGTTAATGATCAGGCTTAATTACTGCTCATTTTAGAGATGTGTTAGTATCTCCATCTATAGCCCAGGTCTTCCGAGTACAAAGCATCTCTGCTGCAACCACACGAGGCTCTCCCCAGTGTCAGGGCATCTTCACAGTGATGCAGAGTTAGTGTTGCACCTCCAGTGCTGCCCCAACTATGCTCCCTACACCCTGAGTTCAGGAGGGTGCTCCGGGCTGGGACTGAGGGGTTTGGAGGGCAGGAGGGGGATCAGGGCTGTGGCAGAGGATTGGGGCATGGGAGAAAGTCAAGAGTGCAGGCTCCGGGCGGCACTTACTTCAAGCAGCTCCCGGAAACAGTGGCACGTCCAGCTCCTACGTGGAGGTGGCCAGATAGCTCTGCGCTTTGCTACATCCGCAGACGCTGCCCCTGCAGCTCCCATTGTCTGCGGTTTCTGGCCAATGGGAGCTGCAGAGTCGGCGCTTGGGGCGGGGGTAGCGTGTGGAGACTCCTGGCTGCCCCTAGGTGTAGGAGCTGGAGTGAGGACATGCCGCTGCTTCCGGGAGCTGCATGGAGCCACGGCATGCGCAGAGCGGGGCAAGCCCCTGACCCCGCTCCCTGGCTGGAGCACCGGAGCGGGGCAAATCCAACCCTGTTCCTCATCAGGAGCTCAAGGGCTGGATTAAAAAGGTCTGACAGGCCAGAAGTGGCCCGGGGGCCACAGTTTTCCCACCCCTCCTTTAGGTTATAGAAGAGAATAAGATGAAGAAAGAAAAGAAATATTTAAAGCCCAGAGAGAGGTGGAAATAATGAACAGGTAGTTCTGACAATAGAGAAACTGCAAACTACTTACTCATACCAAGACGCCCTCCTTTCCCACAGACAGTTAAGGTGGAGCGTGTGGTGCAGACCTGTGATATACATGGATTGTCGTCTACAACAATTGTAGTGAATGCAGACTTGTTTCGATGTTTTGGAGGTCATAATCCTCCTCCTCTGCCTCTTCTCTATTGTTACAACATCAAAGACCAACTCCTGGCTGAGATGCAGTCAATATGAAAAGGGCAACCAGCAAATTTACTGCTTGACTTCATTCCCTTTAAATGGAATAGGCACCATGGCCCTTTTTCAAAGCTCAGTCACAGACATATATCTTCTTTATAGGACATCATGTACAATACTGTGAAGCTGTAATGTGGGGGGCGGGAAAATAGAACACCTTTAAAAATCCCATGCGGTGAACATTCTTTTAAAAAACTATCACTGTGGTTACAGGTTTTCAAACACTCTGTGCATTCTAGCCATAGTCCATAAGGCTTCCACTATACATAACTATTTTACTGAACTAACTGAAATATATTTTAGCTAGGCTTAACACTTGAATCTGACTGGTTTCAAGAAAACGACATTAACAAAAAATGATTTAAAATAAATACCCATGCTCTTCAACTAAAGTGAAATGGCAGCATTCATGTCCCATGAATCATTAACTATTTTGTTACTATCTGATCTGCGTAGTGAACATTGACAGAACTAAATCCAGACTAATCTTAAAAATCAGTTACACAATGCCACCAACATCTACATTGCATCTTCATACAATAAGAAATGTAATCCATCTTAGTTACCGGGCTACTCTCAGGAGTCTTTAACATTTGCAGACGCTACAGTCATGTTAAAAATGGGAAGTTATAAAAGGCTTTCATTGCTGTAGTATTGCTGAATTATTTCAGTCTCTTGCGCAGGAAATACAAGGTAAGTGAATCAGATGTAATCGAAGGGATACATTTGATATAGAATTGAAGGATGGAGGTCAGTAAAATCAAGGCCCAATCAATAAAATAATTCTGTAATCACTGTATAGTAACCTGGGGCTATATTTCCGTTTACTGTCTACACTGCAAAGAAAAACCTGCAGTGCCATGTCTCAGAGCCCAGATCAATTGACTAGGCTCAGTTTGCAGAGCTAACAATATCAGTGTATGTATGCTTGGGCTGGAGTCGGGCTCAGAAACCGGCTGAGGGGTGTGAGTCTCGGAGCCAAGGGGGAACACCGCTCCGCAAGCCTGAGCCCCAGAAACCCAAATCACCTGACTCAGGCTCTGAGACTCAGAGTCATGGGTTTTTCTTTGCAGTGAAGACATACCTTTGGTAATGGATATTTGCCTTATACACTCTTCTCTTACAGATGGTTAGTAACCAGGTAGGCAGGGATTAACGTTATGGCTTCCATCTTGATTTAATTCTCTCCTCAGCCCTGAAAACATGAGTGTTAGGGTGCCACCTTTCTAACTGCTGGTAACTGGACCCTGAGGCACTGCCCTCTGCCACGCTTTTTCCCCCAAGGCACCGCCCCCATCATTCGCTCCTTTCCCCCACCCCGTTGCTTGCTGGGTTGTCTCAAGGAGCCTGCCTGCATGTAGGAGGCGGCCCCAGCAGAGCAGGAGCTGGTGTGGGTTAATGACCTGGCGCCTCCCCCCATCCCGCAGTAACCGGAGTTTAGGTTTGAGTGCCATTTAGGGTTGTCAGATCCCCTTTTCGAACAGATTTTCCAGTCGAAAACCCATCACCTGGCAACCCTAAAGGGGACCCAGACACAGAAGCCAAAAACTGGAACGTCTGGGTAAAATCCAGCTGGGTGGCAACCCTAATGAGTGCATGTATGCATGCACCCATACAGTCTCCTACAGGAAATTGTAATTTTCTTAAGGATGGCCTCTTAGTAGACTGGCCCACGGTTTGAAAAATATCTGTTAAATGAAAGTGGTGTATTCAAAAAGTAAAATGGAAATTGAAGAACTTGAATTATCAAATATATTATCTTTAATCAACTTAGAATAGCTCTGTGTAATATATTGACAAATTGAATTGATCTAAGTGAAGTTTAAATTGATGTAACCATGCCTGTATTAGTGGTTTGCGTTGTAACTAGATCAACTTTAAAATTTAATAAAATTGCACTGCTGTAACTCACAGGCAAAGCTAAAGACTCAAATTATGCTCTGTTGCACCTGTATTACTCCAGTGCAACTCCTGTTGATTTCAGGAGTCATTCTGTTTTTGCACTGGGGTAACTTGTAATGTTTTTGACACCACGTACTAGCATTTTGGTTTTGCGTGAGTAGCTGTATCAGAAGGCATCAGCTATGGATTAAGACTGATTTCAGACAAAGACACTAGTGCAGACTGCCAACTTTATTGCAGGTGTGCTCAATTTATAAAAAAGAGCCACACCACAACTGACATGCCTTTGTACTGATATCTAGTTCTTTTTCCACATTGTTAAGCAGAACTTTAGGACTATCTTTAATTGTGCTGTCTGATGGATCCCAATAATATTACACAGGTGACATGAGACTCTGGCCCACTAACAGGATACATTTTCAATTATACATACAGAATTTAACCACTAAGTATGATGAACAGCTAAATCCAATGCATCAGGCTGAAAATTAACCTCTTAATGCACAAAGGAATATTCCTAACCAAATGGTAGAATAGTTCTTCTAAAGAGCAATGTAATACATTTCTACATTTATTTTGGTCAGGCTGTGGCTGTTTTGTGACCTCTTAACAGAGCTTTCTCCTCTTAACAAGGCGAAAAGACAATAGGTTTTTGATTAAGACAGAGTCAGGAATTTTCTATGCACTGTACTTCAGCAGTGCAGTGGATAGTATAGACCAGGGGTAGGCAACCTGCGGCACACGAGCTGATTTTCAGTGGCACTCACACTGCCTGGGTCCTGGCCACTGGTCTGGGAGCTCTGCATTTTAATTTAATTTTAAATGAAGTTTCTTAAACATTTTAAAAACCTTATTTACTTTACATATAACAATAATTTAGTTATATATTATAGACTTATAGAAAGAGACCTTCTAAAAACGTTAATGTATTATTGGCACACAAAACCTTAAATTAGAATGAAGAACTGAAGTCTCGGCACACCCCTTCTGAAAGGTTGCTGATCCCTGGTATAGACAGAGGATTCCTTTCTCTCTTCCCACTTGGCAGTATGACAGAACTCATTTGCCAAAAATGGGTATGTGTAGAGGGAAGAGATTGGTGACAGATTACTATAGTGATATGGGATGTACAAGAACCTGAATAGGACAGATACTAATTCCAAATGTATCTCAATCCAGGAACCTAGTCCAGAATTTTGTTGAGGCCAACACCTCAAAGTTCAATATTCTACCCCAGACTGAAAAAGTGAAGTCCCTTAGAATGTAAACATGACAAATGGTGGTCTGCTACCATGCTCATACTGCTTGGCTACCATAAGACAGCATTATTCTTCAGATAAATTGTTGGCTGGCCCAGCACCAGCATGAGTTAGAGCAGCCATGGGGCTGCTCCAGTTTAACCCAGTAGCATACAGAGTAGAACCTTGGGAATGGAGGTTGTTCGTAACTCTGAAACGTTCGTAACTCTATATAAAATATTACGGTTGTTCTTTCAAAAGTTTACAACTGAACATTGACTCAATACAGCTTTGAAACTTTACTATTCAGAAGAAAAACACTGCTTTCCCTTTATTTTTAGTAGTTTATGTTTAATACAGTACTGTATAGTATTTGCTTTTTTGTTTGTTTTTGTTTCTGCTGCTCCCTGATTATGTACTTCTGGTTCCAAATGAGGTGTGTGGTTGACTAGTCAACTCGTAACTCTGATGTTCGTAACTGAGGTTCTGCTGTAGTCCCTAAAGGACCTTATGCTACCTGAGAATTTGTGAAACAGAGCTCTATCCTTCACTCTGTGTTGTGGTGGAGAGTAGGCAGGAGACATCTGTTTTATGCAAGCTGAGAGCTCCCCCTGCCAGTAGAGTTCTCTGCTTGCTAATTACAGATTTTGCTTCCTTTGCACCACCTCAACAGTGCCCAGAAGCCAGATCAGATGTGAGAATCTGGCTCATTTTTTATGTATTCTTCAGAATCCAGAAACTATTATCTGTTTCAGGCCCACAGTGCTTACTGAAACTTCACAAGCTTTGAATCTGGAACCCTCACAAGTGCATTAACCCAACAAGCTGTCTCTATCATTTCAAACTAGACCTCATCAGAGGAATACACTTGATGGTGTCCGATGCCTACACAGCTGATGTGTGATTGGTAGATAAGGGCAGAAGGTATCATTGCGATTATCTAGTTTGACCTCCTACACAATACAGGCCATGGGCTTCTCTGAATAAGTTTTTGCTTTAAATCCAACAGCTGTGGCTGAACTAGAGCATATCTTTTAAACAAACATTTATCTTTATTTAAAAATTTCCAATGATGGAGAATCCATGGTAATTTGTTTCAGTGGTTAGTTACTATACTATTAACTCACTATTAAACATTTGCACCTTATTTCTAGTCTGAATGTGGTTAGCTTAAACTTCCAACCTTTGTCTGCTAGACTTAACAGCCCTCTATTATCAAATTTCTGTCCCTCTGTAGGTTTTTAAACTGCAATCTGTTCACCCCTTAACCTTCTCTTTGAAAAGATAAATAGATTGAGCTCCTTGAGCCTTTCATTATAAGTCATGTTTTTCAATTCTTCAATCATTCTTGTGGCTCTTCTCTGAACCCTGTCTAATTTTTCAACATTCTCCTTGAATTGTGGACGCCAGAATTGGCCACAATATTCCGCTGGCGGTTATACCAGTGCCAAATACCAAGGTAATATAACCTCCCTGTTCCTACTTGATATTCCTCTGCTTATACATACAAGAAATGCATGCACTGTATTGAATCCCGTTTTAATATTAATATTCAAATATTAATATGAGTTTTCCATTACTGGACATGTTAAAGCGAATTTGTCAATGATCTGACTTTTTTGAGGGGGGGTGAAGAGAGAGAAGGGGAGAGGAGAACTAAACCCGAGTCACTATCCTGAAATGGTATGTATGTTAGTATCCTATATGACTGCATTAGCAAAGTGTCCGCTTCACTCTTCCTTCCACTCTTGTACCTCTCTGTTTCTTCCTTTTCATCTTAGAATTTCTGCTCTTTGAGGCAGGAACTCCATCTTCATCTATCTTACATAGCACATAAGAGTGCCTGGGGCTTTAAAAGGGCCATGCTACACTAACTGAAGACAATGGGAACCTTTCTATTGGCTTCACTGGACATTGGCTTGGGACTTGAGCAGACGTTACTAAGAACAGGGTTTACTCTGTCAGAAACTCTACTGTTAAGAGAGGGAAAGCAATCAACGCCCTGGGGGTGGGGGGGTTGTATCTAGTATTTCTACTGGCACCTGGCATTGCAGTATCTGAGCACTGATATCAAAGACTACACAGGTAAAGGGGGTAAACGGATATTTTCTAAGCAGAATGTTTTCTTCAGTTTCCGCACAGTCCAAAGCCTTTCCTAGGTGCTGTATTAAACCATAACAATAAAACATTCTGGATCAAGGTGGACTCATGATCAGAAAAGATCCAGGTTCCCCAAGGCCCTGATTATCTCTGCAGGAGGGATGTTTTTGCTATGCACATGTGACTGTGCAGAAAGGCTTAGTTGTGAAGAACAGCCAGCTCTTAACAGGAGAAAGTCGAGGAAGAAGACTCTCAGCCAGTGGTTTAGCTGGTGTAAAACTGGCATAGCTCCACTGAAGATAATGGAGCTAGGCAAATGTACATCACTGGAGGATCTGGCCTGGCGTGTACCACCATACACAGAGGCGGCTCCAGGCACCAGCACGCCAAGCCCATGCTTGGGGTGGAAAGCTGTGGGGGGCGCACTGCTGGTCACCGCGAGGGCGGCAGGCAGGTTGCCTTCGGCGGCATGCTTGCGGAGGGTCTGCTGGTCCCCGGCTTCGGCGGACCTCCCGCAGGCGTGCCGCTGAATTCACAGGACCAGGAACCTCCCGCAGGCAAGCTGCCGAGAGCAGCCTGCCTGCCATGGTTGGGCCGGCAAAATACCTAGAGCCGCCCCTGACCATACTATCCAGATATGTTTAAATCAGTCCTGACCTGCAACCTAGAGTGATTAGATGGAGAAAATGCAATAGAGTAGTGAGAGGGATATCATCCTTCTGAATTTCTTCTCTGGTTTTCTTGAAAAGCTACTCAAGGTGGAAAGGGTCTAGATGACTGCATGACTATACCCTCATAGAGGTGAGCAACGACATACCTGCTGCCATCTTGTTTGTTTCCAAGACAAGAGAAGAACATAAAATATGTGACCAACAGCTGCGATTGTTCTCTAAGATGCAGAAAAAAAACAAAGGGCAAAAGGAAGTGAAAGAAAGCAGGGAGCAGTCCTACACCTGCCCCCCCACTCCTCTGATAAAATATCATGCTGCTGCCTAACTGAATGACTGAAGTAGCTACCTATTAGTTTTAACATAGTGATAATTCATCCTTCACTTTGTTTGGATTTTTGGCATTTTCAATTTCAAATGTTTTATAAAAACAACAACAACGCTGGAACTGTTCTGCTCTTAGTGATGGGTAAATGAGTGATCACTGCTCTCACAACTGCCTAAAGAGTAGTGGAAAATTCATGGAAATGTTAGTCATCTAGTTTCTTTGTGATGTTCCCAATGACTTAGACTTCAGGCCTGGCATTTTCTGCATTCAAGACTTATTGTCACAATATTCCCTTGGACACATTTGTATTAAAGGGCAACAATTGTCACTACACTAACATTTCCTTCTACAGCTTGCTTAAGCACTCCGTATTTTCTCTCTTTAAATTATCACTTTCTTATTTGTATTGTGGCAGTGCCTATGTTGGGGACCCATTGTTAGGCACTATATATAGATAACTAAAAGCTCTGAAGAATTTAGGGTAGGATTTTCAAAAGGGCTTAAAATGAGGAAGGGATAGCTCAGTGGTTTGAGCATTAGCCTGCTAAACCCAGGGTTGTGAGTTCAATCCTTGAGGGGGCCATTTAGGGAAGTGGGGATTGGTCCTGCTTTGAGCAGGGGTTGGACTAGATGATCTCCTGAGGTCCCTTCCAACCCTAATGATCTGTGATTCTGTGAAAACTAGCCTAATTTCTGCCCCCATAGAAGCCAATGATGAAACTCTTATTGACTTTAAAGGGAGAATGCTTCAGCCAACTCTGAGCTTTTGAAAAAAGATCACACCCTTATTATTAAAGTGTCTAAAGGGCGACAACAGGTGGATGCAACAAAAAGTCAAGGCAATAGGGAATAGTTTAATTTGACACCATTAAATCTGTTAACGTAAAGCACAGTGGTGGAGCTGATTGCAACCCAACCCGTAACACTAAAATCTGGAACTTCCAAATGTTTGACTATCACTATTTCAATTTTCAGTATGTGATCACAAAGAAACAAATTGTTTTTTTTAAATAATATTTTGGACAGACTTGTGCTATACAAAAGTCCCTTGAAATCTCTCAATATACCTCAGATTATGCATACAACATACTTATCTTTTCTTTTAACCACTCAAAAGAATTTACAAGCATAAAAGGAAACATTTAAATGCTAAAATTATTTTCTATCATTAGTTGTATTCGAATCACTTTTTTCAAACTAAGAAAACAATGAGAAATTGTAATATAAAAAACAACATATTTAACTATCCAGAGAATTTTGAATGTCTTTGGTTTGAATGTCAATTTATTTTTCCTCTTTTCTTTCCCCACAAGAAATTATAAAACATATATTCATACCACAATTTTCATTATGTTCTTGTTACATCAAGATATATTTGCTCAGCAGTCTGCCAAGATACTAACATCATGCTTCTAGATTAATCTGTCAGATGTCATATTCATTATTAAATCTATAGCTGAAAATTGTATACTCATGTTATTTGCATACTTAAATTTCATGATGGTAGAACACAAAACACAGGAAGTTTTCAGACTTTTGAATAATGTTTTCATTCTGGAATTTTTCACACCAAATTTCCAGTTGTTATAATTTATTGATAAATTTATACATTTAGTACAAGTGCTTAAAATTACAACACAAGCTCAAATGTTAAATACTAAAAATACTTAAGTTTATGTTCAAAAGTTAAATACTTAAGTTTATATTTGAAATAGCAATTGGGCTGGTTAACCAGATTTCTCTGTGGTCAAAGAATTCCAAAATGGAGCAAGGTGTTGAAAAGCTTGGAGTTTTGAATACACAAGTGGTAGCTGTAGATTATCTAGTAGCAGGTCATGATATGCATGTTGAAACCACCGTGGAAGTACACTGAAATCAGCTCCCTAATGTAAAATAGAGTGGAGGTCTCTGCAATCATAAAGATCATCAGCAGAACTTCAACCTGGATTCTCACTTTCATGGGCAGTCAGTGTAAAGTAATGTGACAGTACAGAACACAGAAAAAACTAGGAGGTACAGCAATTTTAAAATTTTTTTTTCAAAGGAAGCAATGAGTTTGACAATAACCAGTGCAACAGAAAATTGGTGCATGAACCAAAATGGTGGTAAAGAAGAGCAAAGAAAGTTCAAAAATTCTATTTTAGAAATAATGAGGAAATGATATTGGTGAGACCATGAATTGTGTAATTAAGAAACAAAAAAGACTGCAACTGAAAAGGATGGACAGATCCATGAACGATACAGCTACTGCAGGCTGCATCATTCATTCAGTGAAGTGGAATCCAGGGAAAGGACATAATGCTGTTCATGGTCAATAGAAAGACTTACATTTGGGCCACGTTAGTCATCAGAGAATCCTGGTGCATCCAGCATGTGATATTCTGGGCACCAAATAATTTGAAAATGAATAGCAGGTATCGATACTTAAACAGATCTGTCGTTCATCTCTATCTGCCATTCACCAAGAAGAAAGAGAACAATGATGAGGTCAAGACTGAATCCTGAATGACATTAGCAGCGAAAAGAGACAAGGTGGGTGGGATAATCTCTTTTATTGGATCAACTTCTGTTGGTCAGAGACAAGCTTTTGAGACACACAGAGCTCTTCTTCAGGAACCACTGTGTGTCTCGAAAGCTTGTCTCTCTCACCAACAGAAGTTGGTCCAATAAAAGGTATTACCTCACCCACTTTGTCTCTCTAATATCCTGGGACCAACAAGGCTACAACTACACTGCAATCGCAGTTAAGTCATATGAGCAAGACTTATCAAGTTTACTCAACATTCAGAGTAGACAACCAGGTACTTGTAGATAAGAGGCAAACATGTAAAATCCTGACTACCCAAAAGCTGAGCAGAAATAGTGAAGAAGGATGGTAGATATAGCTGACTGCTATAGATAAGTCCAAGAGGATAAGAAGGAACAGCAAACATGAGACTGAGCAAAAGCCCAGTTAATAAAACCTTGAAATAATGTTATTTAGGTAGAATGGCTAACTTTTGCAAACCAAATTAAAGGAGCTTGAGAACAAAGTTTATGATCCTGCATGAAAGAAAGAGGTTGCTTACTGAAAAATAACTAGGCGTACCCACCTCAAAAAGAGGTTAGAAAATGTCACTGTGTAGCTAGCCATTATTTTTCTAATCTATTTATACATTGCCCTTCATCTGTGTAACATGACACATGATGTCATTGGAAGAGCTGATTCCCTGTGATAAGTCCTCAGTTAACTTGGTGGGTACTGGGCTGGTTTAAAAATAAAATTAAAATTACAAAAAAAAAAAAAAAAAGGAATTTCACTCAGTTTGAGTTAGACTTATTTTTCTTTTTAATTTGCCACTGAGTTGTTAGTAAAAACTTTCAAAACCAAAATTTGAATTTGGAAAAAAATCCCCCATACGATTAAACTATCCAATCAAAATTGGCAATGAAAAAAACCATACAAATTAATGGTGAAGAATGAACAAACAAAAGATTGGTCTCCAGAGTCCCCAGGGGCCACATTACAAACAATGACAACCAACCAACATTCAGAGGAAAAAAGTACAATAGTTGCCCTACTTTATCAAATCAAACACAATGACTGAAGACAACTGAACATGAAAGAGAAAACAGAAACATGAAGATGGTAAACCAAAATTGTAAATGAGGTAACATTTTTTGCTTTGTTTCCCTTAAGTTTTCAAAAGAAACATTTTAAAAACCTAATAGTTAATAGTTTAAAAATGCATTTTTTTGGTTGAGAATGCACATGCTCTATTATGCTGTAGCAAATGCAAAATATTAGATTAGCTTTGAAATTATTGGGACCTACCATAATTTTTTTTTTTTAAAGATTGATCTTTGTGCACTGATGAAGCTGTTTTTTTTTTTTTTTTTTTTAATTTTTCAACAGTCAATTGAGTGCTCATGGCTGGTACTATACTATCAGCCATGAATAATGAAGACAACTGTTTATCCACAGAACAGGAACTTGCAATACGAACTACTCCAAAAAAAATACCACAAAAGTGCACTGATACAGAAAAGCCAATCCTTGGCCTCTCATTGTCACCCTTGTTGACAGTGGCAATTAGTGCCAACTGAGAGCTTGGTCTGTATTGTGAACATTTACCCTCTGGGAAATTGGATTCAGCCCAACCGCTCATTTCACACACCACTTGTCACCTAGCAATATTTACATGGCCTAGAAACATTGTAGTGAGTTTCCCTTCCCCCACTAGCTCAGATGAAGAAAGGTATATTTGAGAGAGATGGCAGTTGGAGCTAGTGGTGTAATTCCTACTTTGCATGGATATACTTGCGCTGGCTCCATTCAAGCTAGCATGCTAAAAATAGTAGTATAACTGCGGTAGCACGGGCAGTGGGAGTGGTAGCATGGGCTAGTTGCCCCGAGTGGGTATGTACTTGGAGTGGCTAGCCCGTGCCACTGCTCTTCACTGACTGTGCTACCGTGGCATTAGCAACTTGTAGCACATTGGCTCGAGTACACTACTACATTTAGCGCACTAGATCAAGCAGAGCCAATGCCGGTAAATCTACACCATCTGGGAATAACATCCCTGGCTCCAAGTGTAGATGTAGCCTCCAGGAAATGGAAAGAGAAAGCATGTTTTTGTTTTGTGGCTTAGAATCATAGAATATTAGGATTGGAAGAGACCTCAGGAGGTCATCTAGTCCAATCCCCTGCTCAAAGCAGGACCAACACCAGCTTTTGTTTTGTTGTTGTTGTTTTTGAATGCTGCTGTGCTGTGGCAAGTCCTAGAAGGTAAGCTTCCAATGACTTCATTGGGCTTTAGGGCTGGCCCTATGGAAACAGGCACTGCCTGCCATACCAGGGCTTTGACTGGACTACAGGACTGTAAACTAAGTTGACTCTTCTCCTTCATTCAGATAATCCTGATGCTACAACACTTTAAAAGTCTTTCTTAAACTAGTTTCAGAAGATTCAAGTCTGTTTCTTTAAAAAAAAAAAAAAGTACTACCACTTCCTGTTTTGGATTATCTTTTCCATTTCTTAATTACTGAACCAGTGCTTCAGAGTGGAACTGAAGTCCCTACAACTGAAGGTGTGATCTTCTAATGACAGGGAAAGCCAAAGGCCTGACCAGCAATGATAATGGAGTATCCCATGGTAAATGTCTGGATACAGGTAAGAGCAGAGCTGGAGGGAGGGTTGACAAGAGTGGGGTGTTTATCTTAGTGTCCTGGACACATTCCAGCTCAAGAAATCACATTCCGCCTACCTCACATTGTCCTCTGTAGCTTTAATTAGATATAGTATTCTTTGATAACTTCCCATTTTAAACTGTTGGTGTTGCATGGTCCTACAAACAGTTGCTGTATCCCACTACACATACTTTCCACTGGTAAACGAATCTATCTCTAGGAGATAAGGTACGTGGATCAGATGAGGCTTAGTTAATATTTTTTTTTAAAAAGGTCTGAGATCTTCAAATGGGAAATGCCTTTCGAAGAGCAAAATATTTTAATATTAGCTTTCTATCTCTAGAACCTCTTGTTTAAATTCTTGCTGATGTCACAGCTTCAATGAAAGTGAATGTGATGGCTTCTTCAAAGCCCATGTTTTTCATTAAAAAAAAATCAGTATACAAATGAGACACTTCATGGGCAGTCTCTGGGTTAGCTTGAAGTAAGTTGGTATTTGATGCAATGGCATACTCACACTCTCAGCTGATTTTGTCTACACACAAAGTTGCACTGGTTTAACTAAAGACGTGGTTTTTAAATGATTTTGTTAAAGCAGAGCAACTTCAGATGAACTCCTGTCCCACTGAAATCAATGACAAAACTTTTCATTTAATTCAGTAGAGCCAGGATTTCACTTTTGGTGTTTAAATCTGTTTTCTATGGAGTCAGCTGGCACCAGGCATGCCTGTATACAGATGCAGTTTAAATCCACATACGCCAGGTTTAAACTTAGAGCATCTACACAAGGGTTTGCACTGGTTTAACTAAATTCATTTTTAAAAACTGATTTGAGTTAAACTGGTGAAGATTCTGTAATAAGACAAGCCCTTATTTGCTCCATTGGAAGCCATCTCTCTCTTCAAAGTTGTCCCAAGAACAGAACTACACGATTTCTTAAACTTAGAAATGAATTGCACTGGCAAGACTATTCTGGAAAACCACCAGGAATATTACACTTGCTTACCATTTTTATAAGCTAAAAAAGCTAAATTTCTTTGCTTAAAGAAAGAATTGACAAGTCATTATTTCTCTTTGCATGACTGAGGTATGCTTCATCAAGTGAAGCTAAACTTTCCAAGGGACTACTGTAAAATGCTTTTTCTTTGTATAAAAACCACTCCACAGTTCTAGTTAATCATAGGCCCTATGTGATCATTCTTCAATATTCTTACATAGTGTGTTAAATGTAATAAACAAGAAAAAGAAATAGTCTGATCCTACATGGATGTCCAAGGTTCTGGCATTAAATACTTTAAAAATAAAGTTTAAAGATAGTTGATGTACTTGTACAACAATCTTTCAGAGTTCAGATGGGCTCACAAAATTCTTTGGGCTATGCTCTGGAACCCTTACTGGTGCTGGTAGGTACTTTCCAGTAGTCCCATTCGCTCCTGAGAATAAGTGATCACTAACTTGAGTACAGATGGCAAGATTTAGCCCTTGTTTGTGGAGTTCCAAAAAAGATCAGTTCTTTCTCTGGTTATATTTCAACATCTACATGCAGCCAGTAAATCAACTGGCAAGATGATATTGACTGAAATACCAGCACTATGCAGACAATGCAGTTCTACTTAATCTTTCACCACATATATGACCATGCAACGACCACCAAGATGGCCAAGTGGTTGGATGAGATCAGCTCATGAACAACAACTGACTGAGGCGGAATGTGAACAAGACAAAGGTTATGTTGGTGGGCAGAGGAAAACACTTGGAATAAATGTGCATGGTGCAGCCTCCTTTGGCTGATGATACGCATCCAGAGTTAGTAAATTCTGCCTGTAGTTCAGGAGTGCTCCCAATTCCTAGCTGATGCTAAACTCTCTACAAAGCAGCATTCACAATCAACACTTCCTGTCACCACGGGTTACTAGGAGATTGTCCTATTCTGGCAGACATTGATCCTAGCCTTGGTTATATTCACCTTCCTTACCTGGAATAAAATATTGTGATATACCCAGGCATCATGACATCAGCCCTTAGGAAACTCCAGCTAATACAGAGCACTGTAGCACATCTCCTCAACACCACAAGCTATGGCAAGCATGTCAAACCTGTCCCCGCTCTCTACACTAACTTCCCCAAGAGTATCCAATCAAGTTCAAGGTCTTGGTATTTACCTTGAAGGTGGCATATCTAACAGATCACCTAAAGCTCCAGGATGAAGACCAGGGTCAACAAATCCACTTTTCCAGCACAATGGAACACTATCAGATGGCAGGAAACACAATCCGAGGGCCAGTCAGAATCTGTGTATCAAACTCGCACAGAAACTAAGGACCCTCACAAACCTCACCACCTTCTCCAAGTGTAGGGTACATTCCCTCAACCTGCCTTCTCGAACACAGACAGAGCAGCATGTACCCTTAAACAGAAACTAAACATCCTGACCAAAACAAAAACTTACACTCTGCTTGCAAGTCTCTGAAGAGAGGATGAGAGAAATGAACCACATACGACAGAAGTCAGTCATGTTGCTTCAGGCACTATTGGAAGGCACTCAGATACTACAGTTGATCGAGCAGATCACAATTTAGTGCCTTAAAATCACTTATGAGGAGTGCTTGCTTATCACTCATTTTATTTAACAGGCCAATGGCTGTCTGAAAGCTATCAATGGAAAAATCTAACACAAAGATTTTCAAAGATGCCTATGTGATTTCGATGCCGAATCCTCTTTAAAATTAATAGGAATTAGGGCAGGGTTTCTCAAACAGGGGTCGCTGCTTGTGTAGGGAAAAAGCCCCTGGTGGGCCAGGCCGGTGTGTTTACCTGCCCCGTCCACAGGGCCGGCCGATTGCAGCTCCCACTGGCTCCAGGCCAATGGGGGCTGCGGGAAGCTTGGCCTAGAGCAGTGATCCGAAGCCAGTGGGAGCCGCGATCGGCTGGACCTGCGGATGGGGCAGGTAAACAAACCAGCCCAAACCCCCAGGAGCTTTCCCTACATAAGCGGCGACCCCTGTTTGAGAAACCCTCAATTAGGGTCCAAATCCTCAGCCTAAAAGTCTCCAAAAATATACAGCAATCCTGTTTAGATTGATAGAGCAACTGAAGAATTTTGTGGTATGTTACTGTGTATCCGAATGGATATCTTGTTGCATTTTGATTAAATATTCCTAAAGAGTAGTAAAAACAACAAAGCTGCACGCTTACGTACACATTATAAAGCACTGAAACACTTCCTACCACAGACAGCAGAGAACACATCAACATTTTAAGAACTCTTCCTCCTCCCCTGCCGACCCCTTATGCCAGGAGTTCTCAAACTGGGGGTCGGGACCCCTCAAGTGTTTGTTAGGTTATTATATGAGGGGTCACGAGCTGTCAACCTCCACTGCAAACCCCACTTTGCCTCCAGCATTTATAATGGTGTTAAATATATAAAACGTGTTTTTAATTTATAAGGGGGAGGGGTCGCACTATGTGAAAGGGCTCACCAGTACAAAAGTTTGAGAACCACTGGACTATAACCTATGGAACTGATTCTGGTAATACTTTCTACAAATTAGCAATCTTACCATCTCTGTTATGAAACTGACCTAGGAACTTTCTCCATAGCTGTATGTATAACAATCTTTTAACTACAATACTCTCTCTTCTCTTTTTAGGTAAATCTTAGTTTAGTTTATAAGAATCGGCTATAAGCATGTATTTGGGTAAGAACGAAAAAACTCATGGATCTGGTGGGTGATGTGTCTGATCTCTTGAGACTGGCAGAACTTTATGTATGGTGAACAAGACTAAAAGTAATTCTCATCATATTTGACTTGGCTATGTGGGAGGAAGCCCAGGAGATCTGTGCTTTAGTATCTTGATAACCAGTAAGGTGTTGTAGAAGCTGTTTTGTGGCTGGCTTGGTGAATCTAATTGTTAGAATAAGACACTAGTTTTGGGAATCGTCTACCCCGTAATTTTCAGTTTGCCCTGATTGAGCATGGCCCCATACACCAGAAGGGACCATCATGCACATCGCAGGCCACAGAACCTCACCCACCCACTCCAGTAACTCAGCCAGAGATTAAGGGTGATTTTCAGAAGTCCTCAGATCATGGTTTAAAGACTTTAAGTAACACAGAGAATTCACCATTTACGCTAGTTTAAACCTGCAAGTGACCCGTGCCCCAGGCTGCAAAGGAAGGTGAAAACTCCCCTAGGGTCTCTGCCAATCTGACCCAGGGAAAAATTCGTTCCCAACTCCAAATATGGCAATCAGTTAGACCCTGAACATATGGGTAAGACCCACCAGGCAGATATCTGGGAAAGAATTCTCTGCAGTAACTCAGTGTCCTCCCTATCTAGTGTTCCATTACTGGCCACTGGAGCTATGTGCTGCTAGCAGTCACAAATTGGCTATATGCCATTATAGGCAGTCTCATCATACCACCCCCTCCATAAACTTATCAAGCTCAGTCTTTCAGATATAGTTATGGACACACCTGTTAATAATTACAGCAATTCTAATAATGTGTTGTAAGATAAATTGTATGTTAAAGGACTGCCACAGGAAACAAGAAAGGAAACTGGTATTGGAACATGCCACCTTATTCCATCAAGTTTGCTATAGAATCTTCATGAGCAAATAGGGAGCCAGTCCTGTAAAACAGTGCTCAGATTACTTCAACGGGGATACTTGCATAAATAAGAACTATCCTCTGAAGTAAGGTTTTGCTGGATCGGGTCCTAAGTTTAGCAGCAACAAAATGTGTGCTGGAGAATAGAATAAAATACTTATAACCCATCTGTCTCTGGTGTTATGAAACTATCTTTGCTTGAAAAATTCCAAGAGCTACTCATCAGCTATTTGTACTTAAGTGTTAGTGAAAGCACAATATAAATCCATAAAGAGTGCATCCCTGAACACAAGAAGGCTTGGGTGTGTTTCTCCAGTTAATATAAACCAACAGTAGTACAATGGTGAGTCAAGCCCATTGTCTCTCTTTGCAGCAGTAGTAACACCTGTGCTCCTACACACAGCACAACCCTGGCAGGAGCAGCAAAGTAATATGACTAGGGTTGAATCAGTGTTTTCTCTCCAGTGCTGCTGCTACCAGAACATTGTGGTCAGCAGTGGAGGCACAACACCTACCAGATGGCTGGGAAATGGACACACATGTAGGGAGAACAGCAAGAGTAAAAAGAAGAATGGAGGGAGAAGCAAATTGTTTAAGGGTGAGAGTTTTATCTGAAATTCTTTCATCTACCAATCTGATGATGAGAGTTAATTGGAGGGCAAAAAGAAGTCAGACATAAAACCTCACTTCTAAAATGCTGGAATCTCTTCTGTTATTTGAAAGAGCAAGGAGTAAGGGAAGGAATGGATTCTCCCAAAGAGACTGAATTAAAGGCCTTTACATATAAATATAAAATACCTTTATTTATAGTCTGTAAATCTGTAGCCACACTTGAAGTCCATAAGGCCTGATCCAGAAGGCATCCTTATGTAGGAAAGTATCAGAGGGGTAGCCGTGTTAGTCTGGATCTGTAAAAGCAGCAAAGAATCCTGTGGCACCTTATAGACTAACAGACGTTTTGGAGCATGAGCTTTCGTGGGTGAATACCCACTTCTTCAGATGCATGTGGTGGAAATTTCCAGGGGCAGTATATATATGGATTCTTTGCTGCTTATGTAGGAAAGGCACTTAAGAATGTACTGAATCATTTCCCTTTCGTCTTGAATTCCCATTCACACATATAGAGCCAAATTTATGCTCACCTGACTCACTCAAATCGTTCTACTGACATTCCAAAGTGTCATAGTCTATATTAGATATTAGTCATAAAGTAGAAAATATCATTTTAATTTGCCCTCTTAGTGATACCAACGATTCAGGTCAGAGTTTAAAGTGTTAAAAATTTTGGTATACCTGCAGGTTTTGATGCAACTTTTCCTACTCAGTTACATTTCAAAATGGTTGTGGCACAGAAAGTTCCTTCTTGGTATGACAAGTTGTTTGTGCATACAACAGATTTTATCAAAAGAAGAATTTATCTAATCATATATTCCACTACATAAGTAGCTTTTATTTTCTCTTCACAGCACTAGCAGAGCAGCAAAGACAGAATACCAAAAATCAATAAGAGAAGAAAAAGAGTAAACACTGAATGATTTCAGGACACCTTTCCATAACCCCTGACTATACAGGATCACAGAACAACAACCTGAATAACTGTATATATTGAGCAAACTAAACAACTGTGCATATAATCAAGCTGACCGCTGTTACATATGTATGGATTTTATCAACCAGTTGAAAAAAAAATTATAAACTAACAGCAACCTGATTTACTACCTGTTATTTGTAACAACGGATCTATCTGTTATGGTTCTCTACTTTCTACATTCACTTTTCACATAGGAATTCAGGAAGGGAGCAGCATACATCTTGTGCTTTAACAGCACAAAATAATTGTTACCAGAGCAAACTTTTAAAAAATAAAAATACCCTGTATGAAAACATCTGCCCAGTAACATTCTGAAATGCAATTTTTTTAGAGCAGATTACAATATTTTTTGGCTAGAGGATGAATCCCTGCAAGTTATGAAAGCAACAGACTGATAAATTTCCATCTGTTCAAATATTCACCATGGTTTGATATACTCTCTGCCCTTAATGTCTGTTACAGAGATGCTCTCCCAAATACATAACTGCAAAATCAATTCAGTTGGGAAGTACACAAAACATTTTATGCTACAAATGGGAAAACATTATGAAAAATACTGAACTGCTAAACCCATCATGTGCTTAAAGGCAAAGACTTCTTTTATAAACAGATAATTTTCTAAAACAGGATATAGGGACTTCTTGGAAGTCAACAGATTTTAACAGCAGCTGGTCAACTAAATAGATACTAGTTTACTAAAATTTTCTGAAGAGGATGACTTTTCCTTTCTTTCACCCTTATCCCTATGTAGTACTTTAAAAAGAACTCCTTTGAGAAATGGTATCACCTAATGTTTCCATTTGCCCAGATGTTTTCCTCATTAGCCTGTCAGGAAAGGCAAATACAGGGTAATTCTAATGATAGAAAACACCTCATAAAAAAACCTCTCCAAATTTACTTTTCCACAAAATATAATTTTAAGGTACTTCATGAACTCATGTGGAAAGCAAGCATCATTTACAAAATATTATTACTAGAAATCTTAAAGATATTAAAAAACTGGAATGTCAGTGTACTGATAAAATTTCAGTGTATAAGACAGAATTCAACCATGGACCTTATTAAGGCACTTTGCTCAATTCTGACTTCCATTTAGTTCAACAAGAAATGGTCTGAGCAACAGCCTGATCCTGCAATGTAGAATGCATGGGTGGACTGCTACGTTTGCAGAGACCCGCTGAAGCTAGTGATTTCATATCGAGCATTGCAGAATAAGTATCCAAGGGGAATAAGGAGTGCTGAATAGGAAGCCCTGTCCTCTATTAACTAGGAAGAAGAAAGAAGTGATTTTAATGTAATTATACTTAAATTTACTATTATTAATTATATATTTCTCAGTTCTTTGCACAATGTATGATTTTATTTTTTCTATACCTGCATTTAGACAGAAAAAAAATTAACCAATCAGTATAAAAACCCACTTTATTAGAGATTTAAGATGTATTCAATTTGATCTTACATCTTCCACTATTGGTCTCAAGTCATTGTAAATAGCTGGCAACAGAAGAACAGGAAAGCCCAAGAAACAGTGCTCTAAAATTCACTGAGATCATTTCCAGGGGCACCACTCATTTTGGTCCCAAATTACTAGTGTTACACACATTTTGTCCTTTGATTGTTGAAATGAAAATTATTTCTGTCAGCAGCAAAGAATCATGAAGCTTGGGTTAGAGAGAGTGTTATTTACACTGAAGGGTGAAATTGAATTATTTTTGGTGTTTTTCACTGGGGTCTTTTCCACACCTCACATCCCACCTTTGAGCCTTGGCACATGGAGAGGTCTGCTTTCATCATTTACATGAAAATGACATTAATAAGTCAGCAAAAATACAGCAAGTCTCTCCAGAAGTTTCTGAAATACTTGCAACTTTACCAAATCATATGAGAAAAATTGGGAGCTACGCCTATCTACTTCTCCCCACCCCAGGGCAATATGAATGCAACTAGCAGTTTAAAACACTAGTTTGATAAAAGTGGGTGTGGGAATGGCTAGACAAGTCGCCAAGTCGGGATAGAATGGCTGTGACAAGCAGGAGGGAGAGGGCTGGGAAGGAGGAGGAGAAAAGATGGGGTAGGGAAGACGGGGGCATGGAGTTGCAGAGATTTCAGCCCCGGTGGCTTCACAACACCTCTACATCTCATTTAGTCTCGTGCAGGCCCCCTGAACTCGCACCTTCGCAGCGCAAACACGAGGCTCTGGTTGCCACTTCGCACGAATTCAAACAATCCGTCTACGTTGTAAGGCTGGAGACGTGACAAGCCCCCGAGGGCAGGAGCATTTATACGGCGTGGGGGTAACCAGGAAGGAGGCGATTCAAGCTTCCCTCTCTCCCCGCCCCATTCCTAGGGGCATTACTGCACGTGAACAGCAGCAGCACGCGTGTGTCAAGCCAGGTCCCAGCCCCGGCACCTGTCACATGGACATCGTGCAGCCCCACGTTCGTGCCACCCATGGGGGCACTTTCCGAGGGCTGCCTCCGATCCGGCTTCAGGAGGGCGGCAGGCAATGGGGCAGCCCACCCACGCCTTTAGTTTTGCTGAGGGGCGGCGCCCCGCCCCCAAACGCATCAAGCAGGCTCCCCCCCCCCTCCACCCCCTTTCCCCGGGCCGGAGCCACATGGCAGCGCTGCAAACACGGCTGGAAACGCCCCTGCCTCTCTCCCCTCCCCGCGGGCGGGACTCACCTGCGGCTGGCCCTGGGTGCTGTTGGCCGGCGGGGGATCGGGCTTGGCCCGCAGCACGGTGATGTGCAAGGTGAGCAGCAGGAGCCCCAGTAACAGCAGCAGCTCCGCCGCCAGCCGCACCATCCTCTTGAAGCGGGCGGCTTTAGGGCCCCGCAGGAGCGGCGGCAGCAGCCGGGGAGGAGGAGGAGCCGCCGCCGCCGGAGCAGCCCCGGCAGGAGCAGCCGCCCCGCCGTCGGGCCGGGCAGGGGTGGTGGAGGCGCCGCCAGGCCACGCTGGAGCCACGCCGGGACGGGAGGCCCCGGGGCAGCAGCAGGCGGCGGAGAGGAGCGCGCCGCTGCCCGGCTGCTGCGCGGGGCAGCAGGTAGCGGGGCCCGGGCCTGCTGCAGGGGGCTCGGCGGGCAGCCCCGCGCTCCGGAGTCCGCATGGGCTCGCCAGGGGGTCTCCGGGGCGGGGGGCTGGGGAGCCAGGCGCGCGGGGCAGCCTGCAGCCGGTGGGAGCTGCGGGGGCCCGGGCCGCGCTCCGCATCCAGGGGGAGGCGAACAGGGAGCGGCCGCTGGGCTCCCTCACATGGCGGGGCCGGTGCCGGGACACCGCGGGCTATTGCTGCAGGCTGAGCGGAGGGGAGGCCGCTGGCTTCCGCCAGCTGCGCGGTCCTCCCCCACCACGGTGCGGGACTTGGTTCTCCCTAGCCCCCCTTCACACTGCACGAGCTGCCCTAGCCCCCCAGCCTCACTTCACTGCACGGGCTGGGCGCCCCCTCTCACAGTGCACGGGCTGTCCTAGCTCTCTCGTACCCCTCTGACACTGCACGGGCTGGGGGCCCCTACCCCCCCCCGACACTGCACGGGCTGGGGGCCCCTACCCCCCCCCGACACTGCACGGGCTGGGGGCCCCTACCCCCCCCCGACACTGCACTGCTGCGCCCCCAGTTCCCTTTACATTGCACGGGCTGGGCGCCCCTGCCCCCCCCCCGTTCCCTTAACACTGCACGGGCTGAGCACCCCCCTCACACTGCACAGGCTGCCCTAGTCCTCCAGTCCCCCTTACACTGCACTGCTGCGCCCCCAGTTCCCCTTACAGTGCACGGGCCGGGCGCCCCCGAACCCGCTGCGCGATCTCTGGCTCTTCCCCTGACACTGCACGGGCTGCGCCCCCTTCCCAGGCAGTGCCCTACCGACCCCCTATAAGGCTGCCGTTAGGCACGGCTTTATCCCCCGAGCCCTCTGACAGCCGGATCCCAGGGCGGATGGCTCCCTTCCTGCCCCGGAGAGGGGTGACTCCCTTCTGCGCCCAGCGCTCGCCCCGGGGCTGAGTTTAGCTCTGAGCTTGAGGTGCTGGAGCCCCGCTCCTCCTCCTCCTCTTCCTGCCGGTGCTGCGGGCTGCAGCCTCGGGGACACTCATCTCGGCAGGGCGGCGGCAACTTCCCTTTGCCCTCATGCTGCTGCGGGCTGCTGCTGCCCTTTCATCCCGCTGCCGAGCGGCGGGCAGGCGGGCGCTGCGGATTCCTCCCCTGCTGGGCTAATCCGGGGTAGACTGGTGCCTGTCCCCTCCTTCTCCTCGGAGCTAAACTCCCAGTGCGGCAGCAGCAGCAGGGGGACTGGACTGCAGAGCTTTAGCGATCTGCTCTGCTTGCGCTCTGGATACCTGGCTCCATCTCTCTGTCTCTCTCCTGCAATGACCCTAGGCCAGCTCCTCTCACTCTCTCCTGCCACCGAGTGTGTGTGTGTGATTGCAAGTGGCTGGCCCTCCTCTTCTTCCAGTCCAGCTTTCTCTCCCCCTCTTTCTCCTTAGAGAGGAGTGAGCTCTGTGAGTGATGCTTTTATACTGCGCTCTCGCTCGCTCTCTCTCTCTCCGCTGTCCCCTTTCCCCCTCCCATCTTCCCCTTCTTAAGCCTCCTGTTGCAGCCTGATCTCTTTTCTCCACTGCCTGTGGCTCTGCTGGCTGCTCCTCATTGATTCCCTGTGCAGCCTTGCCTTGCCTTTCCTCGCCTCACCTCGTCTGCAGCCAGCGCTCTTACTTCTCTGCTCTAGGAAAGGAGGCAGTGGGCACAATTCTCTCTCTTCCCTGCACCTTGCATAGGCATTTATACCAGAGCAAAGTGGGCATAAAACTCCACCAAAACAGAATGGAGGCATTGTATATGCACTTTGGACTGGTGCAAATAACTATGCAAAGTATAGGGGAACAGAGAGTGCAAACCCTTTATATTCCTCACTCCTTGCTTTGCTCTCAAGAATGTATAATTAGCCTGGAAAAATGGGAAATGTGTCCCTAGGGTTAAAACTAGTTTTCCTTTTTCAAAAAAATAAGGGCTGTGTCCTCAGCTGGCGTCAATCAATGCAGGCTGATTTCACAAGGTGAAGATCTGGTCCAATATGTGAGTTGTTTGTTTTGAAGTTATAAAGTTACCAAACAAAATGGAAGTGTTGGACTCTGACATTGTTCCTCTGCAGTTCAAAAAGCCTATGTAAGAATATTGTTCAGGTGTGGGCCATATCAGTGATCAGTATTTCTAAGCATTGGTGACAAAATAAAAATAAATAAATCTTACAATGGCCAAGAGACTGAATTTCTTTACACTGCATTATTGGTATGAAAGGCAAGGAAAAGTTCCCTGCACCAAAACTGGTTTACAGTCTGATTGATTTTATCAGAAGGGTCTTTATGGGCTAAGGGCCGAATCCTTTTTACCTTATGTGATTTGTCCCATTAACCTCAGCAGACTGGTTCAAGTGAGAAAAGCAAGCAATGTCAGGCCCCTTGTCAGTAATCTGCAGACTCATGGTAGGAAACTGATCACCTCTTGTAAACTGAGTGTGACTCCACTGAAGTGAATGGACTGGTTTTTTTAGACCATTAGGCTGCTTTACACCACTCTGAATCCGCTCTCCCCATCAGTCATACACCAAGTCCTCAGCCAGCCCAAAGGACACGTACCTATGAAAAACTGGCATGAGATGAACTGCTGGGACATCTGGTGGTTTTTGTAGATCTGTGTAAATGAACAGATTAAAGAATGATTCAGAAGAGTGTCTCATATCCTTCCACTGAGAATTTTTTTCTTATTAGAATCATTATAAAATAATGCTAGACCTGAAATAACTGTATTAAGGTAACAAGGAGACTGTGACTAAAAGCCACAAACTCTGAGAAGTTCAGTTTTTAAGGATTTTTATCCACTAATACATCTCATTGTGTCTCAGTACTGCAGCACATGTGATCTGCATATCTGTGCACTGATCAGAATGAATATAGTCGCTCTGTAATTTGCCTTTATTTGGAGACCACTTGGGAAGTCACATATAACATTAACATGCTTTCTTGTGTTCATATGTATTCATGACATATTTACATGTAACACAGTCATACTTGGAAATACTGCATTGATATTATAATAGTGTATAGAACTAGCACATTATATTAAAAAGAACTATGAAAAGTAGCTATTTTTCCAAACACATTTTGGACATTAAAAAAAAATAAATACCAAGAAGCGTAACCAGTGATATGTTTTAAATTAAACATTTTTGGCCAAGTTCTCTTCTCAAGAACACTAGTATGATTCTGGAAGTCAGTGGTGTGTTAAGGTATAAAATCAGTGTACGCAAACAGAATCAGGCCCCTTTCTCAAAAGAATTTCTCCAAGAAAATATTTGATTAACATTTTTTCAAAATACTGTATTTGCCTTGGTGTCAGATGCCATAAGCCCCAGATAAGCACAGTGGACTGTGCTGCTTTCTTAAATGCCGACATGAATAGTAATCACCCATTCCCTCTGTTTGCTCTCACTACGTGTTCCTACTCTACATAAGTGCCATCACTCATGCATAATTAGGCTAACTACATACCTAACTGGCTTATTTGCTGCCTCCACCTGTACTCAGTCTCTGGGCAAGTGCATGAGTGAGTTGGAGAGTGTCAGTGAAATGTAAAAGTGTGGTGGTAACAAGGCAAACATCAGTTCAGTGGCCTTTGGATTTGCAAAATACTAAGCTGAGAGAGTGGAGTTGATTTAAAGTTATATAATAAAAAACACAGATGGTAACTGTTGAAGCTGCTGGTATATCAGAGTTCAATAATTTAAACAAAGACAAGATTCTTGAAAAGTGGCAGAATAATTACAACCCGGACCATGAAAGTTGTCATGCTGGAAAGGTGGAAAAGGTCAAAGAAACTTGCGCTACTGGTTTACCAAGGCCTGCCACCCTCAAGTTCCTGTCAGTGAATCCATGTTGTTGGGGGAAGCTGGAAACTTGGCATGTGAGGGATGTGTTTTTAGATATGAATGTTACAAATCAGTGGCTGGAGAGATGGAAAGATCATAATGCAAAACAGTCCGAGGACGGGATAGTGACAAAAACAAACATGGGTTTGCTGCTACGCTCTGGGTAATGTACATCCTCTCTGATCTTATGAAAGACTATGAACAAATAGAAAGGCATCTTTAATCCAGATGAACTGAGTCCGTACTAGTGTGTTTCCTGATGGGGCATTAACTTCTATGTGTCAAGCTGTTGTGCAAAGATGATAAAGGACAGAGCAACAATACTGTGAGTGGATGGCAGCAAGGAACTGGATTCTCTTGTGACTGGAAAAAGCAAGGATCCACGTTGTTTTAAAAATCTGGAAACATCACTTGTACCCCCATGGTGCCAACAACTCTGCATGGATGACTGCAGAGACATGGAAAAATGCACAACAAAATGCAGTATAAAAAGAGCAATTCTGCCCTGTGTCAGTTGCGTGGCTCGTATAGATGAATCGTAAACATTTTTAAGTAGCAAACATGACTTTATTGGTACATCCAGTGGATTGAGGGTCATAGCGTGGGGTTAAAGTAAAGGAGTTTTGCTAAAAGCCAAGGGAGAACTCTTCCTCTGGCACGAGGCAGACTTGCTCCACCACCTGTCATTTCCTCACTGGGTAGTGAAGTGAGGACTCACCATGAAGGGGGATTTCCAGCTGAGGACTGCAGGAGGAGCTGTTGTCTACCCTTGGGTTTTTGGGGACTCCCAGCCTTAATAATAGAGATACCTAGCTTTTATGCAGTGCTTTTCATCAGTAGACCTCAAAGTGCTTTACAAAGGAGGTTAGTATTGTTAGCCTTATCTGTAAAAGCTGAGGCACAGAGAGGTGAAGGGACGTACCCAAAATCACTCAGCAAACCACTGGCAGAGCTGGCGGTAAAACCTAGGTCACCTGAGTCCTGGTCCAGTGCTCTGTCCCCTGGGACACACTGCCTCTCACTTCTGTCCAGTAGGTAAAGTAGAAGCAACTCAGGTTTCCCAAGTCAAGAGACTCCTAACAGACTGTTCTAGTTGGTGATATGTCTCTTTGCTAGCTCCCTGAGAGTAAGGAGTCCCCTCTTTCCTGTCCTTGCCAGGCTCTGAGGGAAGAGGGGACTGAAGACCGCTGCTCCTCTCACCTTGAAAACTTCAGTTTCCTCTCCAAGGATAAAAACAGGCACAGACAGCTCCTAGAGCAGTAAAATGGCTCCTTACCCCTCTGCTCTCTTGGAACTCCATAGTGAGTTGAGAAATGAAAACTCAAAAGAGACAGGCACACAGAACAACCCTATTGTCTTCAGATTATGCCCTCAGTTAACCTCACTGAATGAGTTTGCAGAGGTATTGCTGAAGGCATGATCTGGAGACTGGGAGGTTTCACTTGAGGATGGCTGACTTGGCTTTTATAACCTCTACTGCTGGTGACATGAAATGCAGGAGCCCATCTTGATGCTCAATCTCAAGGCAGTTTGCAAGGCTGGCAATTTGAAAAAAAAAACATCTTTTCACTTTCAAACTGAGCAAATGTGAGATGGAAATCAGTGCATATGAAACCAAACTGTCATTTTCACAGAGTAACTTTTCAGGGTAATACCACACTTTTAAAATGCAGGAAACTGCATCAGTTATCCCCAACTTTCCTCTGCGAGGGACCTCCACTGCAAACACCTAGTACGTGCCTGTTCTTTATCTGGCAGGGAGCCTTCTGGGGAACAAAATCCTCTTAGTATCAAAATTCATTAACATTTCTATTACAGAGCATCAGTATTAGGGCCCCATTGTGCTAGGTATTGTATAGACATATGTGAAGACATAGTTCCTCCCCCTAAGAGTCTGCAGTCCAGGAACTCATTTCAGATATGTTTCTTCTCTTGACCTAGTTCTCTTCTCCAAGTTGTCTCCTGTCACCACAAGAAAAGGCATTCAAAGCCTCTTCACTTCAGGGCATGGAAGCTATAATGATCACCACAATGACTGAGTTCCCTTCTTCAAGTGTACTTATATGACTAATCATAGCTGACTTTAGGAAGCAGCGTCTATCACTTGTTCTTCATCAGACTGCAAACTATTGATGCTTGAGGTGATAAAAGAGTTGTTAACACAAATAAAGATCCTGAGCTGCTAGAGTCCTTGCATGGAGATACTCTGGATTTTATGGCTGACTTAGAACAACGCTCTTGTCCCCTAACACCCCTACTCTACTTGCGCTACATTGATGACATCTTCATCATCTGGACCCATGGAAAAGAAGCCCTTGAGGAATTCCACCATGATTTCAACAATTTCCATCTCATCATCAACCTCAGCCTAGACCAATCCACACAAGCTGTCCATTTCCTGGACACTACTGTGCTAATAAGCAATGGTCACATAAACACCACCCTATACCAGAAACCTACTGACTGCAATACTTAACCCACATGCCTCCAGCTTCCATCCAGAACACACCACATGTTCCATTGTCTACAGCCAAGCTCTAAGATACAACCTCATTTGCTCCAATCCCTCAGACAGAGACAGACACCCATAAGATCTCTATCAAGCATTCTTAAAATTACAATACCTACCTGCTGACGTGAAAAAACATTGACAGAGCCAGAAGAGTACTCAGAGGTCACCTACTACAAGACAGGCCCAAAAAAGAAAATAACAGAACGCCACTAGCCGTCACCTTCAGCCCCCTACTAAAACCTCTCCAGTGCATCATCAAAGATCTACAACCTATCCTGAAAGATGATCCTTCACCCTCATAGACCTTGGGAGCAGGGGCGTCTCCAGGCACCAGCACGCCAAGCGCGTGCTTGGGGCGGCAAGCCACTTGGGGCTCTCTGCCGGTTGCCGCGAGGGCGTCAGGCAGGCTGCCTTCGGTGGCTTGCTGGTCTCGCGGCTTCGGCAGACCTCCCACAGGCGTGCCTGCGGAGGGTCCGCTGGTCCCGCGGCTTCGGCGGACCCTCCGCAGGTAAGCCGTCGAAGGCAACCTGCATGCCGTGCTTGGGGCGGCAAAATGTTTAGAGCCACCCCTGCTTGGGAGACAGACCAGTCCTCGCTTACAGGCAGTCCTCCAACGTGAGGCAAATACTCACCAGCAACCGCACACCACACAACAAAAACACTAACTCAGGAACCTATCCTTGCAACACAGCCCAATGCCAACTCTGTCCACATATCTATTCAAGTGACACCATCATAGGACCTAATCACATCAGCCACGCCATCTGGGGCTCGTTCACCTGCACATCTACCAATGTGATATATGCCATCGTGTGCCAGCAATGCCCCTCTGCCATGAACATTGGCCAAACTGGACAGTCTCTACGCAAAAGAATAAATGGACACAAATGACATCGGGAATCATAACATTTAAAAACCAGTAGGAGAACACATTAAACTGTCTGGTCACTCAGTAACAGACTTAAAGGTGGCAATTTTGCAACAGAAAAGCTTCAAAAACAGACTCCAATGAGAAACTGCTGAACTTGAATTAATATGCAAATTAGATACTATTAATTTAGGCTTGAATAGAGACTGGGAATGGCTGAGTCATTACACAGATTGAATCTATTCCCCCATATTAAGTATCCTCATACCTCTTGTCAACTGTCTGAAATGGGCCCTCTTGATTATCACTACGAAGGTTTTTTTTCTCCTGCTGATAATAGCTCATCTTAATTAATTGGCCTCTTAGAGTTGGTATGGCTACTTCCACCTTTTCATGTTCTGTATGTATATATATCTCCTTATTATATGTTCCATTCTGTACATCTGAAGAAGTGGGCTGTAACCCAGAAAAGCTTATACTCAAATACATTTGTTAGTCTCTAAGGTGCCACAAGTACTCCTGTTCAGTTTGTGGATTTACGGTGTCAATGTGATCAGAATTTGGTTCCTTCTGGGCCAGATTCTCATCTGGTGTAAACTGGCATTGTTCCATTGGCGATCCTGGCCCAGGGGAGCTTTGGACAGCGGAGTAGTGGCAACAAGTGCAAATTACTACCAAAGGGCAGGTTTACAAATACAATAATGGATGGGATAATATACAGCAGGACTATTGTTGATACTGCTCTTTTTTCTGTTCTTCCACGGGAAAATTTCAACCACTCTGAAAAGTGGATTTTGCTGAAGGCCTGATAAGGGGTTCTGATTCTACACTGTGTTGTGAATGTCAGTACAAAAATAACAGAGTTTCTCATGGGGACGTAGACAGCACAGGTGAAAATGAAACTGCTGTACCTGGGCAAGCACCAGGTTTCTTTTTGCCATCACAACTCTTGGCTATAAGGTGACCATTTTTAGTGACCAACGGGATTCCATCCTAGGACACTGCTATCATATAATCTTTGGTTGCTCATTCAATAATGTCATTTTGACAATATAGTAACCAGTTATTTTACAGTAACAAGTGTGACACACAGAAGCCGGCCTGTTGTAATCAAAGTACAATGCAGTCTTCTCTTTTATGTTGTTTTTTTTTTAAATAAATGTTTAATCTTCTTCTTCTTAGCATATGTGCAACATGCCTCAGGTGACACGTGACCAGGATTCATCACCAAATTTGGTTGGATCATTAGCTTCCCGGCCCAGGCCACGTACTGACAAGGAGTGCAACGTGAACGTTGATTCATACCCCCCAGAGTGCAATGATACTGTTGCAATAACATTCATAAGGTGCAGTTAATTTTTCTAACTGAATTTTAATCTATTTGTATTAAATGTTTTTATGCATCCTGCATGTATTAAGTGGCAACTCATTTATTTATTTATTATTTGTATGCCCATAGTGCCTAAGAGCCCCAACCATGGGCTAGGACCCCATCGTGCTAGGAGCTATGTACTCACAGAACAGAAAGAGCTCACAATCTAAAATGTATGAAGTTTCAATCTTAATCTTTTCTCTTTATAAATACGTTGCAGCTACAGTTCTTTTATACAGCATTTGTGAGAATCACTTGGGGTGTTCCAGTGTGTAACAAGTATTTTCTAAGTGAGAAATTTATGGAAAGTCCGCTGGTATCTCTTAATATAAAAGAGCCTTGTTTTGGACTGGCATATAGGCCACTTAACTGCATGTTGTGATGGTCTTCTCATCTCTGTGAGCTAAGATCAAGTGTGAGTAGTCTTTTGGCGTATGCAAGGCCATGATCAAGTGTCTTGATGATTTTGGTCTTTTGGCTTCGGGATGAAAACCTTGTCTGTGTCTCTGGGACCTTGGGGGAAAATTTTTTTTATCTAAGTTATACCTGTTCTTATCAGTTTAATATCTGTTGTGATGGTCTTGAAGCTCTGTTGATAAGTGTATGCAGAGTCTACTGTACTAGAACCTAGAATAATTTAAGCCTTATTCTCAGAACAGGGAGCCAGTGTGATTGCCTGACAAGAGGGCTGATAGGAACTGTGGAAGGTGGTGAAAAATTAATGTTAAATGAAATGTAATGTAATTGTGTGTGTATGTGTGTGTGTGTTTCTTTCTTTCTTAGAATTACTGGGAATACCACCACTTTACCAAATCAGCTCCCCAGCCATTTGTGTCAGTCCCTTGCTTTCCCCTGGCCGGTCCAGTGTTTAGTTGATGTTGGTGTCTTATCTTCCAGTTTAAACCTCTACTCTGGTTTCCAGGCTTCCATTGTTTGATTCAGTTTCTCATGGCTGGCTGTTCCAGTCTGAATTTTCCTCCAGGCTAGTAGATCCTCAAATGAACATAGGTTCTCTAGGCCCCACTCTCTCAACTCACCTGTATTTCTCTCATGCTCCCAAGACAGTTGTTTGTCTTGGAGCTCAAGGTTGCTTTAAAACTCTCAGGGGTGAAATCCTGGCTCCACTGAAATTGTTGACAAAGCTCCTATTGACTTCAGTGGGGACAGGATTTCACCCTAAATCTCTTTGTAGATTATTGGTGAATGAAAAGAATACATCAGGAGTCTCATGGGCTATGGATGGTGGTGACCTCTGCTCTGGTAAGCATTGAGCAAGATTGGGTTGAGATAGATGGCTAAAGTTTTCCCTGCCTGTTCTATTGTTTTCCCACAGCCTTTTTGCTTTTCAACTCATCATCACCTCTTATCACAGAATACCTGCCTTTGGAATTTATTGCCTGTTTGTTTCCCACCTCCTTCCCTCTTCTCCCCCCAAACCAGGGACAGGAGACAGAATGGCTGATTAACTGCTAACTGGGACCTCTTAGCTGCAAGCTATAAATGCACAACCAAGATTCTTCTTTACAAAATAATCTCCTCCTCGAAGGCAACAAAACTTGTTACGATGCATGGTTTTCTTGAATAACAATCAGCATCTTTTTCAAATAATTTGTTAACTTGTGGCATCCATTTTCCTGCTTTTCTTATATCTAAGCCCCCATATATGCAGCCGCAAGTTGGGCCTAAATACAGTGGCAAGGTCCCTGGATTCTGTGCAGTATCTGATGAGACAGACTGGAAATTCACTGGAATTTTTATGTATACATTCTATAGTTTGGAAATCAAGATCACAATCCAGTACAGTATCCCCTGTGTTATTTATTTTTTTATACTAAACTCTGTTTATACACTCCCACATTTTCAGTTTCAATATACTACAGATTTTATATTGACAATGTGGAACTGCATTGTGGAATTTGCCATGGGACAGCTGGGGCATTGGGGAGGCAACGTGGGACTGTGTATTCAGCCTCGCAATACAGACTATCAGGTGTGTGTATGTGTGAATTGCAGCACGCATTAAGTAATGCACTGCATCTGCTCCATGTAGATCCTGCTGGCAGGAACAGGACTATGGAATATGTTAAGGTGAACTAGGCAGCCTTTAGTATGTGCTAGCAGAGTCTTCCCTGGGCAGTTACTGTATAACATTTAGGGTATATTTACACAGCACAGCTACACTGCTGCAACTGTGCCACTGTAGCACTGTAGTGTAGATGCTTCATGTTAACAGGAGTTTTTCCACCTCTGCAGGAGGTGGTAGCTAAGTCAATGAAATAATTTGCAAGCCTGTGTGATGTAGCTAGGGAGTATGTCTACGCTAGAAAAGCTACAGCAGAAGCACTTAATATAGTAACGGAAGGGGTTCATCTGTTTTTCAGTGAGGGAAGGTAGCAAATCCACCTCTCCGAGAAGCATTATGTCTACACCAGGGCTTGGGCCAGCTTTACTACATTGTTCAGGGGTGTCAATTTTTCACATCCCTGAGCAACATAGCTAGGTCAACCTAATTTTGTAGTGTTGGCCAGTTCTAGGTCGCTCTAACATTTGGTGCAGATCATGCCTTAATGCATGTTCCAGCTCACACCTCTCTAGTCTATCCTGTGGGGACATGTAGATGAGACCGAAGTTCCATTGACTTTTGATGAGAGTGGGGCCTTGTCTCTGGAAAGTTTTGCCGCTTTAACTATACTAGTGTAGTTAAAGCGACAAAACCTAACTATTTCAATATAGTTAAAGCTGTACAACCAGGGGCGGCTCTAGACATTTCGCTGTCCCAAGCACGGCGGCATGCCGCAGGGGGCGCTCTTGCCGGTTGCCAGTCCCGCAGCTCCGGTGGACCTCCCGCAAGCATGCCTGCGGGAGGTCCACCGAAGCCGCGGAACCAGCGGACCCTCTGCAGGCATGCTGCCGAAGGCTGCCTGCCTGTCGCCCTCCTGGCAACTGGCAGACCACCCCCCGCGGCATGCCCCCCAAGCACGCGCTTGGCGTGCTGGGGCCTGGAGCCGCCCCTGTGTACCACCCCCTCATGTACATACAGTTATACTAATATAAAAGGGTATCCACACTAGAGCTGTTACCACTTTGTCTCAGAAAAATATCCCACCCCTAATCAACATCATTATAGTAGTAAAACTGTTAAGTGTGGACCAGCTTTGAGGTCCTGGAGTACCTACACCACTCTTGAAAATGGGACTTATGGCATGTCTTGCAGCACTGCAGTTTCTTAGAGATCTCATGGGACATTCCGGTGCACATAAACAACATTCTCAGGGGCTAACTGTATGGGGGCATGAAAAGCACATAGCAACTCCACCTCTATTGGCTATTTCACTACCTCCACTAGCATGATTAAAAAGGAGTAAATGAACAGATGTGTCCCTGCAATATCAAAGCAAACCGCATACTTACCAGCAGTTTCTTCTGCATCAGGCTCACCCGTGCTTGACTGGCTTGACTGCTGTGGAAAACAGGTCCTGGCTCACTGCACCATCGGATACCCTGATTGCCTTTCCCCCATACTTCTCCTCCTCTTCCTTATCCAACACCTCCTCCTCACTGTTTACACCGGGGGCCTGTGACTCCTCCAAAGTATCCACCAGGCTCTTGGGGTGGTGTTGAGGTCTCTGCTGAGGATGGTATGCAGTTCTTCATAAAAGCAGCAAGTCTGCACTCCGCATCAGAGTGAGTGTTGGCTTCCTTTGCCTCTGGATGCCTGCCTCAGCTCCTTGGCTTTCACACGGCACTATTGTGTAGCCCTTCTTCTCCCCCATGCCCCAAGTGATCTGCTCATAGATATTGACGTTTCTGTGGCTGGATCGGAACTATGCCTGCACAACCTTTTCTCCCCACAGACCCAGGAGATCCACCACCTCCTGTGAACTCCAGGCAGGAGCATGTCTTTAGCGTGTAGCTGGCATAGTCAGCTGGGCAGTTGCCAGGTGAGCTCTCCACGCCCAACAAACAGGAAATAGAATTTCAAAAACTTGCAGGGATTTAGAGGGGAGGGGCACATACTTCTTTACCTGGCTGCCAGACAGCAGAGTTCAAAATGGTGACCAGAGCAGTCATGGTGGGGCATTGTGGGACATCTCCTGAAGGCCTCTAAAGCTGATGTAAGTAATGCAGTGTCTATACTGACACTCTGTCAACTTAAGTGCATCGACCTAAGCGCTACGCCATTGTCAGAGACTGGATACTGCACTAGGTGGACTTTGGGTCAGATGCCATCTGGCAATTCCTATATTTCATCTAGAAATGTTTGAACAACACTTAGGTTTAGTGAAAGGGTTATAAGACACATATGTTTGTTATGATGCAGATGAAAATCTACCATATAAAGAAATTCTTTCCTATGTAGTGTAGAATTGTGTTCAATGAGTTCACATTGGTTACACAGTAGCTTGGCGTGCAATAGTGAAACATCCAACAGGAACACGCAGAGCGTTACTTGTGCAGGTTAAGGTACAAACTATTTAAACTGGCATATATTTCCATTGTTATATATCACCTAGATCTTCATTTCGTTTTGGTTGGAGTGGAGACAGAAGATCCGATTTGCAATTCTCTTACACCATAGTCTCACTCCAGATAAATCAATGGCCTTGCATGGGCATAACATTGTATAAGAGAATGGAGATTTGACACAGAGTGTTTCTGTTAATAGCGAGAGAGCCCGTTGTTCTTTCCCTTAAGAACAGTTCTTAGTATCAGTAAATATTAATATGAATAATTAGTAATACGATTAGGAAAAAATCCTTACCTGCCTTGTAAGCTCCTTGGGGTACGAACTGTCTCTTTCTGAGGTATTTGTTCAATGCTTAGCATGGCAGTTTATTATTCGTGTCCCTAGGCACTACTATAATACAAATAATGATAAATAATAATAGCAGTGAAAGTGCTAGACTCCTCAGATGGAGTCACAGTATATCTGTCTATCAGGGATCACTTGAAATTTGTCTTCAAATGGGTATTGAGCAGAGTAAAGCAATGCAGCAACAGAGTAACAAGAGCCTTGGCTGGAATAGGTGTGCTGGCAGAGCCCCCTGTGAAACACAGCCTAAGCCAGCAGAAGTTCTTCTGCCAGCAGAGCTACACCACCTCCCCAGATGGCGCTTTTCTGTCAGCATTGTTGCATCTATAGTGCGGGTTTGCTGGCATAGCTGTGTCAGAGGGGAGTGTGATTTTTCCACACTCCCAGCCGAGATAGGTATTCCACCAAAACTTTGTAGTGTAGACCAGGCTTCAGCATCTGGATCCTTTAATTCAACACTTTCCAAATTCTCAGAAAAATGTTTTCTCCTACCCTATCTTAAGCATCCAAGCTAGAAAACAAACTGATCACTCTGATCAACAGTTAGAGAAGTATGGAGAGTAGGGCTTGGAATGGAAGTGTAAATTCAACCGTATCTATATAGAGTCATGACTAAAGCCTTCATTAATATGGCTGGGGAAATTGGTTCAGGTGTAAACATCTCTTTAATTCAAAGCAGATGTCCTAGCTGTGGTGTTCCCCCACCCATCATGTTATGACAACAACTGCAAGTTATAAATAAAATGTAATGGGAAAAGTGCTATCTGAATCTTGTGTCCTGTCTGGTGAGCTTATGAAGTTGACTAACAATTGGTAACCTTTTTTTCTTTTCATTACTAACATCCTGACCATCCTGCTGCAAGAAGGATCAAATACCAAGGTTATTACTAGGGTCAAGTTCTTATTGAAGTCAATGGGAATATTGCCTGTGTAAGGAGTGAGTAAACACTGAGTGGAAAATTTGGCTCTAAATGGTCAAATATACATGTAAGTGCATCACACATTGCTGTAACCACTGTTCAGCCTCTGCAGTTATTTGGTATTCAGCTGAACACTAAATATCATACATTCCTATTTATAAAGTAATTATCTTAAAATGAAAGGAGAGTCTCTTTTTCATATTGACCAACCTGATGCAGCTTCTCACTGTTTGGTTTCCCCTCTTTAGGAAGAGTTAAAAGCTGTCAGGCAGTTTTGTGGGAATTAAATCCACCATGCAGGCGGTGGAAAGGATTACTGGCCCAAGAAAAAGAAAGTCTGTGGTTGGGCCCGTTATAAAAGGAAATTCTTTTCAATGATTTACAAATAAATTTACTTCCATGCGGGTACGATCAGACCCTTGTTTAGGAAGATTTTCCTTTTTACTGTATATGGAGAAATGAAAGGGATCTTTGTTAAACAAGAAAAAGCCTGAAATAGAAAGGGCTTGAGGGAGAGGGAGGAGGAGAGAATTAACCCTCTTTTGACTATTGGTGCCTGAATTCAAGTAGCACTTTTAACAGATCCACAGGGGGTTACATCTGTAAAATGCTACAACTGGTTGAGTCATTGGATTTAACTACAGGATGCTGCGTTTTAACTGTTACAGACAGGAAAAGGTTCCATTGACACCTGCCTTACACAACAAATGGCACACAAGTGATGAAACTCATTTCAAAGGGTCTGTTTGTTTGCCTCTTATAATGGATTGAAATGGAGTGTGAGTATTTAGGGCTTGATCCTGCTCCCATTCCATTCGATGGAAAAACCATCATAATTGACTTGAAAGGTGCAGAATCAAGCCCTTAAGCAAGAAAGGCACTTGGTCCTTGCTGATGTTTGTTACTAAAGATTCCGCAATAACTGAGGATATAGAATACTTCTTAAGTGTTTCATTTGCAAGCCAGATGTTTGAAATATGAAGAGTCACACTTGTAAAACTTAGAACAAAATGAGGAACGTTTAGTGAAAAACAATCGGGAGTACAAGAAAAGGGTGTAACTTTTTGAGGAGTGCTAAGAACCACAGTGTTTTGGTTTTTAAATATTATTTTTCATTTATTTGATTCAAGTCTAGTTACTTTTAGAAAATTCTTCCTGTCTAAAGCAATTTCCATTTTGGGGAAAAACACAAATTTTTTTTTGCTGAAATTATGTTGTTTGAAATTCAACCCTCCAAAAGTTTAGCAAGGGGAAAGCCATTGAACAAAACTGTAAATGTATGTGATGGAAGCCGGTGCATTCAGCTGCCTTTAGTATTTCAAGCAGGGCATTCTGCTGTATTCTCAGTGCCCTTAAGGTTCCTCACTGGCAATGGTTTCTTCAAGATAACCTGATTAGATACTGAAGCAAACACTTCTTAAATGTCTATATGTTAAAACAAGTTCATATATAAATTATGTTGCAAAAGAACATGAGCATGTGTATATATACGTACAGCGTCCTCAAATGATATTTGTGCTTTCAGAAGATTACAACTCCTTCTATACCTACCCAACAATGCCACTTTTCATTGTGTTGAGGGTGAGGTTGTGAAGAATGGTTCCCGAGCTCAGTTCTGCCAGTTGGCAGAAAAAAGCATTACAGTCAAGCATTGTGGCTGATCCTTTCTTCAAGGGGAGCAGAACGCTGTCTACCGGTTATTTTACTTTGATTTTGTGTTAGGGCTTCCAGATCCACACTCCGGTCAAATAACAGGCCAAATTCTGTCTTCAGATGCATGCCTGTAATCCCCATTGAACTAGGGTAGGGTTTGGCCCATACTCAGTTTTTAACTCAGACATATGACCATTTATAGGTCGACACGGATACGTATTTGTGACTGAATGAAGATGGGAGCAGTTAGGGAATTCAGATTCTTCTGAGTGTTGCCAATTTTTGTGACTTTATTTTGAATTTCACAATTTGGGGTATTGCCTCAGCTCGTGGAGTCATGTGATTATGCCAGAATCTCAGCCTTCACTTTAAAAAAAAATACATTTCTAGCCCTCATGGATGTGGAAAAATGCTTAAAAATATGATCCCTAAAGGTTCCAGAACCAGAAGGAAAATAAACTCCCCAAATCTGATGTTTTTTTGGACCCCTGATTCATGATTTTAGTATGCAGTGGTGTTGTAGCTATGTTGGTTCTGGGATATTAGACAAGGTAGGTAGGATAACCAGATGTCCCAATTGATATTAGGGGCTTTGTTGTGTAGAAGCAACTATAACCCCCTCTATCCCCCCCCCCAAAAAAAAAGTGTCCTGATTTTTCACACTTGCTTTCTGGTCACCCTAGGTGCATGTGGAACTTGGTCCAATAAATGATACTGCCTCATTCATCTTATCTCTCATGATTTTAGAGTGCTTGAGATTGATGCTACCAGATTCAGCCCTGACCTGGCAATGAAGTCGAAGAGAGCAGAATTTAGGGTATTTCTCTGGGTTCATGCAGGTGTGAGCTATATGCAGCTGCACAGGACTCATAGCCTTAAGGCCTCACTGTCTCCTGGAACGGCAGGTTCTTAACAGCTTATGCAGCATATGTGTAGCCAAGCCATACAACAACATTTGTATGACAAAAGCCCCAATTATAATGCACACATGCAAGGATGGGTAAAAACTGGATTGGAGACAATCACTGAATTTCCTGCTTTTTGTAAGTTAAAAGTTTCACTCTTTAAGTTCCATTAGCAAAGAGTTTTGGTTTTGATTTTGGTGTTAGTGTAACATCCATTTGCTGAATTGGTTTGCTATTATTATAGTTCCAGGTGGTTGTCTGCACACAATTTTTATACCACTTTACCTATAACAGTTTGAAACTAGTATATTTAAAGCCATACAATCCCCAAAGTGGATGCAGTTATACTAGTAGAAAGGTGGTTCTATCAGTATAATTTATTCCCATACATTTAGGGGAATAAGCTATGCTGGTATAAGGCACCTTTATACTGGTATAACTGCATCCACACTAGGAGCTGTACCAATTTAATCATTTCTGTAAAAAATCAAATAGTTAACCAGGTACAATAACTCTGTGGAGACTACTTGTAAGAGGTAAAATGGCTAGAAAGGACGGCCACAATTGGCTTCATAATACAATTGTGTTTTGTGGTATTAGATTCCAAGAGAGCAATTGCACGTATTAAAGATTTGATGAATGTGTAGTGATGTGCTAACATTTGCAGATGGCACAAAATTATTTAAATTAATCAAGACTGGTGGAGACTGTGAATGAACTCAAGAGACCTAGCAAAGCTAGGTGAATGGATAACATGATAGCATGTAGAGTGACCAGACAGCAAATGTGAAAATATCAGGACAGGATGTGGGGGGTAATAGGAGCCAATATAAGAAAAAGATCCAAAAATCAGGACTGTCCCTATAAAATCAGGACATCTGGTCACCCTAATAGCATGAGAAATTCAAGATAGACAATAGTTAAAAGAATCTTATGGTAGAAGGAGTAATATGAAGTACCCATATGTATTGCTAGATTCTAAATGAACTCGGGGGGGAGGGACGGAAGCATAGGTATCATAGTGGACAGCTCAATAAAAAAAACTCTGTCCAATGTACAGCAATGGTCAAAAGAACAAATATGTTCAGATTTGTGAAGAATGAGAGAAAATATTACAATATTATAATACCCTGACTATGAACATTGTATTCAATTCTGGTCACTCTGCCTCAAAAATGATATACCCAAAATAGAAGAAGTCCAAAAGGGGAGCAACAAAAATGACCAGGGATACAGAGAAATTTCCATATAGGTAGAGAATGGGAAAGAATAAGACTAGAGAAGAGACGAATATGAGGGGACATAAAAGAGGTATATATGCACAATAATAAATGGTGTACACACAGTAAAGTGGGAGCGCCTATTTACATATTTTTCATAATATGAAAACAAAGGGACACCCAATAAAATTAAAAGGCAAGACATTTAAAACTAATAAAGGCATATCCTTAAAAAAAAAAACCCACAATGTCCAGATAACCTACGGAACTCACTGATACAAGGTATAATTGATGCCAGTAGGATTGAAAAAAGGCAAGACAGTTATACGGATAATGAGAACATCTACAGTTACAAGGATATGATAATGTATAAAGGGATTTCAGTCTTCATACTTCAGGTCATAAGACAACCACGCAGGGCCTGGTCTAGTGCCCTCTAGTGTCAATGGAAAGGATTCTTCAATGGCCCTTAATTATCTGGGTTTAGGAGAAAACACCTTCTATGAGCAGGTTCTGTATAATGCACCATTCTGGGGTGAAATCCTAGTTCTCTTGAAGTCAATGGCAAAACTCAGATTGAATTCAATGGAGCCAGGGTTTGATCCATGGGGTTTTATAACTTCTGAAGCATGTGGTGCTGGCCAGCGTTGGGGCAAGATATTGTAGAAAAATGGATCAGTGGTTTGCTTGTATGAGGGTATGCCTATCTCATTTATCTGTAACAACAACGTGAAATTATATCACTTGGAGTCAGATCCTCAAAGGCATTTGGGTGCCTAACTCCTGTTGCAATCAGTGGAAGGTAGGCACCTAAACACCTTCAAGGATCAGGTCTTGGTTTGAAATATGAGAACCTCTCTATGAGAAGGTTAAGGATGCTGGACAGAATCTGTCCAGTCCTTATGTGGATGCACAAAGTGTGTGTGTGGGGGGAGGATTTAAGGTGTTTTCCCCCAACACATGCCTGGTTTGCCCAGGCACAACTGCTGCAGAGAAGCTGTATTTGGTGTGCAGTTTGGCAGACTCGGAAATGCTATTTTTCTAAATAAAAGTAAACTGCAGGAAATCCAGAACCAATCAATACTCAACAGACTGATCAAGGCTGTCATTACAAACCCAGAAACCCATAATTGTCTGTAATAGGATTGTAAACTGGCTTTTAAGTTAAGTTTTAGCTGGAATAAGTTTATAAAGTTATTTCAGCCCAAGCCAGGTGAGAAGCACATGCCTCCCTAAATACCACCCCTGAGGAATAAGTGAATAGCAAATATCCCAACCAAAACAATTTTGTTTAAGTTAATAATGAGCTAAGAATTTTATAGCTTCAGTTTTTACATGTATGTTGTAATTAGAATGTGACTGACTTTTAAAATAACACACATACATACATATCCAACCAATAAAAAGAACAATAGATTAAAGGATTCATTTAATGAGTAAAAAACAATGTGGATCTAATGTATACCCTGCCAGTAATTCTAGTGTTTTTCCATGACAGGCAGCATGAATGACAATATAAATGAAAGTGCCAGCAAGTAAGTGCAACAAGTGTGCTTAACATTCCTGGGCAGGAAGAACAAAGAAGAAAAAGGGAAAGACAAAGAGATTTTACATCCATTAACTGTTTTGGGATTGTGTTTCTTTGCATTCAGCTGAATAACATATTAACTACAGCATATGTGCACAAGCTCAGTTTAGGATGAGTTCCTTAACTCTAGAAAAAAACAAAACAAAAGGCGTATCTCTCATTCCAATCCCTGACTCAAAAGGGCACAGGGCCAGATCCTCAGAGGATGCAAATGGACATAGCTCCTTTGACTTTAGCGATTCAACAGACTCACTCAAGGTGGAAGAGCCGAACGTTGATTAGTTTGGTGATCTTGCAAGGGAGATGGTTTTTATGTCATTGTCACCGAATGCAGCTGTGATCATTTAAAACCATATTCCAGGCTTTCCAAAGGGTATTTATCATCATCCTCATTCCGCTGCAGTCTCTGCTAGGGCTGTGCAAGTAACTGAGTTTTTGATTCACTGGGGAAACTGAAAAATGGAAAGAAAAATGTGCTTGGGTTGTTAAAATTTTGGGGAAACCAAAAAACACAAAAAAACAAAAAAACAAAAAAAGTTGTGCATCGAATGAAAATATTTCATTTCATTTTTGATTTTTTAAACTTTTGTCTTTAATTTTTTTTAATGAAATTGAAGTACATTGGAAACAAAAGGTCATTTAAACTCAAAAACATTGAAAGTTTTAATGTAGAAAATGTCAAAATGAAACCTTTTGATTTTTTTTTCTCAATTCTTGTTTTTGTTTTTTGGACTGAAACAATTTGGCAATTTATACGTGAATTCAGGAAATGTTTCGATTGATCTGAATCTGCATTTTTCAGCAAAACTGAAATACTGTACCCAGCTCTATTCTCTGCTCACCTTTGATGATGATCAGCAGCAGGAGTGAACCAGAGCCATAGCTCTTACACAGGAGTGCAGCAATGTCCGAACCAGTTTCTCACATCACTTAAGTATCTGAGCCATCCCACTGAAGCGAATGCTCAAAGTTAGACACATGTTTAAGTACCTTGCTGAATCAGGCCTTCTGTTTTAAGAAAGGATAAGGATTACAATATCTGTGCATCCAGGCTCCGGGGTTTTATCTTATGCTAGATACGAGTTTAAAGGATTTTCCTTCCTTTTCTAGATATTTTAAATTCCATTTCTCCTGGTCTACACAGAAGCTAAAATAAATGAAATTACTACTGAAATATTGGAGAGAGGCTTCTTTAGCTGGATATTTTGGACAGTGAATCCTGAGTTTGGCTATGTCTATACTACAGACCTTATAATGGCACAGTTGTACAGCTGAAGCTCGGTCACTGTAAGGTCTCCTGGGTAGCTGCTCTATGCTTGCGGCAGAGAGCTCTCCTGCTGGCATAATTAAACTACCCTGAACGAGTGGTGGTAGCTATGTTGACGGGAGACGCTCTCCCACCGACAAAGCACTGTCCACACACACTCCCAACTGACAAAATTTTGCTGGCAAAAGTGCTAGTGTAGACAAAGCCTTTTACCTCTTTGCTGCATCTATTCGTAGTTATGGATTTGATGCAATGGTGATTTTTTAAAACTCTGAACACTGTATGGAAGTATTTTTATTTTTACTTTTTTTACTGATATGCACCAGGGACTGCTGGCTTTGCTCCTTTTCTGCATAAAGATAAAGATATTATGTGGAAAAAAAATACAAATAATATGAACATTTTAAACCTGACATTAAGATTTCATCTGGATTTTTCTATAGATTTTTATTAGTGCTTATGTGTGTCAATCACCATTCGTAGCAATAGAATATACATGATAATCCTCAACTAATCCTTGAGTTGTATCCAGAAGGCTAGAGTAGCACAACTTGCTATTTTATTATCTGCACTACCTCTACCCTATGTCAAAAGTACATGTGGCCTTGAGAAGTTTACATGGGAAGCATAGAACTCAAATGATCAAATTAGCTACATCTCACCTTGGTATGTGAATAATAGATCTAAATGAGCATCTAAAGTACACTTTACATGTTTACTTTAAAAATCCTGACTCTGGAAAAGGGACCAGAGAGATCTGTGAGGACTTTTGGGCAACATATAAAGATTTCCCTTCTCTTCCCTCTTGAATTCTGTGGTGGGTTTAGGAGGGAAGGGTTATAAAATTGTGGAATTTTTAAAAGACTTTTCTTTTGTTTTCTGTTCTCCTTGGCTGCGTTTGTATATTTTAATGCCATGTAATAGTAACGCACAAGGAGAACCATTCAAAATATTTTAAATCTTTATTAAAAACAGAACTGTCATTTGTTGCCACTGGACCGAAGTTTATAGAAAACCCATAAAAGCCTACAATGGCTGACAGAGCTGTAACCATCACTTTTATTCAAATTTTTAAAGGACTGTAACAAGACTTTAAATTCTCTCAGTGAATGTAGAATGTTGTACTGTTTTCATATCTCAAACTTGCAGGTACCATCTCTCTGTCTTTTCTTTCTAAGTTTTTATATGAGCCTGATCTCTGTAGTATCTGAACACTTCCTAGGAATCTAAGAGGAAACAACAATAAATCTCTCTCTCACTCAGCAGAGAGGGAAAACACTTTAGTTAGATTATGGATGATTTCTCCATTTAGGCTCTGATTCAGCAAAGCACTCAAGCATCTGTTTAACCTTCTCTGACTTAACATGACCATCACTGCTAAACTGGCTGTCAGTGATGTCACATGATACTAGCACATGCTATATAAAACCTCCTAGGATCAAATTGTTAAATTTAACAATAGAAAAAAGAAGAAGCCGCCAAGATTAGTGGCAGAAGTTCAGCAGCCAGATCGCTGGCCACTCTGGAAGAGTTGGATGTGTGTGCATAAAGGAATGGGAATTCATAATACAAAAACATTTGTGAATTATGATTTCCCACCCCCACCCCAAAAAAGAAAAAAAGGAGGATGCTTTTTGACAAAGACAGAACCATGTTAGCTTTCAGATTCCTTGAACACAAATATTTTGAAGGAGTTCTATAGCGTTGTGACTGTATTACACAGCAGGTCAGCCTAGTTGATCACAATGGTCCCTTCTGGCCTTGGGATCTCTGAAAAGTATGGCTTGTTTATTTTGCTTCCAAGATTGCATAGACCTGCAGGCTCACTCGCACCCATCCACCCACTTACTTTTATAGTCTGTGTCGAAGGAAGGAATTTTAAGGACTTACATGAGATTTGCTCTGTGTGTGTGTGTGTGTGTGTGGGGGGATTAGAAGGTATGGGGAACATTAGGGTTTAGAACAGAATGAGTCCTTCATCGAGGGACAGGTGGCTAGATTTGATGATTTACTAGTCTGCCTCCATCTCTAATGTTTAAGATTCTGCAAAAGTTTGCAGTAATTGGCAGTAAATTCCTGTGTCACTGGAATTCATGGATTTTCTCTACCTATGAATTTCTGTTTCCAACTCAAGTTTATAAAAGGGATAATATGTTTTACCCCAAAATCTGGCCAAGAGCAAGATCTCAAGTTTCTACATAACAGAAATCAAACCTGCTAATGAGTTTAATCCAGACTAATCAAATAGTCCATGTGAATTGCTTGTTGATAGAAGCACAGCTATTAGAATCTGCGATTGATTGATTGATATTGTATCTAGTAAAATGAGCACCAATATTATTCTCAGGCCAGTCAAACGAGTCACTGGATTCTGAAGTAAAGTCATGCATGGAAGATTTTAAGAAAGGAACATTTAAATATGTTTACATAGAAAATCACCGTTAGCCATCAAAGAATCCAACAACAATTTGGTCTGCACTATGCATGCTGAACTTTCCCGTAACTATCTTTGATCTTGAGAAGAGTCTTACCCGATCTTGAGAAGTAAATATGTGGAATACAAAAACAAATAATGAAAACTGCAATATGTCATCATCCTTTTAAAATCAGATAAAACGTTCTCTTCAGAATGTGAACATCATAGTGCTTTATCTCGTTACAATGGAAATTCTTTTTTTTTTCCTTGTGAAGAACTGGGGAAATTTATCTTGAACAAATACCCTGCACACACAGAGTAAACTGACTGATCACAGTCTATTCTCTATTAGCCTAAGAAAAGTATCCAGCAGAAATTACAGCAACGTCACCCTATCTGGAGGGCAGTATATCTTAGGCCATTCGGAGTATCTATTATTGCCAGTTTTTATCTGTCTCCAAAGGGAAGCAATGTCTGACCCCGAAAGAAGGTCAACAACTTAATTATTGTACTCGAGACAAAGCTACTTTGTGCACAGGAAATGAAAGCAAAATAGAAGCACTTTGAAAAGAAAGACATTTTGCTCTCTGAAATAAATGAGACTTGCAGAATCCAATATTCTTTTCATCCTAAACAGCATCCTGACTAGATGTTAACTGATGTGCATCCTGCAAACAGGGGAAATCCAGCATCCTTCCTGCCTTGGGAACACAAGAGTTGTAGAAGGATGAAGCTACTCGGAAGACAGTAACATAAAGGATTTTACACAGGGTGGGTTTTTAAGGCTTTTTGCACTGTGTTTATACCCAATTAGAAGACCAAATACATTTCCTTTGGAGACCCAGCAACCACAGAGAATATTTTTATAAAAACACACATTCTCTGTACAAGGGCTATTGGGGAAAGGGAGGGGTGTAGCATGGAGAGGGTTCAGCTGGTTATTTCTCTTCTCCCATGTCTTGTTGGAAATTAATAACTAATTATGTGGACTCTGCCATTTAAAAATGAGAAGGGGCAAGAGCAAAGTCTGTCTTAGTGAATGGAAACATTCCCTTTCCTGGGTTTGGGATTTTGTTGGGAGGATTCCAGGGGACAGCCCTGTGAGACTTGGCCCTGGGAGAAGGGTGAAGGTAGGGAGGTTGCGGGGAGAAGGCTTGGAAAAGAAAAACTATGGTAGGAAGAAGTCCAGGAGGGCAGCACCAAGGACTATATTAGAGCTGACTTTGACTGCTGGGTATTGGAACCCAGTATAGGGGGACAGGGTGGGCCTGGGTTTCCCTACTAGTCACTAGGGAAGTTGGCATGAGGCCCCTGAGATGGGGCTAAGGATGACTTAGAGCCCTGAGTGAAGGGGCGTAAAGACTGCAGTGCCCAGAGCTGCATGCTGAAGAATCCAATGTAAGGATTTGACAGGCATTTGCTGGCTTTTGTGAATCCCATTCTTAATCCCTGTTCATTGTGTAGAGTGTCTAGGCACTCCCTTAGGCTTTGTGAATGCCAATGCTTTTTCAAGGCCTCTAAAAATTAGGTGTGACAATGCTCAGCATCACCATGCCCAAGTTCCTTTGTGAATCTAGCCGTAGGAGTCTCAGTAACTTTTAGGGTGCACTGAATGTAGGGTGACCAGATGTCCCAATTTTATAGGGACAGTCCTGATATTTAGGGCTTTGTCTTGTATAGGTGCCTATTACCCCCCACCCCCATCCCGATTTTTCACACTTGCTGTCTGATCACCCTAACTGAATGAGGCAGGGGAAAAATGAATATGTGGCATTGTAATTGAAGACCGTATCATAATGCATATGCACAAGGTGGGGGAATTAAGGTTGCAAGGACAACTTTAATTGAGCCAATTCCTAACTTTTGAGTACTTGATTCTGCAACCTTAGCATTCTTTTAATGTAGTGTTTGGTATGTAATAAAGAATATACAACAAGGCTCATTCTATTTTGCATGGTTTAAGTCCAGAAACTCTTCTTTTACCATTTAGCCAGTGCACATTTAAAGCATTTGGAACTGCTTTTCGATTTTTCTTGCTTTGTTTCTTCAGTAGTTACAAGATGCTGAGCTGCTCTAAAACTGGAATCCCTTTAAAGTAATTGATTGTGATAACTAGTAACCTTCACAATAAAATTATCACTGCTGGGGTGAAATAATGCACAGCAGAGGGAAAGGAATGAACTGAGCTTCAAAATCAAAAGCTGATGCTTTCTACCTTTATCTAGGTATGGGGAATTATGGACAGATTGTTTTGACCATGTGGACTTTAATCCCAGCCTACAGTGTGGCTGGGAATGAAACAACCCAACTACGTACGTTACTCTGGCATATTACATAGACTCAGACCGAACAAATAGATTTAAAATATGGAGGGTTGGATTTTAATTTGTCTATGTGTGTATTTACAAAGAGCATCGCATACATAGAGGCCAAAGCTTTTGCAGTCACTGCTTTCCAGGATACAGTCCCCCATCTGCGATCTTTGTTCCCAGATGTATGGTCTTGCATTTGGTTGTATTAAAACATGTTATTCAAATGAGCCCAGTTTACCAAGTGATACAGATTACTGACCTGCCTTATTCATTGTTTACCACTCCACCAATCTTTGTCAGCTTCAAATTTCCTAGCAATAATTTTATATTTTCTTTCAGATCATTGATAAGATATTGCATACCACTGAGCGAAGAACAGATCCCTTCAGGACCCCATTAGAAACACTCCTAGTGGATAGTGATTCCCCTTTTACAATTACTTTCTGAGATCCAATTTTTAATTCACTAAATATGGGCTACCTTGACTTTGCAGCGTGCTAATTTTTAATCAGAATGTCATGCGGTGCTAAGTCATACAGAAGTCTGTTATTATATCAGCACAATTCCCTTTACCTACTAAATTTGCAATCCCATGAAAAAATGTCAAATGTATTTGACAACATGTTTTCCATGAACTATGTTGAGTGGCATTAATTTTGGTGCCATCTGTTGTTTACTGAGTGAATCCATATAAGCTTATAATTACCATTTTTCCAGGCCTCTAGAAAGTCTCCAGTATCCTCATAATCAAGGGCTCAGAAAAGACTGTGCTGATATAAAGCTGGGAGATCTCTGTAGGCTACAAGAAGAGAGAGCTGGCTTGGATGCTTGGAAACAGCTGCTGATTTCAACTCAGTCTGTATAGAATTGGATTGCTTCAGTTCTTGGGGGTTAGCTATGCTAACATAGTCCTTTCTGGCTTTGGTTTATGTGTGTTCAGCTCCCTGAGTGTCACCTCAATTTTTTGAGGTTCACATGAGCCCAAAATCTCAAAGCAAAATTCACTCAGAGTTTTATCTACTCATGCATCAAAACCATGTGAAACTATTAAGCTCTGTCTGGTTCCCACCTGTAACTATAAATTATCCTTGGTTCAGTCTAAATGTGGCCCCAGTTTGCACGTATCAGCACAACTGGCCTGAGTTGCATGTTTTTAATAGGCAAAACAGGTAAGCGTCATCTGGCTTCAGTATGAAACTTTTGCACTGCTCTAACTTCAATCATTTTCATGGTTACAGAGGCAGCACTGCAGAAGTTAAAGATGGAGAAGACTCTATCTTTCAGCCCATCTCCACCCCTGCAAAATTGTTCTTGATGTTGCATTTTCAAGGGTTTTGCCCAGTCTAGTTTTAAAAGTCCCTAGTGATGTGGCCTCCACCCTTACCCTTGGGAGAGTATTTTAATTTCTCTACTGCACTAAATAAATCATCTCCTTCCTTGGTGTTTTCACCTTTCAAGACTATTATCCTGTTCCCTCTGAATAATAGCTTATTTAGTGACTCACAGCTTCTTCCCTAGACTTTACGGTAGCCAGCTTACATCTTGACTCAATGCTGGCAGATCTCCCCCATTTAGTGTACAGCAGGAGGGGTGGCATGTAGAGACAAGGAGGCACCTTCTTGCAGCAGCGTGAGCAATCTGATGGCTGGCTCCCTGGCTGTGCCTGCTGGGGGGAAATACCTCTCTGCTTAAGGCCTAGATCTGAGGAGGGGAAAAAGACAGCCATCCTCACACAGTAAGCACCTCTCTGGAAAGGGAATGTCAAAACTGGCCGCCATGGGGCAAAACATCATTTCTGATTCCTAAGGTTGGACTTGACTCAGTGCCTAGTCCCATAATTCCTGGTGCTTCTAAGCCAACGCCGAGTCCCCGTCTCTAGAACCACCCGTTATCAGGGATTGGAATGCATACGTATGCTGGAGTGGCTGTCTTGGAATGAGCGGGATATGAAGGAGCACGGGGGAGGGGAGAGTATAGGTCAGAAGGAAGAAGTCAAGGAGCATAAGATGATGAGAAAACACAACATAGGAAAAGGAAGAAGGGACATAAAGAGTGATGGAAGGAGAGAGAAGGAAGGATGGGGTAACAAACACTGATTGCGAGGGAAGAAAAAGAGAGACCAGTTTCTACACTGGAGAACACATGAAAGCGTAGAGAAATTAGGAAAGCATAACAAAACCAAGGAAGACACTGTACATTATGTTAAAATTGATTACACTGAAAGTTGGCAAGATGTTACTACTAAATATGCAGGCTTTCTATGATTGGATTCCTTGGTTCATAAAGAATAACTGTTTTGTTCCCTTTTCAATACATCAAATTGCCCTAAATGGCAGGCATTAAATGTTTGTTTTGTTTGGTGTCTCACAACCCACAGGGATTCTTTCAGGCCTGTCCAGTTCTTAACTATTTTGTCACTAGCTCAGAATATACTAACTGGTTTGGATGGATCAGCCCTGTTAGGTGACAGATTTTGGACAGATTTTGTCAATGGATTTACATCAGTACAACTGAAATCAGAATCTTGCATTTAGCTCTGTCCTCATAAGCAGTAAGAGACCATACCGTTTCTGTACATCTGGATGGTATTTTAGGGCTTGTCTACACAGGTACACTCAGGAAAATTAATGTGAATTAACTGAAGGTGTGAATTAAATGTGGATTAGTTACACTGCATTTAAACCCATGTTTGGACACGCACATTCAGAATTAAAGAGGCCTTAATCTGGTTTAGTTTAATTCACTTTGGACATAATTTACTTTGGAAGTGAATTAAATTAAATCAAATTAGAGCCCCATTAATTTTGAATGAGAATGGCCATACTTTTTTTTTAACCCTTTCCATGCCAATGTTGGTGCACAAGGCAGAAAGCATTCTCTTCCATTCCTCTTCGTCATTTGCTGTTGCTTCCATTTGCTCGACCATTCTGTCCTCCCTGCTATGGGTTCTTCTTAAAGTTTCTCTTAAGCACCCTTGTTGGCTCACACCAGTTGGTTTCCACTTGACAGCTTCATGTGGGAATCTGTGTGTTGGCATCTGAAGTACAGACACGTCCAGGGCTTCCTTCTGATTCTGGTGGAAACAAGTTGCTGGTTGGTGATTTCTCAAATCTCTTCACTGGTGATGAAGGCTTCCCAACAAATGCCTAGAATCTTTTGTAGGTGCTCATTTTCAAAGCTCTTACAGCAGTACGGCAGTGCCATGATTACACTTGAATTGAAAGTTCTCCATTTTGGTCTGGCGTGGAATATCTTTGATTTTCATCCATTGTTGATTTTAGTAAATGCTGTGGATACCTTTCCTATCCTTGATGTCACTTTCTTCTCGAGGTCTCAGCTTGCTAATATGGTGCTGCTCAGGTAGGTGAAATATTCCACTATCTTGAGATTTTTGCCTTCTAATGTGATGTTACTGCGTAAAGTATTTTACTATCCTAACGAAATCGACAGAGCTATTCAATGAAGTTTGGGGAATAGTGACCTCTCCTGAAGACTGGAATCATTGTCAAAATACCCAGAAAGGGTGATCTTACTGACTGTAACAACTGGGGCAGAGTTACACTACTCTTTGTGTAGGAAAAGGCTTCTGCGGCGTGATATGATACACGATGAAAGAGGCAGTGGATGTAAAGCATAAAGAAGAATGGTCTGGATTCAGGGCCAGCAGATGCTGGCTAGATCAGATATTCACATTAAGGACCATCATAGAAGAATGGTGATAGGCATGATGGGGCACTACAGAAGTCCTGGCTATCCACTGCAGCTAAAGGAGCCTCCAGTTGTAACAGCCTTTGTGAATTAATCAGCAGCTCAGAGAATGGGATTGTCCCAGTGCAACGACTCTCCCATTTTAATTAACTTCACGCACACGTCATGCATGCACATCTCTCTCTTCATGCACAGAAGAATTTATAGAATAGCAAGTTCACATCTTCATCAATGTCACTGATTATTTTTGAAAGGCATTCAACAGTGTGCACAGACAGACAGACGTAGAATATTCTTCAGTGCTACAGAACCCCAGCTAAAGTTGTCAACATCATTAAAGCCATCTTCAGAGATGCAAAGTGCTCTAAAAGGATGATCAACCAGCCATCAGAGTGGTTCAGTGTGGACACTGGCATGAAACTGGACTGCATTTTAACTCCTCCGTTGTTTGACATTGCCATAGACTGGATATTGAAGAAATGTATTAGGAAAACAAAACAGGTGTAGAGTAGATAAATGGGAAGTGCACATCATGGTTTAATACAGTTTAATTAATCCACTTTAAATTCACACTTTAGGTAATTTGGATTAATTTTCCTCAATGTCCCAGTGTAGACAAGTTCTTACTCAGGCCTGGTCTACACTTAAAACTAAGGCTCAGAGGTGTAAAATATCCTCACCCCAAGCGCTGTAGCTACTGATCTAAGGGCTTGTGTAGCTGTAGCTAGGTCAATGGAAGAAGGCAACTGTTGGTCTAGCTACCATCATTTGGGAGGTGGAGTTCCTACAATGCTGGAAAAACCCCTCCTGTTGTTATAGTCTATGTCTTTACTATGAGGTTGCAGTCCATAGTTATGCTGCTGTACCGTTGTGTCAACGTGGCTTATAAGTAGTTTCTAGGAGTTACTTCCTACTTACCTCATTGAGATTATGTGGCTCTGAGATTTGTAGTTGTAGATGAAAGGGTGTGGGGAGATGGGAAGGGAATGTTAGAAGAAGATCATGTGAATTGCTCTAATATTTTTCATAGAGGAGATCGTAACATTAACATGAGTTAGACAAAATATTTTGTTTTTACTTGGCAAAGTGGTGGAACAACTTAAAGTGATAGGCCTAATTTCATGCACTTGACAACTTTTGAAATATTTAGATTTCCATGGTTTTCTTTAAACCCAAGTTTATGGCTGGAAAAAATGATATTTCCCCTTGAGGCAAGAACAAAATTTTGCTTCATCGGAGGCTTTTTGGATAGTTACAAACTACTGAAAACTGAGAGTTAGAACAGAAACTGGTACACAACCATATAACTAGAGTGGTTATTGCCAAGGCTGCGATAATAAGCAGCAAACTGTATATGAGGTCTGGGGTAAAATTACAAAAGCACATAAATGATTTAGAAGCCTATATCTCATTTCCAAAAGTGACTTAGGTGTGTAGGCCCAGATCCACAAATTTTTTTTGGGTGCTATTGTAAATCAGAAGACTCTCGCTTGGCTACCACTTGAACACATAGGTGCCTAAACTCTCTTATCACTTGAGATTTTGCAGTAGAAGTTGGCTAGGTACTATGTTCCTGCCTCTGGGCACGTACACTAATGTCTCCCTGTAGGCATCTGGACACCTATATCCGACCTGAACCCCTAAATGCAATCCAGGAACTAAGGGAAGATAGGCAGAGGAGCAGCTATCTTGTGTGTGGGGCCTGATCAGATGGGTGTGCTCAGAGCCATCTAACTCCACACAAAACAGCCTGGGGTGGGTTAGGGGGAAGGAGGAGTTGAACATCCCTTATAATCTGTAGCCTACCAGGAGCTGGAAAAACACTTGTTCAGGTTCCTACCCCCACAACCTGCATCAAGAGAAGAGATATGAAAAGGGGTCTGCCACCTCTGCGGTGAGTGCCCTAACCAATGGGCTATAGATTCTTTCTCTGTCCCAATTAATATTTAATTTATGCTGGCTTTGTAGATCCCATTCTAAGGCAACTATGTCTCCCTGTTCATTGTATAGGGAGCCAAGGCACCTAACTTAGGCTATGTGGGTTACAATAGTGTTCCCGTTATTTTTCTAGACAGTGCAACACTCAGTGTTGCTCTGCCTCAGTTCCTTTGTGGATCTGGGCTTCAGAGTGGGACTCAAGGTCTTAAGTCCCCTAATGGAATTCCCCACCTTGAGTCTCCCCTATAAAATGCATGGGGAGACTTAGGCCTGGTCTACACTACGCGTTTAAATCGATTTTAGCAGCGTTAAACCGATTTAATGCAGTACCCGTCCACACTACGAGGCCCTTTATATTGATATAAAGGGCTCTTTAAATCGGTTTCCGTACTCCTCCCCAACGAGAGGAGTAGCGCTAAAATCGGTATTACCATATCGGATTAGGATTAGTGTGGCCCACAAATCGACGGTATTGGCCTCCGGGCGCTATCCCACAGTGCACCACTGTGACTGCTCTGGACAGCAATCTGAACTCGGATGCAGTGGCCAGGTAAACAGGAAAAGCCCCGCGAACTTTTGAATTTCATTTCCTGTTTGCCCAGCGTGGAGCTCTGATCAGCACGGGTGGCGATGCAGTCCCAAATCCAAAAAGAGATCCAGCATGGACTGCACAGGCGACACTGGATCTGATCGCTGTATGGGAGATAAATCTGTTCTATCAGAGCTCCGTTACAGAAGACGAAATGCCAAAGCATTTGAAAATAATCTCCAGGCTACACAGTGCTACGTGACAAGTGTAACAGAAAGCCAAAGAATCAAATGGACGCTCATGGAGGGAGGAAGGGGGTATTGAGGACTCCAGCTATCCCACAGTCCACAGCAGTCTCAGAAAAATATTTACATTCTTGGCTGAGCTCCCAATGCCTGTAGGTTCAAACACATTGTCCGGCGTGGTTCACGGTATAGCTCGACAATTTACTCCGTCTGCCCCCACATGAAAGAAAATGGAAAGAAATCGTTTCTTGACTTCTTTGAATGTCACCGTATGTCTACTGAATGCTGCTGGTAGACGTGATGCTGCAGCAGTGAAGAGCAGTATCCGCTCCTCTCCCCTCCCTGGTGGCAGATGGTGCAGTAGGACTGCTAGCCGTCCTTGTCATGAGCCCGTGAGTGCTCTTGGCTGGCCTCAGGTGAGGCTGTCCGGGGGCGCCTGGGTAAAAATAGGAATGATTCCCGGTCATTCCCAGTAGATGGTACAGAACGGCTGGAAACCATCCTCATCATAGCAACTGGGGGCTGAGCTCCATCAGCCCCCTTCCTTTCAGGTCTAAAGAAAAGATTCTGTACTGCCTGGACTATCATAGCAGCGGGATGCTGGGCTCCTCTCCCCCGCAAGGCTTAATATTCTGCTTTGACTGTCATAGCACCGGGAGGCTGCCTCCCCCTCATTTTATCTCACTAACAAGTCACAGTTTCTTATTCCTGCGTTCTTTATAATTTCATGACACAAATGGGGGGGGCACTGCCACAGTAGCTCAGGAAGGTTGGGGGAGGAGGGAAGCAACAGGTGGGGTTGTTGCAGAGGCACCCCCCCTTGAATGGCATGTAGCTCATCATTTCTGCAGGATCTGACACACAGCAGCTGTGCTCTCTGATACACAGGTTCTCTAGTACACTTGCCCCATATTCTAGGCAGGACTGACTCTATTTTTAGAAACCATAAAGGAGAGATTGACTATGGGAGTCATTCCCAGTTTTGCCTTTGTGCCCCCGGCCGACCTCAGCCAGGAGCACCCATGATAGCAGCAAGCAGTACAGAACGACTGATAACCATCATCTTACTGCCAGTTTACAATGGCAGCAGACAGTACAGAACGACTGATAACTGTCTCTGCAAACGAATGCTGCTGTGCGCTGCAGTAACGCCTCTGTTAGCGGCATCCAGTACACATATGGTGACAGTAAAAAAAAGCTGAACGGCCTCCATGGTTGCCATGCCATGGCATCTGCCAGGGTAATCCAGGGAAATAGGGTGCGAAATGATTGTCTGACGTTGTTTTCCCAGAGGAAGGAATGAGTGACGACATTTACCCAGAACCACCCGTGACAATGATTTTTGCCCCATCAGCCACTGGGATCTCAACCCAGAATTCCAATGGGCGGGAGAGACTGCGGGAACTATGGGATAGCTACGGGATAGCTACCCACAGTGCAACGCTCCGTAAATCGATGCTGGCCTCGGACCATGGATGCACACTGCTGAATTAATGTGCTTAGTGTGGCCGCATGCACTCGACTTTATACAATCTGTTTTACAAAACCAGTTTATGTAAAATGGGAATAATCCCATAGTGTAGATGTACCCTTAGGCACCTACGACTGGCATTCAGAAAAGTCAGCACACTACAGGCATAGCTGCCAAAATATAGGTGCCTTGGGAATATTAAGAGTGGAACTTAGGTGCCTAGGGACTTTAGGCTCCTACAGGGGTAGGCAGCAGCTGAGCAGGGGTTTTGAAAATGTCAATGGCACCTAAATGCTGAATTTAGCAACCTAACTGCCATATTAGGCACCTGAGGGCTCAATTCTCAAGGAGGTATTAGGTGGTTGAATCCTACTGGCTCTCTGAGACTTCTGCTCAGAAGTTCCAAAGTTTTTGAAAAATGGGTCTTAGACCCCTAAGTCACTTTGACACTTCTGAAAATGCCACCTCTGGTCTCTTGTTTCCTGGGTCAGAGGAGAATGAATACCTTTCCCTCCAGCGAGGCCTCTGGAGATCCAGAAGCCATTCCATCCAGCCCTACGTGGCCAAGAGGAAGCTGATTCCTGGAGGCCAGGTTGAGGAGGAGCTGTGCCACAGTAGGAATCTCCACAGACACATGGAATGTGGCACTTCAGGAGCTCAAAAAGAGGAGCTTGTCAGCTGTTGTGCCACTGGTTGATCCACTGATCCATTTTAGATGTTAGTAACGTGACCAGCTGCTAAGAGAAAGCATGCATCTGTAAGCTCCACTCAGGGGTACTTTACAGCATGGGTATGGACTCCATAAAGCAGTGAAATATTAAAGACATGAGGCCTGGTTTACCATCATGTTACTTTTATGCCTGTGTAACACCACTGAGTCAGGTGGCAGGCCAGAAAGTGGGGACCTGCTTATTCCCTTCTAAGCTTAATTCCTAGCTTAGATCTTATCACGCTGTCACCAACCCAAAATATAGTGTTTGGGTACACTCTCTGTCCCCCAAAACCTTTCCTGGGGAACCCAAGACCCAAGTCCCCTGGGTCTCAAAACAAAGGGAAATAAACCATTCCCCCCTCCTTTCTTCCTCCCTATAAGGGTCCAGTGCTGGGGCTCGTCCCTCTCAGGCGCGGTGGGGAGCCAGGGCGCCTCCCTACAGGCAGCAGTCCGTGTAGGCCGAAACCCTCAGCAGGGGCTGAGGGAATAGAGGGTCTGTAAACAAGGCAGAATCCCGGCCCTTCAGCAGGGTCGGGTACACACAAAGTTTATAAGCCCAGGCCCTTGGGCAGGGCGGGCAGGAGGGAGTCAGATTCAGGCCTGTCAGCAGGCTGAGCAAACACAAAGTCTATAAGCCGGGCTCTGGGGCAGGGCGGGGCAGTAAGCAGTTCAAGCTCAGACTCTTAGGCAGGGGCTCAGCAGCAGTTTAAACTTGGAAGGGTGGCAGGGAGGACGCAGGCCCTCCCACTCCACTGCGTCCCAGCCCGGGGCCCTAGCAGCAGCAAGGGTTCGCTGCAGTCAGTGGGGAATCCTGGCCGCAACACACTGACATTGGTTCAGGGTCCCCTGGAGCCAGACTGGGGTCGGCTTCCCCTGGGCCACTTCCAGTCTCCCCCTCTCTAGGTACCTGTCCTCCGCTGGCGTTGTCCGGCGGGTCCCAGACCATGGGTTCCTCTGGATACTGGGTGGCGGGAAGCTCCGGCAGCTCCTACGGATACTGGGCACGAGGCAGGTCAGGCCAGCGCTCCTCCAGGTAGTGAGCACGGGGCAGGCTGGGCCTGGCGGGAGCTCAGGCACCAGCATCAGTCCTCTCCGACAGCCTACGGCCAACTGAGCACTGTGGCCGGGCTTTTATACTTCCTGTCCTGCCCCTTGACTTCCGGGGGGCGGGGACAGGCGGCAGTGACTCCGCCCACTGAGGCACCTGCTCTGGCTCGTCCCTCTCAGGTGCGGCAGGGAGCCAGGGCGCCTCCTTACACTCTCAGATTCTCCCCTTCCTGGGTTCCACTGGGAGATCACTGTGATTCAAACTCCTTGAATCTTAAAACAGAGAGGAAATTCACCTTCCTCCCCTTCTCTCTCCCTGAGAGAGAGACACTGATCCTAACACAGAGAGAAATTAACCTTTCCCTCCCCCTTCTCTCCTTTCCCCCACCAATCCCTGGTCTTACACAAGAATAAAAAAAAATCAATCAGGTTCTTAAAAAGAAAAGCTTTTAATTAAAGAAAGAACAAAGTGAAAATTATCTCTGTAAGCACAAGATGGAAAAATGTTACAGGGTCTTTCAGCTTCACCTAGACCAGAGGGATTTCCCCTCCCAGTCTAAGTATACAAGTTACAGCAAACAGAGTTAAAATCCTTCCAGCAAAATACACATTTGCAATAAAGAAAACAAACAAATGCCTAATCCTCCTGCTATCTAGTACTTACAATATTGAATAGAAGAGACTTTTTCAGAAAGATCGGAGAGCATGTCTGGTCCTCAGACCCCAGAGAGAACAAAAAACAGGACAAAAAGCACAAAACAAAGACTTCCCTCCATCAAGATTTGAAAGTATCTTGTCTCTCGATTGGTCCTTTGGTCAGGTGTCAGCCAGGTTTACTGAGTTTGTTAACCCTTTACAGGTAAAAGAGACATTAACATTAACCCTTAACTATCTGTTTATGACAGACCAGCTGCGAGGAGAAAGCGTGCATCTGTAAGCTCCACCCAGGTATAGTACAGTATAGTAAAGTACAGCACGGGTATGGACTCTATAAAGCAGTGAAATATTAAAGACATGAGGCCTGGTTTACTGTCATGTTACTCTGATTTTATGCCTGTGTAACACCACTGAGTCAGGTGGCAGGAAGGATCTGGATTCAGGCTATAGCTGTCTAGATAAGGATTTGCTGGGGTGGGGGAAGCTTTCAGGTGTCACAAAGTCAGTGGAGCTGGCTTCTGTTGTAGCATTCCCCCCCTCTCCTCCCTGCCATGGGATTGGGGATCATGGTAGGGCAGAAAGGGTGGCAGCTGGAGGTGGGCATGGGCGTGATGAGGGCTAATTCTCCCTAGGTTTGCTCTCACTCCAGGGCCAGCTCAGCCTGGCCCAAAGAACCCGGGAACCATAACTGGCTTCCCAATGCCTCCCTCCCTTCTCATATGCAAGAGGTAATTTAAGGACACAATCCTGCGCCCATGCCATTGGCCTCAACAGGAGCTGGATCAGGCCCTGTCTCTCTACTGTGCCTAAGCCTCTTTGTATAACTGGGAGGAAAAACTAAATGTTTATCCCAGCCTCCCAAGCGAGGCCAGCAGATTCCATCCTCCGATAGCATATCTGATTTCTGCTTGGGTGCCTTAGCATAGAGAAGACTGACCCACTTTTACAGGAAAACGGAGTGTCCACTCAAAACTGAAGCCTCACAGATTTATGAGGAGGTCTGGTAGGTATAAGGATGGCGATTAAAGGGAAAGCAAGGAGAAGTTAGCAGTTGTAACAACATTGGGGAAGGAGAAAGGACAGTATGACTATCACTGAGGTACAACCTTCCAATGGATGCATCTGATTCCAGTCTGACCATTCCTGCTCTTTCTTCTTGAGGGAAATATATTCTTCTGAAACATTAGCCTGTCTTTGATACTAAAGATCTCTGAAATCAGACCCTTAATTAGAGAGGAATAAGAGAGCCTGAATGCTGAGATCACATTAGGAGAAATCAAGCAGGAGAACAGTTCTTTGATTACTGATCTTTCTTAACAGATCCCCTATAGCAGCCCTGCACAACATGAGGCCCGCGTGAGCTCACTGTGTGGCCCGCGGAGGGTGAGTAGGTGGGCTCACTGTGCAGCCCATGGAGGGTGAGTAGGCAAGCGGCGGGTGAGGGAGGGGGGCTGAAGAGGCAAGCGAACAGTGGCGGTGGGTGAGGAGGCGAGCCGGGGGGTAGGGGGGCTGAGGAGGCGAGCAGGCAGGCGGGCAGTGGCGGGGGCTGAGTAGGCGAGCCGCGAGGGGTGGGGGGCTGAGGAGGTGAGTGGGTGGGCAGTGGTGTGGGATGAGGAGGCGAACCAGAAGGTGGGAGGCTGAGGAGGCAAGCGAGGAGTCACTAGCTGACCTGCTCTACTGATCTGGTCTGGCTCCCAGCCCCTCTCCAAGGGTTGCAGCTGTCTGGAGGTGCCTGCCTTCCACGCCATCCTCATTCACACCTCATTTATTCAACAGGGCAGTTAGGGGAAGATCTTATTCTACTTCTAGCAAAAAGACATGTTTATTTTACCTTAATTATACTACCTTAGGGTCCTGCTATAACATATTACCCAGGTTCAATACCGCTGTTTCAGTGGGGCAGTGCTGGGGAAGGAGGGTTTGTTTTCGCGGGGTGGGCGGTGCTCAGGGGGGTTGTTGTGTTTCAGGGGGGACTTGGCAGCGCTGGAGGGGTTGGCGGCGCTGGGGGGGTTCGGCCCTCAGCTGTTTTCTTTGGAGTAATATGGCCCTCGCCGCTTGACGAGTTGTGCAGGCCTACCCTATAGATTTCCACTAAACATACAGTAGATTCAGCTGCTTGCCCCAGTTCTTGTGAATACAGACCTAGTCAGAATAAGGGATCCCCCCTTGCCATCTTTGTTAGGGGTATGTCATATCTGTTTTCTTAGAACATTCGTTTCCTTTCATCAGAAAGAATGGTGTTCACAGATACAATCTTTACATGGACAGAGAGGGTCAAACTTTGTGCATTTTCCGTAAATCCAGACTTTCCCTACTTTCAGCAGTACAAAACTACATAATTACAGAACAGCTCAGCTTTGCTTTTAGGGTTGGACGCAATCTCAGCTTTTTCTTTTAAGAATAACTCTCTTTCTCAATATTCCGTAGGTGGAATTGTCCTACAGACATTAATGAATATTCAGAGGCCCAGCTCCTCAGCTGGGGTGAATAAAACTGTATAAAAAACAGTGAGAGAGGAAAATCCAACCCTTAGATCTTGTTCCAGCAATTGGATCTACATGGGCCTGTGTGGAGTGCCACTGGCTTCACAGAGGTGCAGCGTTCCAACTGCAGAGTCAGAGTTTCCTTGTGAATAAATTTATGTCCTTTAGTTATGAAAGTCTCGTTTGTGCCTTACCTGATGACTCTGCTTGTATTGGGCTCTCCCTGCACCCACTGAAGCTTCTCTATCACTCTTGCTCAATCTTGTTGTGGGAAGGCCACCTGTGTGGAAGCGAGAACAGTTCAGTGAATTGACCCCATTCAGTTCTTGGCTTCTCCGCTAAGATTGCAAACAAGGATAGCTAGTTAGCACCAGATGTAATGTGCTCTCCGATCCATTAGGGATCAGGCTGAGATACCCACCTTCTTCACACATATGCATCAGCATCATCAAACATGCACAGTCTACTGAGGACCATTGCGCCAGCCAGAGTGACCATGGTTGACAGCATTGCAACCAAGCATTGTGTAGTTGAGTTCCCAGATTTGTCTCAGTCCTGTGAATCCACGAATTTCTGGGGCAGCGCCATGGGCAGCACCAGGTAGGGTCAAGGTGTACTCCTCTTCATGCATCAATGGAGAGTTTGAGAGCATGGTGTGCTGAGGTGTTTTTGTCCACCCTGGTGATGTGGCTGAAGAGCATGCAGTGCTGCTTTTGAATATAATGAGAGAGTGGAGGAAGGCCAGATCTCTGTGAGATTGTGTCAATTGGCACAAAGCCAGACCAGTTTATGCTCAGGATTTGGTGCTGACAGCACATGTAGAATACCTCTAGCCACTCCAAGTCTGTCTAAACCAGGGGTCGGTAATCTTTCAGAAGTGGTGTGCCGAGTCTTTATTTATTCACTCTAATTTAAGGTTTTGCGTGCCAGTAATACATTTTAACATTTTCAGAAGGTGTCTTTCTATAAGTCTATAATATATAACTAAACTATTGTTGTATTTAAAGTAAATAAGGTTTTAAAAATGTTTTAAAAGCTTTATTTAAAATTAAATGAAAATGCAGAGCCCCCTGACAGGTGGCCAGGACCCAGGCAATGTGAGTGCCACTGAAAATCAGCTCACATGCCGCCTTTGGCACGCGTGCCATAGGTTGCCTACCCCTGGTCTAAACGATGGTCCAGGTTTCTGACTTGTCTACCAATACAGGTAGTATGCAGGTTTGATAGATCCTGATCTCTGTCTCAATGCAAAATCTGGACTTCAAGCAGGAAACAGTGAGACCTACTCATCAAATAACAACCAGTTTGCTGTGACCTTTTGGACTCTGCCTGCAGCCTAGGTAGATGAACCTGTAATGCTTTCCACAGTACTCAACCCCACCTGGCTCAGCTGTGAGGTTCTGGACCTTGGTCTTCTGCCATGAGACATATATGATATAATTAAGTGAAACCATTAAGATTTGGTCACCATAAGAGCTTACTCCTGAAAGCATAGAAATCCACTGAAAATTCATCTGTTTAATGTGGGCAACTGGAGTAGTGCTGATATTTCAAATCTTTCAGTCCTTGTTTGCTTTGCTTCCCCTACACCTAGAATGTGGTTCTGTTTCTGTCCACACGTGCATGTCCAATGCAGCAGCAAATGGCAGTGCAGTTTATATGGGATATCGGAAAATAAGGGTATTTTCTAGGGCTGTCGATTAATCGCAGTTAACTCACACAATTAACTCAAAAAATTTAATTGTGATTTAAAAAATTAATTGTGATTAATTGCAGTTTTAATCACTCTTAAACAATAGAATACCAATTAAAATTTATTAAATATTTTTGGATATTTCTCTATACTTTCAAATATATTGATTTCAATTACAACACATACAAAATGTACAGTACTCACTTTATATAGTTTTATTACAAATATTTGCACTGTAAAAATGATAAACAAATGAAATATTTTTAAATTCATGTCATACAAGTACCGTAGTGCAATCACTTTATCATGAAAATGCAACTTACAGTTATGTAACAGCACTCAAAAACAAAACAATGTAAAACTTCAGAGCCTACAAGTCCACTCGGTCCTACTTCTTGTTCAGCCAATCACTAAGACAAACAAGATTGTTTACATTTATGGGAGGTAGTGCTGCTGGCTTCTTATTTAACAATGTCACCTGAAAGTGAGAACAGGCATTCGCATGGCACTTTTGCAGCCGGTGTTGCAAGGTATTTACATCCCAGATATGCAAAACATTTGTATGCCCCTTCATGCTTCGGCCACCATTCCAGAGGACATGCTTCCATGCTGATGATGCTTGTTAAAAAAAAAAAGCATTAATGAAATTTGTGACTGAACTCCTTGGGGGAGAGTTGTATGTCTCCTGCTCTGTTTTACCTGCATTCTGTCGTATATTTCATGTTATAGCAATCTTGGATGATGACCCAGCACATGTTGTTTGTTTTAAGAACACTTTTCCTGGTGTTTTGGCAAAACACAAAGAAGATTTCTAAAGATAGCTACAGCACTCAACCCAAGGTTTAAGGATCTGAAGTGCTGTTCAAAATCTGTGGGAGATGAGGTGTGGAGCATGCTTTCAGAAGTCTTAAAAGAGTAGCACTCCGATGTGGAAACTACAGAACCTGAACCACCAAAAAGGAAAATCAGCCTTCTGCTGGTGGCATGTGATGCAGATGATGAAAGTGAACATGTGTCAGTTTGCACTGCTTTGGAGCGTTATCAAGCTGAACCCCTCATTAGCATGGATGCATGTCCTTTGGAATGGTGGTTGAAGCATGAAGGGACATATGAATCTTTAACACACCTGGCATGTAAATATCTCGCAACACCAGCTAAAACAGTGCCTTGTGAACATCTGTTCTCATTTTCAGGTGACATTGTAAACAAGAAGTGGGCAGCCTTATCTCCTGCAACGTGTTTGTCTGAGTGACTGGCTGAACAAGAAGTAGTGGACTGGACTGAGTGGACTTGTAGGCTCTAAAGTTTTACATTGTTTTATTTTTGAATGCAGTTATTTTTTGTACACAATTCTACATTTGTAAGTTCAGCTTTCATGATAAAGAGATTGCACTATAGTATTTGTATGAGGTGAATTGAAAAATACTATTTCTTTTGTTTTTTTGTAGAACAGATATTTGTAATAAAAAATAAATACAAAGTGAGCACTGTAGACTTTGTGTTCTGTGTTGTAATTGAAATCAATATATTAGAAAATGTAGAAGACTTCCACAAATATTTAAATAAATGGCATTCTATTATTGCTTATCAGTGCAATTAATTGTGCGATTAATCACAACTAATTTTTTTAATCATTTGACAGCCCTTGTATTTTCTTAACTGCTATGCTCCAGGAACAATAATAATAAACAAAACCAGATGAAAATCTAAGAATCCACTTTCTATTAAATAATCACTATTAATATTAGGCTAGTGGTGCCAAATTCACCCTGGGTGTAACTTAGCTAACATCAAAAGAATCATTCCAGGAACTAATTTGTCCATGGGATCTAAATGAAGATATAACATGCTATCACAAGAATGACCATCTTACACACTATGCAGAGAACCAATCTAAACAGACTGTGTTTTGTGCAATGAATATGCAACAGAAGTGTACAATGAGTAAACACGCCGGACAAAACATCAGCTGGTATAAATAGGCATAACTCCATTGATGTCAAGAGAGCTATTGCAATTTATATCACCTGAGAATCTAGCCAGCTGCCTCCTCCATCTCAAATGGGAGATCACAGAATACATTTTATTTAGCACCAACGTGATGCTCTACCCCCACCAATGTGCGAGTCCTTTGCTAATAAAACCGGAGAGAAAGCAACTGGAGTTAGAATTTGTATGAGAAGCAAGGTAACCAAAGATCTAAATCAAATGGCAGTATTAATGTGCTAATTCTTACCTCCTCCCCCATCTCTCTCCCTTTCCCACCCTCCAATGGGCTGCCGGGAGGCTTGTTAACTATTAAACAAGAAACACACAGCAAGATTGTTTGTTTTTGTAGAATGCCCCTGTCTGATTTAATTACAACATTGTACAAGTTTAGTGAATTTTTCCATCAATGCAAACTCCAAAATGGTATCACGTCATTAAAAAAAGGGCCTATTTGTCAGCTATGACCTAAGAGTGTTATTGTCCCAAGTGTGTTATCTAATCCTTTGCTGAACATTCCTTTTGATTGTGAGCTACCGCACAGCCTCATTTCCATCAGGAAGCTTTTTCAGTATGGCTACCCTAAACTTATGCCCTTGTTTAGTTTAGAGCCTATAAGTCTTGGGGGCAGATTTTAAAAGGTATTTAGTGGTCTAACCCCCAACGATTTCAATGAGGCACCTAACTCCCATTGATTTATACAGTATCATTGCCCCCCCCCCCCCCGAATCGAGATCTTTCTATGTTTTCTTTCTCCTGCACTGGCAATCCCTCTGCCTTTTGGTACTACTTGACTATTTGATCAGCAGAACTCCTTATTTCAGTTTCCAGTTCATTTAGGTTAGGGAAGTGGTCAAGTACTGACTCTTGTGCATCTGCCCCCACCCCAGAGATTCAGAACTCTTCTCAGTCTGGGAATTAATAATTTGCCACAAGTCTTGTCCCTGATTTGGGGACCAAATTTAGATTTAGATTTTAACTGCTAGTCCATAGCTTGGTTCTCCTCTTTCTCCCTTTCTCCATGTTCCCTGTCCTCTCTCAGCTCCTTAAATAGGTTCCTGTGACCCCCCCATTAGTATTTGTTTTATGCATCAGAACCCATGCTGCTGTCCTTATTCTGTAACTTCAAAGGGAGTTTGGTCAGAAAAGGGATACAATTTGCTATTTAGTTTTATTTTATGACTCTTCCTTGTGGATTTACCTTTGATTTTAATCTGCAGTTGATTGGCCTGGTGCTAGCTAGACAAGGACTCTGGAAATATTATGCCCATTTTTAATAACGCTGTAACGAAGGAAACAATTTTTATTTCCTGAACAAATGGGGCCATTGTGAAAGATCTTTGGTTGGTGTGAACCAGCCTAGTACCATTGCAGCGACACCAGCTTATACCAGATTGGGATCAAGTACCCATGGATCCAGTCCCATGGATCCTTTGAAAGCCAAAGTTCTGCCTGCCCTGAAATATCTGGCACTATATGTAAATGTGTCAGTTCATTGGTTGCATGAGCTCTGGGGAGATGGTGAATTTCTGAGTATTCTCTGCTCCAGCTGAAGCTTTGGCTTCCTTTTCTTTAGAAAGATGAGAACAACATGATGACGACGACGACGAACTGGCTGTATATGAGAATATACTCCATGTTGATCTATGTCACACAGAGGGGTGCACTGGAAAGGACATAAATAAAATCTTCACAGAGCAAGGCAAATATTTCCCCTTCAAGGACCTGGGGGTGGAGGGAACCAAAGTCAATTTGCATCCGCATGGGGGTATTTAGAAGGATATTTGTAATTCGCCACATGGGCAGCCACACTGTCTGGTAACCCTTGAGATCATCTGCGGCAATGTACATGACATTAGATAGATGGTCACTGAAGTGAGAAAAAAACTCAGCCTTCCTTTTAAATGCTAATGGTTCCATATGGATGGGAACTAAACTTCTTTTTGTTGGTTGTAGTAACTGATAGTATTGATAGAGGGAAAGAAATTGTGCACCTTATTGTTAACTCACACTCTAGTCCAGAAATGCCTGCTTGTTAGCAGTGGCCTTATTTTGTATGTAACAAATCTGACTGAAAAGATCTTCAAAGAGCTTTGGCTGGGTTACAAACCCCATGAAAATAGTGAAGGATTATTCTGTCCTGGAGTGCCAGGCAATGGTTTATCATTTAAAATGAAATAGTCTAAGAAGGGTGTGAGAGATCTTGTTATTCATATTATCACCTGTTGGCTGAGTAAACACTCAGGGCTTGTCTACATGTGGATGCTCAAGAACGTTAATCTGAATTAACTAAAATACTTGGATTAGTTAAACTGCATCAAACCCATGAGTGGACACTTTCATTCAGAATTAAAGTGGCCTTAATTAATTTTAATTCTGAAAGAGAATGTCAACACAGAAGTTTCATGCAATTTAAGTTATCCACCTTGAATTCACACCTTTAATAATTCTGATTAATTTTTCTATCTCCATGTAGACAAGTCCTAATAGTAAACACCTGTTTTACGTTTTGACTGCCAAACTTCTTCTGAGAAAGAAGGAGAAAAACATATTTCCTGAGCTCTGGTCTACACTAGAAAATTAGGTTGGTATAACTATGTTGCTCAGGAATGTGAAAAATCCACATCCTGTAAACCAACCTAATCCCTGCTGTAGATCCATCAACCTAGCTACTGCCTCTCTCGGAGAGGTGGATTATCTTTGTGGATGGGAAAAGCCCTCCCGTTGGCCTAGGTAGGGACTTCACTGAAGTGCTACAGCGGCTCAGATGCAGCGTTTTAAGTGTAGACAAGCCCTGAGATTCAGATGTAGGGCTCCAAGCTAAGACACATTGGGTTTATATGCACATCTTGTTTTCCTCCAGTAAGTCTTCTTGTTTTCCTCCAGTAAGTCTTCTGTGCAAATGGAAGGTATACTGGCAGCATAGTATTAACCCGAAGATTATTGGTAACATGATGCCAGTGCGGCAGAAAAGGTGAGCTTTGGGTCAAAGTGCATTCAAGTTTTGATCCTATTCAGCTGAATAGCAATGAGACAATGCACCTTTCAGAAAGAGACCACACCCCAAAGAGTGTTAGTGTAAGAGGAGTGATGGACAAAGTTTGGTATTCTGATCCAGAACAGATTTGGATTGGTCTGAATTAAGGCTCAGGTTAGGAGTCAATGGCACCAAAACTATGGGAGCTGTTCTCAGAAGATTTTGGCCCAAAGTGTCAGAAATCTTGTGAGATCAACTCATCTCATGTCACTTCTGTCATCAAAAAGTGTAGGAATCTTGACAGGAAGATTGAGTGTAAAGTTTCAGGTGCATCCAAGCTAGAAAACTTTCCCGTCTTTTGATTTTGGATCCCAATCAGACACAAATCTCTTAAGGATGGGTTTGGATCTGGGGGTTCAAGAGAGAATGTGAAATATACACTGAAGCCAATAATACTAAATCTTTTAATAAAATCATATTTCAAGAAAAAATATGCACCTGGTAAATAAACCTTTTGGAGCTCTCAGCTGGGTCAGTCCCTTCTCTTTCAGACACTAGGCAAGTCCTCCAGTACATATGCACAGGGGTAACAGAAGCTCCCTAAAAGTTGCGGGGGAAGGCACTGGTGCCTGAAACATGGCCCTGAAATCGTACCACCTATTCTTCTCAAGGCCCCATCATCACACCACCCGTTCCCCCTAGGTTGCGTCCCCTGCTTACTCCTCTCCATGCCTCCCCCTGTCACTTGCCCTTAGGGCCAGTAAAAAGTGGGAGGGCATAGCCCTCTGACCTTTAAAAGTGATGGGGCCATGGCCCCCGGCCCAACCTGCTCCGGCACCCCTGCATACATACTGAGGTTCTTTATGTATGATTCATACTCAGTTCTAGGAATGAGAACACAGACACCCCACATTTCAAGACTGTGGCTTTTTAAGAAGTCTAATGGAGTTGGCTATTGAAATTCCATGGGAATTGGTTGCCTAGATTTACAGTGTAGAATCCATCTTGGTCTGGAACAAAATTAGGCATCTGGGCCGATGAAGAGGCTACTGTCACATGCTGTTAAGCAATGACATGATATGCTCTATTGTAGTTGGACATTTTATTGATTTATATTTGAAATTCTGGATGGGAATGTGCAGAGATGACGACATGTTAGGTTCAGATTTAATCTGTGTATTTCTACTTAAACTGTGATATAATTTGAACACCACTGTTTCAGGATTCTGCCTAAAGAGTAAAACTTTTCGAGCTGCTACACTCTGGTTTGAATTAGCTCCTGGAAAAAATATTTTTAGCTTTGAAGACTGTGCTATAAAATCTTGAACATCACATTAACAAACAGACAACAGACATTTAACAAATTGGAAAAAGGTTGGTTCCAAATCCTTTAAAAGATAAATTCATATGTTAAAAAGATTGAAATCTGATTGGCATTAAGTAGAAAGAACCGTACAAATATAGCAGAAAGCAAACTTTAAAAGCCAGTAAATTACAAAGTTTGTAATTAATCTCTATCATTGTACTAGTTATTAGGTTTGGTATTCATAAACCAGGGGTCGGCAACCTTTCAGAAGTGGTGTCCCAAGTCTTCATTTATTCACTCTAATTTAAGGTTTCGCGTGCCAGTAATACATTTTAACATTTTTAGAAGGTCTCTTTCTAGAAGTCTATAATATATAACTAAACTATTGTTGTATGTAAAGTAAATAGGTTTTAAAAATGTTTAAGAAGCTTCATTTAAAATTAAATGAAAATGCAGAGCCCTCCAGACCAGTGGCCAGGACCCAGGCAGTGTGAGTGCCATTATAATCAGCTCGCATGCTGCCTTTGACACGCATGCCATAGGTCGCCTACGCTGGCATAAACTAAGCACTCTCCTAATACTTTTAAAAGAATAATGGACCAGTTCTGGGATTGATAAATGAAAAGACCAATTCAGATAATAATACCAAGTTTTTATATAGCGCTTTTCACCTGGAGATCTCAGAGCACTTTGAAAAGGAGGTCAGTAGCATTATCCCCATGTATAGATGGGGAACAAGGGCACAGCAAGGTGAAGTGACTTGCTACCAGGGCCCATCGCAGGGCTGGGACTAGAATCCAGCTCTATTGAGTCATAGAGTATGTCTATGCTTAAAATGCTACTGTGGCAGAGCTACAGCACTGCAGCTGAATCATTGTAGCGCATCAGTGTAGAATCACCCATGTAGACGGATGGAAAGGTTTATTTATCAGGTGCATTTTTTTTGGTTGAATTATTAAATGATTCAGTATAACTGACGTAAGTGTATGTTTCACATTCTGTCCTGCAGCCCCCGATTCAAACCCATGCTTAGGGGGTTCATGTCCAAAACCAAAAGAAAGGATTTTTCACACCTCTGAGCGATGTAGCGATGCCAGTGTAAGTTCACAGTGTAAACCAGCCCTAGTCAGCTCTATGCACTAGACAACACTACTGTGAAGAGACTATACATTGTGGCTGCTGGAGTGCGCATCGGGGTAGTCTGAACATTGGGAATTTTTAACCCTGAGCAGGTGGTCCAAGAGCTCTGACAATATCACCTCTATTCTGACTGCCCCAGCTGTAAATAGCGGAACCCTCAGTCTTAAGAATGATCAAAAGGCAGCTTCCCCGAGATTAGAGTATCCAGCTACCATGGTGCCCACCAACGCCTGCACTAGTCAGGAGACCCATCTGGTGACCGTGAGGTAATTGTAAAACAGACATTGATCGAGGAAGCTTTGCCTTTGGAATGCATACACTCATCTCATTGGTCAGATGCCAGCTCAGAATAGTCGCTGGAGAGGAATTGTAGAGAAGGGATTTACTTCAGATCAGGAGCTATCACAGCATACCTTAACTGTCAAACAATGTCAGGAAACATCCTTTTACCTGGAGCTTTGCTTGGAACACTGGACACCAGCCCAAACCTGCAGCTTTTTAGACCACTGGAGATCATACCCAAGCTGCAGGCATGTTACAGTCAGCTGTGATCTGCATATGGAATATAAGATGGGTAAGTTGCTCTCTGTGCTATGGGTGGGGTATGGAGAACCCCCTTTTGTCCTCGTCACAGGCACCAAAGGCAATAACCAGGGACAACACCTGCAGAGAACTCGACTGAATATTCCCCTTCTGCTAAAGATGCAATGAGTCACCAGACACATACGCCTCGGCCTTGTATAAAAGGAGGGTGCCAGCCTACTTTCATGGCTGAATTCAGTCAGAGGGCCTATTTCAGTGGGGGTTTCATGAGAAAGCAGGCTCCACTACCCAAATATTACACCGTTCCCCACCTCTACTCATCCTAATTCCTCAGCCCTAGGCCTGCATGTGTCAGAGAGCCAAGATCAATAGCCAGTTATGTCACTGGCATTGCTTGTAGCCGAGTTACCTGTGAGCATCCATCTCCTCAGACTGGCTTCCACGTCTTGCTTTCCCAGCTACATCTGGTTGATCTGGCCTCCCAGGGGATGGGGGACTCACTTGCTGGAGAGACATGCATGCAAAGTTTTCCTGAGAAAGGAAGATATTGTCATGCCACTACTGGAGCGAGTAGGTACAGCAGCTCCTCCCAATACAGCACCATGCTAAACACACACTATTCTCACCCAGCCACAACAGATGATGTATTAAAACCCCTAGACTTACCCTACTTGCTTCCCAGGCAGGGGGACCCTACTGGAGATGAGGAGGCACTGGAGGCCACACTTCGAGGACCCAGTGACACTGCACAGCTGCTGGCCTGGGGGAAAACATATGATGCGAACTCTCTTGGCCAGTTGCCAAAAGGAGAGGGTCTGTTGGTGTGTTAAGGAGATTTTAAGATGATTCCAGCCTGAAAAATCTTAATTGCACAGATTACATTTACCCATTCATTGCTGGATGACACAAATGAGGAGGATATGATTGCTCTTTATAAATATATCAGAGGGATAAATATTAGGGAGGGAGAGGAATTATTTAAGCTTAGTACCAATGTGGACACAAGAACAAATGGATATAAACTGGACACTAGGAAGTTTAGACTTGAAATTAGACAAAGGTTTCTAACCATTAGAGGAGTGAAGTTCTGGAACAGCCTTTCAAGGGGAGTAGTGGGGGCAATATCTGGCTTTAAGACTAAGCTTGATAAGTTTATGGAGGGGGTGGTATGATGGGATAGCCTAATTTTGGCAATTCATTTGGCAACTGATCTTTGATTATCAGCAGGTAAGTATGCCCAGTGGTCTGTGATGGGATGTTAGCTGGGATGGGATCTGAGTTACTACAGAGAATTCTTTCCTGGGTGCTGGCCGGTGAGTCTTTCCCACATGTTCAGGGTTTAACTGATTGCCATATTTGGGGTAAGGAAGGAATTTTCCTCCAGGGTAGATTGGCAGAAGCCCTGGGTTTTTTTTGCCTTCCTCTGCAGCACAGGGCATGGGTCACTTGCTGGAGGATTCTCTGCAGCTTGAGGTCTTCAAACCACGATTTGAGGACTTCAGTAACTCAGACATAGGTTAGGGGTTTGTTATAGGAGTGGGTGGGTGAGATTCTGTGGCCTGCATTGTGCAGGAGGTCAGACTAGATGATCATAATGGTCCCTTCTGACCTTAAAGTCTATGAGTCCAAATGGGAGCGGTGTGACCAAGGAGGTGCAACGAATGGTCATTGGTGCCAGTGTCCCTAGGGGTGCACGCAGAATCTGCATCAGCCTCTATGGATGCTGGCAGACACTTGCTGGATCAGATGTTTCAGCAAACTCAGCTCAGTCTTTCCCAAATACTGAAGCATTAGAAACAGGTATATGCATGAAGCCATGACACCTGAGCAAAAGGAGGCTGATTTTACGAAGGGTTATTGAGCTCACTAACACGACGACTTGTATGAGGTTGTGTCACATGACATCATGAACAATCTTTATTGATTATCCAAAAAAGTAGGAAGAACTTCTATTAAAAGCTTAAAACTTCTATTAAAAAAACAACTCTAGATCTCCACCTATTCAGATAGAGAAATAAATCTCCCACAAACGTATACTCCTTCAAATGGAATACATTTGATGAATCATATATACCTCTACCTCGATACAACGCTGTCCTCGGGAGCCAAAAAATCTTACTGCGTTACAGGTGAAACCGCGTTGTATCGAACTTGCTTTGATTCGCCGGAGTGCACAGCCACCACCCCCACCCGGAGCACTGCTTTACTGCATTATATCCGAATTCGTGTTATATTGGGTCACATTATATTGGGGTAGAGGTGTACCAAAAATCTGTGATCATTATACTGGATGTGTTAATTTCCCAATAAATAACCCATCACATGATGACTTTTTAAAATGAAGTTAAGTGCCTTCATTACCAAGAGCTGGCCAAATTCTGATCTCATGCTGGTGTAAAGCTGGAATAACTCCACCCAGGTCACATTGGTAGAAAACTAGCGTGAGAGGCGAGTTTCCTGTGGGAAATTCTGGCCCCACTGAAGCAAATAGGAATTTTGCTATTAATAGCAATGAGGCTAGGATTTCACCCCAAGCGTTCAAAGCTGAATACTTATTCTAATATGCAAGATATGGAGGGAATCAAGGGAAAGTATATAATATTTATATATAAACTGACAACTCTGAAAAATAGAGGGCCTGTCTCCTTAATATGAGAGAGCGAGCGAGCAAAGAGTAATTTTTGAGGGCAGGAGGAATTTTGCTTTAGACAGACAACATTCCCCAATAGGATGAAAAGTGATCAGTCTCTAGCTTAATGAAACTCAGGCCTTGCTGAGAGAAATATAGCATGGGTTGTACCAGCACATGTAATGCTGTTTTCTGAAGTATAGTCTGTGACCATAAACTCTAAGATGGGAGGTCAGAAGTCAGCTATGCCAATTTACACTAGCGGAGGAACTGGCCACAGATGTGCAGGAGTGGAGAGCAAAACTCGATATATTAACTCAGTACGAAAGCACTCCAAGGCTGCAGGCTTTTCCCCATCCTCACAGAGTAGTGTTACGCACACACTTGCCCTACAGGCAAATTGCCTGGAAGCTGCATCTTGCGAATAGGTGGCTTAACAAAGAAACAAAAATCACATTAAATGTAAAAAAACCCAACCCAAGAACATTTTAAATATTTCTGCAGTGCATTTACCCTGATGCACAAACATCTTCTCCCTCGATCCTCTTTAGTGCTTCTCAAGCTCAGAGTGAACAATCATATGACACTATGTACTTCTCCTTGTTCCCCAATATACATGTTCTAAGCTGACCTCTGATGCGATGGAATGTTTTGTAATCAATTCTTAAAGTTATAGCACCACTGGATTTTATTAACTCGCATAACAACAACAAACAACGACAACAAAAAACCTAACAAAACCCAGGACCTCATAACTGATCAGCTTTGTTTTATCCTTAAAGCTGCTTTAACAAGCAGGGAGTAATATATTGCAATTGGTATGCCACAATTTAATTGTTCTGTTCTTAAATCTAATATTGCAGCTGTGGGTTAAGTTTACACCAGAGCTTTCAAGAACATGAAAGTGTGGTACATCTGTGCAACAGAAAGCTAAACATCTCTTGATCTGATGTGTTTACAATGACATTTGATATTGTGGAACGGTTTGGAGTTTGTTAAAGCTACAGAACCATTTTTAACTGGTGTCATACAACAACTATGGTCTGCAAAAATCTCCTCAAACTGCTCAGCCTGATGTGAGACAACTAAAGCTGAGGAGGATAATGTTTTCTCAAGAATCTTTGTAGATTTGTCTGATGCAATGGAAATGGAACTCTGACCATAACTTCTCTTTCCGACTGTGGGCCATATGCTCAATTATTTCAATCAAGCATTTGAAAAAATAAACACCATTTAAATAAAAACACCTGAATTCATCATAATAGCATAAAGGGGGAACACAATAGTTCAACGAGTGATACTTAAATCAACTAGGGAAACTTAGTACATTCAGAAATCAAAGAGTCTTCAAGTTAACAGGTGGCAGAACTGTGTATGGTACCCCGGACTTCATATTCTGTATAACGAGCAACTTCAGCATTATTTACTAGTTAGTGCATTTATTAAGCTCATAAGTAGTTTGGGAGACTTGGAAGTGGGCTCATAAATGTCAGCTGCAGTTTGTGAACTGCAAGTATCTGAGTGTTTTGATCAATGGTTTTACAGGAAAGTTAAAGGGTTATTAAAAATGTTTACTACTGCTACATGAAAAGGGAACAAGCCTGCTGAGTAACTTCAGTGGCAATAAGATGCATAAGTCTGCAGCTTGAATGCTGTAGCAGAAAAGAATTTCCACCTTTAATGAAAAGATTCAATCCGCACACAACCTCCGAGTCCACACACTAGGAAGCCGGTTGTGTGTTCTTTCTTCACAATGAACGTATACAACTTTATGGTTGGTTGGTTGGTTGGTTGCAACATTAAGTGACCAAGAACACAGGTTTCTGTCAGAAATATTTAATATGAGTAGGTTTCTGTATAAACGTTTTCTCATGCGCTAGTATGTCCTTCTGACACTTGCTGTCCTTTGAGAACTCAAAATGTGGAAATTAGATAAGAAGATCCTTATCTGCCATGTCCTCGGGGGCAGTTCACATTGACGAATTAGGTATTATCCAGTCTGACAGCTGAAATTCATGCAAGTTAACATACTACACTGGAATCCATTCAGGTTTCAAATTTATTATTTCAACCAGAATTACGAACTAGCCAAAGCCTCTTCACAAAAAGGCACCAAAGCTGCACAGTGGCAACTTGACCAATGGGACACAGTCTGCTTGCATAAAAAATACCTTAAAAAGCAAATAATTCCATGGGAGTAGATCTGTAGCCATAGTCTCTTGCACATGGAAATTTGATACAGTAAAACGCAACAACAGTGCCTCCCCTCAGTTCAATTAATTGAGAAATAAAAATTGCCCTTAGAAGGGAAGAAATGCATTCATATCTCTTAGGCTTTTTCTCTTTTTTGTAACATCATAATGTTCTTTTCACGGGTGGGAAACTCAATCTTCAAGTTCAAAGCTTGTTTCATCCTATAGTTCAGGACGAGATGACCTGGAATGCCGTGAATATTTCAGTTGCAGAAAATCTCCCAATTCATCAAGGGCATTCAGGACCTGCAAGATCATTACACTGTATCAGTTATCTTAAAACGATTTAAAGCTGTTCTCACTTCTGCTTTACATTTGAACAGCAAGTGACATGAAAACATATGTGGTTTTCACAGTGTAAAATCAAAGAAAAAGGAATAAAGCCAAAGGGGTGAATTTTGCTGTCAGCTACACTGGTGAACCTCAGTGAAATCAATTGAGCTACTAGATTTACATTAGAATCACTGAGAACAGAATTTGGCTCTATGGTAGGCTATGTTGCATTAGCCAATGGCAATATTTATTAGCCGACTGTTTGTAAATTGTGTGTATTTCTCAGACATGCAGGGAGAAAAATACTCCAACTAAGAATTCTCATTTTTACATGAAAAAGGCACATATATAACATAAGACAACATTGCGGTATCTGCATACATATCCCAAAGGCCAGTTTCACCATTGTGTAACTCCAGTGGTGGACCAGGCCCAGATGTTTATCAGGGTCATTGTGAATATCTTGAACAAGATGATGTGGTTTGAGAGCACATTTTCCAATTTTGCTTGTATTAATATCACAGCTGGCCTCATCCTATAATGTGAGTGGCTGCACATCCTCAACTCCTATTGGATTCAATAGAAAGCAAGGGCATTCAGAATCCCCCTGGAGAAGATCAGAACCCTGCAGCCTCAAACCCATGCTGAAGAGCAGATAATAGGTTGACATCAACTAAAAATATAGCACCTGTCCTTTCAATCCTGTTTCTGTTTACGCAGTAACATATGCTCAAGAATAGAAAAGTTCCCCCCTCCCCCGGTTTAAGAATGTGATAAAATGAGCTAAATAAAGAAGGACCTGCAAAGTAATTCAAAAAAATTACCAACCTTGGAAACTTTCCCATTTATGAGTCTCCCCCCTTATGTATTACTGCCAGTGGTTTAAGCCAATGGTCGTTGTGATGAGAAATGGCACAAGAGCTGTGTGTTTTTATTTTACACTGGATTTACAGCACATTCACGCAGTGGTTGTCCTTAAAAACATTTCAGCTGCCTGAGGTAACTAAACCACACTAAGGGTATGGCTAGACTTGCAGCCGTACAGCGCTGCCGCGGGAGCGCTCCCGCAGCAGCGCTTTGAAGTGCGAGTGTGGTCGCAGCGCCAGCTCTCCCAGCACTGCACGTACTCCACCTCCCCGTGGGGATTAGCTTACAGCACTGGGAGCCGCGCTCCCAGTGCTGGGGCACTGTTCACACTGGCGCTTTGCAGCGCTGTAACTTGCTGCTCTCAGGGGGGTGTTTTTTCACACCCCTGAGTGAGAAAGTTGCAGCGCTGTAGAGCGCCAGTGTAGCCAAGACCTAAGGGTGTTTCCTATTCCCCACATAAGGCATAGGGAAGTTTAGATCGTGTTGCAAATACTATGACAGCGATACCTAGCTGCAAAGGCAAAACCGGAACTTGTAAAAGGTGACTGCCGGGGAGCGGCATTCCAGGCCCCAATTTGCATACCGCGGTGAGATGAATTGCAAGATCAGTGCTTGAAAATTGTAACTTTCATGTGTTTAATGCTGCTGTTTTAAGGAAAGAAAACCTAAGCGAAATAAAGAGATTAAGCTCTTAATCTCCAGGGTGATTTCACTGTGTATTACTGCAGTTGCGTAATCAAAAGCTTATGCAACTCTGGAACTACAGAGTGAAATAACAGCCTACCTAACTACACCTCGGTAACTAAACATTGATATATATATATATATATATATATGTTACCAGTTAATTTTAACTCCGTGTTGAGTATTCCATTGTTCCTTATTGTAGTTTTAAGATTAGCAGGAACTTCCTACCGCACATGTGCAAACCAGATTTTTTCTGTTTTGTTTCTAAAATGGTCTAAATTGACCTGGAAACTAGTCTTGAGTATAGGGCTATGGTCTCAGTCCTCCATCTGTGTTTGGATCCATGCGCTCACATCAAGTCCCACTGAGGTCTGTGTGGGCACAGGGGCCAGCTGCAAGGAGTCAGAAGCAGGATCAGGGCTCTTCCCACTTGAAAACACTGAGTGTATAAAATGCATCAGTTTCTGAGAGTGATGCTCATGTAAAAAGAGCCTTAAAATCTGTTGGCAACCAAAAAAGTTCCATCCTTGCCTAACTCAAAAATGGATGAGGGTATTTTATCCAAATTTGCTTCCTTACCCTTGGACTGCGAGGAAGATGGAAAATTTCAATCTTAAAAATACTTTTTTTTAGAAAGTTATGAACAGATGGAAAGAGAAGTTTATAATGGACATCTCAACGTAAGCGTAACTGCCCTTCTGGAAGCAGTTAAAGATACAGGGATCAAACTGGTCATATTGCACCTTTTAGTCCTCTTATTAGATCCAAACAATTTCAAATATTGGACTGAAACTTCCACATGTATCATACAAAACCCAAGACGGTGCCATATTTTGCTGCTGCAATGTAACTTACATAAATATGGAATTAAAATAATGGCATAGAAACCCTTATATGCAATTATTACCACATCATTTAGGGTTTCCTGCCCAAGCAGTTAACTTTAGTCTTGGTGTGCTCCTCATGTAGGTTTTTATTAGTTAATACAGATTTGGCCACTCTTAGGAATAGGGGAATATAATACAGTTAATTGTATAACTTAATATTTTAAATAAAATATGTAATCATAAAGGCTTTAAATATCAAGTGACAAAGATCAAGAAAAACAAATGCAAAATGAATTATTGAGATTCAAAGTAACAGACTTGTAGCTTCTCCCAGCCTCTCTAGCATCTGATGTTAATTTCACCAGGACATCTGCTGTTCTTACCGTGTCTAACATCTCCCGTGTATGTGCAGCTGACACACAAAACCGAGCCCTCGATTCTGCGATAGGAGTAGCTGGAAATCCAACCACAACCACCCCAATATTTTTGGTTAACATGTGCCTTGAAAAAGCCCTGGGAAGGGGGAAAGAAGAAAACAGAAGTGAGTTATTGCCAATAAACTGAGCACAAAGGGAAAACACTCATGTGTCAAAAACAATGGTTAAAAAATCCTGGTCCTACTGAAGTCAACAGGAGTTTTACCATCAATTCTGCACTGCCTTGCAGCTTGTGTAGTCATTTCCATCCCTGCAGAGCGACTGTCAAAGACAATCACTGATGTAAGTGAGCAGAGAATTCTGATTAGGAGCAATTTGCAATCACTGAGCACAGGTGCAAATGTCTATGTAAAGTGTAAGGCAGCAAGAATCAGGCAAATATTTAGACAAACAGATGGTAATAAATAAAAATTAATGCCATTTAGATCAAATTTCATTGAACAAGGCACTGAACATAAAGTAGAATGATGGTCTTGTCGCTGCAGCACGAGACTGGGATTTGGGAGACCTGGGGCTAATTCCTGGCTCTGCCAAAGATTCCCTGAATGAGTAGGTCATTTAACCTCTGTGTGTCATTTCCCCATCTGTTAAATGGGGGGGACAGCTACCTGTTTGGTGTCCCAAGGAGAAAATTGTTCATATTTGTGAGGTAAGTAATGCAGAGGGACATAGATCGGTTCATAACACTTAGTGTGGACTAATTGGCCTCAACTACAACCCATTCTACCAATCTGTGCAAACGGGTAGAGGAGACTGTGGTCACAAATAAACTGATCCAAAGGCGAAGCATGCATGAGCCACTGGGACAGCTACAGAGGGACTCTGACAAAGAACTTCATGAGGGAGTTCCAGAGATGGAGCCTCAATGTGAGAAGTCTCTGCACCTTGACCAATCCACACTGAACTTCCGGATGGCAAGGGGAGACATCTTGGTGGATCTCCAATGCCTCAAGAGGGAAACAAGATGATTCTGCAACTAAGGATGTCTCCCATTTCCCCCCAGTACCCAGGCCAGCTATTAGGGTTGTGTTCTGGGCTGAGGATTTTCTATAGCTCATGATTATAAGACCTGCTTTCTGCCCATCAGATAGTCCTTGCAAGAGGGTTTGATAAATAGTTAAACTTCAGACTGAAAGGATCCTGGTGTAACTGGGAGACAGGAGCGTTCACCATTCCCCACAGATCCTGAAGTGCTGATGGAAGGTTGGCCATAGAAGGGCACAAGTTCTCTGTGCAAGAGCTGGCCCGTGTTCACATTGGGATGAGTACGCAACTATCCTGATGGCTTTGCTGTTACCAGGTCTGATGGGCCAGAGTAGGACCCATATTTATGGTATCTAAGAAACAAAGGTTCCTCCTGAGAGCTACTTTTGCAAAGACTTCAACTCCCCACGTTCTGGGCCTTTGTTGATAAGCTAATAGGTTACTGCCAGTTTCACTTACATAAGTCAATCAAGAGATATCATCACATACCGTAAAATGGTGAAATGTATGTTAGTCTAAGACATGTCAAACAACAAAATATCTTCAAAATAATTACACAATGCACAGCTTTTAAATTATTATAATTTTTGCAAAACATCAATAGAAAGAGAAAGAAGAGTTTTGATTTTTTTATTTAGTGTATGGAGAAGCTGGCTCCAAATTAAGGCCAGGATTCAGTTTAAAGCTGCCAATGGCAAGTTCACCGAAAGGAAGAAATTTCTCACTTGCAACATCTCCAGCAAGTAGCCTGATTGAACAGTTTAAAACGTACCCTCCATATAATGTTAGTGTAGTCTGTTTGCCTACCAGGCTCATTTCACCACTTACCCTATTTTACCAGGCATATAAAGGAGCAAGGGGACAACAGGGGAATCATCATTTCCATAAACAATGAAACCCATTTCGTGCAGTCTCCGCCGGAAGTATCTTGTGTTTTCTCCCAGCTGGTGCACTCTCTGAAGCCCTGAAATGAGACAGTCATGAAATCAGTCAGGGCACAGATCCCAATGGGGCTTCTCTCCAGGAAAAACAAAACAACAAAAAAACAGGGACATGTAAGTTCCAGAACCATTTAGCTAACCACGTGATCTTTACGTAGCTATTGGAGCCACAAGAAAAATATTTAGCGAGTCCAACTGTTCAAGCCACGTAAATACAGAGGCACATACTGAACTTATGTAACAGTGCAACTCCACTGATTTCTGCTGAATTACGCCTGACCAACATTGGCATGAAATGAAACTCAAACCTACTATATTCAGACTCAAATGCTTATAGACAGGAGTATTCTCTCTCTGTCTCACTGGACATCGATTATAGTTCATACAGTTAAAAAGGACATGCTGGATGAAATATACTCATTGGTAGCAGTGGTGGTCTGGTATGACAGTATCTGGTATACATCCATCCAATTCTATTATTGTTCTTCCCTGATTAACAATGTCCTGCTATATCCTTTTGCTGGCAAGATGTGCAAATTCCATTCAAAATAGTTGCAGAGATTTTTCAGTCATAACCTATTTTCACAGGCTCTTGCTCAAGGAAACCCGATTCCACATGTCCCATGTCCGAATCGCACTGTAAATGCATAGACAAGGTTCAGGGTTTCCTGCATACGTGAGCTGACCAAGAACAGAAGTGAAACTAGTAGCCATGGAAGAATGAAAGCAGAATTCATCTTGCTGCATTTGAGTACCATCCCTTCTGGAAGACAGAGATGTGTCCAAAGGCAGAGGCTGCTCACTTCCTACCCCGATATCACCCTCTCTTGTTAGCCTAGAGCTAGTGAAACATTTCTGGCTAAAGCAAACAAAGAACAATTAAAGAGAGGCTAGAAAGTCAGCTTTGTATTTTGTCACCTTTAAAAAAAATATTGTGCCCATCATTCTTTTTAAAACAATGTTGAAGAAACCATTTTTTTCCACACATGCATCTTGAAGTCTTCTTCTCACCCACCTCACAATAAGTGCACAGGCACAGACTTTCTAATGTGCCAGGGGGTGCCTGATCCCTCGCTCTGCCCCAGACCCTGCTCCACCCCTTCCTCTAATGGTCCTCCCCTACTCCACTTCTTCCCCTACCCCCAGTGTGCCATGCCCTCGCTTCTCCCCCTCTCTCCCAAAGCCTCCTGTATGCTGTGAAACAGCTGACCATGGCGGCTGGGAGTGCGGGGAGGCACTGATCAGCAGGGCCTGCTGGCGGGTGGCAAACACTGGCAGGCAGGGGGAGCTGATAGGGGGCTGCTGGTGGGTGCTCAGCACCCACCATTTTTTCCCCGTGGGTGCTCCGATGCCTATGATTAAGTGTACATATTTATAAGACCAGACAAATAAAAATGATTTGCAACAGAAAATACAGAGATAGGGAAGGGGAAACCATTTAAAAAAAAATCTGTCAAAATCTTTACTTTGGAAAAAGACAAACGAGTCCCACACAAATGCAGTTCCACATGCACTGTAACCAGAAAGGGTAAAGGAATATCTGATATCAAACTACCTACAAGAGTGTAACATGAAAGCATTACATAAAGTTTCGGGCAGTGGTTAATAGTTCGTAGGAATACAGGAACTGCCAGCCTGGATTAGAGCCCAAAGGTCCATCAAGTCCAGTGTCCCATCTTGGACTGTGTCCAGCACCATTCTGCCGTCAGGTCTGAAGCGGGGTGCCGCGGGTTTTTTTGAAAAGCTATATGTGAAGACAAGGGGAGGAAAGCTGACTTCTAATTAGCCATCTGTCTCACTGCCCCGCCTCCTCTGGGGCAGAGCAACCAATCAGAGCTCAATCACCCTCTCTTCCCCACTCCGCTTCTGTGTGAGTGATGGGTCAGCTCCTTTGCCCCTCCTCTTCCCTCCCGTAACTGCTGGCTGGGGCGGGGAGATGTGGAAGACCCCCTGGAGCTCGAGCTGTGCTGTGGCAGAGAAAAGGTTGGGAACCACTGCATTGGAGGAAGTTGTAAGAACCCTGCAGCAGACAGATGTGGGGTAATCTGCCCCCCCATAGGGTATCAGCCTGGTCTCTAATAGTTAGGGATTGGCTTAAGCCCTTATGCCCAAGCTTTAATATCCCTTCTATGTTTTGCTGCTAGTAGTTATGATAATTCTGGATATTGCTGATATCCATATAAATATCAAGTACATTTTTGGATCTCATTAACTTCTGGGCCTCAACAATGTCCTGTGGCAAGGTCAGGGCCATCTGCTTCCCTCTGCTCCAGGGAGGCACAAAAGAGAAAGAGCCAGTACCATGGCACGCTTCCTCCTTTCTCTCAAACCATGGCAGGCAGCTGATCACTAGTTTGGAAGGGGCAGGCTCAACAGCATTCTCTCACTCTCAAGCCACAGGAGAAAGCAACACAAGTTACAGCAAACAGAGCCTGTCCTCTGTGCTCCACTGGGGGAGAAGAGAGTGACAGGACCAGCAGTTGGCTGCCCAAGACAGTTACATAAGCTAAGTCAAGAATTCATCCTATCAGATATTGTCAGAGTTCAAGGATGACTTTTGATCATTGTAGATCATGTGAAACTTGTGGAACTCCTTGCCTGAGGAGGTTGTGAAGGCTAGGACTATAACAGCATTTAAAAGAGAACTGGATAAATTCATGGAGGTTAAGTCCATTAGCCTGGATGGGTAAGGAATGGTGTCCCTAGCCTCTGTTTGTCAGAAGGTGGAGATGGATGGCAGGAGAGAGCTCACTTGATCATTACCTGTTAGTTTCAGTTCCTCTGGGGCACCTGGCATTGGCAACTGTCGGTAGACAGGATACTGAGCTAGATGGACCTTTGGTCTGACCCAGTACGGCTGTTCTTATGAAATGATTAAAGACACTTCAACAATATTTCAGATGTATTAATTTTCTTACTAAATGACATCCAGGGATGTCTGCATGACAAGAAATTGCATTAATATAATGTTTTTAGTTGCTTTGGAAAGCACTTGTATCAATGTTGAACAGAAAACAGCAATACCGGTCAAACAAGTGTCTTGAAATTCATTCAGACATTTGAAATGTTACACAGTTGCTTTTATTTAATCTCACATGTTATAGTCTATTAAAAATGATTTTCTACTCCTATTGTTTTGATGGAAGCCTAAGTTGAATGTATTTTTAAATAAATTGTTCTTTCCCCCGCTGTCAACCTTGTGAATAGATCAAACGCATGCAACATGTAATGCATGTGTAGTTACACTAAGGATGTATATAAGCAGTTCCATCCAATTCTAGAATAGCTATACAAGTCATAACATTATGTATATTACCCACATTAATTTGGAAAGTGAAATCCCCAGCTGATGATCAGTTTACATCCTGAAGCAAGAGGGCTGATAGACCTTGTCATTTTTTTAATGCTAGGTACTGTAACAGATGCTCTTCCAATTCATATAATTGTCCGATCCTTTGAGTCCTTCTGAACTCTGTATTTGTCCCAGTCATGTCCTGTAGCATTGATTATTGTGAAATAATTATATGCTGAATTAGAAAGTATTTCCTCGTATCTGTTCTAAATTTGTTGCCTTTCAATTGAGAGTGTCCATTTGTTTTTGTGTTATGGGAAAGGGGTAAATAGTATTTAGAATAATAAAATATCAGGGTTGAAGGGACTTCAGGAGGTCATTATACTATGCTGCTCATTGTTTTACAGACCTCCACCATATGCTCCCAGTCCAGATGTGAAAGTAAGCGGGTACGGGCCGGTACGGAGGACCGGTAAGAAAAGGAGACTGACTGAGGAAGAGAGAGAGGGAAGCCTGCTCCCTGCATAAGAATAGTTTAAACTCAGCTGTTTCCTGATGGTTCAGCCCCCAGGGCTAGGTTTCTGGCATCCTTGTTAATTTCACTTACAGTAGCTCGGGGGAGGGGGTCGAGGGGAGGGTGTGTTTGACCATGGCAGGAGCAGTCCTTTTCTGCCCCTGGGGATGAGGGGATCTCTCCAATACTAATATATACAAGAAATACAGGCATTTGGCTGCACAGCTTAAATCCAGAGTTAATAAAAGCAGGTGGAAGGGGAAAACTCACTGTCACATTGGTTTCTTGTCTCCGCCTTCCCCCTCCTCCAGCCAGGCTGCAGACAAGGCTCTGCATTCCTCCCCATTCCCCCCGCCAGCAGAGGTTTTCCTCTAGGCTCTAGCCTGCAGTAGGGAGACTGGCTGAGATGCCTGCTGCTGCTGTCTGCAAAGGAACAGTTTAAACTCAGCTGTTCCCTGTGCAGTTCAGTGCCCAGAGTTAGGAGCCGTTTCTGGCATCCTTGTTAATTTCACTCCCAGTTGCTGTTGGGTGTGTGTGACTATGGCAGGGGCAGTTCTTTTCTGCCCCCAGAATGAGGGGATCTCCTAAACCCAATCAAAATCAGGAGCCATTTCCAAGTTCAAATCTATCCCATTCCCTCCCCAGCAGAGGATCATGGTTGTGATGTCCAAACTGCTCGCAGATCCTTTTTGAAATGTTACTGTTTAAAAAAAACAACACAAAAAAACATGGAGAACATGGTGGAAAGACGTGTCATGATGATTAGAGTTTATTTTGCTAAAGCAACTAAAGAGTCACAGGGAAAGCAAATAGCCTCCACAGACAAAACCACAGAGGGATTGGAGGGGAAAACTGAATATTCAGGGAAATTATTGTGCCTCCTTTGAAAGAAATAGTAGTTTTCATTCCACTCCACCCTCTTTATATATTGATTTAAACACCTGAAATGTCCTTAGGACACCAGGTGCATTCTCAGATCTCTTTCTGTTTTGTCCTGCCTGCAGAGTGCAGAGGCTGAAATTGATAAAACTGTCTCTAAATATCTTGTATATTTCGTGAAGGCTATTCCAGTTGTCCTTCATTCACCCCTGACTTCCCCTCCCTCTCCCCGGTTCCCTCCCTGGCTGGCTGGCTGTGCTTCTTGCCTTGGTTACTTACTCCTCGGCAGATCCAGCCCAGCAGCACCTGCTGGCTCTCTGCAGTTGGCAGCCCACAGGGGCCAGTTGCTGGGGTCGCCACTGGTCGGTGGCAGGCTGCAGCTGCATTGTTTGTGACATATTCATACACATATACACAGTTAGAGGTGAAAGTAAGCCGGTCCGGTCCGGCGTACCAGCAAGAGCCAGTACGCTGTGCTGGACCGCATCGACTTCCATGGTGGGGATTGAAAGGACTCTGGGCTGCCCGTGGCTGCAGGCAACCCTGAGCTCTTTAAATCCCGGCCGCAGCTAAGATTTAAGGGGCTCAGAGTTCCCCGCCGCTGTGCGCAGCCCAGAGCTCTTTGAATCCCGGCCATGGCTCTGGTGACTGGGCTGGGGCCAGGATTTAAAGGGCTCGGAGCTCCCCTCAGCGGCAGGAGCTCTGGGCCCTTTAAATCCCTGCCCCAGCCCCGCAAAGCTCGGGGTTACCCCTGGCGGCCAGAGCCCTGGGCCTTTTAATTTGCCCCTGAGCCCTGGGGGTCTCCCAGTCACCTCTGCAGCTGGGAGCCCCTGGTTGATTTAAAGACCCTGGGTCTCCCAGCCACAGCTGGTTCCCCAGGGCCTTAAATCTTGAGAGGCCACGCCTCTTCCAGATGAGGCCACGCCCCCTCAGGACTCCAGCAGTACTGGAAGTCCTGTAAGTTACTTTCACCCCATCCCAGTCTCATTTTTATTCTTTCCAAACTAAATAATCCCTGTCTTTTTACACTATCCTTTACGCACCTTCTTCTAATACCTCTGATCTTTCTGGTTGCTACTTTTCTTCTGGTGATTCCAGTAACTGAGGAGGTGGCTTGATACCATGTTCCAAGATGTATAATACCATTGTAGAAGTATCCATGTGCTTTATTCCCTAAATACTAGTCGTACCCCCTGGCATGTTTCTGTCTCGCTTGGCCCCTGTCCTCCACAGCTGGGATGGTAGCAGGCCACCCCCGCCCCCTGGACTCTGCTGCCGGGACAGGGGCTGAGTGAGCTGGAGCCTCCTTCCCCTCATGGCATGCTGGGCCCCTGTCCCCGGCAGCTAAGCCTGGGGAGGGAGTGGGCTGCCACTCACTGCCTCCCAGCCAGGCTCTCTCAGGCAGAAGCGGTTACATCCCACTACCCGCCCAGTTGACAGAAAGAGTGGCGAATGTGCCAAGGGAAGGTGCAGGGAGAGAGGAGACAACTCCTCTCCTCATTGCCCCCAGCAGGCCAATCTAGGGGAGCACTTGACCCTCCATGCCCACCCCCCCCAGTGTGTTGCCTCAATGTTTTCTGGAACTGTAACTCCCAGTGTATGGGAGCGGTTTATTTTATCCTGTGCACTGCTTTCCACGTGTCTGTTCTGATTTTCACCTGCTCTTGTCAGAAGCTCTGGCACTTCTCACAACTCTCGCTATTTTTGATTGGGAAGTTGAGTGAAGACCACATAGAATATAAGGGTTGGAAGAGACCTCAGGAGGTCATCTAGTCCAATCTCCCTTTCAAAGCAGGACCAACACTAACAGAGTAGTACTGGCCTGTGAGGCACTCCAGCATAAGGATCAGATTGTCCTTGGTTCTTGCACAGAGGGAGAGAAGAAGGATGAGTTGTGCAAGAGCAGGGAGCACTGCAGTCACTGGGAGCATAGAGAATGCTCCTCCCATTTGGTGCCAGGTGCACGGTCCACCCTAAAGGAGGCAGGGAGGAGACAAGGCCATGGAGCTGTCTGTACCATCAAATGAACGGTGTAGCTGTGTGATAAGGTACAATCCTTCTGGTGCGCCCCATAGGGCAGTGCATCTCCTTATCACACTCAGAGACTAGTGGCTTAATGCCACAGTCCAGCCCTTAATCCTTTTCCACTGTAAAAATTGCCCATGTTTTACCGCCTGCATCTTGAACAGCCCATACTGCATGACAGGGCCTCGTCTCGCAACCCTCGTTTCCTCAATAGCACTGCATAAAGGACTTTCAGTAACAGCTTCTGGAATGTGTAAACAAGTTATGTCCATGAGTTTCTTTGTTGTATGCAGTGTTGTTGTAGCCATGTCGGTACCAGGATATTAGAAAAACAAGGAGGATGAGATAAAAATAAATAAATAAAAGAAATTACATCATCCACCTTGTCTCTCCATGAATTCCTTGTGCGATTATTTTGTGGGTGCTTTCAGAGAATACTTTTGCCATACTGATTTCTCCCCATCAATTTATACTCCCCTAAATTCTATATAACACAGTTTTCTCAGCAAGAAATCCCAGGACTCCTGGATTTACCCTTTCTATTTTTATTAAAAGTTGGCACCATAATTGGCCATCCTCCAGTCCTTTGCTTTAATAGTAGCCTACCCTTCAGTTCCTTTAGAACTCTGATGAGTACCATCTGGTCCTGGAGATTTATTGCCATCTAATCAGCTTTTTCATTTTTGATACCTTTATCTCCAACAGTACTTCATCTTTATTACCTGTGAAGGATAACCACAAATAGACATTTTCCCCCCATTCCTGTCTTCCTGGTGGGGTGAAGACTGATGCAAAAAAATCCCACTTAGCTTCCTTGTTATCGCCTCCTTTATATCTAGCTAACCCTAGCTTCTTAATTCTGATGTACTTCATATACGTGTAATGTGTTTGGTCAACAGCTTTAGCTCTTTGTGCTTCAAATTTCCTCAGAATCACAATTTTGGCTTTCCTTGTAGTAATGTCACTTGAACTGAATTTGCATTATTAAGAGGATTCCTTTTTTTTTTTTTTTTGCCTGAATGAACTTTTACAAACCTGGGACTGAACTGTGGTATCCCATTCACAGGCAGGTGCAATTCATCACGTCCAGAGGGCCTGAACAAAGTTTATGTGCCACTCCAGTTCATTTACTCATACGACCAAGCCCATGGGCTTCACTGGGACTAATTGCATGAGCAAATGCTCACCGATGTAAGTAGAATTTCCATAGTTGGGCTCTTGCTATTCAACTGTTGCCCTCCTCTTCTCTTGTTTTTGTTCTCAGGAATGCAGACTTTGTGCTTCTAATCAGGGAATTCTTTAGCAGTCTCCATTCGGATTCTATGGATTTTCATCTCCTAACTTTCCCCTTCAGGCTGTATCTAACTTCCTCTTTAAAAAGAAAATAAAATCCTCTTTTCTTGAAAGGTACCACCACAATACTATCTCCTGGCATGGGCTCCTGCTCAGGTCATGTCAAATTGTATCCTTTTATGTCATTGGGCCACGAGGCAGTTAGAAAAAGGGCCATAGAATGGTGACGAGTACGGTAAGTTAAAAGTGATCTGCAAAATAAAAAAATGGGTTTCTACCCTTTTTGGTTTTAATGAGGTATAAAAAAAGATGTAAAGTGTTTTTATTTTCCAAGGTATTCTTTCCTGCTTGTTTCTTATCTTAGAAAAAAAGCAAGAATATTAAGCCTAATCTTCCCACTTTAAACTGGGAGACTCATTGGAGGACTGGAGAACCGGAGTGAACTTCCTCAGCCATCACTTAAAGGGGAGTATTGCTGAATGTTTCAGAAAAAGAGCTTTTCTCGCAAGCCCTTGCCAGGAGTTACAATGAACAAACTCAGTCTCTCTCACCTATTCCTTATGTGGCCCTGTTATCATGATCATTCCATGTTGACAACATTTAATAAAATAAAACCTAGATGAGCTCATTTATCTCTAAAAGTCTCTTCCCCTCTCATTTGCTCAAGTCCTCCAGCAAAAGCAGGGTACTAGAGAATCAATATTTATGTTAAAAAAAGAAGTAGTGAAAAATCACTGATGTTTGAAAAACCTTTCAGTCCTTATTTCTACATTACAAGGAAACAGATTTCTAGCAGATTTTGTTGCTTCCCGTATCTAACAACCTGATTGCACAACCATGTTTCCAGTAAGAGGCCCATATCGCATGCTTCATTACTTCATTTCTGTTTCTATAGATTCTACAGTGAATCCAGCTCTGGCTCATCCAGAATTTTTATTCAGATAGTCTACGAATTCCTTGTGGTTAGTGCCATTGCTCCATTGCTGCGAGTGAACCTTTTTTTTTTTTTTTATTTCCCCCCAGTAAATACAATAACCCATAGATTATCCTTATGTCACTATAGCTTCAGAAATTCTCATGTCTCCCAATACAAAGTATTTCAACTTCTCTCTTTTGTTTGTGAAGTGTACTTTATTGGTACTCGACATGAATATTTACAGTTTTTACTCTTAATACCTATTTTTATTTACTTCTTTCTGCTGACTCCATCCACGTACTGGATTGCTGTTCCTTGGTTCCCCATTGTCCTCCCTGGTCCAGCCGTGATTACTGTGCTAACTCCTATTACTAGCTAGGTACTGAACAGATTTGCATTGTCAGACTACACTGTTTCTCAGCACCTGTTATCTTTCATTCTATTCCCTTTTGGTTAATGTGGGTATCACCACACCTATGCAAGCCCTGTTCCTCTAATCATTTCCTACTGCTTAATACATTCTAGGTTTAACTAAGATCTATTGCTTCATCCCTTTTGTATCTCACCGAGTCAAGACGCTCTCCTGACAAGCTTCTGGCTAGGAAATTTATAGGGAATCTGGGACTTGCTCTATAGTGATCAGTGTTTTGTTGAACAAATTAAAAGATCCCATAAAACCACTGCATTTGTAACTTCATGCACAAAACTGCCCACGCAGACAACTGGTTAGTTACAGTTTCTGCCATTCAGTTTAAAACTTTCTGTGCAAGAAATCTGCTGGGTTAGTAGAGGCCACAAATAGTTTAACCATCTCTCCAGTGCTGCTAAAACAAAAACAGCTGTGCCAGAGCAAGGAAAACAAATGAAACACAAAAGCATCCTACTACAAAGCTTTCCAGTCTCTAATAAAAACAATAGTCGGTGGTATTTCCAAAAGTATTTTTGGTGTAGTAGCTCTCAAAAGAACCAGGAGGAAATATTGAGGGGCTGGGGCGGGGGACCATAGAATAACTTGACTGAAATCTATAAAATGAAAATTCTCCCTTCATTTGAATATTAAACATGTTATTAGCACCTCTTAATACATAGAAAGAAGTGTGTGTGTGTGTGTGTGTGTGTGTGTGTGTGTCTTAAAGATTAAAAATAACTGTAGTATTTTAACACTATGCAATCTAATTCCTAAGCTCTCAGTCTGTGGCATTTGAAACTACTGACTTTTCAATTAGGGAAAGTTTTCATAGATGCAGATGTTGCTGGGGGATGTATGTCTCCTTTCTAGTCAGCTATTTACCACAACGCTGGAAAGAGAGTCTCAGCCATTCAGAATTCCAGGCTTTTCAATATTTATCAAACCATTGTATTGTTGCATAGAGCTGACCAAAAAAAAGAAAAAAGAAACAATTTAAGGTGCAGGTAATATTAGTTCCCTATTAAGGGAAAAATCCCACCTCTGAGCGATGTGGCTATACTGACATAAATTGGTAGAATACCCTCAGACAAGCTCCTCAAAATAGAATACCCAACCACCCCAAATCTACATCCTTAGACAATTAGTTAAGTGCGGATGGAGGGAGAGTTCTCCTTTGGAGCATGCCCACAGGGCTCAATTCAGGACATTCAAATGCTGATGTAGGAATGCCTTTTAACATAATGATACTGGACAGTGTGACATCCCAGAACATTAGACTGAATGTTAACACTATTTTGCTGGGGGTGGAAAAAGCCTAGGAAAAGATCAGGAAATACATGAATTCTGAAAAGTAAGTTGATCTCTGCGGGAGAGAATACTGGAAGAGGATGGGTGGGTGGGTGGGTGACCATTTCTCTACCAAGCCTCACCACTTTCCTTTCTGATGTTAAGTTTTTTGGTTAAAGATCATCTACATGCCTCATGCACATTGTCATATGATGTAGTACTGGTCCACTTTTACCACATATAATCAGTTATTTATCTTATACGCTACAGTGGTAGGTGCAGCAGAAAAACCTCAAGTTTGTAATTATATTTCAGAGCTCCTTTTGTTTTCAGTTTTACGCGTCTCTTCAATACTAGATTTAAGGGTAGCTTTCGGTAAAGCACAGGCTTTCATTGAAGGGCCTAATTCCCCTCCCACATACCTGACCCCAATTTCTTCCCCAGGCTTGCTGGCTCTCCTTGCCAGCTGGCTGAATTGAGGAGGCAAAGCCTACTCTTTGCCCATGCCCATTTATTCCCCATCACATGTGGGGGGGAGCAATGGTTCTGTGGTGGCCGCCATCCCACCTGCATTGTGACCTGGAATATGGGTAATCAGTGCAAAGGGAGAGGAGGTGCCTAATGTCCTCTCACTGTCTTAAGTGAGCACATAAGGTAGCTCAGAGTTGAGTTCTCTGGGTACAAACCTGCTTTCACTGGAGTCCTGCAATGTTAATGTTGAATTCAATAGTCTAACAGTCTGAGGACTAGATTCTTAGCTGGCATAAATCATTGATTTCAATGGAACCAGGCTGATTTACACAAGCAAATTATCTTACCCCCGACTGCAAAATTATCATTCCTCTCAAGCAAAGTTTCTTTTACTCTTCCAAAGACATTTGTTTTTCACTTCTGAAAGCTTTTAACCAGCAAAGACTTGAGATGTGTCCAACTTCTGAGCAACATTTTACCTTTGAACTCCACATGAAGGTTTTGAACCTTGGAAATTCTTACTCAACATATTGAAACCAGGAACAAGCAACCTGTAGCCTTTAATGTTTATATCTCAGGTGTATGTTCACTGAAAGAGGGTTATTTTTCCTGAACCTGTTCCAGAGAGGATAATCCTGCTCTTTGTACTTTTCCTCGGCATACAGTGGGCTAAGCAAGACACAAATCCACCTGCTTTAATCTTCTCCAGCTGTTTTTTTTATGGAGACTTTTCAGATAATTAGTTATCCAATCAAACGTCTACATACCAGTGTCAGACTGTCTCTTCAATCCATGTTCCTGAGATACAGAGCTTTACTCTCCTGCCTTCCTCTAGTAACAACTAGATAGTAAAATGAAAACTTTAATAGGCTGCAAAAAAATTTGGAAAACAATAGCTGTTCTTCTCCCCTAAACAGTTACAGATGGACTGATTTTCTTTCCTTCTCTGGTTCCACTATAGAAGTAACACATATGTACCTCCATGTGCACTAAATCACAAATAGAACACTGTAAAACCAGGGTGCCTAAAGGAAATGAACTCTAAGATAACAGTTCTGTATAAAAACAACTTTGTTATGGATTAGGGAGAAGCAAAGGGATTTTCTTCTACACTAACACCATCTATAAACCAAATGATTTAGACTAATACTCCTGCTAAATAAGCCTTTAAGGACGAGAGTCAGTTTAATTTTAACTGTGAATTGCTGTAAAACACTTTTCAGAGAAAAAAGCAACAGTAATTTCAAATAAAGGGCAGAGAAGTGGAGGAATTGTACAAAATGCTGTTGATTTTTTTTATTGGCTAGGTACGCACAGGCACTTACACACAAATATTGATAATGCAGTATCACATATACTAAAAGCACCTTGCATGAAAACAGGGAGAGAGGGACAAGCTCTTGCAGTGCATATTACCAAACACAGGTGATTAATCACAAAGCATGTCAGTCCCTCAGCTGAAAGCCAGCCAGCACACATTGCACTACATCTGTAACATATTAGGTATTACTGAAATGCCAAGGATCTAAATGCATTTAGGAAAGGCAAGTCTCTCTTTTGTGTTCCTCAGACTGATTACCCACTGACAATTGGAGTAATATGACAGCAGCAAGCTTCTTCTTGGAACTGCCAGGGAATTGAAAGCTCTGCTATCTGGAGAAGGAAGAAGGTACTCTGCCATGCCATGGAATGCTGTATTATTGCCTATTGTAAAAATGAGGTTTTGCCTACTAAGTGCCAATTGTGAACCCCTTGCTCATGCTGAGTAATTCCTATTTCCTTGACTTCAGTACCACTACTGAAGGGAATAATTGCACACAAGTGTGTGCAAAGGAGTTCATAATCTGACTTCATAAGAATAACGGTGAGATTTATTCCGTGTTAGTCTGTGGATCTCTTTCACAAGCCCTTTCTCTAATGCTTAATTTGAGACTAAAGGGGAGATCATTATTGTGCAAGGGATTACCAAAAGCACCCAGCATTGGCTTCTGTCCAGGTATGCCAGAACGGAGGGAGGGCGGGGGTCATGGCCCCATCACTTTTAAAAGGGAGAGGGCTATTCCCTCCCACTTTTTACCATCTATAAGGGTGAGTGACGGGGGAGAGGGCGTGGAGAAGTGCAAGTGAAGGGCGGGGTCGGGGGGGCGGGGGAGGAATCATAGAATATCAGGGTTGGAAGGGACCTCAGGAGGTCATCTAGTCCAACCCCCTGCTCAAAGCAGGACCAAGCCCCAACTAAATCATCCCAGCCAGGGCTTTGTCAAGCCTGACCTTAAAAACCTCTAAGGAAGGAGATTCCACCACCTCTCTAGGTAACCCATTCCAGTACTCCACCACCCTCCTAGTGAAAAAGTTTTTCCTAATGTCCAATCTAAACCTCCCCCACTGTAACTTGAGACCATTACTCCTTGTTCTGTCATCTGTTACCACTGAGAACAGTCTAGATCCACCCTCTTTGGAACCCTCTTCCAGGTAGTTGAAAGCAGCTATCAAATCCCTCCTCATTCTTCTCTTCCGCAGACTAAACAATCCCAGTTCCCTCAGCCTCTCCTCGTAAGTCATGTGCTCCAGCTCCCTAATAATTTTTGTTGCCCTCTGCTGGACTCTTTTCAAATTTTCCACATCCTTCTTGTAGTGTGGAGCTTTTCTTGACCTCCGTGGAATAAGCAGGTATCCCAGCATACCTGAGGAAGCCTCTGGTAATCAAGCAGGTCTCCTTCCCCGGTTTGCTCTCGCGTTCCCCGAACCCCCGAGCAAGCAGGTCTCCTTCCCTGCGGTTTGCAGGGTGGTTCGAGGAACGCGAGAGCAAACCGCGGCGAAGCTGGTCTCCTTCCCCGGTTTGCTCTCGCGTTCCCCGAACCCCCCTTGAAACTGCCCAACAGCGCTGCAGTGTGGCCACATCTAACACCACTTGCAGCGCTGGTTGCTGTAAGTGTGGCCACTCTGCAGCGCTGGCCCTATACAGCTGTACTAATACAGCTGTAACAACCAGCGCTGCAAAATTGTAGATGTAGACATACCCTTACTCTATAAGCCTATTACTCAAGTTACCTTGCTTGTTAGAATCAATAGTCCATTGTTCTCTATGGGCGCAATTCTCCTACATATAGGGTGAGGAGTACCTTACTCTGCAGGTGGCCAGGGCTGGCGCAACCCATTAGGTGACCTAGGAGGTAGTCTAGGTGCTAACGTTTGGGGGGTGGCGACCGCGGCGGCTGGATCTTCGGCCACCTCAGTCGTCAACGGTATTTCGGGGGCAGGACTTTCCACAGCCTCTGCTGGGGGTGCCATTTCAGGGGTGGGACCTTCCACCGCCTAGGGTGCCAAAAAAGCTAGCAGCGCTCCTGCAGGTGGCGCCATTGAAATCAGCGTGATTACATTCAGTGTTTGTTCTGCTTCAGCTTGAGTACGAGTGGCAGAATCCAACCTGCCTCATCATCTGCTGCTGAGAAAATGGCTGTGATGCAAGGCCCTGATCCAGCCAGGCACTTACGCATTTTAAGCACATCACACATGGGTAGTCTCATTGCATTTAATGAGAATATTCATAGGCTTAAAATTAAGCATGTCCTTAAGTGTTCTGCTGGATCAAGACCTAAGAGAAGCTATTGCAGTTCATAATAAAAGACAAAAAGAAAATCTTAGGGATTAGAAACTAATGTAGTTCATAATGGCTCCAATTGTGCAAGCTGTTGTGAGTGACTGCCCACACATCAGCTTGCAGCATTAAGGCCTCAGATTTTACAAGAGACACTGACAGCCATATTTAGTTTTACAAAACATTAAAGGCCAGATTTTCAAAAGAGCTCAGCTCCTGACAGCTCAGTGCTAAATGGGAGCTGAGCTCTTTTGAAAATCTGGTGCCAATTGTGGGTGCTGAGCATTTTTGAAAATCTGGTCTTATGTTTTTACAAAACCCAAGACAAATGTAAATGTTTCCAGGGATTCATCACCAATTTTAAAAATAAACCTTTAAAAAACAAAAACATATTCCCCTGCAGGTTTTGCAATCCAAATATGCCAGCTTTGATCTAGTACATGAGAAATCAATTCTGACTACAAACTACTAGTTCCATTTTCAATTTCCAAGCAGAGAGAGAAATTGTGATACAGAGTTAAACCAAAGACCATAAAAGTCATTTGCATTTTAAAAATATCCCGTCTGTTTTAATAATCTCAGGTATTGTTTTGTAACATGCATGAGGATAGTAGCTTCTTAAGAATATATTTAAAATTTGACAGAGTTCCATAAAAGCATATAGTAAGGAATGCTACTTTATTGTTAATGAATTACCACATATTAAATAGAAAAAATATGACTTTTTAAATGCTTTATTAGCAAGTTACATCACTACATTGTATTCTTCGTCAGTATGGAAACTGCTTTTGTTCGTTAGCAGTCTTAAATCTGTCCACTTAGCGGTTCTGTTTTTTTACCTATCAAATTTAAGTGTAAAAATATGCTCGTGATAGTCTCAGTAAGAAAAAAAGGTCCAAGGTCACAGCTGGAAGGGGCTAGCATGGCTTTCTCAGACCTAATCCTAGCCGAGAAGCTCTGTCAGTGCCTTTACAGGCAAGTACACATAGTATAAGCTATCATTAAAAATCAGACAAAGTCCAAGTATTCTGAGCCAAGTGCAGGCTCATCTAGGGGCTAAAACTGCTAAGGCAGCTGTTGAGTTTCCTGAGGTATCTCCAGTGGTGTAATGAGAAGCCATGAAGAGAAGGTATAAAGAATATATATATAATCCAAACTATAAAGTGAATGTCATGGGAACTTCTGCTTACCATATCCCATATGAATGAAGAAGGGTATATTTGAGATGAAAAGGCAATGCAAGTTAAAAAGGGATAAAATGACTTAAAAACAAACAAACAAAAAACACCGCAAACTATCCTATAGAACTCATTGCTGCATGGTATTAGTGAGGGATATAGTTACAGCTGTGAAAGGTTCATACAGGGATTAGACACTTGTATTCTATTAACAATTGTATTATATGAACTACAACAGAACATTTGCAGTTACTCTATCTAGGATAAAAATTGCAAATGCTATGAGTCTTCAAGCTTTAGTGCCTGAACTGACATATACACTCAGGGAGAGGTTTCCTCCTCTTCAACTAAGGGCTTGGCTACACTGGAGAGTTGCAGCGCTGGTGAGGGGGTTACAGCGCTGCAACTCAGGATGTGGCCACACTTGCAAAGCACAGCCAGTGCTGCAACTCCCTGGTTGCAGCGCTGGCTGTACACCTGGTCTGCCTCGGGTATAGCGATTCCAGCGCTGGTGATGCAGCGCTGGTCAGCAAATGTGGACACCACCAGCGCTTTTATTGGCCTCCGGGGTATAAGGAGGTATCCCAGAATTCCTGTCCACAACAAACCAGAAGAATGGCTGAACTCTGATCTCCCCATAGCTACTTGCTAAAAAACAAACACAGCTGCTCTTTGCTCCAGCGAGCGAGCCAGCGAAGGCAGGAGAATTGCTTTGGAATGTTCAAAGCTGTTTGCTTGAGGAGAGAGGGGGGAGGGGTAATGTTGAGCAACTGTTTATGTGGTCTGATGGTTATTTAGGAGTGCATAATTAGCATTTAGTGAATAAGAGACAGGTGGGGGAAAGGTCAAAACTTTTAAAATGATTGAAGGTAGGCACTGTGTATCTTCCAGTCCTTAGAACTTGCAAGGCAGGGAGCTGAGAACAGTGTCAGCTCCAAAAATCCACTCTCTCTGTCTCCCCCACGCTCCCTGTCACACTCCACCCCACCCCCTTCTTTTGAAAAGCACGTTGCAGCCACCTGAATGCTGGGATAGCTGCCCACAATGAACCACTCCCAACAGCGCTGCAAGTGCTGCAAATGTGGCCACACTGCAGCGCTGGTAGCTGTCAGTGTGGCCACACTGCAGCGCTGGCCCTACACAGCTGTACGAACACAGCTGTAACTACCAGTGCTGCAGAACTGTAAGTGTAGCCATGGCCTTAAGAATGCTATAATACTGCACAAATGGCCAGAGGCATTACGGAATTTTTCACCATTTTCTGAATCCTCTGACATAGGCCATTGTGGAGGCAGAATACTTAACTAGATGTACCATTAATTAGAGTGAGCCTGGCATTTCCTGGTTTCGATTTGCTCAGTGAACAGGAGAAAACAAAGCAGAATGAAGGGTATGCAGTAATGTACTCATGGATTCTGTAAAATTGTTACAGGCCATCTAGCGTACATAAGATAGTCAAGAGATATTGGTGACATGATCATGATATGATGCGTAATGGCTTCAGGACTCTATCACAAATTCTGCCAGGTATTAATTTGTAGATACATTTTGGGGGAGACCTTGTATTTCCTGCACCTCGTTTTAGTTATGTAATGTGGGAGTTTTTGAATGATAAAATGGAACATCCCACTGAAAGTAAAACACATTTTGCCAGTGGATTCACAGCTATTTGCTAACAGTAGAGGAATGGTGAGACTCAGGACTCCTGGGTTCTATTCCATGTTCTGAGAGGAGTATACTGTACTGTGCTCCTGTCCTACCCAAGCCTGAAATCTTCTGCTCCTGCCCCTCCAATATATCCATGTCCCAGTTTTAGACCTTCCCCTCCCAATCCAACCTGCAACCCCTTCTTAGTCCCAATCTTCCCCTTTATCCCAATGTCCTTCAACTCCATCCCCTTATTTCAGTCCACTACCTTCCCACCAAACTCTAACAAGTCTCTACAGAACATGTGAAATGGAGATGTTTCAGATACTCACGTTTGGGTGGATTTTCACAAAGATGGCAAAAGGCCATCAGGATGACTTTGTGTCAAGTTTCAAAGCATGGAAGTGTTAGAGCCACTCAATGAAACATCTATACATTGTTTTGCCCGTGTTAAATATTCTTATGTTTCCCTAACTTTATTGAGAGAAACAACAGAACTTTTTTTGTTGAAATAAATAAATAAATAAATTTGGCCATAGGCAGACACCTGGCATCCATGGAAAATTTCAGCCTGAAAGGTTGAAGTTTGGCAAAGTTATAAAAAACTGAAAACAGGAGCTTATCATCGAAACTGTTGGGCAACACAGACTGCAGATATTGATACCTGCAATGCCTTTAATTAATTATATTAAATATATATATAAACGAGGAGTCCTTGTAGCTCCTTAGAGACTAACAAATTTATTTGGGCATACGATTTCATGGGCTAGAGTCCACTTCTTCACCACTACTGCACACATGTATCTACTCATACCCTCCAGTCATGCATCCATTAATTAGGTCTTGGAAATTCAAACCTTGTTTTCCTTTTCAACCAAGCATAATCATGCTAAAGCAAAATAACTGCAGAAAAAACAACAGCAAATCGATCATTTTGATACACGAGAAGGTAAACACAAACACTGGCTGCATTTCTGGGCTTTGATTACATCCAATGTGTAAGCACATTTCTCTTGCTCTACTCCTAGTCAGATGTTTACCAGATCAAGGCAGAGTTACTTTAACAACTAATGGAAGGCAGGGTGGAAGCCGTATAACTAACTTGAGAAATGTAGAACAAAACTGAGCAAAGCACTAGAAAATATACTACAGGGAATAACCTGGAAGTTGTAAGGGACTGACTAAATGATCAAATAGGTCTTACCCTGTCTGATTTCTGTACATCTATCATTCTAGGATCCAGTGATGAAGACAACTGTAAGAACGGGACAAATTTACTCATTTGCCACTAAGGTATTTCACTGTCTCTCTCTTTGTTAAGTTAACATGGAATAACTCACCAAGATGTATTTTCTTTCCTTTTCAAAATATTTAATACATGTGCTGGCAGTTTTCCTAGATATCTGAGAGTCAGCACCTCTCCACCTACAGGAATATCTGTTGGAGGGGAAACACTTTGTGAGGCTCTCCTTATAGAGATCCCCCCAAACCATTCTGTGGGGAATGGGAGCAGCTTTACTCCCATGCAATGAATTCCATTCTCACAATCCAGCAGACCCTCAGGAAGAGGCCATCCCTCCTCACTCGCTCTGGGGTTCCAGACTCATCTCTGTTCCATGATAACACACAATTCATTGCAACTTGCCTACTGGGGCCTCCTCTGCCACTGGGACCTACCCTGAAATGGAGGTTTCCCCAATACAGAGGAGTCTGTGAAAAAAGTAATATGGCCTGCAGCCATGTTATCTTTCCTGGGTAATCGTCACAGAGCTCTTGGAAGACCCACACCCAACTTTACCCATTCCTCATGAAGACCCCATTCTTCATAGAGAGTTTTCTGTGTGGTCCTTAATTTGAGGTTGGGAAGAGAAATGTGTGCATAGAGGTGGATTACTTAACCTTCTGCATGGGAAAGATAAACTCCATATGTCGATGGTTTCTTCTATTTTGGGATTTAGGGATGCCATTTTGTTTGAGTTGAGACTTTCCCGTCATGTGGCATATTGCCCCACAAGGATCATTCAAAAGTTAACAGCTGCTATTTTATATTATATCAGTTGCACAAGGGCCCTGCTGTGATAGGTGCTAAGCAAACATCTAGGAAGATTCAGCCAGAGCACGCGCGCTCTCTCTCTCTCTTTCTTTTTACATTCTGAACCACAATCTCTGTTCCTGATGCCAATGCAGCATCAAAGCCTGATGACCTGATGCTCAATACATTTGTATTCTTTACAAGGCAAATTAAAATAAATTGCCAGAGTTAACCGATATGCGAAGCAACTCAGTTCATGTAAAAATACATTGTGTTACTAAACTACATTGCTGCTGACAGAACTTTTTCTGAAACTCTAATCCTCAAATTCACCTAGGGGTGGGCAGCTTTAAAGGCCCTCTCTTGAACCCAGATCTCCTATCCGAGTGCCCTACACTGTACACAGAATCATGTTACCCCAAAGCCATTTGTAAGCAGCTCTGAAAGGCTGAGATTAGAAATGTTCTACAGATATAATGCTTTACATACTATGTGTCTTAGGCCCTAAAGACATAACTCTTGAAAAGGGTTAGTACAATATTGCCCTCTGTTGGCGAGCATTTTTATAAACCTGATTCAGAGGATTATATAATGTGTCAGGACCATATGAATGTACAGGAGGTAAAATACAAGGAGTACATCAGAGTGAGTCTCTTATATCAGATTTTACTATCCCCAATCCATACCTTTCAAATCGGAGAGTATAAAAACTTCTTTAATCCAGTTTGGATTATTTGCCTAAATGACTATATCATTTCCCCAGCCTGCAGGCATCCCAATGGAATGTTTCCAGATTCCAAGTAACCTTAATTTTTGCTAGTGCATTGAAGTGAATTTTGATATTTTGGGCCAGATTCTCCATTCCTCCTTTTTTTGCACTGGCACCTTGCAAATGCTGGCCTGGACCAGAGGAGTCATTGGCCCCTGGTGAAAATCTAAGTAGCCCCAGGCCTGCTCTAAATTGTACTGGTTTGCAACAGTGCTCTATGCGCCATTGCATCAGTAAAAAATAGTTGGAATGCAGTCTGATGTGGCCATGCCTCCATCACTCTCCATCCCCTGGTTGCCTCCAGGGCTGGTGCAACCATTTGGGCAACCTAGGCGGTCGCCTAGGGCGCTAGGATTTGGGGGGCGGCATTTTCTTCGGCAGTGACCGCGGCGGCCGGATCTTCGGCCGCCCCAGTCGCTGCTGGCATTTAGGCGGAGGGAACTGGGGCAGGGGAGCACGGGGAGGGCCACTGCAGCAAGTAAGGGAGGGGGGCGGCACGCAGGGGAACTCCCCGCCCCAGCTCACCCCTGCCCTGCCTCCTCCCTGAGCACACCGTGGCTGCTTCTCTTGTCCTGCCTCCCAGGCTTGTGGCACCAATCAGCTTAGGCGTCGCAAGCCTGGAAGGCGGAAGAAGTGAAGCAGCCACGGTGTGCTCGGGCTGCTTGTGCTCGTAGCAGGGGTGAGCTGGGGGGGGTGCCTTAGGGAGGAGGGTGGGGAGCTGTCACGGGGGGACACCTCAGGGAGGAGGCGGGGAGCTGTCGCGGGGTGGGGCGCAAGGTGGAAGTTTCGCCTAGGGTGCGAAACATCCTTGCACTGGCCCTGCTTGCCCCACAACCCAGGACTATGAGGGAGGGCTACCAGCAAGTCATTGAGTAGCTCTTCTCCAGGCAGGGACCCCTACTACAAGAAGATTCTACCTTCTTTATGCTGCTGAACCAGCATAAATGAGCTGCTGTTCGGGACACAGTCTGGCTCTTCAAGTGTATGTTATACACAAAATTGCAAAATTCACATTATTCTCCCTAAACACCTCCAGAAAATTAAAATGCATTGGTACATCACCTATTACCCCTGGGTTAGGATAACTGTAAGTCCTAGGAGCTTGGATATATGTCAGTAACATACTGCTTTAGTAGCAGATTGCTACATAACACAGTTGTTCTATAGTTTATATAGTGTACATTATATAGAGACTCTGATCCTTGGCTACATTAAAGTAGATCCCCTATCACAGAAGGAATACAAATAAGACTTATCTTCCATAAATGACATCAACACACTTTTACTGCAGTTTCTCCAGAACTTGGGGACAAAGCATTATTTGAAAACAAATTTAACTTCAGGACACTGCAGTCTAGTTACAAACTGAAGTGTGACATTAATGTCATAATTTTAGTAGTACCATCATGTACAGTGTCACATCTGGGTAGACAGCCTATGGCATGGTTTCAGCTGTTTGCTGTTCAAACATTTACATTCATCAAGAACCTCATACAGCAACCCCTCTATTGAGACAAGGCTGAGCTTGAAACTCCAGGAATGGTCTCTAAGTAGTATTTTTATTGCAATATCTAAGCCCAACAAGATGATTAATGAGAGATCCTCAGCTTTAACTCTGAACTCATGCTGTGAAGTCAATCATAAGATTTAAAGAGTTTATATCCTTTTCAAATACATTTTTTGGAAGCTATGTGGCCTAGTGGCTAGAAAAGGCAATTGAGAGCAAGGACTCCAGAGGGGCATTTCCACCTCTGCCACTGTCTTGCTCTGTGACCTCAAACATATCACCTAACCATAGGGTGACCGGACACCAAATGTGAAAAATCGGGACAGGGGTGGGGGTGGGGGGTAATAGGAGCCTATATAAGAAAAAAACCCAAAAATTGGAACCGTACGTTTACAATCGGGACATCTGGTCACCCTACCTAACCACTGCGTGCCTCAGTTTACTCAACAGCAAAACAGACATCTTCTTGCAGGAGTGTTGTGAAGCTTAGTTTGATAATGGCTTCCAGTATACCCTGAGATCATTGATGAAACTGTGCATAAGTATGTAGAAGTATGATTAAAAACACCCAGGGGCATGCGAGGGTGGATATGATAGACAGTGCAATTTGAATGACTGCATTTACACTGCAGCTTTTACCATACTTTTCTACTGCCTTTGGGACCTTTGTTGTTGGAAGATATTTTTTGCTCCCTGTCCGTAAATGCTAAGATTATAAATAAAATGTGTGTAGTTAATAAAAGGGGTCTTACCTTGTGTTGTTCCGTCTAGTCCCATGACACATTTCATTGCCCGGATGATCTGCTCTGCTACAGGTGGACACATAGATGTGGCGTAAATAGCACTGTGGGAGTGAGTTCGTAAAAAATCCACAAGTTCCTTAAACAAGTGAAACAAAATTTGAATTAACTTTGAGTTGTCAGGAGAGCAGAACAGGGTCTTAACTACTGATACAGGTGAGAACATATGGCATTCGAGGATATTTGACCAAGACATTTCATGACTGATTTATTTTCTTAATTGTTATTAAAAATCTATGGTCTGAAGAAATACAGGTGATACTTGGCAAACGTACATCCTTTAAAATCTGAGCTATGCACCCACAGCTGAAACAAAGCTACGAACGAGAATACTACCTGGCTTATATGATGAGAATCTTTACAGAAGTGGGGTGGGGCAGGGAGAGGGGAACCTGGCCTCACTGAGGGACTAATGAACAAGCTGCATTTAAGGGTACGTCTTCACTACCCGCCGTATCGGCGGGTAGCAATCGATTACTCGGGGATCGATATATCGCGTCTCATCTAGATGTGATATATCGATCCCCAAACGAGCTTATATTGATTCCATAACTCCACCAACCCGAACGGAGTTGTGGAATCGACAGGGGGAGCCGCGGACATCGATCCCGCGCATGAGAACGGTGAGTAATTCGATCTTAGATACTTTGACTTCAGCTACGTTATTCATGTAGCTGAAGTTGCGTATCTAAGATCGATTTTCCCCCGTAGTGTAGACCAGCCCTAAAATACAGAATTGTCCCACCTTTCAGAAGGATGAATGTGATGTGCCAATGGCAAATAGTGCAGTTTGTCTCCCATTGGATTTAGCAGAAGAAAAGTAACCTCACTAGTGTCTGTATTCAACTTCACGATAGTCTTATTAGTTTGTCTTTAATATAAGGCTGAACAGGGCCGGCGCTTCCATTAGGCGACCCTAGGCGGTCGCCTAGGGCACCAGGATTTGGGGGGCGGCATTTTTGTGCACTCCCCACAGGGCGCACGGGAGCTTCCAGTTCCGCTCCTGTTGCGCCGCCAAAGAAGGACCTTTTGCCGACGTGCCGCGGAAAACAGCGACAGGCAATTGAGCAGCTCAATGACTGCCACTGTCGCCTGCGGCATTTCGATGGAGGGTCCTTCTTCAGCAGCACGATGGGAGTGGAACCGGAAGCTCCCGCGCACCCGGTGGGGAGCGCACAAAATGCCACCCCCAAAATTCTGCCTAGGGCGCCAGAAACCCTGGCGCCACTCTTGAGGCTGAACCCTACCTAGTAGTTCCACCAAAATCCATGGCAACTCTCTATTGCGAGGTGCTTCCCCACTTTAACGCACTCCTTAGTCCTTGACATATGCTTCTGCATAAGCTTAAAATGAAAACAGGCCCCAATCGTGTAATTGAATCCACCACCAGCCTGAACCCCAGCACCTGTGCAGATCACTACAGACTTAAATGGGACTCGATGTGGGCATGGGGATTTGTGCTAGTGGCTCCGAGTGCAATTCTTAGGCCCTGATGCTGCAGTGACGCCTCCCCTGCTACTTACCTGAGCCAAAGGACTTTATACAAACTAGGAAAAGTCAGAGGTAGGGGGCCTAATTACAGGACATAAAGCTTTAAGGCCTTGTGTGCACAGGAAAGTTTTACAAGTTGTACTGATATAGTTTACAGGTATAGTTATACCTAGGGTGACCACCTGTCCTGATTTTATAGGGACAGTTCCAATTTTTGGGTCTTTTTCTTATGTAGGTTCCTATTACCCCCCGCCCCCTGTCCCGATTTTTCACACTTGCTGTCTGGTCACCCTAGTTATACCAGCATAATCCCAAACTGGGCATGCAAATCTGTACATTGAAGTATATCTAGCCAAGCTCAGAGCTGGCTGAATATCCCCAAGACAATGAACAGCAGCATTATTTGTAAAGCTCTCCATCTAGGTTTGGGACAAAAGTACCAATAGAACAGCAAATTACCTAATATGAATGTCAAACAAAAATAAGAAAACTGAGTATTTTACCCATTCCAACGTGTAGAATAGCTGAACAGTTCAATCATTCATTTGGGATCCAGACAGGAGCCGTGCATTCTCTCTAATAGCCCTACTAAATGGCAGATTATATGGAAAGGCAGCTATATATGCCATGCACAGATAGGAAGCCATTTGTTTTGGTGTCAAACAGAAACTAGAAGTTTTCTATTTACCTTCTTGCCAGCTATGTATCCTCCAGCTGCTCCAAAGCTTTTGGTGAAGGTACCCATCAATACATCAACATCTTCAGGGTTCATTCCAAAATATTCCACGACTCCCCGGCCAGTGGGTCCCACAGCACCAATGCTGTGAGCTTCATCCAAGTAGAGGTAGGCTTTGTATCTCTTCTTCAAGGCGACTATCTCTGGCAGGCGCACAATGGAACCTTCCATGCTAGAGAATGAGAATTGCTAATGAATCTTTTAATCCTCTGCTCTCTTTAAATATTAGCACTCTGGTACACATTATGGACCACAGGGTTACCCTGATACCAAAAAGGGCCTCTTTAAAGCTCAAACCAAATTCGTAGCTCAAAGAAAAACTGGGAAGTCTTTATGCCCATTGCTGAGCAGGCAGTCACTCACATGAGCAGTCCCAGTGACTTCCTTGGTCTTTTGCAACTTATCAGCCCTACTTCTGCATGCAGAAAAGAGAAGGGAAGGGTTCAAATGATATGCTGGACTTTATCCAGCTTAGTGCATATAATTCATTACAAGCCCCCCACAATTAGAAGGTATTTGCAACTCTGGCCCCCAACTTATGTCTATATGCCACTCTGACAACATTTACAGGTTGTAAAGGCAACAAATCCAGGCAGAATTCCCCCAGTGCAGAAGTCTAGGGTAGCACAGGTGGGAGCCAGGGACAGAAAGATTTATATAGATTAGCTTTAGAGCATCCCACAGGCACGTGTGGGGAGGCTCCCTAACTTAGGGTAGACTTGGCTCTTGGAGAAGGAACAATCTGGGAGGCACAAAGGCGACTTAAAGTGATCTTTGATCCTTCGCTCCTAGTCTGTTTCTTTCAGGGGACACACACACACAATCTAGCACTGTACAGGAAAAGATCCTTAATATTTTATGTTTTTTCTCTTTAAGAAAAGAGAAGAGCAGAATTCAATATGCTGCATTGATGCATTAACAGCATCTTGATACTCCTAGGGAAAAAAAGGATAAGAAACCCAGTACACTCTGAGTAGTTACCTCACAAGGGTAGGTGAACAGCAGGAATTACCCTGCAAGATGAACTCCTCAGGAGACAAATTAGAAATCCTCTTTAATGCAAGGCAGTTTAGTTATCCGTACCTTTGCTGCAGACACTATTATGCCTTGAAAACCTGGGTGAGATTACTAAGGAAGCTTATCACCGGATACCTTCAGATGTATTCAATAGTTTATTTTTACAGTGAGTTAAACTTGTTCTCTTGCACTAGCTGTGGTAAGGGGAAAAAACATCTGAAAAGTGCTAACATATTTCATACCAAAAGCAAGGTGCTGTGTGCCAAGCAAAACCTACATTCTGTGGGGAGGCCCCCTGCTCAGGTGGGTCAAATTGGAAATCTTGAGGCAGCTCCAGCTAAATTGAAAAATGGAGCCTGTTCCTGAATTAAATGTGCAAATGAGTAATACAGTCAGTACGGCCTCCCAGCGTTATTTATCTCGATATCAGTTTCCAACTGTTTTATGCTGCCCTCACAGATTTTAGTATTTGCAACATGTAGCTGCATTGTACGAGTTACAAGGGAGAAAATGGAGGTTTGGCAGTCAAGTAGGCGACAACAGGCTTTTGGCACAGGGGAGGCTTTTCATGATTTTGGCCTCTTTTCTTTCCCTCACTCTCATGGGCAGGGTTGTAGGTAACTTGAAAGTTTTGGGAGGGCTTGAACCTCTGCTCCCTAAATCTAGTTAACTCTTGACAATGAGAAGCCATCCCTCTCCCAATACCCGGCACTACAACCAATACATAATAATAATACAATGGACTTTGCATTACTTCCATGTTTCAGCTAAAACATCCAGCAATGTCATAGTATATTCACATAGCCCATGTTGATCAATGAGAGCAAATTACACCACTGTCTGAGTTATTGTTTCAGGGAGTCTGCAGATGCAGGAAGACTCTCTGCATTTGTTTACATTTGGAAGTTTATTTCCACAGCTAGAAGGGCTAAAATCTTAATTTAAGAGTAGAAAATTTAGATTCCACTGCACAATTCTACAGCAAAATCATGTGTTCGCTCAATCCTGGAATACAGAGGGCTTAGTTAAATTCCCTCTCCTGATATATGACTGCCAGGAGATTTTAAATGTGAAGATAATTTGATGGAATTGTTTTCATACAGTATGACCTAATGATGTAAGTAGGAGTTAATTGTTTTTAGTCTAAACAGGGTAGTGAAATGAAGAACCTATTAGTGTTCTTGAAAGATGCTGGCTTATTTAAATCCTGGGATGGTGGCCAGAGGCTACCAGAACAACAAAAGGCCCAGTTCTTCCACAGAATGGCCAAAACACAGGTAGCTTTACTGCAGGTTTCCCTGCATGCTGCCCTGCTAATGAGCCTCAACCATCCCTTGGTGGGACCAGCTCTAGAGACAAGAGACCAGTTTGGTTTCTGTGCCCATTCTGTCCTTGGCCTCTCTGCTGACCTTTGGCGATTGCGGAAGAAGGCTTGCAATGGGGACACATCTCTACTTAGAACTAGACTGAGACTAAACTCATTTAACATAGGCCACGGAGCAGCCCTTATGGAAGGTAAAACTTCCAGTAAATATTACCCTGGGCCGGAGTTAAACCAGGGACCTAAAGCTGAAATGAAATGTGTCTGTTTGTTTCATTTTGGTAGTGTCATTCTTACAAAACACTCAGGGCATTTCACAGCTCTGGAAGTCTGAAAGGAGGGAGCTTATGGAAGCTTTAACATCTTTTTGGAGTGGGGTGGGGGGGTTAAATTGTGTTATTGTGGCCTGACTGAGCAGTAGCATTAAGCTATGCCATCCACTGAGCAATTCAGGGAGGGATTGTGTGTATGGGGCCTATTCATTTAGTATGGTGCAGGCTGCTCCTCCTCACTCAACTGGTCTTTTCTTCTGTGAGGTAATGAGGAGGAAGTGAGTGAGGCCTTGATTCTGCTTCCTTCCTGTTCCTTTTGGGGCAGTGTGTGCCTTAGGAGAGTGCAGGGACTACAGCAGTGACAGAGGCCCTTATTTCGGCTTCGCAATCTCGTTGGGGAAGCAATCTGTGCACTCCAATTTCCCGCCTCTCTCTCAGGGCGTTCCCACCACAATCTGGCCCCAAATTAATCTACGAAGCTGAACAATGGGTGCATGCTGTCACGGTCAGGGAAACAAGATTGGGGACAGAAGTCCGACATCGCTGTGTTAGGCCTGGTGAAGTTTTGTATGGTCCTTTCGGCCTATAACTTCTGAAGCTGTTTTCCCTCTGTCTGCAGCCCTCTGCTGTTTGCTCCACAGTGCATTGTAGGGCCAGCCTCCCGCACAAAAACAACCGTGACCTGTTCACAACACTGATGTCTCCTGACCCAGTTACAACAGTTCAGATCTGTACTGCAGACAGGATCTTAACCGTGTTCTGCACCAGGGCTGAAGTGTCGGTTACATACAAGGTTTTATCTCTGCTGCATAAGTTGGTCACAACATGATTATGTCCCAGTTGCTCTACAATGCCAATGAAGTTTTAACAAGGCCACGAGACAAAAGTGTTAGAAAGAGGTCCCCTGGCAAGGTTTGTACAGGACACAAATGATGTAGTTTCTGAATCACTGAGTTTAGGTCCTGATTCAAATCCTATCATAGTTAATGGGATTCTTTCCATTGGCTTCCATGAGCTTTGGAGCCTGGGAGATGGAAGATACATATCACTGTAGGTCAACTAATCCTCTTTGTCTGGCAATGCAGGTTTACTCTATACAGCACACTGACAGCATTTTATCCAGTTTCATTTTAGAATTCTCAGGCAACTGGACTTCTATCATTTTTCTTGGTAGACTGAGGCCTTTTCCATAGCCTTATTCATTGCACTGTCAAGAAGATTGATTTTGCTGATATTCAGACAGCCATTTCCCCTTCTTAATTTCATCACACAACTCCTACATATGCCAGCGTGTAATACCCTTCCAATCTCTGCAGATTTACTCTAACCCTTCCAGTATTTGAAGACTTATCATATCCCTTTCTTCAGTCATTGCTCAGATTACATATAAATCTTTCCTTATAAGTCAATCCCTTTGGCCCCTTGATCATGTCTGTCATGGGTCTTTAAACTCCTTTCCTCTGATCTGATATACAACTAGATACACACAGTGTATTCATGTTGATCTTGATCTTCCAAAATACACACATTAAATCTTAATCTTTGCTTTTACCATTATTTTCTTTGGTAAACTTTGTCACAATGTGGCATTTAGGAGACTTGACACAGACTTCTCTATTTTGTGGTTTACAGCAACAGTTTAAAAAGCCAAATAAATTACAGTATTTTGAAAAGTTAGGAAGCAGCCATTGATTGATTAACCCCCTTTTGCTGGTCTCTTGCCAATGACGTAAAATGTTACCCCTTTGGACTAAGGGGCTGGCAATCACCTAATAGCAGGATATAAAAAATTGCCCTAATAGGCTGCCTAGAGTACTGGCACTGAATCACAAAAAAAACCTCAAGTATACATGAAAATGCTCTGGATAGTATCCAAGCGATCAGAGAAATACGACCAAGTCAAATTAAAATGAAAATGGAAAAAACCATCGGTTTTGACCATTGTATGTTGCTCCTCAATTGTTACCTTGGGCCTTGGCCCATCTGACTCATAAGTAAATATGTTACTAGGTAGCGCAAATCTACCAGAAACTGAGCAAGAATGCAGTAATTGACTGATCCTGAACCGAAAACAGTAGAAGCCAAGGAAAACACTAGCTAGAATTTAGATAATAGAGACATGATTTAGCAAGTCAATTTAATTCCTGCCATGGACCCTGCCAAAACTTGTTCATGCTTTTGTACTGAGGATTGATGGCCATGTGGTCTCTCTCAGCTTGGACTGAATATGGAATAAATTTACTCTCAAACTAGTCCAAGTTAAAAGCCAGCTTTCATTAATAGTTACATTTACCTGTGCTGAGCTTTCCTTTTCTGAATGTTAAATACATTTTAAAAACTGAAATATTTTCTCACTGTTTATTTGACACCCAGCTTGGGTCCTTTATAACCTGTGGGCCAAATTCTGCATTTACTTATCCCCATGCAAACTCAGTGGGCTATGGTTCTGAAACACTACTCTGATATTTCAACACCACGCTGGCTCGCAGTAGCTCTTTTCAACTTTTGCCAGTTTGGTAAATCAAGGTTCATGTGCGGTGTTGACGAGTAGGATAACTCTTTCACATACCCTTAACATACCAGTGAGCTTGCAGGAGTGAAAATGAAGGCAGGATTTGACCCTTAATGTTGATCTCATCAGTGTCATATATTGCCATCTTAAAAAAAAAAAAAAGGTGGAACGTTACATCCATGTAAAAAGATGCCAAGCCGAACTTGTAAATCAAGATACTTTAACTTGCATTATGGATCTTACCAAGTGATTTTAATTCTATATAATAGTTAGCAATGATGCTCTATTTCTTTAGAGACTCATTCAAGAAAGCAGCATATGACCTTACCAAGAAGGATACTTTAAAGAATTCTTCCCTCTTCCTCACTACTCTGTGTAAGAATGCTAATTTACCAACTGTCAGAACTAAAAAGAACTAAATCTAGCCTACTCAGGTAGTGGAAAGTCTTACTGCTACTTCAAAATCAGAGTCCAGGAAAGGAAAGGTCAGAATATTACCAATATACTGGATTGGTTTTGGTCTACTAATCTGTACCTAGCAATATTAAATATATGGAGGCTACTTCCCTGTAACTGGATGTTCTTTGAGATGTGTGGTCCCTATCTATATTCCACGTGTGGGGATGCATGCACACCATGAGTCTGAATCTAAAGGTTTTTAGTAAAGAATATCCATTGGTCTGCACTAGCACAATTGTTCTCCTTGTACAAAAGGGCAGTGCGGGCCAATATCTCTCCAATTCCTATATTACCAGGAATCCGTTCATGATTTGCAGCAGAGGGGATGGAGGGTGGAAAGTGAAATGCAGATAGGGACCCCACATCTCAAAGAACCTCCGATTACAGGTAAGTAACCTCTCTTTCTTCTTCGAGTGATGGTCCCTATGTATATTCCATCCATGGGAGATTAGTAAACTGTAGTCAAATGAGAGGTATGTGTGAGGATGCAGATGGTATGGATGTCTAGTCTTGCTATCCCCACAGCTGCACCTGCAGTAGAAGCCTGCAAAAATGCATAGTGTCATGTAAAGGCATGTATGGATTTCTAGGTAGCTGCCCCGTATATATCTGTAAGGATATATCTTACAGAGATGCTACAGAAGTTGGGGGGAATGTCAGCTAATTGGTAACAAAGGATGATGCAGCTTGGTGTCCATTTACAGAATCTCTGAGCAGATAGACCTTAACCTCTTGATCACTCTGCTACGGTGACGATATGTTTAGGAGTTTTTCTGTTTGTTTTGCTTTCTAGATAAAATGTCTAGACCAGTGGTTCCCAAACTTGTTCTGCTGCTTGTGTACGGAAAGCCCCTGGCAGCTTGGGCTGGTTTGTTTACCTGCCGCATCCGCAGGTTCGGCCGATCGCAGCCCCCAGTGGCCGCGGTTCGCTGCTCCAAGCCAATGGGAGCTGCAGGAAGTGGCGTGGGCCGAGGGACGTACTGGCCGCCGCTTTCAGCAGCTGCCATTGGGGGGAGCAGCGAACCACGGCCACTGGGAGCCGCGACTGGCTGAACCAGGGGACGCAGCAGGTAAACAAACCAGCCCAGCCTGCCAGGGGCTGTCCCTGCACAAGTAGTGGAACAAGTTTGGGAACCACTGGTCTAGAAAGTTAAGCTGTCACTTCTCATCAGAGGCATGAGTTTCTGGAAAAAATACTGGGTAAGTGAATGGTTTGATTCATGTGAAACTCCAAAATTATTTTGGGAATGGATTTTGGGTGGAGGCAAAGAAAGATCTTCTCTTTATGAAAGATAGTATATGCCAGGAGTGCTCTCAGCTTGCTCACCCTCCTGGGACAGAGAGCAGGAAGGCAACTTTACCGAGAGATGCAACATTGAACCGGTTGCTAATGGTTCAGAGCGAGGTTTGGTGAGAAGTGAAAGGATGAGATTGAGACCCCATTGTGACGTTGGTCTCCCCACTGGTGGGGAAGCTTTAACAAGTCCTTTTAGGAATCTATTCATTGCAGGATGAGTAAAGATAGTATGGTTCTCAACTGAGGGATGAAAGGTGCTGATTGCTGCAAGATGGATCCATATGGAACTGATTGAGAGGCCCAATGCCTAGGGGCAAGTAGGTATTCCAGAATAACAAGAATCCTAGAGGACTCTGGAGATAGCTGGTGTAGTCATGACCAAAAGGAGAAATGCTTCCATTTGGCCAAGCAGCATCTCCTAGTAGAATCCTTCCTGCTTTGAGAATGGAGTGAACTGCCACTGAATACCTGTGCTCTATGTCAGATGCCCATCCAAATAGCAGGCCTGCAGGTGTAGTGATCCTTGAGAGTGCCTGATTGTACATTGTGTCGCAACAGCAGATCTGGATGCTGTGGGGGAGGGGGGAGAGACCTGGCAGGGGGCAGGGAAGGTGGAAATCCACAGGAGGTCTCAGAACTGTATCTGCTAGTTGGGTGTAGTGAGGATGACCTGAGCCCTGTTGTGACAGATCTCTTGCAGAATTTGTGGTATTGGTAGGGTGAGAGGGAAGGCACACCTGAGGCGGTCTGCACAGGTAGCAGCTGGGCGTTGCCCTTCAGACCATGGCCATAGCTGCTCTGGAGCAGTATAGGGGTAGTTTCTTGTTCCTTTGCAAGAAAGAAATCCCAAGATGGTGTTCCCCACTCGGTGGAGATCTCATTCAGAACAGAATTGCAATTCTCCCATTCATGGCCCGTGGAAAAGTGTCTGCTGAGACTGTCTGCTAGAGAGTTGTGTGCACTTGGTAGTTATATTGCTGAGAGGGTTATATGGTTTCTAATACGCCAGTTCCAGAGGATGACTGTCTACACTGGGGGGAGGGAGGAGATCTTGTTCCCACTCTTTCCCCCATTTATTTATGTAGAAGACAGCTGCTCATACTATCTGACACAACCTGGGTATGTGTGGATTGGAGGAGTGGAGGGAATGCATTGCGGGCCCAATAGACTGCCCTTAATTCCAGTAAATTGATATGGATTCTGGCCTCCCCTGGGATCCAGATGCCTTGTGCAGTGTGATTGTCAATATGGGCTCCCCAACTTAAGAGAGAAGCATCTGTGATGATAGTTGCCTCAGGTGTGTGTGTGTGTGTGTGTGTGTGTGTGTGTGAGGAAAGGAACTCCCAGTTGAACTTTCTCTGGATTTGTCCACCAGGCAAGAGAGGCCATAACTTTGGCTAGAATTGCTACTCTAGCACTGAGGTTATCTTTGGTGAGTAAATGGACTGAAGTCAGGTTTGTAAGCAGTGGAGAAGCCTGGCGAATGGTGTTACGTGGCCACATAAGGCCATATGGCTTAGGAGGGAAAGAGCGGTTCTGACCATAGTCTGAGATGTGAGGGTGATCTGTTTTATCAAATCACCCCTGGTATGGAAGCTTTCCAACAGGAAATAGACCCTTGCTGTAGTCAAGTCCAGAGTTGCACCTATGAAACCTATGGACCTCGTGAGAGTCAATGTAGACTTTTTGTGGCTGACACAAGTTCCCAGGGAAGATAGTAGCTGGAGCAGGAATAGAGCACCAACTGGAATTTCCTGCTGGATCTTCCTGTCTGGAGCCATTCATCAAGATATGAAAAGAAAATAAACCTGTGTCTTCTCATCCAAGCCATTACTATTGACAGGACTTTTGTAGAGACTCTGAGTGCCATAGCTAGTCCAAATGGGAGAACTCTGAATTGGAAGTGGTCTTTCTCAATAAGAAATACGAGAATTCTTCAGTGGGACAGGTGAATGTCTATGTGAAAGTAAGCATCTTTCATGTGGAGGGCCACAAACTATGTATCCCCTGTTCCAGGAAGGGAATTACTGATGCTAATGTGACCATATGGAATTTTACTTTTTGGAAGAATACATTTTGTTGGTGTAAATCATGAATTTGTCTCCAACCACCAGACTTCTTGGGGATCAAGACTTACGGGAGTAGAATCCCTTCCCTTGATGTTAGCGTGGCACTCATTCTATGGTTTCTTTCTGGAAGGAGAGACTTTACCTCATGGTGAAGAACTTCCTTGTGAGAGTGGGTTCCTGAGAAAGTGAGAGGTATTGTAGTGGAGAGATGAAATAAACTCAATTGTTTAGCCGTGGTCTTGTTATTGCCCCTCAGTTGTGAGCGAAGTGCGTAAGGCAGCATAAGGCATGGCAACATAAGAGTTTTGGGGGGCAATAAGGCATGGCATCAACGTTGGTATGCATTCCTTCAGCATACCATCCAAAGAACCCCTTGGACAGTGGGTGGGTGGGGTAGCCATCACAGAGATGGAAGAAGCCATGTATCTGGGTCTTTGCATGCTGCCTTTTGTGTGATGGTTCATAAGGGCACTGGCAATTGAATGCTTGAGGTGAAGGTCTGGACTTGCAGGTTTGCTTCTGATGTTTCCTCTTCAGAGCAGGGGTGTAAATGCCCAGTGACTGGAGGGTTATCCAAGAAACTGTAGAAATGGTCTTTTCAGTAAAGAGTTTAGACGCATCAAAGGGAAGTTCCTTAATGGTTTTCTGGTCTCCTCTGGAGGAATCCAGAGATAGCAGCCACAATTCGTGCCTCATGATTATAGCTTGTGGCAATGGCTCTAGAAAGGGAGTGTCAGCTGCTTCTACTGCCACTTGGAGTGATATATTGGCCATCAGCCTGCCTTCATCAGTGAGGGCTTGGAACTGGGCCCTGTCTTCCTAAGGAAGTTGTCTTTAAAGTGTAGACATTTTGACTAATTCAAGAGATCATATTTTGCTAACAGCACCTAGGAGCTAGCAACTCTGAAGTGGACACTAGCTGATGAAAATATTTTCCTTCTCAAAAGGTGGAGGCATTTAGTTCCCTTGTCAGTTGGGGTAATCACAGGGTGCTTTGTCCTGGACCTTTCTGTAGCCGCTTGTGCCATGAAAGCGTTGGGTACTAGATGAATGAATAAAAACTCTGCTCCTTTATCTGGCACAAAATATCATTTTTCGACCCTCTTCAAGGTAGGGGCACAGGAGGCAGGGGTATGCTACATGGATCTCACAGGTTGGCCTTTCTAGGGTGACTCATCCAGAGGGCTGGATGATATCCAATAGGTCATTCTGCGTGTCCTGGACCTCCTCAACAGGTATCTGAATCTCAGTGGCTACTCTCTATAACTGCTCCTGGTACTGCTTGTGGTCACTGGGCAAGGAAGGGGATGATGGAGCAACTTCCTCCTCAGGTGAAGAGAATAACACACCCATCTGAACTGGCAGAACCAGTGGATCCAGCTCAGCTTCTTCCTCCACAAACTTGGATGGAGCTGGTTATTACTTGTTGGGAGAAGAGGGTCGGTCAGTGTGATTCTTGCACAGATCCAGTACATCTGTTATGCGGATCCCATTAGGCTAGTAGGAAGGATTGAGTGATGGGGGAGATCCCCAAGATATAGGGTAGTAACGGTTCTCTGAATAGCCATAACCTGAAGAAAGTGGATGGTTCCAAAACCTCCTGTGGGTTCTGTCTGGAGCCTCAGTTTTGTTTGACAAAATAATAGATTCCTGCTCTACTGGCGGTGCCATCTGTACCAGTGGGAGGATGCTCTGAGTTGTGGATGCAGTAGGGGGCGATCCTCTTCTTCTCAAAGTGATTTTTTTGGGCATAGGGATGTCTCTAAGCAGGACTGGGCCTGGTAGGAATATTCTACTGTGCGGTAAAGATTTTGGTTCTTCCCGATGTTTGGGGAGCCTCTGAGGAGGGGACTAGCGGATTCAGGGCCAGCAATGGGGTATTCAGAGAATGCCACATGGAGTGAGCTGGAACCATTGAATGGGGTCCCAGCATGGAGCTCTCAGACAGGCCTGATGGGTACTGATCTTATGATCTGGTGGATGAAGCCAGAAACAGTACTGTCGGATCCTTTTTCCTTTGCCTTCTTGAATGTCAGGTTTATGTGGAACTAACTCCTTGTGATCCATGTGATCCTTGTGATCCGAATGAGGCCTCATGACCTGCTCCATGAGGTGTTTCAGCAGGTGGAGCGCTTGTCTTTCACTAGTTTGGAGAGGGAAGGAACAACAGATAATGCCTTTGGGTGAGGCAATAAAGGGCGTGCTGGTGGTCTTTTGCTGACAGAGAAGGAACAGGGGCAGGAGACACAATTCTCTTGGGACTCTTGGCATAGTTCCTCTCTACATGGAGAAGCTTCCCAGGGCATGGAGAACTAAGCTCACTATACTTACTATAAAACAAGACTACATTAAACTTAAAAAAAAATCACTAAAACTATTTACAAATTGTTTTACTGATATTAAAATAGGAAGACTGAAGCAGAATTTTTATTCAGGCCATGAAGTGGTAAGAAGGAACTCAAGAGATGTTGGTTTGCCCTGCCCTTTATATCCTTCAGAGCATGAGGAGAACCACCACACATGTGCGGACCAATGGACCCGGCTTACTAAAGTTCTCTAGACTCAGACACATGGTACGCGTGCATAGTCATGCATACAACACACACAGGGACCATCACTCAAGAAGAACCAGTCCTTCATGGACAGGTCAGCTCTCATCCAATATTGCGTCTAGCCAGTTATGCAATGATATATCATGGTGGCAATGCTGTAGGGATTCCTTCTCGACCCAGTACAGAACTGGTTTGCTATCTGAAGCATGAGCTTCGATTTCTTATTTGCCTACCTCACAAGTATACAATAAAGATTTTAAAACTAGCTAATGTTTGGACTAGTTTCTGATGAGACGCTCTAAGAAAGCTAAGTATTATTACTACTTTTACTCTATGCTTTTTGCTTGCACAGATACAAAGGCTATTAGTGGAAATAAATGATCCAGCACTTAAAACAAAAAAACAAGAGATCCCAGGTACAGTATTTGACTCCATGTCCTCCTATGCAGACTTTCTTTGACAAACACTTAGCAGGCACCACACCGAGGTTAGGATTTTTAGTGGAGACTAAGGGAAATAGGTGCCCAAATCCCACTGAAAGTCAGTGGCTGCTGGGTGTCTAACTCCTATAGGCTGCTTTGAATTGGAGCTTTTGAATCAAACTCTCTCTCTGAAGTTTTACATGCTGTGATTGTGCATAACAAGAGAAAGTCACATGGCTCTTCTGCTTTCTTCAGAAAGAAAATTCTCTGTGAATACTAGCTGCAGATCTAAGGAAAACTATTGCCCAGTGTCCCATTAAATTGGAGATTGATTAAGTGACAAATGCCAGAGCCAGCTGACATTATGGGTCTGTGCAACTGCTCACTTTAACCAATGCATCCATGACACAAAGGTGCCTTCACTTTCCCTTGTTGGTGCACATCCAAAGTAAAGGATTTGAAAACTGAACAAAGTACAGCAGCTAAAGGGTTTTCTGTAGGCCATGTGACGACTGGCAGGAGTATTTGTCATTAAAATGTTGGTGGTCCACTTAATTTCTGCATGATCAAAGTCCTTAAAACGTAACTTTCTTTCAGCGGCACAGAGCTATGTTTATTTGCAGCTTTGTTCTGTTTATTCTGGTTAAAGGGAGATATTCAGCCTGCTTTGGATCAGCTGGTCTGCTGTTAAACTGTTCAGTCCTGAGTGACTAGTGTTTAGATGAGGGCTGACTTGTTCTCTGCAGCAGCCTGTACAAGTTATGCAAAAAGAACATGCTGACGACTATGAAGTTATGACGACATGAAAAAAGAAAAGGCATCATTATTAGAGTTGTGGTTTGCTTGTGATCTGAAAAATTAAAAAAAATCCTTTTTGGGTCAACTTGAAACTGAATTTTTTCAGAAGTTCTGGAAAAACAAAAAGATCAAAAAATGTGTTTCAAGGTGTTTTGGCATTTTTAACTGTTTTTCTTTTCTAAAAAATAAACGCAAATCAACTCCCTTGTAAATCTAGCCAGAAAAAGCAAAACATTTCATTTCAGAAATGGCATAATGAACCATTTTAATATTTTAAATTTTTTTCCTCTTTTTTTTCCCACTGAAACAATTTGCCAAAATTGACACAAATTTGTGAAATGTTGCGGTCAACCTGAATCTGCATTTTTCGGTGAAAAATTTGTCGGCCAAAATTTTTTGCCTAGTTCTAATCCGAATGAAAAAAAAATCTTGCTCAGAATGACTAGCATTAATAAGTCAAAAACCATAAATTGCTGCCATTCAACGTGGCTGTATTTCAGTGATGGATAATGTGATCCTTGTGTGTAACTTTCAATATTGGTTTGTAAATCACTTTGTCATCCTTTGGGCTGAAAGGATGCTATATAAAAAAACTCTGCTGTACAATTGCAAGGTGTTATTAGTATGCATCATACTAGACAGACTTCCAAAGTTGACTCGATTATGCATTGCCCTCTTATATTGGGATATGGGTACCACTACTGTATAATACTTTAAATCCCAATTTTGTACCCACAACCTGAATGCAACTCCATTGGACATTGATTACTGGAGATATGTTTGTTTCACTAAGGCTGAATTTGGTCCTAAATGTTTATACTCAACTGTTTGGGTATAAAACGGGCATGCAAAATGTATAGTGCCAGTACCTGTACCTTTTTTCAATTCATCAACGCGTAACAGAGAACTCTAGAAAGCTGTTCCATTTAATCACCTTGAGGCAGATTGTCAGCTGCTGTAAATTGTCACAGCTCCATTGACTTAAGTGAAGCTACAACAATTACACCAGCTGAAGATCTGCCCTTTGCATTTATATAACATACCCCATCCCAAAGGAAAGTGCTTTGCAAACCAATATTCAAAATCACATACAGGGACCATACTGGAGTTGCTTCTATTTACACTAGGGCTTAGACTGACCTTCAGGATTTATATATAAAACACCGAAACCGTCTTTACTGCCTTATTACTGTTAATATTGCAGGGCAACAATTTTTAGCAAGGCCACTGAAGATCCTACTTGAGCTGTGAAGCAATTAAAAAAAATACACTGAATTTCTCAGGCAATCTCAGTGTTACGCCTATTAAATTCCTTTATAATACAAAGTACTCACACATTTGTAAATGCCTACATACCTGTAAATGCCCTCTACTAGGATGAGAATCTTTTTCCATGCTCTGCGACTTCGAGGCTGCCCATATGCTACTGCATCCCTCAGTAATTTCTCTAGGCTCTGCATGTCTTTATTTAAAAATAAAAGAAAGGAAGAAAACAAAGTATTAACATAAGGGGCGTTAAAAGGAAGTTTTAAGTTCTTTCTGGCCACTAATTTTTTTTTTAAATAAGAAATCGACAGTTAGAGAAATGTCTTCTAAATGCACACTTCAGTTGCACAACGGCTACAGGCCTACTATTGGATTTAATTTGCCTGATTTTAATCTTGTGATAATATGACCAGAAGAGCTTTCTGCAACTATGCACCTCAACAAGGAAAAACTTTTCTTTTAACCATTAGAAACTCTCAGCTTCTCTATTTAAAAATAAAACTGAAACACTTTTGTCAGTTCCTGATTTTAACTGTCTATAATTTTTTAGTTGCACTGAAGAAATACACAGCATCCTGAACTTCACAGGGGGAGATTTTCAAACGAGTCTAAGGGATTTAAGAGCACAATCCCTACTGAAAGTCAGTGACACACGAAAATTTCCCCCTACAAGTGCAAGCTTGTTGTAATAAAATCTATGGGCTAGATCCTTAATTAGTATAAATCACCTTAGCTTCCTTGACTTCTATGGAGGACATTGATGGACACAAACTGAAAATCTAGTCTTACAGTTTTCTGATTATTACAATTCAGGACAAAAGAGGAGATTAAGTAGACAGATTATAATTCGTATGTATTTTGCTTCCCTCCATTAGCACCTTTCCCTTTCACTAAGGGCACGTCTACACTTACAGTGCTGCAGCTGACTGACGCTCTATGCTGATGAAAAAGAGCTCTCCCGTCAGCATAAAAACCCACCACTGGGAGCAGCAGAAGCTACGTTGGCAGGAATGGTGAGTACAAAAGAAAAAGAAAAGACTGTACAAAGATTAGGGCAGTACCAAAATGTGGCTCCCCACTGACAATTGACTGAAAACTGACCAATATTTGGGTTTGGATGAAACCTCTTTGAAGCTGACTACTTCCTGCAGTTTGTGAGAACCTGGAAGTACACATTCCAGAATGCCTCAAGACAGTACCCTGCATGGCATTTGGAAATGTGCAGTCTCAATTTCCTGACTGCTGCCAGAACTAGGATTGAGTTGGTGGTGGATACATGAGGGATGGGTCTGTGTCTACTTCATTTGGCTGAACCCTTTTCTCTACCACTCTACTGTGGTTTAGACGTGGGTCCATATTCCTGGATCAGATCACCTTCAAGTTTGGGTGGGAAATTCGATTTCAGATTGTGAATGGTGATCTGATCTGCATTTCATAGGTGGCCTTTACCACTAAGAGAGGAGTCAGCCAGAATGTTAGATCTGAATACCTTTGAATTTGGGTGTTTGAAACACAGAGCTAGATCTCAATTCTGCAACTCAGGCTCAATGCTCTGCCTCACGTTGACCAAGCATTCTGGAGTGCTTGAAGCCCATGAGCACAATGCAATTTGCAGTGCCTTAGAATTCAGTGACCATTGTAGAAGCACTGGTTGGCACTAGAGCATTAGGGCCCTGTGCTCTCCATTAAAGTGATTTGATAGTTTTACACCCATGAAAACAGTCCTGTGTGTCTGTGTTTGCAGGTCGGTGGCTAGGAGAAGACAATGATACCTTACAAACACTGCTGGCATGTTTTGTATGAACTAATTCCACATTTTCTGCAATAAAACTTGAATGCAGTGTTATTCTTTTAGCATTACGACATCTAATCTTGATCTTTATATTTCTAAGAAAATACAACCCTTCCACTTTATGAAGATGCACTTCAGTCAATACCAACATATTTGAAACTATGCAGAGTAATGAACCGTGTTTGTGCACCTTGTCCTTACACCAGGTTAGATTGGGGACCTTACTCAGTACCTTACTACGTGAATAGTCCCGTTGACTTGATAGCAAAAGGTATTATCCAGCGTCATTAAGTATATTCTGCTTTAGCCCTTAGCAAAAAGTAGGTGCTTCCTCACAGAGCCGCCCGGGGAGGGGGGCGGCAAGAGGGGCAAGGGCCCCCACGAGAGTTTTTCGGGGCCCCTGGAGTGGGGTCCTTCACTCGCTCGGGGGCCCCCAAAAACTCTTGCGGGGCTGGGCCCCAGAGCTTCTTCCACTCCCGGTCTTTGCTGGCGGGGGAGTCCTTCCGCTCCGGGGGGGAAGGACCCCCCGCCATCGCATTACCACTGAGGCGGGACCTGCCGCGGGACCTTCAGCGGTAATGCGGCAGCGGGGGGCCCTTCCGTTCAGGGACCTGCCGCTGCCGCTGAAGTGCCCCGAAGACCTGCGGCGGGGGCCTCCCGCCACCGAATTACCGTCGAAGAGCGGGCTGCACTTCGGCGGCGGGTCCCGCTTCGGCGGTAATTCGCCGGCAGGGGGCCCCCGCCGCGGGTCTTTGGGGCACTTCAGCGGAGGGTCCCAGAATGGAAGGGCCCCCCGCCACCAAACAGGGCCGGCTCTAGACATTTCGCCACGCGGGGGCTCCCTGCCGCTTGCCGGTCCCACGGCTCCGGTGGAGCTCCCGCAGGCATGGCGGCGGAGGGTCTGCTGGTCCCGCGGCTCTGGTGGACCTCCCGCAGGCGTGCCTGCGGATGCTCCACCAGAGCGGCGGGACCAGCGGGCCCTCCGCAGACACGCCTGTGGGAGGTCCACCGGAGCCGCCTGCCGCTGATGGCCCCAGGCCCCCGAAATCCTCTGGGCGGCCCTGCTTCCTCTTGAACTGAGCTGAGTGGTTTGTCAATTTATAAGGTATGATATACTTATTATAAACTGCAAATTTTTTTATTTGGCTATTCAAGAGGAGTTAGAGAATACCAAATTACATTCTGAATGTAGCTGTATCATTAGTATCCTCTTTTGCCATTACAAAAGATCTCTGCGGGTCCCCTCAATGCAGCCAATCACTGGCTGTATTTGCTGCCCTCTAAATGGAGGTTAGAGATAATACAAGGTTCTTCAACAGAAAGAGCAAGAGATTAATGAAACAAATTGACATAGTGTGAGGAGAGGAGTAGGAGTCAGATGGATCTCGGAAAAGATTATTCAGCCCTCCAGCCTTCGCTTCTGCAATCCCCCAAAATATTAATTGCTTCACTTAAAAAACAACACCTTTCATTAGTCAGTGGTGGTTAGAAAAGGCAGAACAATAAAATAATACTCCAACAATGAGAGTAACTGTTGCTGGTGCAACCTGATGTTAGTTTCTCAGGAACATTCCTGTCCTACCGCTTTGAACCAATATGTTGTCCCATCTGCAAAGCCCAGGGCATCTGTATAGACTGAACACATCTGCTACTGCAAGTATTCAAGGAAGAAAAAACCTGGTGTTTCCCTTTGTCGATTTGTGGCTCTGTCTCTAGGCACTGGCCATTTCACTACCATGTCTCCAACATGACCAATCCCTTCTTCCATAATTTCTAGGATGATTCCAGTACAATGCTGCTCCATGGCACAAAGAAAGATTGCAGTCTCCCTACATGGAATGTCCCTTGGCTTGCATTCTAACACAGCAAAACTAGGTTATTTTGAGTCTTGCATACCAGTGGAGAGAGTTCCAAATTTGCCACTTAGGGTGCAGGCAAATTGTGGCAACGATTGCTCACCCGGCTGAGTTCTGAGATTGTGATTGTCGCCCCGTGGAGAATAATGCAATGTAGACAGCACAGTTGTCCACTAGATGGCAATCAAGTAAATAAATTCTCCTGCTGTTTAAACTGATTTGCTTAGCAGCTATTCAGAGCACTCATTTGCAGCCTCACCAGAACAGCCAAGTGCTTTGCATATTTAGTGAGTGGAAGTTCTTCTTTTTGCATTCTGCCTTATCCTATATCCAAACAAACCAAATCATTTAAGCTGAGGGGGGAGCAAAAACCCTTTCTCAAGGCTGGTGTCCGACTACCATTAGTATTTGTAAGGTAAAAGGACTCCAGGGAAGTGGGGCCAACAGAATATGTTACTGGTTGCATGACATCAGCCTGACAATAAGGGGGGAGATTTTCAAAGACACAGAGGGGAACTTAGGCACCCAGTTCTCAAAGAAAATCAGTGTGGGTTGGCCTGATGCCTCTTTGTGCTTTTGAAAATCTCCCCCAGAGTCTACAGGTTCTTTTGGTTTAGGAACCTACACTGTTAAACTGGACTAGTGCTGGAATCTGTCTTAGGAAAAGGCTGTTTGCCCAAGCTCATGAGCTGGAGTTAAGGTTGGAAGGTCTGGTTGTCCTAACACCCATGGAGTTCGAGGGGGAGTGTGGAGAAGAGGGTTAGCAATCACTTGGGTGTGTCAGCACTAGTGAAGAGGTAGATTGCAGAGTTAGGGGAGAGTCTTTCTAAACCCTTGATTCTGCCAACCCTCACACACATGTTCAACTTTGCTCAACACATGTGAGTAATCCTGCTCAAGTTAAAGTTAAGCACTAGTGTAAATGCTTGCAGAATCAGGGCTTAATCTATCTATCCTCACACCTGTGATTGAGGTTGTCAGTCTACTTCATGGTGTGGGAGATGGTGAAGAAAAAAAGCATTTAGTTGCCCTGTATTTTAGAATGTTTGTTTACTGCATTATAGCATTGAAGGAGCTTATGTTTTAATCTTCTTATGCCTGCAAACCTTTAGCCCATAAAGGTGTTACATGTGCAAATGAACTTAATTTCCCCCTTTCCCCCCTTCCTCTGCATCTCTTTAGGACATGGTGATCCAGAATGGGGGGAAGTCTAATACTGTCTCCTTCAAAAAACAGAACAGTTGCCACGCTGACTCTGGTTCCCCACACTGATTCATGCTAAAGTTGATATTGGCTTTGGGTGCCCGAGATTGGAACTTTATAGAGATCAGAGCCTTTTGGGGGCATGTGCCCACCCCTATGGCCTCACCTGTGGATGTGTAAAATTTCTGTTCGTATCAACTACTATAACTCTGAATATTCTTGTTATCCATTGCAATAGAACATGTCCCCCTCAACTTTTCATTACCTGGTTGATACACTGGAGCTACTGCTGGTGTGCTAGTAGTACTGGTAAGAACCCAGATAAAGACAAGGCTCCATCCAATGATTTCTGGAGATTTTAACAAAGCCCTGGCTGGGATGATTTAGTTGGTGTTGGTCCTGCTTTGAGCAGGGGATTTGAATAGATGACCTCTTGAGGTCTCTTCCAACCCTAATCTTCTCTGACTCTATGATCAGTTAAACCTGCTATAGGGCTGGACCAGAGGGACCACCAGTGGTCTAGGATAGACACAAGTTGCGAGTATGTCTGTCTGAAAATAAATCTGTAAATTAAAATATAATATTGAGGGGGAAAGGATTGTGTAGCATCAGCCAAAAGTTTGCAAGTTGCGCACATGTGTCTTATAAAGCATTTTCATCCAGCTAGATTTGGAGTCTCTCTCTCCCTCTCTCATAGTGACATTTAGATTTTACTTTGCTCTATCTGAGTTTTGAAAGCATTTTATACTTCTTTAATTGTGGAATTAGAGGGAAACCATGGATTTGTCAAAAGACAGGATCTTCTGGATGCCTTCTACTATTTTACCTAGGGGAGGAGGGGGATCAACGTTCTAGCTTGCTGCCCTATTTGTACAATGCTAATCTTGATGGATAGGGTGGTTATGGAACACACCTTGCACATGTTTTCCCTATAGTAATTCAAGAAGTATGTGGCCCAGAAAACTTGCTGTTGATTCATGAAAGGGTAGTGTCAGTATTCCCCCTCATTTTAATAACCATTTTCAGCCACCAACAAAACCATAACAGCAACACACTGTTTGCACCTTGCCCTTCTCTCCAATGTATCTTGTATACATATACAATCAAAGAAGTCAGAGTGAAAGTAAATGAGATCTAAACAGTTTAATCAAGGCTGTTACGTTCCACGTAAAAGGAGAATGAACTAAACAGTAGGGAGCAGTCACTTTCTCCAACCTTCCTCATTCACATGTAGGCACTCTTTGGAAATGTCATTCACAAGGCTGCCAACCAATTTGGTTTTGTTCTGGCAACAAACAATACAGAAAGAATGTTTTCGTCACTAGTTGAGTATCCTGTGGCAGTGGCACAAAGGTCTTTGACTTTTCATACCATGTTTACAATGCTGTAATACCAGGTTAAACACTATGCTGGTGTAAACTGGCTCAGCTCCAGTGGAACGGTGCCAGTTTATATCAGCAGAGAATTTGACTCCTTTCTCATGTTTAATAAGTGACTTTTTTAGAGTGCCGTATTACAACCCATTGCTATTTGCCTTCCTGGCTGACCTTATCTTTAGAGCTCTCACAACTTCATAGCTGAATTCAATTCTACTCTTTGACCCTTGGCTTCCATGAATGGAGTATTGTTCCAGCTATCCAGCAGAAAGTCCTTGACATGGTGACATCCTCCAACTGAGGGCAACTACCAGACCCCTTTCAGAGAGCTGTTTGCTCCCCTCATCAGCCATGACACAAACTAGTTCCCATTCCCTGCAGGTAATGAGTATCACCTACCTCCTGCTGAGGTTGTGGGATAGTGATTATTTTTTTTTAAAAAGGACAAAAATACTTTATAATGTTGGGGTCAAATTAATGCTCATTAAACGCTCTGCATAGACTGTACTGGATGCAGAGTTTTCCTTTTATCCACAGAGCCGATACAGCACAGTGAGGCTTCCCCATACACCCAGCAATGTGGCTTGGATAACAGGTAGATCAGTTGACTATTTCCACTAAGTGTGAGAATGAAAACACATGTCTAACATTTGGCTTACGTGTGACCAATGAGCTTAGCAGTTCAAACATCAAGGCCCTGACCCAGCAAAGCACTTAAGCATGTGCATAACTGTAAACAAATAAGGAGTCTCATTAAAGTCAATCGGACTATTCATATACTTAAAGCTATGCACCTGCTTAAGTGCTGTGCAGTATTGAAGCTGAGGGCTGGTATGTCCAGACAAACTGGAACAATAGGTTCAAATATCTGAAAAAGAAAGTGTCTGAGGCGGTTCAATGAAGAACCATTAAATTACTAAAGGCTTGTCTATACTTAAAATATTATAGCTCCACAACTCTGCTGCTGTAGCGGTTCACTGTAGACACTACCTACACCAAAGGGAGGGCTTGTCCCATCAGTGTATGTAATCCACCTCCCAAGAGGTGGTAGTTAGGTAGACCGAAGAATTCTTCTGTGGACCTACCACTGTCTACACTGAGGGTTAGGTCAGCATAGCTACATCTCTCAGGGGTGTGGATTTTTTTATACCCGAGAGACATAGCTAAACTGATGTAAATTCCTAGTGTAGACTAGTGTAGCGTGGATCTTTTGGGCAAGGCATTCCCTATATACACATTACAAATGTAAGGATATTGGGGTAGCCAGCTACAATGCTACTGTCCTCGGACACAGTCCATTTTGCAACGTAAAGAGCACCTAAACATATTTTTTAAATGAAGTCAAAGCCCAGAACATACTGTTTTTAAAATTCACTTAAGTTGCATTTACAAAGCAAACCACAACTTGCTACAAGACAACTGCAATGGTTTACAGTGTAGATGGGGCCTTCACAAAGGGGATTCTGTCTGTCCTGCTGGATGTGTGCCAGTTAGCTGTCCAGCCATGCTGCATTTTGGTAACGTGTCACATGTACAGCTCTGAAAACCACTTGGGATCTTTTAGGATGAAAAAGTATTCCATGTGTGTAAAACTACCATTAGTAGTTATTGGGTGAGGAAAGTGAGTTGGTAGGCAGGTTCTGGATTTGATTTATGAAATCTGTTCATAAGAACACTCCAAAACAGTAGCTTTATGGCAAGGGTATTTATCTATATGGCTTCCTATATGGGGGTGGGTTGGGGGTTGAAAATCAGAAACTTAAAGTTTACAGAGTTATACAAAATGTTCATACCGTTTCACAGTGAAAAGGGTTCTCTAGGTAGAATTCATGTTAAGATCCAGGCAGAATGGGGTTAACTCAGAAACTATATCTAATGCTCCAAAAGGTTCCCACCGTTTCATAATGATAAGCGTTGTCTTACTGTAATACTGGTTAAGGCGATAAGACTCAAAATGGTTAAATGAGTCAGCTTTTAAATAAAACTAGACTGGCTTTGGCAAATCAAATCCCTAATCTAGGGAACAATGGGTTACACAGAAAGAATCTGATGAGCTTCCAGTGGTGTTTGCTGAGGTGCTTAAGGGAATTACCTAATTTTCCATCTGCAGTTTGGTGTTTGTGGGACTAGTTAGTTATTGCTGTTAGTTTTGCTCCACATTCTTTACAGAGAATATCAGCTCTGGTTTATCATAAACCCCCAATAGCAGGCTGATTAGATGTTAGCTCACTGGGGTAAAGGAGAAGAATGTGTATGATGGCTCCTTGACAAGTGATCAGGCATGGAAGGAGTATTAATTTATCAACATATGGGTCAAAAATCAATGTGATGTCTTCAACATTCTTTTAGGAACTGTGATCTGAATCACATTCCCTGAATGGATATCTTCTTTCAAGTGCTATGGGAAATAGCACAAAATAATCAGGGGGTGAATATGGAGATGGTGTTGGTGGGGGAGTTGAGAGCCCTTGGGTTTTGGTGGTTAGAGGTCATCCTTCAAAATGTCATGCAGCAAAAAAAGTGTGACTGGGATAAGTTACTGAATAGAGCACAGTGCAATCTAAGGAAGAGGTCAGAGATCAGGAGAGACACAAATTTAAAAATACTGCCTAGTATGTCTAAATCTCTAAGGTCGGATCACTGAATGTTAGTAAGCGCATCAGATCGTAAATTTTTAAATAGTTACTGTTGTAAAAACATTCTGAATCAGGCTTATTCATAAATGGTGCTTAATGGGGTCATGGAATTGCTTCTTGGCCAATTAAAATGATGCTAATATCGATACTGTATCTTATAATTATAGTGCACCTTTCATCATACGTTTTTATAAACATATACATAATTAAATGACTTCAATCACCTCTGGGATGCAGTAAAGTAGTAACTGATTACACAGTACCTGTACATGGCATGATACAGAACTGTGGAAAATAGCAACTGAAATTAAAGGGAGTATTTAGGTAGACAATATGCGGTGGTCGTGCGATAATCTTTACAATAGGGGTTTGCAAATATAGCAAGTACCACAAATGCCACAGTGTCAGCAGCATTAATGAAGTAAAAGGCAATGTTGACAATGTTTTAAAAGACCATGTAACAGGATGACTGGCCCTTTAAGGGGAGATGGGTCCAGCCCCATCTGTGACACACTTAACTCAGCTGCCCAAGTGGAGACAATGAGCTAAGTCACCTGATAGGCAAGTCATGTAGGGGAGAAATGCAACAGAAGCCTATGGATAGTCAAAGAGAGAGAAGGAAATACTCACACAGAAAGCCCAGGGAGTTGATGCTCAACAGAAAGCAGGGAGAGGCTGAAATGAGCAGAAGGACTGCATTAACTGCTCCACATAGAAAGACTCTCCCCAGCTCCTATGCAGAAGGCCTGGGGATGCATGCCTACAGGGAGCAGAAGCTAGCTAAGGAAGCTAAAGTGTGGTGGGCAAGTCTGCTACAGCAAAATCTCAGCAAGGAAGGGATAGGCCTAAGAGCCCTACACCAAGGACTGTGAGCCAGCTAGGATGTTGGATGGGAGTTCTCAGGGCCGTCCTTAGGATTTTTGGTGCCCTAGGCGGAATTATTAAACTGGTGCCCCTGTGCCTGTCTTGCTCTTAGCAACACGAACATAAGCTTACAGTATTGGAAAACTTGCCACATGCATGTTACTAAAACCAGTTTAACTTAATTAAGCACACTTTAATGCTGATGAACTAGCACTAAAAAGTAGCACTATAGAAAAAATTCTGATTTGACAGAATGATGCAAATAAAATATAATTTTTTAGATTTGTCAACATTTTATTGGAAATTTATATGAAAAGGTATTGAAACAAGGATTAGTTTTTAATTAAAAGCAATCTTTCTGTCTTTTTTGGCTGCAAAATCAGTAATAATGTCATAGTATGACAAAGACAAAGCGATGTCTTGTTCGATTGCAAGAATAGCAAGACCAGTCAAGTGTTCCTGACTCATTGTAGAGTGGAGATAGTTTTTAATGAGCTTTAGTTTTGAGAAACTCCGTTATCCTGATGCTACTGTTACAGGAATTGTCAGTAGAATATGAGTGGCAAGTTTGCTGGTATGAATAAACTGTACAATGTCCATCATCAATTTTGCATGTGGCAACAACTCAATTCTTCGCACAGTTCAAGTCCATTTAAATCAAAATGATCACCATGCTTCAGGAGGCTCTCTAGGTCAGGGGTCCCCAACGTGGTGCCCACGGGCGCCATGGCACCCACAGGGGCCTTTCAGTGCACCCGCGTACTGGCCGGAGGATGAGCATCTGCCGAAATGTCACTGAAATTCGGCGGCATTTTGGCGCCGATGCCTCTGGATGACACTACTTGCTGTCAAATTTCGACAGCATTTCAGCGGATGCTCCTCCGCCACCATGGTCCTTTGTCTGGCGCCCGCCAGACAAAAAAGGTTGGGGACCACTGCTCTAGGTTCCTGCACTTTGTCATTAGTTGCTCTTGTTTTCCTATTTCGTTGAATTTCGTCCTGCTCAGCCCGTTGCCAGCTGAGTGAATGGAACCCCAGGCCGACAGCGGGTTGAGTGACTCAGCCGGGGTCTCAGCCGCCGGCCTGCTCAGCCTGCTGCCAGCCTGGGGTTCCTTGGGGGTCTCCAGGCCAGCAGCGGGTGCTTAGTGGGGCTGGCAGCCGGGACCCCAGGTGCCAATGGGGCAGCAGCCGGAACCCCAGAGCAGCGATGGGCTGAGTCGATCAGCCCGCCGCTGTGTGTCATCAAAAATCAGCTCATGTGCCACCTTTGGCACATGTGCCGTAGGTTGCCGACCCCTGCTCTATACACTAGTAAGGAGATGAGCATATTACAGTTGTTGGAGGGCTCTATTCAGGACTGGCGCTAGGGTTTCTCGCGCCCTAGGCACATGGCCATTTCGCCGCCCCCTGCGCTGATCCCGCGGCTCCGGTGGAGCTGCCGCAGGCATTCCTGCGGAGGGTCCGTTGGTCCGTGGCTCCGGTGGAGCTGCCGCAGTCATGCCTGCGGGCGGTCCACCGGAGCCATGGGAGCAGCCAAGCATCCACAGGCATGACTGTGGCAGCTCCACCGGAGCCGCAGACCAGCGGACCCTCTGCAGGCATGCCTGTGGCAGGTCAACCGGAGTCACCTGCTTCCCCCGCAGCAAAATGCCGCTCCCTCAATAATCCTGGTGCCCTAGGCAATTGCCTAGGCTGCCTAAATGGTAGCGCTGGCTCTGGCTCTATTTAGCAGTAACAGGGCTATAGGAAAGTCAGTCAACATTTTTTGTTTCTCTGATGAAAACTGGCCCGCTCCCTTCCCCATACCAAACTTATCACAAATAATTGTCAACAACTTAAGTTTCTGTTTTTGGCTAAGATATTGATTTTTTTAAAAAAAAAATTATTGAAATTGAATTCAGGATTGTTAGCAAGCATTTTTGGCAAACAAATTTGCTCAAAGACAATCAAAATGGCAACACAGTACTGCTTTCATGCTTGGCTCACCCCCCAGCTTGCTGGTTCAAACAGCTGCAGTAGAAGAGGAGATAGGTGGAAAACTGCAGGACCCCAAAATCCACCTCTTGGGGTGCAGAGTGGCAACAGCAGCAGCAAACCCTCAGGTCCGATCACACACCAATGGGCACCACCGCCAGCCCAACAGACCATGGTAAAGTTAGCACAGCATCTGATCTCAGGGACGGGACACCCATGGCGCCACAGCAGCTCATCCTGCCCTGTGCAGCTCCCCCCGGATGAGATGGATCACTGCCAGTCCGAGGGAGAGATGCGCTCCCCAGCTAGGGGAGCGCATCTCTCCCCCGGACTGGCAGTGATCCAGATGTTCTGATTTTATAGGGTCAATCCTGATATTTGGGGCTGTGTCTTATATAGGCACCAATTACCCCCATCTAGGGTGACCAGACAGCAAGTGTGAAAAATCAGGAATGGAGGTGGGGGGCAATAGGAACCTATATAAGAAAAAGACCCAAAAATTGAGACTGTCCCTATAAAAGTGGGACATCTGCTCACCCTACCCCAACCCTCTGTCCTGATTTTTCGCACATGCTATCTGGCTATCCCGAGCCCAGCCGTGTGTGACCATTCCAATCCTGGCTGCCGCGAGGAAGTGAGTTACTTTCACTGTCATTCCTCAGCAGGTAGGGAGCCAGCCTCATCTCCCCCTCAGTATCTGATCCAACACAGCCCTGACAGCCCTCACACCGGGGGGAAGAGTCACATTCACAGGTGAGTTCCTTCCCCCACCTCTTCCCAGAGACTTCCCAGCATCCAATCCCCTTCCTCAGACTGTGCTGCATTCAGCTCTCTCTAGGACTCAGCAGCCCTGCTCTTACATTTTCCACTGCTTCCTGTTTGTCTGGGCTCCCGGCAGGGTGGTGGCCCCAGACCTAGTGGTGCCCTAGGTGGCTGCCTGTTCTGCCTATGGCTAAGGATGGCCCTGGGAGTTCTTATGTCTCCTTGTGAACTTTGTTAATAAATCTAGGACACAAGAAGGGGCATTACTTGACACATGAAAGCCTATGTTGAAGTTACCGGGGAGTGGTTAGCCTGAAGCTATACCAGTAGGTGGTGCTGGTACAGACCGCTATGCAACAACAGAGTTATAATGTAGCATTAGTATCAGTCTTGTCCTAAAATCCTATTTTGGTGAAGTCAGTATGTGGGTAGATGCTTATATCCCAGCTTTCTGAATACTTGAAAAAACCTGCCAGAAATTTAGGGTGGGGTTTTCAAAAGTGCTCTGCATTAGCTTAACTCTGCTCTCACTGACTTCAGTGGTAACAGGGTTAGGCCAGTGCTGAACGCTTCTGAAACACCTTAGTCTTTTGTACTGCTATTCTGTTGCAATTGTAAATAAATCTTTCTAGCACCGTACAGAATCTCAGCAACACGCCAAGCCAAAAGGGGGGTTATGATGAGAAATATTTTTGAAAATTAAGCTCCAACATGGCTAACCAGGGCACTCGTCATAGTCATGGTCTTTTGTCAACTGCAAACTGTCATTGTATGCATTTCATTTTTCTCTCTCCAAAACCAGAAATCATATACAGCTTTGAGAGACTAATCCCCTGCCCCTTATAAAATATTCTCAGATAGGTGATGGCAAAACTTGTAAAAGGAAAAATCAGTTTCACACATACAGAATGGAAAGAGACTGTCTAGGAAGGAGTACGGCAGAAAGGAATATAGGGGTTATAGTGGACCACAAGCTTAATATGAGTCAACAGTGTGATGCTGTTGCAAAAAAAGCAAACGTGATTCTGGGATGCATTAACAGGTGTGTTGTGAGCAAACACGAGAAGTCATTCTTCTGCTCTACTCTGTGCTGGTTAGGCCTCAACTGGAGTATTGTGTCCAGTTCTGGGCACCGTATTTCAAGAAAGATGTGGAGAAATTGGAGAGGGTCCAGAGAAGAGCAGCAAGAATGATTAAAGGTCTTGAGAACATGACCTATGAAGGAAGGCTGAAAGAATTGGGTTTGTTTAGTTTGGAAAAGAGAAGACTGAGAGGGGACATGATAGCAGTTTCAGGTATCTACAAGGGTGTCATCAAGAGGAGGGAGAAAACTTGTTCACCTTAGCCTCTAAGGATAGAACAAGAAGCAATGGGCTTAAACTGCAGCAAGGGAGGTTTAAGTTAGACATTAGGAAAAACTTCCTAACTGTCAGGGTGGTTAAACACTGGAATAAATTGCCTAGGAAGGTTGTGGAATCTCCATCTCTAGAGATATTTAAGAGTAGGTTAGATAAATAATAATAAAATAATAATAATTGGAGATATACCAATCTCCTAGAACTGGAAGAGACCTTGAAAGGTCATCAAGTCCACCCCTCTGCCTTCACTAGCAGGACCAATTTTTGTCCCAGACCACTAAGTGGCCCCCTCAAGGATTGAATGCACAACCCTGGGTTTAGCAGGCCAATGCTCAAACCACTGAGCTATCCATCCCCCCGGATGGTCTAGACAGTATTTGGTCCTGCCATGAGGGCAGGGGACTGGACTCAATGACCTCTCGAGGTCCCTTCCAGTCCTAGAATCTATGAATCTATAAGCAGGTCTGTCTGGCTGGAACATCTCTGCCACCAAACATCTCCAGCATCAGTACTCACTGTTGTGTTTGAAGATTCTAATGGTAGCACCAGAAAGTCTTGCACCAAGAACAAGAGATGTGTGGTTCAACTCATCACTTAAAATGAGACAACCCTATGGAGAAGGATCACAATAAGTATCCACATATAAACCTTTAGAATATTCACAAGTTAATGCAAGTGTATAAATCACATAAGACCAACCAAACTGCAATGCTTAAATGTGACTTGGAAAATTTCTTAAGGCTGGGGGTATTTGGTCCCAATATTCTGCTTCAGAAACTAATATAAATCTTGGGGACAGATCCTGAATATTCCAAGGTGATGAAAGGAGGCCAGATATTGTCTATAAGTAGCCAGCGGTGAATTACCCTGGTGGAGGGGAGCTTCTTGCTGCTTTAAACCCAGTGAACCTGGCACTGGCGTTTACTGCTTCCTTTCCTCAGTGAGCTGTGGGCAGAGTGCAGCTCCATTGATCTTCCTTTGCTGTAAGATCCCTCAAGGACCATATGTCAGTGAGGTAAGTAAGTAACATTCTGGAGCTGGAGCTAGCACACTGGTCTTACAGAGTCAGGAGCTGTAACTGGCTTGTTGCATGACACCTTGTTGTATCGGAGTGGTGCTTGGGAATGGGAGGAGATCTGTTTGTCTCTTTCACTCACACACACTTCATCTTTAGTAACTTTTACAGTCACTAATTCCAGTAGTTAAAAACTTATTTTCCTTTTAAAAATCCTTAGTGAAATGCGTGAAAAACTAACGTTGCATCATCTGTTATATTAGCAAAAGCCATATTCAAACTGGAGCCTTCTCTTGCCCCTGCTTCAATCCTAAGCATTATTCTATGGTCTTTTGTTACCTGAGCACAATGCAATGCATCATTTTGCAAATATTTATTTTGCAAATACAGGTTAACTAAGTAGAGGTGGAGAAATATTTCACACATGGATGGTCTGAAATCTACCTTGAGCTATGCATGCAGAACTTACTCTGAAATTAATAGGAATTGTGCATATGTATTTGGAGGTCAGGATGAAGCTACTATATTAAATTATGGAGATAAATTAAATGAGAAGTCTCCATAATATAGGGCAATAATTCAACATCAAGAACAATCACTTACTCTGCTGTAACTGTGGTTCTTCAAGATGTTGTAGTCAGTCAGTGTGGATCTCAATCCCCATGCACACGAGCTCTGAATTTTTGGCTTGGCAGGGACAAGCAGGGCCGCACATTCAGCCCCCTCATTGTTCTGTGCAAAAGCATAAAGGGTGGAGTGGCGCAGACACTGGCCCTCAGTTCCCTCTCAACTCAAAGCCTATGTCAGCTGAGAACTCCAAAAGGGGTGGAGAGCAGGTCATGAGATCCACACGGACTACAACAGCTTGAAAAACCCCATTTAACATAGGGTAAGTAACCATTCTTTCTTCTTCGAGTATGTGTGGATCCCACTGTAGCAGAAGGCAAGCAATTTCTTCTACCAAAAGGAGGGCAGGAGAAGCATTAGCTACATCACTTGAATAGGGATTGGAGTACAGCTCTCCCAAATTTCATATCTGATCTGGTAGCCAAGTCCAGCAACATCTGATCTGGCCGCCAAGTGAATGTGTTTCTCTATGTAGCAGTCAGAACTGCATTGGCCAGTAGGGGCTAAAATGATGAGACTCATCTGGTCCCAGCTTACTTTGACGATCACTCTGGGATTGTTGAGAAGGTATAAAAGTGACTTGGGTTCATTGTAGAAGGGAGACATCTGGTAAAGGTCCTGGAATAGAAGTTCAAGTACTTTGCAATGTCTTGGGTGGCGAACAAATCTCTGAATGGAGTGCCACACTGGAGAAATATTGAGTTGACGGTGGGTCTAATTTCGTTCCAATCTATGCCAGATGCATCCGTAACAATGGTCTGGCAAAAGATTCCAAGCTCATGCACACGAGATGCATGCGCACACACAGTGGGATCCACTCTGACACGTACTTGAAGAAGACTACTAGAGATTCTGCTCCTTCCTTCCCATACAGTACCTCTGAGTATCCCAAGACCTCAACATGGAGCTCAGATTCTACAAAATAAGGAACATCATTTTCCCATCATTGTGTCCCTGCACTGTACCCCACATTTCCCTCCACTAGACTGTTGGAGAAAGATTTTTTTTTTGAAATGATATAAATTTCAATAAAATATATTTTTCACAAATATGACTTATTTTATCCTAGGACATAGTTCTCTCCCTTCTCAGGTGCTCCAGGCACTTTGCTTTCAAACTCATGCTTCACAAGGCCCTTATCATTAATGTTCAAACATATACTACACTCTGGGATAGCAACAATCAGCTCCAAGAAGGAAGCAATCTGTTGTTTCACAGTCATGTCTAACTCAACTGAGGTTACAAATTTCCCCAACTAACAGCCCAAACATACTGTGGTTCATCAAGCCATTATTGGACCAACCTTTTGTAAGATAGTCTAAACTTTGTGCTTATGTTTATTGATAGCTTTCTTGCAGTGTTGGTCTCAGATTTATGTAATGTCAATACAAAACATTTCTCATTTCTCTCACAAAACATTTCTCATTTCCCAAAACCTAGCCCAATTCTCTTCTCATATCAGTTTTATGCTGGTGTGGCTCCACCAACATCAATGGATTTACACCTAAGTAAGCAGGAGGAGAATCCGTTCCACTATTTAAATCTTACAACAGCTCTCTGAGATGGGAGGCAAAAACTATTCACATTTTACAGAAGGGTAAACGGAGGAAAAGAGCCTAAGTACTTACACTGGTACTTAAAAAACAAGGGTAGTAAGTGTCTTAGCAACACCCAGTAGTGACTGACAGAAAGTGTGATGAAATGGTGAACCCGAGGTGAAGAAGAGCATTAGTGTCAGAACTCAGAAGTTCCTGGTATCTAATCTTGTGTTCAGACCAAGCCTCACCATTTATTGGGTGTTTGAAGTAGTGTAACTGTTGGCAAAACAATTAGCATGCAATAGTCATACTCACCTTCCCAACTAGTGATGGAATATTCATAGAGTTAGTAGCAAAGCCCATGCCAAACACCATAGCTGCTTCCACATCAAGAAACCGGGCCACCAGGTTCTCTAGTTCTACGTGTTTGTCAAGGTTACCTGGATTAAGAATTACAAGGCATTTTAACATCTCATTACAATATAAAATGTATATAATTCAAAAGGAAGGAAGGATAGAAAGCAAGAAAGATCTGGAAATATGCAGTTAATTTACATGGATGCGTCAGATCTGACAAAGATTTTCTATTTATATCTTGCACACCTGAGACAAAATGTAAAACAGAAGATTCAGATGAATTATAATTCAGCCAAAGAGGTGACCGACATCAATTGTTAAAGTAGCACAACACTTTTCTTGACAGTGTCCTATTTTCACATTCTAATAACTTTCTGAAATATTTACCACTTAGTCTTCATATTTTCCATGCTGTCTTTTTTTTAAAAAAAATCACCTTCAGAAATAAAATTGTCCTTATTTTTGAGTTTTGGTAAAACAGGAAACAAATGGACAACACCCTCCCCAACTTTTCCCACTATTAAAAAAAAACCATACTTTGGTAGCGAGAGATGAAGAAAAATGCTTGTCCTGCATCTTTTTCCATTTTGAAAGCTGTGAAGCGGCAAAAAACCTCTTCTGCCACTAATATTTAACTGAATAGCAGAGAACTCACCCCTTCACAATCCATCCATCTCAATTAGGTGTGAAAGGTCTGTGGCAGGAAAACAGCCTTTATTATTATTTTGTATTTGTATAAGGGTAGTGCCTCTAGAGATCCCAATCCAATATCAGGGCCCAACTGTACTACGTGCTGTACAAACAAATAAAAATGAACATTTCTGCTCCAGGCCTAGTGTGACCCAGACGAAAAGGGACCCTGGTGGCTCCAGTCAGCACAACCGACCAGGCCATTAAAAGTCTGGTTGGTGGTGCTGCAGAGCTAAGGCAGGCTAGTTCCTACCTGTCCTGGCACTGTACTGTGCTCCGGAAGTGGCCAGCAGCTCCAGCTCCTAGTCAGAGGTGGGAAGGGGCATGGTGCTCCGCACGCTGCCCCTGCCCCGAGCACCAGCTTCACACTCCCCTTGGCCGGGAACCATGGCCAATGGGAGCTGCAAGGGTGGTGCCTGCGGGCTAGACCAGCATGCAGAGATGCCTGCTGCACCTCTGCCTAGGAGCAGCACCGAGTCAGGACAGGTAGGAAGCCTGCCTTAGCCGCCCCTCTCTGCTGCGCCACTGACCAGGAGCTGCTGGAGGTAATCCTGTGCCCCAACCCCAAGACCCAACCTGCTGCCCCAGCCCTGAGCCCCCACCAAACCTGGAGCTCCCTCCTGCACCCCAAACCCCTCATCCCCCACCCCACCCTAGAGCCCGCACCCCGAGACAGAGGCCTCACCTCCTGCACCCCAACCCCCTTCCTCAACCCACAGCCCCCTCCCATACCCTAAACCTCTTATCCCCAGCCCCACTCCACAGCTCGTACTTCCAACCAGAGCCCTCACCCCCTCCCATACCTCAACATGCTACCCTGGTCCGGAGCCCCATCCCATACCTTGAACCCCTCATTCTAGCCCCACCCTGGAGCCTGCACCCCAAGTTAGAGCCCTCACCCCCTTCCAGCCCATTAAAAGTGAGTGAGGGTGGGAGACAGCAAATCACTGAGGGAGGGGGAATGTAGTGGCCTTGGGGAAGTGGTGGGAAAGTGGGTGCGGGAAAGGGTCAGGGCTAAGGTTTACGGTTTTGTGCAATTAGAAAGTTGGCAACTCTACTCCAAACAGATCATATTCTTAGGATGATATCAAAAGCAATAGGGAACAGACAAAAGAGTGTGGGGGAGGGGGATGGCAGGCTAAGATATGAAGCAACTTTGCATAAAAAACTAGTATTCTCAACTTGCTATCTGCCTAGCCGCTAGTGTGGTAGTGTTCTGTAGGCACCATGGCAGAAATAAGTCTTAAGCAGCAATTTGATGGCAGAAGGGAGGTATTTTTATGGGTTTTGACAGTGTTTCTCCCAGGAATATGGTTAGGAAGCATAGGATAAAGTGTGACAATGCCGACGGAACAAGTGGACCCATGCATGATACTGGCTCGTGTCACCAGCAGAGCAGAGGTGGAGTTGGTGTCATGACAGAAGAGTAGGTCTGGTAGGTGAGGCAGAGCTAAATGATGAAGGGAACTGAAGGTGAAGACAAGATTTTGTTTCATCTGGTGGAGACAGGTGAACAAATGGAGGGCTAATGAAAGCGGTGCGCCAGAAAGGTGATCTTACCTGTCATAATTAAAAACCAACCATAAAATGGCCTCATTATGGTTCCAGCAGCAATTATAACTCAGCTGGTTGTACTGAGGTAGTGTTTTCTATTCCTGTTTTTCTGTTCACGTATATACAGTAGCTTAAAGGAACATCATCAACTTAAAAAAATGCATATCTGCTGAAAAAAATTGTATGTCCATCTTTCCCAATCTGGTCAGTTGTCCTAATAGTAGTTCTTTCAGGTATGTTTTTGTCACTCTTAGATGGAACAGAAAAGGGCAGCATCTCTGGTATTTCTTTAACCTGTCTTTGTTGACTTTGCTAGGATGATAGACTGAACAATTTGAGATTCATCCATTACTATTTGTGAATGACAAATCCCAGCAATGGGAGCTAGGTGCCAATAAAATGCAGTCACTCTATAGAACTATTGGATATAAATCCAAACCGCAGATCAGAACCATCCCTGAATTTGGTGAGTTTTGTTTTGCAAAACCCAAACCTGACTGACAAGGATTTATAACACCAGCCCTGGCTTTGCACATCTCTAATTATGATTAAACTACCGTAGGTGGTGGGTGAGGTGTTACGAAAGAAATATGATGCATAGACCAGATCTTATCAATGAAAGGCTAGTGACAAAATCATATGGGTGTGGGAAGAACAGAGCTGATTCAGATTCAGCCTATCTAAGCTTCTTGGGTTTTAAAGTGAGAGGATGTTAAATGTATTAAAACCAGTCATTTAAGTATGTAGTCATATAGGAGGATTCCCCCAGCATGGGGAGGTCCCCATCTCCAGGTGCATACAACCAGCTACTCCAGTTATACTTACCCTCACCCACTCAGCCCTCTAGTGTTGGATGCATGTCCAGTGGAATGGGGTTTGGCCAGCGTTCTGGCAATTCCCAGCTAGTGGAACTGTTGCTCCCAGAAGGTGCAAGTTATAGCAACCCTAAGACTGTTCTGTTTTGCTGGGGTTAGACTGGTCCCATGATCAGCACAAAGTCACCTTGATGTTACATTTCCCCTACATCCCACCAGACTCTGCACTGATTGCAGCCCAGCCTGACTGGAGAACTGGGGCCACAGAGCTGTCCCAATCAGGTGGCATAAACGGTCTACTTAATAAAAGGAGAAAAAACAGCCTCAGCAAATTGGAAAGGAAAACCCAAATAATTCCCTCCCATCCCTCTTCCCAGCTGTGAAGCAGTTATAGGATAGTGCGGGTTTGTTAGGTTGGTGTTTGAAAAAGACAAGGATATTATGGGAAATTCTGATAATCAAAAATTGTTATAAAAATTGTGACTTTCATATTTTCAGCCTTCCACACCCACCAAATTAAGTCACCTTTACGTTAATGTCATCCCTCAGCTCACCTGGGTGTAGGGCATGTGAAGTGTACACTTCTACAGCATGTTGCCCAGGCTGACAAAATCCAGGCCCGGTGATTAAAAGTCATTGACAACTTATGAAATATTTAAACAACAAAGTTAAAAGTCCTTCTCACTTTCCATTATCTGTGCTAGCACAATGCTGTAATGTCTGATTTGCAAACTCTGGTGGGCAATATTTAATTTGTTTTTTAAATTAAATTATTTCCACTGGATTTAAAAAAAATAGTATGGAAAATTTTCTGTTACCATTGAATTTAATAAAAGCTGATTTTAAAACAAACAAATCCCTTAAATCTGGGGCCAAAATTGAACTGACAGAGTCCTAATAATCCTGACATTCCAATACAAGTCATAGGCCTAAATTTTCAAAAGTCAGTGGTAATTGTGAGATTTCAACCTGAGTCACATGAAATAGTCCTGATTTTCAGACTTACCCACTCTCTGAAAATCAGGCCCTTTTTAAAGGCGGACACCCACAAATTGAGACACCCTAAATCATTAGTCACATCCGAAACTTCATGTCATAAATACTACAATCGTTTCTAAGGGCTGGTCTACATCTACACTGGTGGGGGGGTGGGGAGAAAGGGAGAGTTCAAACTAAGATATGCAACTTCAGCTATGCTATTTGCGTAGCTGAAGTTGAAGTATCTTAGTTTGACTTACCTGGCCGCCCTCACGGCGGCGAGTCGACTGCCGCAATGCCCCTATCGACTGTGCTTACTCCTCCTGCTGAGGTGGAGTATGGGCATCGATTAGCGGATCGATTTATCGCGTCCAGACGAGGCGTGATAAATCGATCCCTGATACATTGAACACTATCCTCCGATCCGGCGAGTAGTATCGACATACTCTAAGAGTACAACTAAGTTCACATTAGCTTTAGTTTCTTATCACTATATCATCTTCAAGGCAGTAACCATCTCATCCTGTGTTTGTAGAGCACCTGGGGCTATAGGACTTGATCCTGATTAGGACCTTTGGGCACAATTTTAATATAAAAAATAAAATAAAAATAGTAACACAACCACCACCTCCTGCCAGAACATGCTGCTAAAATGTGACATGCAGCCCTAAAGCCTGAAAAAAGTTAAGCGCTATTGTAATTTAAATGTGGACATGGAAATTCAGATTTTCCCTGAACAATCAAAGACATTAAAAGACCAATCAAATAATAATAAAAAACAGAACAAAATGACAACTGATTTTTGGTTGAGCACCAAAATTTAAACTCTCTCCACAACCCCCTCTGATACAACTGACACTCAACTTATTCTGTGCGTGCTAAATCTAGTCCTTTGCTCTTAGACTGAGTAGCAAGGGGAGAATTTCAAAAGGGGCTGGGGAAGAAATCCTGCATGGCTGCTACAGAGCCCTAATGATGCAGTAGACACTACTGCTTCTGGGTGCCACCTCCACAGGGTACAATGGCGAGTAGATCCATACATCAATAGAACCACCAAGTGTTTAAGTACAGAGTCCCTTGAGAGCTAAACTTTGTAGTGGGCAGGGGTGCAGATTCTCATTCAGGATGCACAGCTTTTTAAAACAGGAGGAAAATTCATGTTCAGATTGAAGATCCCAAAAGCTTCCCATAGATTCAAAGATCCCAAAGCTGGTAGAGACCATTGTGATGATCTAGTCTGACATCCTATATAACACATATATAACATCCTATATATAACACAGGCCATAAAACTTCTCCAAGATAATTGATAGAGTATATCATTTAGAAAAACTTCCAATCTTGATTCAAAAATGGTCAGTGACAGAGAATTCACCACAACCCTTGGTAAATTGGTCCAGTGGTTAGTTACTCTTACTGTTAAAATGTATGCCTTATTTCCAGTCTGAATTTTCTAGCTTCAACTCACAGCCATTGGATTGTGTTATACCTTTTGCTGCTAGATTGAAGAGCCTATTTTTAAATATTTGTGCCCCAGGTAGATACTTATAGACTGTAATCAAGTCACCCCCTAATCTTCCCTGTGCCAAACTAAACAGATTGATCTCTTTGATTCTATCATTATAAGGCAGGGTTTCTAATCCTTTAATCATTCTCATGGCTTGTCTCTGAACCCCCTCCAGTTTCTCAACATCCTTCTTCAATTGTGGGCACCAGACCTGGACACAGCATTCCAGCCCGCCCCACTCTTCTGAAAACGTGAATGTGCTACTGGCCACAAAAAGGTTGGAGACCACTGAAGTAGACCATCATGGCAAACTTGGGTGTCAATCTACCCTGCACTAGCCTGCTCTGGATTAACTGTCTTTTTCCACCCTGCTAACGTGCATTAACAGTTCGTGAGAGTGCTTTGATCTAGTCCTCTTTGAACCAGGAGTAGCTCAAAGCGCATTAACAAACTGTTAACACATGACAGCAGGGTGGACAGGGACAGTTAGACTGTGGCAGGCTAGTGTAGGGTAGCTTCACACCGCAGTCATGGTCTAATTGTGTAGACAAGCCCTAAGTACTGTCTTTGGCAATATTCTGCCTTGATTCGAATTTCTTTTGTAAAATGCAGATGTCATTTTAAATATATAAATGGAAACATTAAAATGTCCATGTTAATCTATTTCCAAAGCCAAGCACCTGAAAAATACTCGCATTCTGATTCAGCAGCATCTTACATCTACCAGACACTCTTCACTACACAAGGCTGTGCAGATTCAGGCCCAAGGTTTTATTATATTGTAGATTTTTATTTGGCATTTGTTTTTAAAATAATCATTTTACTTCTTCATTCTCCTCTCTCTTCACTACACTGCTCCAAAAAATGAAATATTCCCTTCATACCCAGACCTATCAATGCTTAGAAAGAACACTTATTAATAAGGCCCTGAACATACAAAGCACTTACAAATGTGTGTAACTTCAAAGGCACTATTTGTGCTCAGACATACTCACATGCTTATGGGTTTTCTTGGTCTGGGACTATAAAGAGTCTATAGCTTTAGCTATTATACCTCAATTTCCTAATACTTCAAGTACATAAGTTCAGCCCAAATAAGTAGTTTTGAAAAAAAAACCTTCTTGCCCGGTCTTATTATGATGATGATAAAAAAAATAATATTTCACACAAAAAGTCAAACCAAAATAATACTCATCCCAAGCTTGTGAGTAAATAATTCAAGTTCTGTAAAGTTGCTTTAGTATTAACTAGCACAGAGTTAAAGCAGCATACAGATATAACACCAAATGATCTAAACCCATCCTTATACCTTCTCTTCCTACTTTTTTTAACCCATTACCTCCTTCTGCTCACTGTAACTCTCCCTCTGAAAAACTACATATTTGAGTAAAATATGAATTCAAGAGAGCTGGAATCCCTTTTAATTCTTACTTATTAAAAATAGCTAGAATCCATACAATCAAGTGCCTCATCTTCCCAGCCACCAGCATTTCCAACAGGAAAGAAATCGAAGATCATGTCACTATAGGACTGACTACAAGCTGTCACACTTTTAAATCCAAACTCTATGCAGTTCCAATCATTTTAGATGTGTGGAAGTCTACTGCAATACGTTCCTTGGAGAAAAAAAGAAGAGAAACGTTTATAATTTAGGCCCTGATCCTGCAAAGACTTACGCAATTGCCTAACCTTACACACAGAGTAGTCCTAGTGCATACAGTCCTAGTGCAGACATCAATGGTGCATCCAGTTAAGCATGTGTGTAAGTCTTTGAATCACTGGGGCCTAAAGGGCTTGTTATAACAATTTATTAAGTGCTGTAGATAAGCATTGTAGGCTATGCTAACAGTATAGGGCAGGGATCTGCAACCTTTGGCATGCTGCCTATCAGCGAAAGCCACTGGCAGGCCGGGCTGGTTTGTTTACCTGCAGTGTCCGCAGGTTCAGCCGATTGCAGCTCCCACTGGCCTCGGTTCTCTGTTCCAGGGCAATGGGGGCTGTGGGAAGTGGTATGGGCCGAGGGATGTGCTGGCTGCTGCTTCCCTCAGCCCCCATTGGCCTAGAATGGCGAATTGCAGCCAGTGGGAGCTGTGATTGGCCAAACCTGTGGATGCTGCAGGTAAACAAACCATCTACGCCCACCAGCCGATTTCCCTGACGGGCTGCATGCCAAAGGATGCCGATCCCTGGTATAGGGACAGTAGAGTGAGTGCAGCCTAGGGGCTGTTGATCAAGGTGTCCACTGTGTGACCTTTGTATATCTGCACATGTGCAGAAGGGACTCCTGGACGTAGAAGCATGGGTCTCAAAGTCCTGTTATGGTTATGATTCATGTGAAGAGTACTAGACTTACTTTGCCCTGCAACAGTTACTAGTTTACCTAGCAACAGTTCCTAATTTGTTAAGCTGTTTACCTGTCAATAACGTCATCATGTTTCGTAGTGATTGTAAATCAGGTTGTTAATATATATACACTGTATATACTGTTACCAGTTCTTTGGCATTATCTGGCTAGGTATTTTCTGCTAGCTAGGTTCTGCCACTGTGAGGCTGCCCAACAAACAGAGTTACAGTGTTTATGATTTCATTTCCATAATAAAAGCTATTGTTTAAATACTAACCAAAGACTCTGGAATGAGATATCTGAAACCAGGCGGGTAGCAGGAGGAACCCGGCAAGGAGCCGTATTGCTTGGGAAGGGAAAGGCCTAGTACTGCCACCAACAAGCATGTTTTCCCCCTGCAGTCAGAAAATGAAATTGACAAGACTCTTGTAGGTGGAGAGCCATCATTTTGATTTTCCCAGTGGAAAATTGAAATTTGTCAGAAAAATTGATATTTTCCCACAATTTTTTTTGATTTTTTGCAAATAAATGAAATAAATAAAAAAGGCATTTTCCATTGAAAAATTATTCTGATAGAAAATTCCTGACCATTTCATAATCAGCAGGGACATTGAGCAGATCAAGAGAGTTCAGGTTCCCATGAACACACATTGCTAGTCAGGTTTCATAAAATTCTGTCCAAATTTTTTAGTATGATAACTATGACCATTAACAGAGATCTCCAGAGGAGATAACAACAACAACTGATAACTAAAACCTCTGGAGACTTGCAAGTTATACTATGTAAAGTTATGCAAGTTACTCAAATTAGTCAAAACAGCTTTGAAAAGACATTACAAACTCTCTTGCAATCACCAGTAGCTGACAGCAGAAATGTGTAAGGCTAGCATGCCTTAGTTCTATATTTTTGCACTACCCGCATCATACATAAAAGAGTTCCAGAAGACTATTCCTCCACAAGGAAAGAGCTTCTGCACAGCAATGCAATTGGAGTTGATTTCAGATGGAGACAGATGCACCTTTCTTGGATGGCAAGCTAGCATATGGGACAAAAATTGACTCAAGCTTTTTAACAATTATATAGTATTGAAAATTAGTATTCCTTTTAATAGCCAAGCAAGAAATAGTTAACAAGCATATAATCTTACAAATATCCAGTTTCATCATGGCATCTATAAAACAACCCATTTAGCAACAGAAACCATAGCAGCAATTTAGCAGTTTACTCCACTTACCCATTTCCTGCCTGGTACTGCATACTCCTGTCCCATAGTTCTGTAATACATCTGCCACAGTTTTCAAAGCATTAGCTTCTGTTTCTGCAAAGCCGAGGTAGTTATAAGAGCCCATGTTGATTACATCCTTGATAGTTCTTCCAGTAAACCTACAATTAAAGCAGATTTTAAAGAAAGAGGCAATAAATAAATATTTATCCAGCAAGTTTGGTTCTATTGCCATATTCCAATTTGGGAAATTACATTCTGTATACTTATAGTCCTACTGAATTTCCAATTGTTTTCTACTTAACTGGGTCAAAAGAGGAGGTCACTTACTGTTACTGGAGGTTCTTCGAGATGTGTGGTCACTATCTGAGTTCCATATGTGGGTGCTCATGTGCGCCATGTGCCTGAATCTGGAAGGTTTTTCCAAGCAGTATCTGTTGGCCCGCACATGTGCAGTATGTCTCCTCGTGCTCCTGACCAGAGGTATAAGGGACAGTGTGGGTCGATACCACTCCCGTTCCTACTCTTACTGCAATGTGGTCAAGTCGCAAGCAGAGGGGACAGAGGACAAGTAGTGGAACACAGATAGGGACCACGTATCTCAAAGAACCTCCAGTTACAGTAAGTAACCTCCTACTCTTCTTGTTCTTCGAATGATTCCACATGTGGGTGACTTGTGATCAGTGTGGTGGTGGATGCAAGGAGGCTACTGGCAGAGCCATTTGCAATACTGCTAATCCCACAGCTTTGTTCACAGCTATTGCATGATCGAGGACATAGCGCATTGTGAATGTGTGTATGGAATAACATGCTGCGTCTTTGCAGATGTTTTGTCACAGAATGTCCGCTAACGAAGCGGAGGAAGTGATTTGTGCCCATGTAGAACTGTAACACCCCTGAGAGCAAGCTGTAACGCTCCCAGGAGAGGGGAGGTTTGATATATCTTGTAGCATTCCAGTATGCAGCGTGAGACCCTCTTGGAGATCCTCTGTGAGGATATGGTTTGGCCCCTTGATATTTTTGCTGGGCTACGAAGAGTGATGGAGACTTTTGAAAGGGTTAGTTCTTTGTAAGTAGAACACCAGGGCCTGACTGATATCAAGGGAGTGTAGTCTCTTGTCTGTAGCGGAGACATATGGTTTGGGGCAGAACACAGGCAAATGGATGGATTGGTTGAGATGGATTCTGACACAATCTTAGGGAGAAATTTGGGGTGTATCCTCAAGAAAACTTTGTCCTTATGGAATACCGTGTAGGGAGGGCCAGCCGTCATGGCTGCTAGTTTACTGATCCTTTGGACCCAACTTGGAATGCCACTTTTATGAAAAGGTGGGACATGATATAGGTTCGAAAGGTAGTCTCATGAGGCCTGAGAAGACGAGGCTAAAGGTCCCCATGAGGTGTGGGTGTGGTGAATGGTTGGAAGGTTTTGAGCAGGCCTTTCATGAATCGTATCATTGTAGGGTATGTAAAGATGGAGCATCTGTCCACCGGGGGAAGAAAGGCCACCAAGATGTACATCAATAAAGCTGAGAGCCAAACCTAATGTTTTTAGGGAAAGGAAGTAATCTAGGATGACCAGAATGGTCACCCTGTCTGTTCAGTGGTGGTGGCGGCAGAGCCACTCGAGGAAGTGAAACCACTTTGCGTGATAGCATGTTTTGGTTGATTCTTTTCTGCTCTGGTTAAGGATCTGCTGGACTGGTGTGGATCTGCTCTCTGTCAGACGCTCATCCAAACACCAGGGTGTGAGATGAAGATGCCCAGGCAGGGATGTTTGAACCTGTCCTGATATTGTGTGAGAAGATCTGGGGATAACCAGAGCCTGATTGGTGCATGGGTGAAGAGCTTCATGAGATCTGTGAACCAGAATGGTCAGGGACGGTAGGGTGCTGTGAGGATGATGGTGGCTCTGTCCCGACGCACCAGAGAACCTGAAGCAACAGGGGAATGGGGGGCGGATCATATTGGGGGTGACTCATCCATGGGAGCAGGAGAGCATTGCTCTGAGAGTCCTCTTCCCACAGTGCCCCTAGAGCAATACAGGGAGAGCTTCCAATTTGCATATGACTTGAAGAGATCCCAGTTGGGGGTACCCCACCATGTGTAGAGATTGGTCAGTTCTGAAGTTCCCATTCGGGATCAGTATGGGAAGTCCTGCTCAGTGTGTCTGCCAGGGAATTCTGGATGCCCAGGAGATACACAGCTTTTAAGGTCATCTGGTTTCTATTGCACAAATTCTACAGTCTGACCAACTCTGAGCAGAGGGAATGAGATCCAGCCCCTCCTTGTTTGTTGATGTATGCCACTTTGGCAATGTTGTCTGAAAGGATTTGTATGTGGAGAGCACGTAAGAGGGGAAGAAAGGCTTTGAAAGTTAGGCAGACTGCCCTGAGCTCCAGGACATGTGTGTGATTCCTGGATTCCCATGGTGTCCACCTGCCCTGCATTATTTGGTGGTCCAGGTGGGCATCCCGACCCATAAGAGAGGTGTCCGTCATGATGATGGCCTTAGGAGTGGGAGGGCTGTAGGGGGTCCCACTCATGACCTTGGATGGACTGGATCACCAAGCAAGAGGGATCAGAATGTCCGAGGGGACAATGACTCTGGATATGATGTGGTCCCTCTTTGGCTTATAGGTCAGGAGGAGCAGAGTCTGTAAGCACTGCATTTGAAGTCTTGCGAAGGGCATCATGTAGGTACAGGCTGTATTGTGCCCCAAAGGAAGATGCACTGGTGGACTGTTGTGTGGGGCTTGTGGCAGATGTAGGCATTTAGGGAGCTCATTGTGGCAAAGCCTTCTCCCAGGAGGAAGGCCCATGCAGCAACCAAGTCCAGTCTCATCTCTATAAAATTATAATCTGTGTAGGTGACAAAACGGACTTGTCTTCATTCATGTAGATTCCTAGGGAAGCCAAAAATATTTGAAGAGATTGGGTCATGGAAACAACTTCTGTCATGATTGTCCCACTAGGAGCAAATTGTCCAGGTAAGGGAATACGGTGTGACCCTGGCATCTCATTTGAGCCGCTATGATCGTGAATACTATGACAAAGTTCTGTCCTTGACTCTGTGGGTCCTGCTTTTCCTGGAGGATGTTTGCTAGCCTCAGAGGCTCCCTGTGACCCTCCACGTAGCCCTTCTTTCTCTAGAGGCAAGGGTCACAGCTTACTGAGCCATTTTCATCATGAGCCAACAACGGAGGTGAGGAGAAGCAATCCTCCCTCGCACAGTCTCTGTTGTCTCCCAGCATCAGTGATTAATTGGGGGCAGGGGGAGAGAGCATGGGCCCACCCTCTACTCCGGGCTCTAGCCCAGATACTCTAAAATTAGCAGCTATGATCGCTGACTTTTTGGAAATAGGATATGTACAGTTCCCTGGGCCACTTCCCCACAGCAGCTCCCACTCAATATCTCCTTCACCGTTACCTCAGGGTCTCCTTCCTTACACCTGATATGGATTTGTACTGCTTCGTTCCTCCAACAGTGCAGCTCTCTCCTATAGGTCCTGACACCCGTGCCTCACTGACTAACTGGGAGGCTTTTAACTAGTTCCAGCCAGCCCTTGATTGGCTTCAGGTGTCCCAATCAATCTAGCTATCTCCACTGCCTTCTAGAGGGATCTTAATTGGTCCCAGGTGTCTTGATTAACCTGGAGCAACTGCCATTTGGTTACCATGGTACCAGGGATTTGTTTAGCGTGGGGCTAAATATACCCGTTCCTCACTACTTTAATGTAGCCATCTGGCCTTGCCCCATCACAATACCTTTGTAAAGATCTGTGGCACCCACTATGCTGAAGAGAAGAAAACAAAATTGGAAATGTCAATGTCCCACCTTGAAACAAAAGAATTTCCTGTGGAACAGATGGATGTCTATATTGAGATATGCAGCTCTCATGTCAAGCTCCCTTGTGGAGAGAGGAAATTGATGCCAATATGATAATGCAGAATTTCAGCTTCCTGGGGTCCTGGATTTCCTCCAGTGGGATCTGTAAAGCAGTAGCCACTCGCTGCAGGAGTTCAGATATTCGTGTTGATCATCCTGTGGAGAAAGCAGCAGAGGGATGACAGCTTTATCCAGTGATAAGGAATAAGGAGACTCCAATCTAAATCAGCGGTGTCGGTTCCACATCTTCCTCCTCATAAACCGACAGAGTTGGTTGATGCACAGGGAAGGAATGATAAGGAACAGTCAGGATGGATTTGTTGAGAACAAATCGTATCAAATCAACCTGATAGCTTTCTTTGACAGGCTAACAAGCCTTGTGGATGAGGAGGTAGCAGTAGACATGGTCTATGCTGAGTTTAATAAAGCTTGATACTGTCTTGCATGACCCAGATGCAACCTAGATAGAGCTACTATAAGGTGGGTGCAAAACTGGTTGGAAAACCACTCCCAGAGGGTAGTTATCAGTGGTTCACAGTCATACTGGAAGGGCAAAATGAGTGGGGTCCCGCAGAGATCAGTTCTGGGTCCGGTTCTGTTCAATATCTTCATCAATGATTTAGATAATGGCATAGAGAGTACACTCTTATAAGGTTTGTGGACAATACCAAGCTGGGATGGGTTGCAAGAACTTTGGAGAATAGGATCAAAATTCAAAGTGATCTGTACAAACTGGAGAAATGGTCTGAAGTAAATAGGATGAAATTCAATGAGGACAAATGCAAAGTACTCCATTTAGGAAGGAACAGTCAGTTGCACACATACAAAATGGGAAATGACTGCCCAGGAATGAGTACTGCGGAAAGGGATCTGGGGGTTATAGTGGACCATAAACTAAATATGAATCAACAGTGTAACACTGTGGCAAAAAAAGCAAACATAATTTTGGGATGTATTAGCAGGAGTGTTGTAAGTGAGACGAGAACTAATTCTTCTGCTCCTCTGCTAATTAGCCCTCAACGGGAGTACTGTGTACAGTTCTGGGCGCCACATTTCAGGAAAGATGTGGACAAATTGGAGCAAGTCCAGAGAAGTGCAACAAAAAATTATTAAAAGGTCCAGAAAATATGACCTATGAAGATTGAAAAAATTGGGTTTGTTTAGTCTGGAAAAGAGAAGACTGAGAGGGGACATGATAACAGTTTTCAAATATATAAAAGGAGAAGATCCAAGGAGGAGGGAGAAAAATTATTCTTCTTAATCTCGGATAGGATAAGCAGCAATGGGTTTAAATTGCAGGAAGGGCGGTTTAGGTTGGACATTAGGAAAAACTTTCTAACTGTCAAGGTGGTGAAGCACTGGAATAAATTGCCTAGGGAGGTTGTGGAATCTCCATCATGGGAGATTTTTAAGAGCAGGTTAGACAAACACCTGTCAGGCATGGTCTAGATAATATTTAGTCCTGCCATGAGTTCAGGGGACTGGACTGGCTGACCTCTCGAGGTCCCTTCCAGTCCTATGATAGGACTCTTGTGACAGTTCTGGGCATCTGTAGTATGAGTCCCAGGTGAGCCCCAGAGGAAGTGGTACCAGGCTTCCTAGGAGGGGGTTATAGGCAGATGGGTAGGGATGCCTCGGTTGCCTGTCTGGGTTCTTGCGGTGCAGAGGTGAAACTTTCTGGACTATATCTTGGGACTCCTCAGAGCTGGATGATGATTTTGATGGAAGTGGTGGGCCCATTGGTACAGGAGGGCTCAGGTCCGATGAAAGGGGAAGGGGCCTTTCCTGAAGCAGAAAGAGCAGTACATCCCCTGGCACAGGGATGTCTCGGAGAATGGACGAGCTTGAGAGACGTGGAGACTGTGAGTATGGCAAGAACACCTCCTCTGGAGATAAGAATATCTTTGTATGTCTGAGTGTCTGCGGGGTGCCCATGGAGACTTCGGAGGGACCCGATTCCATAGTCGGGCCTCTTCTGTCTGCATGTTGTCGAGGTGGCACCGCTGGAGTATCCAAAGCCGTGCTCATAGACGGGCACTCTAAGAGTCCTTGTATCAGTCCTTGTACTGGAATTACTGATGGGTCCTGCTTCTCCTTTGCCTTATCCTTCAGATGGGATTGGTTCTGCGGGGTCCGGACATGACATCTCACCCGACCTGACATAACTTGAGGAGGGAATGCATCTCTTATTAACAGTACTCTGCATGGTTCTGCGTTTGTGCCCATGAGAGTGTTTTTTGCTCTCATGGTGGGACTTCTCCTTACTTTTCAGTGTGGCAGTTACACACTATGGCTTGTGCTTGGAGTGGCACTACCGGGTTGTGGAGGCTGCTGTACGGGGGGAGTCTCTGTAGCCAGGATCTAAGTGCATCCAGGACCTCATCATCTCTTTCATCAGGAACTTGCAGAGATGGAGCTCACAGGCCTTTCTGGTTCTGGTTGGGAAGGTAGATGGTACACTTCACCAAGATGTGTGCTTCTCCCAGGCAGTATAGACACCATCACTGATAAAAAAGACAAAGAGGGCAGGAGACGCAGTTCTTGAAGCCTGGGATCTTAGACATAATCCATCAGTGTTGGGGGGTTGTGCCCCCTGACTGGTGAGTGGTTCTACTAAACTACAAACTATACCACAACTATATCAACTATATCAACTATCCTAACTAAGATATAAGAGTAAAATTAAGTCTAAATTATTTACAGTAGAGAAAGGCAAGTCTCTCATCTGGTAAGACTGAAGGAGGATCAGGGGTTCCAACTCAGGCCATGTGGGAATAAGAGGGAACTGGAGTGGCATTGCCTAGTACTGCCCCGTATACCTTCAGTCAGGGCATGAGGAGATGTACCACGCATGTGCGGGTCAACAGACACTGCGTGTGCACCCATGTGTGGAATACACACAAGGCCCATCACTCGAAGAAGAACTGTTTGCTTACACATAATGTTTGCCACAATGTTCCATCCTATAGGTGACTGTATTTCAGGGTCGAGTGAAACAATGCCTGTATATATTGTTTCAAAATTGCCTTAGGATCGTTCAGGAGGAACAATGTACATTTGACATATGCTTATCTGCTTCCAGACTCTGTTGGACCGTCAAAGGCATGGCTTCCATTAAGTTGTATTAAGAGAGCCATTACCAGAGGAACAACCGTGCATCATACATTGGAAAAAATAAGGACACATTTCAATAATTTGAAAAATAATCCATAAAACCCACATGCTGCAACACTCTCAATATCTTTCTAATTTGTGCATTTACTTTTTCAAAATATTTCAGCAACCACAGTATAAACAGAGACACTACATACACTTTCACTCTAGTGCTTTTCTACCTCAATTTCAATAGAATGACGTTGAGTGTATATAAAACCTTAGGTTCCAAGCTTGAAACTCAATACCAAAGAATCGGTGCACAGTGCTCGATCTTCAGCTGCTGTAGAGCCACTGAGTTTAATGGCTGAAGTGTTAAATGCTGTTTGCCATTTGTAGATGGATCAGAAATTATTTTTGTAACACCAGTAACCTACATTTAAAGCAGATTTTAGAGAAGGGGGCAATATATAAACAAACAAATAAATATTTACCCATCAAGTTTTGTTCTGTTGCCATATTCCAACTTGAGAAATTACATTCTGCATACTTATATTCCCATTATAGTTTTCTATTTCCCTGGTTAAAAAACAATTGCTTGCTACCTGTAGCCTGACCCACCTAAACGTCCAGTTGAAATCATCTGTAACACGTTCCATCAGGTCAAACTGTGGCCCTGGGACGCTGCAGATTGGACGATTCCAATTATCTCGTATTCTCATGTAGAGGTTTCTTGTGTAAAAGTTCTCAAAATCTTGATAAAGTGGCACAAAATCCTGGTTTGAAAACATGTACATGGTTACATTTCTAGGAAAATCACCATCTTATGTACTTTATTTATTTAAATTAAAAAGACAGACTAATTCATTAAGAAACTGGTAGTAGTATACCTCTTCCTCAATATAACGCTGTCCTCGGGAGCCCAAAAATCTTACCGCGTTATAGGTAAAACCACGTTATATTGAACTTGCTTTGATCTGCCGGAGTGCGCAGCCTCGCCCCCTCGGAGCACTGCTTTAACGTATAATATCCGAATTCGTGTTCTATTGGGTCACGTTATATCGAGGTAGAGGTGTACAAACCTCACGTTCCGGTGCCATATTTAAACTCCCACATTTGCAGGTTTGCTTAGTTACCTAGATTACCATGTATGGCCCATTTATTTCTGCCTGGCAAGTAGAAGAGAACTCATGAAAGGGTCCAATCTTCTGAAAGCTCATACCAGGAGGAGTCATCATGCCAGATACACACTATGAAAGTTATTTTGAAATAGAGAGTTTCATTATAATGCAGAGCTGCTAGCAAATGTGGGATAAAAAGTCCATCATAATCTATAAGAAAACAGGTTCATTAGATATAACCTGAAAACCTACAGTGATTTATCTGGATATTTTCAGCCTAGACTAGAAGTTCCCACTTCAGTTTATACATGCCTTCTTCTTGTAGGGCATTGACTTTCGTTGACAAATACTTAACCATGGATTATATATATGTTGCATCACAATCATACTAGTTAGCAAATATATACACATGAAATATGAGAATTAGCAGAATGCACAATGATGTGGTAAAAAGGTTTTATTGGAAAGTTTAGGATCATCATTATTCACAAGTGGCCAAATCACAGAGGACATATCAAAAGTGTGATAATGAAGTCTTTATATCCTGCTACTTCATTATATAGCTTATGCTGCTTTAAAAAAAAACAAAACCTATAAAACCAAAAACACCCCGCCTCCTATTTTAGGAACAGTACCATCTTCCAGATTTTTTGAATGGAGTTGGTATTCTTTTTTCTATCTTTCCTCCTGTAGCTCCAGGTCCCTTGACTCAAACTACAGAGGGCTCAGAAGGAAAAGGAAATTATAAACCAATCAATTTTAGAATCCATACAAATGATTATAAAATAGCTTTTCTGTGTATCACAATGCCATGACTTTAGGGTCCCATATCTTGGGCCTACCAGGGAAAGAAGCAATTCTTGGGTGTCTCGTTGGAACATGAGGATCCCTCACTTATTTTTAGCCCTGATTGTGCACAGGGCTTTGAGTGGTAAACCTGCCACCAGTCCAAAAATGAACCGGTCAGTCCTGGCCCTCAGACCAATGTAATTTTGGATTGGGGACAGATGAAGAAGGAAACGTTTGTGATGTATATGGGCCCATATTTGAAAGCTGCTCAGCGATTGTTAGAAATAGTGCCCCCATGGGAATTGCAGGGATCAAGCATGAATTGATCATCTATAGCTGCTTGGGATCATTCATGCTTCCACTTCCTCTGGCAGGTCTGCTTTAAATTGTCTGGATCAGTATCAAACAGACCGGTATTCGATACTGATATGGTCAATTTAAAGCAGGTCTGCCTGAGGAGATCGAAGCATGCATCTAAGGCAAACTGTTTTTGTTTTGTAGTTGGAGCAGAGGAATCGGACTAATTTATGATCTACTTGGCACACACACACTCTGGGATGGGAATCTGCCATAATACTCTCTGTGGAGTAGTGAGAGGGCAGCACGACAATGGTCTCCATTTTAAAAGCGGATAGTATCATAATATTGTCATTATTGTATGCTGTATATCAACAGGACTCCAGTGTATTCCCAAAAACTCTTCAGGGGCATCATTTATGCATGTGTTAGTGTAACGGAATTAGGGCAACAGCAATCCCCAAATTATCCAGGAATAGTGCTCCAGTTTCCAACAATTGTTACAAATCAGGGTTTTATATTTTGGTATCACAGTTTATTTTCTGCTTGATGGTTACCTATGTGTGAACTTCATTTGTATTTACCGTCTCCTGTGTTTATAGGAAGAAAACAAGTCACTCTCTTAAAATAGCAGTCTGCAAAGAGTGTTATAAATAACATATTCTTAGGTTAAAAATGTTAATGACTAAGCTAAAGAATACCACATGCCTGAGCTTTGTTCTTTCAAGACATATTTTAGCTTTTAAGCAAATAAAAAGCTCTTGATTCTGCAAATTGCCACCTCCCTTCTCCTTTTACTATTATGGGCTGTTAGTAAGAAAATTTCCTTTTGGACAGACAGAAAAGGAAACCCAGCTCCTGGAGAGGCCAGATGGGTTTGTTAGTGTAATGAGAAAAGATAAGAAACAGAGCTCAAGTGTTGCTGGGTGTGCCAAGAAATAAATATATGAGCGTACACTTGGAGACTGCCTCGATTCCTGTCTCGAGGCAAGGTCAAGCAACCAGTCAGGAGGGACAAGGGGGTTGGGGCAGGGGAGGCATAAGACACACTAAATGCCAAAGAAAAGCCTCACCTTGGCCAGAACACAGCCTTACTCCTTACTTTTCCCATGGGATACAAAAGAGGTGGTACCAAAGTGCCCAGACTCACGACCCACCAAAATGGAACATGACCGTAAATTGTAAGGGGTGGGACCAGGGGCATATGTAACCCACAGCCCCCCTGGGTGTGGTGTTCTGTCCCATCTGGTGGCACCGAGACCACTAAGAGAGAGAGTTAAATGAGTCTGCTCTAGAGCCTTAGCTAAGAGCCAGTTGGCTTTTAGCTCATGCAGTAGAAGCTCATGCTTTAAGCTCCAGAGGTCCCCAGTTCAATCCTGCCTGCTAATAACCAGGGTCTGCTGGCATTACAAGTAGGCAGACTCATTTTATCTCTCTCTTTAAGTGGTCTCAGTACCACCAGATGGGACAGAACACCAGACCCAGGAGGTGTGTGGGTTACACATGCATTACAGATAGGGTGACCAGATGCCTCGATTTTACAGGGACAGTCCTGATTTTTGGGTCTTTTTCTTATATAGGCTCCTATTACCCCACCCCCAGTCCCGATTTTTCACATTTGCTGTCTGGTCACCCTAATTACAGGTATAATTAAGCCTGGAAAGGAGGAGGAGGTGGGAAAAACAGAGACAGAAAAGGTTCTGTGGCGTACAGAGTTAAGGATATGCTTGCTTGCTTAACCCCAATAAACATCTAATTGTCTGCACATCAGATTTCTGGTCTTCTGCTTTCCATCTGCATGACAGGAACCAGGAGAGAGCGAAGAGAAAGCCCTTAACACAATACACAAACTTTTTTCATACATACTTTTTGTTCTTCTCTTTCTGCAGCAAGGTTACATCTTTCTAGTCCACAGGCTCTCAAAAAATCTCGCACATAGCCAAATATTGTTCCAACGCCAAAGCCCAAATAAGTCAAAACGGCAACATACATTGGTGCTTGTTCAAAGTGTTCATTAAATGGCCTTTTGTAGAGACCTCCATTTGATATGCCATTTTTCTGAAAATGCAAAATAAGAATTTGTGATTAAAACATTTCAACTGGCCTTAAAACCAAAAATAATTTGCTTCAAGACCTCAGTTTTTTAGACGCAATCTCTTCCTATAGAGTAGCAGAGGTATATCATCATAGCTTTAGACTCATTAAATACCCTAAATTTAAGGAGGATTACTTCTTATGCTGTAGTCATCGTTATAGGTTCTAGGAATAAGATAAGCAATAACAGGGGGTAACCTGGGCTTGTTCCTTGAGTTAGCTTACAAAATTGAGATTGCAGGACATGCCAGTGTTGAAATCAAGGGCTGTTATTTGTGTCCATTTAATAAAATTCAATTTTTCCTGTGTATAGAAAAGATACTTCCACTGGATACTGATTGAAGGCTTTGCAGGCACCAAGAGAAAAGCATAGATCCATTTAAAAAAATAGCGGAAAGGGCAAAAATCAATAATGGTGCTAATGCTGCTGATGCTCAATTTTATTTATGAAAATGTTATAATTTTTACTTGAAAGAGAGAGAGAGAGAGAGAGAGAGAGAATGAATTCTAGCTATATACACATATAAATATATTTTATATACACACACAAGCACTGATTTGCTCTTGAGGAATTTGTCTCTACCTCATATTGGGATTGTAAGGTTACAATCCAATCCTTTGTTTATAAATGTAACAAATTTTGGGTCACAAGTCACTGAATTACTAAACATCCAAGATGAAGGTTTGACAGGCTAAATCAATACTAATCAAAATTGATGTAGAAACATGATCAGAAATATGGATCTTATCAATACCTACAGCATCTATCTGTGTTGCTAAGAGTATGGAAATTCAGAAGGATATTTAGCATGTAGTGTGGCGGTGTGACCTCCCTTCCAGCCAGAAGGGGAGGAACCACCCTCCGTGCACAAGTGGGCGGAACCAGGCCTGACTCGCTCCTCCCACCGGAAGTACACCACTGGGACAGGAAGTATAAAGGCAGGGCTGCCCGCTCAGTTCAGGCCAAGACACCAAAGGAGGCAGCCCAACCCTGCTCGCTCCCAGATGCTGATCTGTTGCTGAACCCAGTGATGCCCTGCCCACTGGGGAGCCTGTTCCTGCCACGGACCTGCTGGGATTGCTACAGGCAACCTACCCAGAGGAGATGGAGGATGCCTGTTGTTCCACGTACACCCCAAGGGGAGGGGAGAAAGTGGCCCAAAGACAGCTGACCTTAGACTGGCTGCAGCTTTGCCTGAGGCACGGCAAACGTGTTACAGTTGGGATCCCCACTGACCCAGTGGCAGACCACTCCACCACTGTTAGGGCCCTGGGTTGGGATTCAGTGGAGTAGGGTAGGCCCAGACCCTACCAGCCACCCCACCCCTGGGGTGGCAGCCTCCCCTCACCAGGCCCAGTGGCCTGTGCCCATCGGTTGTCTGCTGGAGCCAGGATGTCCTACCCCTGGGGTTTCCCCTGGCTCTGCCACAAGAGCCCAGAACTGATTGACTACTGGGTTTGCTCGGTCTCTGCCTCAATAGGCCAGCGCTAATTGACTGGTGGGGTTGCTCTGCCCTGGGCCAAAGGGCTTGGAGCTACTTAATGCCAGTGTTGGCCCGAGCCCCTGCCCCAAGGGCCTCGAGGCCATAGACTAAGGTGGGTGCAGCCCCTGCTTGAAATGTCCAAGGGCCCTAGACGGTTGGCTGCACAACCGTTAAAGTGGTCAGGACACTAATGTCTACGCTGATTCCCCTGATGCGAGGCGGCGGCCCCGATGACGAAGTGAGGCAGTGTAGCCTCCCTCCAACCCAGAGGGAGAGGGACAAGTGCCCACCACTAAAAGCCTCAAAAGTGTTTAGTGAACTGGAAGAATAAAAAAAACACAAACATAAAGCATATTCCCGCTCTGTCAGGTTTAAATGGTGCAAAGTGTTCTGCATTCTTCAATGTATGTAAAGTGTTTATTGTATCAGTCTTTGAGATGGGTTATTTGTTCCTCATCCCAGGATTACACATTGCCAATATTGTCTTATTCAGAACTGGATCATTTACTGCGTTGCAGTTCTCAACAGTAATCAAACAGAATCACGTCTGTAGCTCTCTTATGATGGTTGAAGCTATTGTACCATGGTACCATCCACTCCAGTGTGGTCACATAAGTGAGTCAGCTGCACATTGTGATTAACTGTGTGAAAATTAAAGGACAAGTACTGAGGTTTGGCCTCCAACCACGAAGGTCAGCCTTTGCAACACCAATGGAGATCTCCATGCCATGTCTTGACATTGATAAAGGCTACCACAAACTAAGGGGGCTACATGATGTGCACAGATGATCTAAGTGAAAACATATTTCTATTGTCATCTTATATCCCAGAGCAGGGACACAAGGATAGCAGCTTTGAAGGAGCCATCTTCTCCTTCACCCACAGCTGTGGGATTATATTTAAAACAGTAGTGTGACAGTTCAGATCCAATGTCATGCAGCTTTTCACATCTCCAATTCTTTTCCTCTGTGCTGCAACTCCACTGCTTCATACTAGTCTGGGTCCCTCCAAAGTTGACCCATCTCCAAGCTGGCCTGAACACAATCACAAAATATGAAAGAGAAAACATCTAGGAGAAATGATCTAGTAGGAAATGGGAATATTCAGCCACTGGTAGAGAACACATTGACTAAAGCGCCAACCCAGAGGAGAAATGACCCAGGGCAGTCTTTCCTCAGTGGGGGTGAGGTCTTAGTGGCAATTTGTTTCTAATTTGCCTCCATCACAACACCCTTCACTAATTTAATAAAGAATTCTGCCCCCAAGCAAGTCCACTGTTGCTTCCAGGAGATCAGAGCTGTGAAGAAATGAAAAGGTTCCTGTCTCTTCTACTTATCTTGTGCAGTGTGCACTCCGAGTGAGAGATTGTTTTATAGACAGGCGTATCTCAGAGAGCCCAAGCAGTCTTGTCACAAGAAATCTGGTCCTTTTATCTGACTAGAGAGCTCCTACCCAGAGAGATTACATGCTCTGTAGTGGAGAAGAACTTCAGGCAATCCACTGGGCAGCAGGGGCCCTATACGATCCATTCCTTGGAATCCCATTCATGCTGGTCAAACAAGCTCTGTTCAAATGGCTACATGCCATGAAGGGCTCTAACTGAGACATTACTTGAAATCAATAGGGCTGTGATGCCAGGTAGTTAAGCTGGACATCAGCCAGGAACATTGTCTTCTCCAAGTTCTTATGGCCTTCTGTTCCAAGGGTCACTGTGGTGGTTGAGGTTGGGATGGAATGTAAAATACTCAAATGGCAGGTAAGTATCTTCAGAGGCATCTCCAGCCACTTGGGCAGTGATGGGAGATTCCAACAGTGAGAGGCAAAGATTTTGCAGCATTCCTCAGATCTGCAGGTCCCCTGCTCTCTCATCCGGAATCCTCGACTTTCGTTTTCATTGTCCCCAACCCAAATGTCAGTCAGAGGCAGTCCTAATCTTTTCTCTTGATACAGGAGTAGTGGCTCCTACAGAGCCCACTGTACTGTGGGCCCATGCACCACTAGTAATACTGGGGTTGGATTTATCTCGCCTGGCTTGTATCACACACATACACAAACAAAAGACTTCATGGCTAAAAATTCAGGCCAGGTCCTCAGCTGGTGTAAATCAGCCTACCTCCTTTAAAGTCATGGAGCTAGTCTGATTTACATTAGCTGACGATCTGGCCCTCATTCAATAGTTTCACACTATTCTTTGCTGCGAGTATAGTCTCAAACAAACATTACAATACAGGCATTAGACAAGTGCAGAGTTATGAAACCTTTTCTGCAATGTACGAACACAGCAAGGCTTGTAGAATTAGAAAGCTGTAGACAAGCCCATGTTGACATGGTGCGGCAAATCATGCCAGAGGGGAGTGATTTGTAAAGTGCATTAACGTGCTGTGCTCTAGCTGCCCCGTGTAGTTCCTGCTGGTGCACTCTAAATGATACTTCGTTCATGTAAATGTAGTCCTGTTTGAAACTGGGTACCTTTTAGAGTGTGCCGGCAGGGTCTACCAGGGGCTTTTAGAGCAGATGATGTTAGTGCTCTTTGCAAATCACATCCAGGGGTGAAAGTAACTTACAGGACTTACCGGTAATGCCAGAGTCCTGAGGGGGGCATGGCCTCATCCAGAAGAGGCATGGCCTCTCAAGATTTAAAGGCCCTGGGGAGCCAGCTGTGGCTAGGAGACCCAGAGCCTTTAAATCAACCAGGGGCACCCAGCTGCAGAGTGGCTAGGAGTCCCCTGGGGCTCAGGGGCAAATTAAAGGGCCCAGGGCTCTGGCTGCCAGGGGGAACCCCAAGCTTTGCAGGGCCAGGGTAGGGATTTAAAGGGCCCAGAGCTCCTGCCACTCAGGGAAGCCCGGAGCTCTTTAAATCCTGGCCCCAGCCCGGCCACCAGAGCCGTGGCTGGGATTCAAAGGGCTCTGGGCTGCCTGCAGCGACAAGGAGTTCTGAACCCTTTAAATCCCAGCCCCAGCCCTGCTGCCAGAGCCGCGGCCGGGATTCAAAAGGCTCTGGGCTGCCCGCAGTGGCAGGGATCTCTGAGCCCTTTATATCTCAGCCGCGGCCAGGATTCAAAGGGCTCTGGGCTGCCCGCCCGCAGTGGCAGGGATCTCTGAGCCCTTTATATCTCAGCCGTGGCTGGGATTGAAAGGGCTCTGGGCTGCCCGCACCCGCGGGCAGCCCAGAGCCCTTTCAATCCCCACTGTGGAATTCAATGCGGTTCAGCATGGCGTACTGGCTCTTGCTGGTACGCCGTACTGGACCGTACCGGCTTACTTTCACCTCTGATCACATCCCTTTGCAGTGCACTTTGCTGATGCCGGAGACAAGCCTTAATTCCTTCCTGCCTACTTTCATTTTGCATTTCTCACTTTATTTACCCATGCCTCACACAGCAGAGCAAAGTTCACATGATTCCCTCTCAGAGTAAGAGCTGCTGGACTCTAACAATTACTTCTCTCCCACTCATTCCAAACAATACCCTCAACTGCAGGTGTCTGCAGAATCACTTGACGCTAGGCCCATTCCTCATATGTTTTGAAACTTGTGATGCTTATTAAAGACAGAGAACATATTGTTGTGTAACTTTAAAAAAATCTCACTGGTGATTACATGAGAATCACAAAACTCTTGGTGTTTGCAAGCCGTTTCAAAATGACAGAGGTAAAAGAGCTGCATTCACAACTCCCCTACAGCAAACCTGAATTTCCCCCCATAAGTCTTGGGTAATTCATGGGAGCAGCTAAGCTATATATAAAAAAAACCTTTCTAAAGTAAGAAACTTATACGACACAGTACTTCAGAGGCAAGCAAGCATCCACAATAAATGCAATCTCTCCTTTTCCTTCCATTTCAATTGCATTTTTCCAAATATTTTTATTGGATCGCAATGCATTTTTAGTGGCATGTGCCCTATCTATAAGAACACTTAAAAAAAGGAGAGACATCACATTTTGTCAGTATTTCTGCCTTTCGCAGACAGTATGTTATCTTGTTATGAACAAGTCTTATAAATCAGGGTTGTCATTTTATTTTGGATTAAAAACAATGCCCAAGAACCACCACCATCTTTAATACCAGAGAAGCTAATTCTCACACTATTGCAAGCGTTGCCTTTTCAACACTTCTGCCCCAGACCAAGCTGAAACCCGCTATATTGGCTAAGGATCAGCCTGCCCTTTGAAGACTAGATATCTTCAATTAATCTGTGCAAGGGATCTCTGTCATCTCTGCCAAGGCATTTTAATGCCACCCATAAATGCTACCAGTAGTATCCAGTCTACTAGTCAAATAACCAAGGGTTAGATTCACAAAGGCATGTACGTGTGGCAACACTGAACTTTGACATGTCTCTTTTTCAGCGACCTATAAAATCACTGCCATTCATGAAGCCTGAGTTAAGCACTTAAGCTCTCTATACAATAAATGAGACAAGATAAGCACCTAAAGACTGGGATTCACAAAAGTCAGCATGCTACGGAGTTCCCAACTTAACTTAGCCAGTGGGAGATGCCAACATGTCCTAAGCATTGCCCCCTGAAGGAATTCGTTGCCCATGTCTGGGATGGAGGGAGACACCTTAAGTGACACACAGTTAACAAAGGACAGGCATCACCAATCTTATAGGGCTTCATCAGCTTGGCTGAAGATAATAGACACAGATTACTTAAAGACAGCATCACTACATAATTGAACCCTTTAAATAGTCTCTATGCAACATCAATGTTAGTAATTCAACAAAGAAAGAGCAAAGCTACTGCACTGATGTTGGAACACATAAAATAATGGTTAAAGAAGGATTACTTTAGTCACAAAGTGGATTATGGCCTGGATTTGCTAATGCAAATCATTTTTCCTTAATTGATGCTAGACCTCCTGCATGGCTGTTGGCAGGTAGCTATAGATGGAAAGATAATACAGTATTCATCTTACAAGCAGGGCATCATCATTTCAATGTTATGCTTTTGGACTTTGAAATGTTCCCAGCACATTTTATAATCTAATGAACGTTGTATTGGCATACCTGGTTTAAAAATTTCCTCTCATTTGTCTATTTGGTTGTAGGTTCTACAATGTTTGGTCAGCATTTGCAGAAGCAATGGGACCTCCTCTCCTCATACTGAAGGAAACAGGGCTGGTTATCACAACTCTAGTGTCATTTATGTAGATGAGAAAAAGAGCTCTCTACAAACTATGTCTTGTTTAGAAGGGATACAATCTGATCCAAAAAGAGATGAAACACTCTAATTTCCCTCAACTGACAGATATAATGTAGATCTGCTAATCGCTAGGATCTGTTGGTTATTACAGGAAATTGATCAAAGACTATGTGAATCTGGTTGATCTATTTTTAGCTTTCAGTAGGGAGAACACAAAATTCAAGAGGGATATGCAACATCAAGAAATATTTGATGAAAACAATAAATCACATGATTTCTATGTCTGTTCAGAATTTCACAGGTTTCAAGAAGTCGTTCCAAATGCACACAGACACCTATGACAGTGCATTCCTATGGTAGAAGGCTGATGAGAGGACAGTGATTATTACTGATGTAATCCAAATGCTATATGAGAGTGAGCTTTCTCAGTCAGAGGCAGAATACCTGGGGCTTAGATAGACATTTCCTCCCTAGCACTGAAGGAAAACATTTATAGCTCATCACTGTCTGAAGTGACTGATGATAGTTCTGTTCCGTAAGGAAAACCATCACGATGCAGATTGAGTTTCAAGGAATTTGATGTGGATCTACTTAAATTTTCTAGGACAAAGGCCGCACCCAATACCTTCCCTAGAAACCTATTCCTTGATATCCTTAAGAAATAGTTTAGTTCCACAACAAGTAGGGATTGTAGGTCTGAATCTTACGTGATCAGGCATTATCCTCCTTGAAAGCAAAAGAAAACAAAAAACCTTAAATAACTTCAATCAGAAAACCCAATGATTAAAAGTGTTATTGACACAGCTCCACATGCTTCCATTGATCTCCACTAGTACTGCTTAAAAGATGAGGTATCTTTTAATGTAATGACATGGAATCATTTCTGATACAATTACCCAAGATGTCAGTTTAAATCAGATATGCCAGACTCTTTAACAGGAATACCATTAATAAGGCTATACACAACCGTGGGATCAACGCTGCTGCGATTGATGCACCTGGGGTTGATTTAGCGGGTCTAGTGAAGACCCGCTAAACCGATGGCAGAACGCTCTCCGGTTGACTCTAGTACTCCACTGGGAATGAGAGAAGTAAGTTAAGTTGATGGGAGAGCATCTACCATTGACCCAGGATGGTGTCATCACTGCAGTAAGTCGACCTAAGCTACGTCAACTCTAGCTGCGTTATTATCATAGCTGGAGTAGTGTCATTTAGGTCAACTTCCCGCAGTAGTGTAGACATAGCCTAAATTAGGGATGATCATAGAACTGTTGTATCTACAAGTTGCCAAAACAAGAGTTACAGCAGCAGGTATTTTGACTAGGAACAAGAAAGTATCATTGACTCATGTCCTAGACAGCGAAGCTCAGTCAATAAAAAACAGATTCATATATGGTCACAGTATGTCTACAGTGCCCTTGACTGTAAGAGAACGGTCCCTGCTGAATGCTCAGAGAAAAAATATACCTAATAGAGAAATAGCCTATATAGACTAAGGGTAAAATTTTCAGAAGTGCCCAAGTGACTTAGGAGCCGAAAACATACATCAATACAGCAAAAAAAAGACCCGTGGCAGTGAGTATCGGAGCCTGGATCAACTGACTTGGTCTCGCACAGCAGGGCTGAAAATAACAGTGTAGATGTTCAGACTTGGGCTGGAGCCCAGGATTTCAAACCTCTTAAGGGGGACGGTCTTGAGTCTGGGCTTCAGCCCAAACATCTAGATGGCTATTTTAGTCCTGCAGCATGAGCACTGTGAGCCTGAGTCAGGTTCTGAGACTCATTGCTGAGGGTTTTAATGAGATTTAGGAGCCTACCTCCCTTCAATAATTTTGAAAAATGTTACCCTAAGTGAACAGTATTAATTGTTTGCTCTGGCGCATCAAGTTTCTGCAAGCAACTCTTCCTCTGAACTTCCCACAAGGACAAATTTCATACGGGAATACCCTTTGCTAGTGAACTTTAAATCAAACTACAGCCAAACTTCTGGGCACACAGTACAAACTCATGAAAGCATATGCCTTCTGAGGAATCAGACAGAAAGGTGTGAATAGTACTTACACAGGGAATTGTCATATTAATCGGGACCTGTCATTTCTACAAATTGCTTTAGATTTCAACACTTTTCCATAGTCCTGCACAAATGATAATCCAGCATATCTACTATATGGTAGAATTATTCCAGATCCACTTAATTCAGTCTTGAGAAGTGTCCTGAACATGAACCATTCTACTTAATACTAGGAACCTAGGGATGAATGACTATCATGCTAGAAATGTCTTGGACCAGTTCCAAATACAAAAGGTATCATTAGAATATGTATCCGGGAGAGAAGCTGTTTTGAGTGTAAATAACTCAGTATGAGGTATAACTTATTTCAACTCCAACACAGCTATAGTTGTACTGCAGCTCCCTTTCACGCCATCACAAGTATATTATATTATATTGAATTATATTGAATAGTTATTTGAGTGAAGATGCTACTGTCTACAGAAAATGCTCGAGTATATAATACTGAATTTGGGACTTGGCACTTCTCCCAGTAAAATACATGGGAGTTTTGCCACCAACCCCATTGGGTGGAGGAGCAACCTCCTACTCTCTTACAACACTTTGCAATCTTCACAATGAGAGATTTGAGATTTTCCAGCCAGGAATAAGATAGCTGTATCTGTCAGAACAAGTGCCTTCGCTCTGTTGAAATGTACAGCTGAATTCAGACATGGAGACTCTATACTAAATTCATCAAAGTAACTGAGGAGGTAGCTCATGGAGCCTGTCCCCAAGCTTCTACCTAGTGCTTGCTAGTTAGAGTGGCCTTTCCCTCTCCTTGCATAGATTGCCTCCTGGATTCTTTTTTGTGACACATTGTGCCTCCACCCAAGATGGTTCTTCACTGGACTGGAACACATGGGGTGCTGTGCTTTTGGAAAACGAATGATGCTGCTAATGGGCATGGGAGTATAAAAGCCAGCACAGAATGAAACTATGAAGTACATCAACAGAAACCCCAGCAAAGAAATGACACATCCAAAACTAACAATGCAACAAAGAGGGACTTTACTGGGAGCAGGAATATAGGACCTGGAAAGGAAAGGGTTAACTAATAAGTACTACAGCATCAACAAATCAATCAGTTTCCCACCTCACCACACTCACAATTCTTCCTGATCCCCAGCTCCCTCCTGGCTCCATTCCAGGCAGGTAGTACATGAAGTATGATCTGCAGACAGGTGCACAAAGAACATTTGCTCCCACCCACCTATGGGGCCCCTCCCTTTGCTCTTCTCCTTCCTCACAAGGCCCTGTCCCCTGGCCTGGCAAGAAGGTAAAAGGCCATGGTAAGAGCTGTGCAGGGAGCCCAGGATACTGTGGAGAGCCCTGGACCCTCCACCTGTCCTGGGACACGGGGTGGGGGCTGCTCTTGGGCATCCCAGCCCTCTGACCAAGACACGTGCAGGGTCTGGGGCTCCCCACAGCTCTTACCATAACCTAGGGCAGTAGTGAACATTTGGAGGGGCATGGCAGGGTCCAGCATTGCTCTGCCTCCAGCTCTGCTCCAGCCCCAACCCAGCCCTGCCCACAGCCCCAGCTGTGACTCTGCTCCTGGACACACCCCTACTCACCGCCCCCGGCCCCATTCTTGGCCCCAGCTCATTTGTCTTGTTTGCTCCTGCCAGTTGATCACCAGTTGGCAAGAGCAAATGGGACAAATGCCCAGTCTTGCCAAAAAAGAGCTTGGGGTGGGGGTGAGTGGCAGGGCTCAGGCCAGCCCTAAGCGGGAGAGGAAGGGGGCATCATCGAGTGGCTCAGTCAGACCTGCACCGGGGAGGGGAGAGGGCCAGCTCTGTGCGGGGGGAGGGAAGAGGGGCTTGGAACAGTTCCAGGGGGGAGGGGGAAGTGAGGGGTTCGATCCAGTCTGGCACAAGGCAGGGAGGGGGGCCCTCACTCCAGTACAGCCGGGGAAGGGAGAGGGCCCTCAGTCTGGCATGGTGCGGTGTTCAAGTGATCAATTCAGCCAGCTCTCCCAAGGGATGGGAAGAATATTGCTCATGTTTCCACAGGCTTCTGGCTCGGCTGGAGCAGGGGCCTCAGAGGGAAAAGTTCCAGCCACTCCTATGGGGCCCCCGGGCATGGGCTCTTTTGGCCCGTGCAGTAACCTGCCACTGTCTCTGAGTCAGGCTGATGGGCTGATCAGCTCTGGCTCATTACTGGCCCAGCAAACTGCTTGTCCAGGTCATCCCATGCAGAACCCTCCAATTAAAAAAAAAAAAAAAAAAAAAGGCTCCAAAGTTGATCCTGGCAATTACAGGCTGGTAAGCCTGACTTCAGTACCGGGCAAATTGGTTGAAACTATAGTAAAGAAACAAATTGTTAGACACATAGATGAACATAAATTGTTGGGGGAAAGACAACATGGTTTTTGTAAAGGGAAATCATACATCACCCATCTGCTAGAATTCTTTGAGGGGGTCAACAAGCATGCAGACAAGGGGATCCAGTGGATAAAGGGTACTTAGATTTTCAGGAAGCCTTTGACAAGGTCCCTCACCAAAGGCTCTTAAGCAAAGTAAGCTGTCATGGGATAAGAGGGAAGGTTCTCTTGTGGATTGATAACTGGTTAAAAGATAGGAAACAAGGGGTAGGAATAAATGCTCAGTTTTCAGAATGGAGAGAGGCGAATAGTGGTGTCCCCCAGGGGTCTGTACTGGGACCAGTCGCATTCAACATATTCATAAATGATCTTGAAAAAGGGGTAAACAGTGAGGTGGCAAAATTTGCAGATGATACAAAACTACTCAAGATAGTTAAGTCCCAAGCAGACAGCAAAGACACTGAACAATAGTGACCAGTGGCGCTGGAACAGGGGAGGGAAAGTGGGGACTTGATACCAGTCAGCTCTGTGTTCTTGGAGAACCAGGGTGCAGTGTCCAGCCTGACTCATGAAAGACACCCCTTGCCCCAGGTGACCAGATGTCCCGATTTTATAGGGACAGTCCCGATTTTTGGAGCTTTTTCTTAACATAGGCTCCTATTAACCCCTCCCCCCTGTCCTGATTTTTCCCGCTTGCTGTCTGGTCACTCTACCTCACGCCCAGCCTCTGCTGCCTTAAACAAAACCCATCAGAGGAAAAAACTTGCAGAGAGCAGTGAAGGATGTTGGGAGACAAACCTAGACCCCTCCTGACAAGGGTGACAAGATTAAGACATCTCCATTAGCATACAGAATGAAGAACAGAGACAACTCCCCATGCCTCATCTGCATGAAAGATGGGACAGGGAGACATCTCAATTTGCATACAAAATGGATAACAGAGAACCGCACTGAACTCTGGGACCAGAAAAGCAGGGACGCACTGCATCTTGGGAATCTCTGCTCCAGATGTTAATGAACCTATGCCTGCACACACCCAGCTCAACAGTTATCAGACCAATTCTAGTAATGAATCCTTGATTGATATCCAAAATTCTGAAGCAGCCTAGTTGCATTATGAGCTCCCTGGAAGAAAACACCATCTATAGCCAAGAGTGATCAGCTCCTATTGTCTAGCCTAAAGAAAACCCTTGAGTCATCAGTTTACCTATAAACAAATCTAGTGTTCTCCCTTGAACCATGGTATTTTCTCAGCAAAAATCCCTACTCACCCTCTAGTCAGGGTTCTGATGCTTAGATCCAAACTATGCGTCAGTTCCACTGGGACTCCATCTTCTCCTGACTGATTGTGCTGGAGGCTCTGCCTGTCTCCAGCACTCAGGACCATGACCTACCACCATCACCTGGGAACCCTGACCAGTTCAAGCCACATGGAGTGGTGAGAACTCCCTCTTTCTCTCCCTCTGTTTTCCATTCTCTGTTATGTTGGTTTAGCCCTCCTTGTGTAGCTATCACTATTATTCAATAAATAACTTTTACGATTAAGTTGGTTGCTTCTCTCTCTCTCTGAATTTTACTCTTGTGTTCTTAGCTTCCCCCATTCAGTGTGCAGCAATGCTTCTTTTACCTAAGCTAAAGATCCCTGCAGCATCCAAAATACTGTGGGGGTTTGCTCATCAAGTAGGTTACTGTCAGTACAATTGTGATGTGAGAGTGGGGATAGGGATGTGCTGAATAAGGGTAACAGCCTGAAAGTGCTGCTTGACCCAGTTCATCGAGCCCAGGGGCATATAAGGAGAGGCGGCTTGAAAGTGCAGCTTCCTCCAGCCCAGTGAGTCCAGAGACATATAAGGGGTCAGCTTGACAGTGCGATTTGACCCGGTCCACTCAGACTTGCTCTGTTAATGTGTGTTTGTGTGTGTGTGTGTGTTCATCTGGTTCTGCGGCTGGAGGAACCCAGCCCTGCGGATCCTAGGGACTTTCAGAAGGGAGAAGTAGACCTTCATATGAAAACACAAGTGACACAAGCAGTACATTGATAGAATTACAGAACTCCCCACCCACCCCCAGAAGAGTAACTCGAATAAATGAGCATATCCCAAAGTAACGGGCAAATCTGGTAACAGGCCTAGCCTGTTCACTTTTCACAAGAGTGGACCCCTCCTCATTCCCCTCTTCTTCCCCCCCTGAGGCTCCACCTCCTTGCCAGGCCAGTGTGGAGCTCAGCCGGGGAGCCCAGGAAATTATTGGAGCCATGGCAGACCTTCTACCTGCCCGCAATGCAGGGGGTGGAGGGGGCTGAGATCCCCGCCATGCCCCTGCCCCCCAGGCTCTTCGCCCTCCTGGCTGGTGGAGGGTCCTCGACTCCATGCCAGCTCCCCACAGCTGCCCACACAGCTCTCCCCCAGGAGCGGCGCCAGGGTTTTTGGTGCCCTAGGTGGGGGTCCTTCCGAGCTCCCGGTCGTTGGCAGCAATTCTGCGGTGGGGGGTCCTTCCGCGGCTCCGGTCTTCGGGGCACTTTGGCAGTGGGTCCCAGAGCGAGTGAAGGATCCTCCGCCGAATTGCCGCCGAGGGTGGCAAAATGCTGCCACCCCAAATCCTAGTGCCCTAGGCTACCGCCTAGATCACCTAAATGGAAAAGCCAGCCCTGCTTTCCCCGACCCGGCTCTGGTGCGTGCGTGTGCGTGGGTGCCTCAGAGCCTCAGGCTGGCCATAGTAGAAGCCAGACAGGCAGTTGTGAGGAACCGTGGCTCAGATCCTCCACCTGTCCTGGGTGAGGGGTCTGGGGGGGCAGGGACACAGGCCGGGGGCTGCTCGGGTCCCCCACCCAGGGCAGGTGGAGGATCCGCTGTGGCTCCCCACAGCTTCATGCCTGGCTTTTATCAAGGCTGCGCTGGGGCTCCGAGCCCGCCTCCCTGTCCAGCTGGAGCCAGGTCAGGGAGAGCCGCGCTGGCAGCTGTGAGGAGCCTAGGTCCCTCCACCTGCTCTGGTGAGTCTGTGCTACAGCTCCGGAGCCCTGCAGAGATACAAAATTTGTATCCGCATCCAGCTCCTATGCGCAAAAATGGTCCATAGATACCTGCAGATTTGCAGGGCTCTATAGATGGACCTTTGTTCTGACTCAGTATGGCCGTTCTTATTCACCTTAATGGGAGTTTTTAGTTCATTCTGACTCCAAGCATGCTGAGAAATGGAGTCCGATGGCTCTGGTACCCATTACTGTTTTAGTCCATAGAGTAGGACCCCCTAGAGGCTCAGTGCATTGTTCCTGAAGCTGGTAGACTAAGTAGGGGCTACCCTGACATTATGTCACTTGCACATTTATTTGATGAATTTCCACTTTTAGAAACAGAAAAGATAAAAATTATTTTGGCATCAACCTTCATTTGTGATAGAATGACCTTATTATTGATGAGTCAGTGGAAATCCTAGAATTACAGAGGACGAGCAATCAATTCAGAATCTGTTAAAAACTGAATATTTGAGGAGAACACAACATAAAGAAACATATTGATCTCTGCCTTTGTGGAAGAGTAGTGGCATCATAACTCTTGCACCAGCTAAAACAAACTCCTACATTCCATGCTGGAGGAATCCAAAAAACCCTACAACCCTCTATATCTACTAACAAAGACCCAGCAGGAATACTGCTGCGAATTGTAGCTATGTAATGCACTTTATTAGCCAAAAAGTAGGCAACTGAAACAAGAAAAAAAAATAGGTTTAGGAGAATTTACAGAACCTGTTTGATCTTCTAAATAGTGCTATCTTACAGAATCATTTGCCTGCCAGAACCCTGCTTGTTACAGACATTGGCCTAAAATAAGATAACCTTTATGAACCTGGTTATTACTCTCTGTGCTGTTTAGAACAAAATAAAGAGGAACCAATCCTGTCATTTTAAAATAGCAAGCATCTTTCTTTCCACTCAGTGGTCATTTGCAGTCTATTTCAGTCCTCATCCTCAGCAGCATTTCATCCTGGGAGCAATGTACCTCACATACAACATCACTGGGCTGGGTTCATTGCTATTATTTCCTCAAAGAAGTCTATTGTGTTACTACCAAAAGATTAAGAAGCTGCGAAATGAGTATCCGAAGGCCAGCATTGCAAATGACACCTCTTTTCAGGAGTATTATTAAGTCATCATAGTATAAGAAACACTTTGAAGAGGAACAGGTTTGCATGCAAAAATCATATAGATTGCACCAGTAGCATTTATCAGGAGCATCTGCTATGTAGCCACCTTCATCAGATGAGATAGGAAATATTTGCCACCAAACAGGGCCATTTCAGAAGAGGTTTCATTCCACAGAATGATGAAAGTTTGCCTTCTAGAAGGAGGACCAGAAATTATGTTTTTGAATGCAGAAGATATCTTCTTTCTTAATACTATCTGAGTATAAATTGTATAGGCCAAAAGACAACAGTTGGTGGGGGAGAGGGGGAAGAAGCAGATTAAGCCCTATCGCTCAAAAGAACTTCAGCTTGTTCAGTTCCGTGATGTGTGATATTGACATTATTATTCTCAGTTCAGAAAGTGTCTCCCAGAAATTCTGTCATTCGGGAAATTGTTATATCAGTTTTATGAGACATGGAATCTATGAAAAGTTGACATTTGATTTGGCAAGTTGCAGAATGTGACTGAATGGACAGACACTTTATGATGCTCTAATTCAGTGTTACTAAATGGGGACAGTCTGAATTCTTGACAAAGACATGGCATGATCCACTAATTCAGTTACATGCAAGTTGCCAAGACGGCTAATGGCATCTTGGGCTGTATAAGTAGGAGCACTGCCAACAGATCAAAGGACATGATCGTCCCCTCTATTAGGTATTGGTGAGGCATCATCTGGAGTACTTCTGTCTAGTACTGTGTCTAGTTTTGGGCCCCACACTACAAGGAGCACGTGGAAAAATTGGAAAGAGTCCAGCAAGGGGCAACAAAAATGATTAGGGTGCTAGAGCACATGATTTATGAGGAGAAGCTGAGGGAACTGGGATTATTTAGTCTGCAGAAGAGAAGCATGAGGAGGGATTTGATAGCTGCTTTCAACTACCTGAAAGGGGGTTCCAAAGAGGGTGGATCCAGACTGCTCTCAGTGGTAGCAGATGACAGAACAAGGAGTAATGGTCTCAAGTTGCAGTGGGGGAGGTTTAGGTTGGATATTAGTAAAAACTTTTTAACTAGAAAGGTGGTGAAGCACTGGAATGGGTTACCTAGGGAGGTGGTGGAATCTCCTTCCTTAGAGGTTTTTAAGGTCAGGCTTGACAAAGCCCTGGCTGGGATGATTCAGGATCCTTTGTCTCTCCAATGTTTAGTAACATATCATATCTGCTGTGCTTATATTTTCTCAGAATAGAAAACAATTTATACTAATTATTCATCATAACATCAAGTACAACCAGAGTATTTGTGGCCCACAAATTATATAGAATTGCTCTGTGAACTGCTGAGCTCTTACTTTTTTGGTTCTGCTCTGAGCAAGGGGTTGGACTAGATGACCTCCTGATGTCCCTTCCAACCTTGATATTCTATGAAGTTAAGTCATTATGACTCAGCAAAACACTTCACTTGGCCAGAGAATGCAGTAGTATAAAATGCAGCTCCTTACAGTGCTTTTTCCTCAAGGAGAAACTTTTACAGATTAAAAAACTGATGCTACACAACAGGCTGGAATGGTTGAATCATCAGTGGATTCCAGGGCTTCACCCATGGTATTATGCATAGGCCTGAAACAGAGCCAAGATTCTGCACTGATGACAGGTAGAAAAATAGTTTAATGGTAACAGATGCATATGCTTTTCCAGGATGGATGTATCTCTGGAGCTCCTGGGGCATGGCAAATAGACATCACAATCTTCAATCTTGACAATTTAAAATTACAGAAGCCTTCTCAAGGTAGCATTTGTCACTGACAGAGTAAAATAGCAATTTTGAGGAAAGTTATCAGCAGCTCTTAATGCACCAGGAACATGTATAGACTCACAGACCTCAACTATTCCCTTCACGTTGTCAATCTCATTTTTATGTTGGCATCAAAATAATTGGAACATCATCTTAGGGATCTGAGAGTCATGCACAGACTAAACAAAGCAGGAGTCACTGCAAAGCACCAATGATCATGGATTGTAATGCTCTACAATGACAGCTGAGTAGGTTACTTTATTCTGGCCATCTTTAGTAATTTACTAGGACTCAAGATTCCACAGTGTTTATTGTGCAGTGCTACATAAATCCAGGAGTGTGAGCTTTGCTTCAGTTGTATTATCCAAAACACAAAGCAAAAACTAGACTGGAAAAATCCACTCACCCATATGAGTATGAATCTTTTCTGGGCAAGTGCCATCAATTTTTGTGTGCTAGGACAGGGCTAATGGCACCAAAACATGGAATGCTGTCGAGAGCTCAGATAAATTCATTTATTGGGGATAAGGTAACTTAGCAGGGCAGAGCATTTTGAGAAAACTAACCCAAAATAGTAATTATGGGTTGCCTCAGCTATTCACATATGTACTGGTCATAGAGTATGTCACAATGGCACAAAGTTTAGAGAAGCATTTGCTCAACACCTTCAACAATTGCTTGTTGGAACAGCTAGTTCTGAAACACACAATAGGACCAAATTAAGAGCCACCTCTCATAAGTAAGAGACAGGAATTTGTTGAAACAGTACTGATAGTTGGGCAATTAAGTAACAACGCCTATAGCACAATTAAAGTTCATCATCCATGGAAGACACATCATACCAAGAACTATTTTAAGAAAAACCACCCTGGATAAGTATCAGTGGTCCATTTAATATCCTGTCATCAGTAGCGGCCACTATCAGCTGTTTCAGACAGAGGTGCAAGAAATCCTGCTGTAGGTGGTTACTATAACAGCACTGGATATTCTTGTTCTCCATATAAATGTTTAATCATCAATGTTATCCTTTGTAAAGAGTTCCACAGGTTAATTTTGCATTTGATAGATAATTTTTAAAAAACCTTTATATTAAGTCAAAGTTACAATAAAATATTAATATACTACATCATATATTACTTATTAAGGAACAAGTTAATAGTCCAAGAACCTGGTAAAGTTTCTGGCTTTCTGAATTTTTCACCTTTCAATTTCAATGGATGGCCTCCTGGTTTTATACTATGTTAAAGGGGTGAACAGAAATTAATTTCCTATACTGTTAATGATTTTGTATACATCTATTATGGCCTCTCTCTAAGTTAAACAGTTCCAATCTTTTCAATTGCTCTTTATCTAAGAGGGTTTTTTTTCACACCTCTAGACAGTCTTGTCACCTGTCTCCGAACCCCCTCCACTTCTGCTATGCCTTTTTTTGAGATGGGTTGACTAGGATTAATTGCTTTATCTCAGGCGATAATATAATTCCTTATGCACTTTAGCATTTTATTTGCTTTTTTGATCGCTGCTGCACATTGGGCAGAGAACTTCATTGAGCTATCCATAAGGCAAAATTTGGAGATGATACAAAATTACTTAGGTTAGTTGAGATTACCGTAAACTGTAGAAAACTCTATTGGGATGTAATAAAGCTATGATAGGAGAATGAGCATGGCAAATGAAATTCATTGTTGACAAAAGCAAGGTAATACACATTGGAAGAAATAATTTGAACTCCTTATGATGCCTAGATTTTAAGGCCACAAGGGACCATCATGATCATCTAGTCTGACCTCCAGCACGTCATAGGCCACAGAACTTCACCCATCCACTCCTGCAATAGGCCTATAACCTCTGGCTGTGTTACTGAAGTCCTCAAATCTTGATTTAAAAGCTTCAAGTTACAGAAAAACCACCATTTACTCTAGTTCAAACTAGCAAGTGAGCTATGCCCCCTGCTACAGAGGAAGACAAAAAAATTCTAGGGTCTCAATACACACTGTTGGGTCCTAAATGAATTGTAATCACTAAGGAATTTTTTTTTAAAGGCCTGGGTATTATTGTAAACAGCTCAGTTAAAACACCTGCTCAATACACAATGGTAGTCAAGAAAAGCAAACAAAATATTAAGATATACTATATAAAGAATTAGATAGAAAATAAGAAAATTCCTGTATTAGAAGGTTAAACCATTAGGGGTTGCTTGCACTTTCTTTTCAGTCATATAATATGAGTAGGCCAGAATCAGGATAGGCAGAATTTTGGTGTGATACAATATAGCAGTACTTATATTACAATGCTAGCAGTTACATTTTTTGTGCAACTTCACTTTTTTGTACAAGTTTTGCTTCTTATTAATCATCATTTGAAACTTGTGTAGCAGAGGTACAACTTTGCATCCTAATGGAAAACAGTTTCACATATTTTTTCTTCAGTGGAGGTTCATAAAGATTTGTTTGCTTAACTAACTTCAACAAAGTTCTGTGGTCACTAAACTTTTTCTTAGATACAATAGTTAACAAGAAGATAATGTTAAGGGTAAGTTACAACACCATAGTAAATTCTGGTCTCATAGCTTCTCTGAAGACCTCATTCCTCTGAACCAACATATCAGGAAAATAGAACATGTAGTTAAATATAATCCTAATGCACGTTGGTAAATAGTTTATCTTGGTAGAAGCAGACAAAGAGTGTGAAATTAGATTTTGAATGAGAGAGAATGTTGAGTTAAGACTCTACTATGGATTTGGAAAGCGGTCAGTGAACCTTCGGAGAAATCTAAGGCACAAAGTCTGATATTTTCTTTTATGCTTTATTGTTTGGTGATCTCCTAATGGAGAAATTCTATATAACTGAATAGGGATCAAATCTATAGGCTTCTTTAAATATTATTCTAACACTTTGTGGCGAGGCACCTCCTTCACTTTGCCAGCCTCAGCTTTTCTTCTTGTGGCTGTGGGGGCCAGGAGTAAATTAGTCCAACTCTGTTTTTTTTTTTCAATTTTTCACTTTGGTTTATTTTTCAACATTTACAAGAGGGGCCTCAGGGTAGGCTGTGTAGTTCTCTTAAGCAAAAAACCCAAACTCACAACACAAAGGAAATATATTTCCCTGCTCCCTCCCCAGGGCGTTGACTTATTACGCTGACTTCTGGATGCTAGCTCACCCCTAAACAGAAGTAAACTTTATTATTTCCCCTATAGGGAGGAGAAGAATCTTCCACTTAAAAGAAACCTTTACAGCTTGTTTTTCATTCCTCCTCCTCTCTCATCAGAATAGGCAATTTTAAAGGCCATCAGCAGCCCTTAATTGCACTCAGGTGTGTCTGAATAACCTGAGGTAACCTCTTTTCATAGAGAAAAGGGCATTCATTATTCTAGGATTGATCTACCTGCCTTTCACAACTCTCTGATTTGTGACACCTTATAGAAATAATCATATCCCGTCAATAGTTACTTTTTGATTTTAAAACAAAATCCTATAGAATTTTATGGTGCGGATATAATTCTGTATTAAATTTTGAAGGGTGCTCCAAAGGAACGATAGAAAGTTAGCTTTTATGAAATTAAAAAAAAAAAAAAAGGACTTTAACATGCTGATGTCTTTGAAACATACAGAGAATACATCTTACTCCCATCTCACAAGGCCCTTCCGTGACTCAAGGAGTCAGAATTCCAGAGCTGCACTGGTTTGTGGGGGAGATGCACAGTGGGGCCAGAAAGCTGCCACCCTGTGGTTCTCATGCAGATTTTCTGGTGTATTCAGCGCCTACCCAAAACCTAGACCCCTAGATTTATTTAAAGTTACTGGACCATAAAAGCTCAGTGAAAATCATTAAGTTTTCCAGAAATTATTACCTCAGGTGGGATGGTTTAGGCAGGCATGAAGTGGGCCAGGAGTAGAACTTCACAACCCCACAGACCCTAGAGATCCACTGGGAAGCAGCATTAACTCCTAAAAGGATAACTGCATGGATAGCCAGAGACCAGCTGGAATGAAAGTTGCTGGCCCCAACTCCATCCTCTCCTGCCTCCAAACTCTATGGATCTCAATTCCTGCTATGCACTCACAGAGGGACTTCTGCAGGATACCACAGAGGGCTCAGTAGTTCTACAGAAGAGGCACTACCTACTCCATGAGAGGAGTTTTCTATATTTGTGGAGACAGGGAGAATGATCTGGGCCTTACTAACTTCTGCTTGTGTCCATTTATTTGTAATACTTGAGTGAAAAACAATATTTATTAGCCATGACTAACCTCGAAGTAATTCACACAAAGTAATTCTTGCACTATGTCTCAATACTTCAAATTACTGTCCAAAGTTAGGTAAATCACAAGTATCTATTTTATGCAATCAATTCAGTAAAAATTGCTAAGTGACTATTTTGAGTTCAGTGCCAATGAATATGCTTTTAATAAGCTGCTCCAATAATTATGCAGGTTTCTACAACTACAAGAGTGACACTGGCATTCTCTTGCATACACCTCCAGCAATTACTACATTTGAAGAGACTAAACGTGAGTAAATATTCTGGGCAGGGCTACTCCACGGTAAACCTAGACTCCAGATATGGAAACGAATTGGGCCACCACCCCTACATGTGCCCTGATTCATCTGCAGACCCCTTCCCAATCCATGGCCCCATGTCTGTGCAGAGCCCATGGCTTGAGAGTGGGGGAGAAGGTGGAGAGCTCTGTAAAAGCAGCTGCACAGCTGAAACCTAAGAGGCAGGTGTGTGCAAGGAGAGAAAGAGGAGGTGGAAGGAGAGGCTAGCTGAAGCATGTTGCTTTGGCCCATCCATGACACCCTTTTAAATATCCAGCATGAAGCAGAGTCTCTTGCACCTGCTATTGAATCCTTTACCAATTTTAGTGGTTTTCAATCACATTTCTCCTCTTCTTCTACCCCAAAAATGCAGTTGCTGCACCTGGTGCTGTAAAAGAGGAAACTAACTTACTAAATAAAAGTTAAACAATGACCCTGACAACACACAACATGCTATTAAATGCACAAATAGGTTTATATTTAACACGTTAATTCTCTTTTATACATTAAAAAAAACCCACAACTTTACAAGCCATAGCTTTAGTGCAAAGAGTTCTTACTTTGAGCATAACCAGCAGGTGCAATTTTCTTCTTATAAAAAGAACTTAACTTTTCAAATATACCTAGAGTAGCAAGCTGGCTGCCTCTCTGTAATTTTCTTTTAAATGAAATCTTCAGACGCGTAAAATGAAAGTCTGCTGTCCTAATTCTACTTGCTACTATTACTCGGGCTTTTCCCAGTGTCTCATCCCAGGAACTGTTTATTTGCCTACAGACTAAAATTTAGCATAACAGCTGTAGAAACTGCAGGGAAAATCATTGCTATTATGTTGATGTAATAAAATGTGTGGGTTATTAAGTTGTTTTTCTCAAATATCATTGATCTGGGCAGGGGAAGATTGGTTTTAGGGTCCATTCAATAAAGGACTGTCATTTTCAGGTCCTCCCGCTCCTCTGCCACCTTCATTGAACTAAGATTCTTGAACTAAGATTCTTTCAAATGCAAATCTTGACAGCTCTTCTTATCCAAAAATTATGAGATGACCAGTGAGTAAAGGTCAAAGATAAATCAACACTCACAGTATCTAGGTTGAAAGGGGACGTGCAAGATAAAGGACATAACACCAGGAGGAAGAATAGCCTCTTTTTGGATTAAATTCATACCAGTTCCAATGTGAGCTTTAACAACTACCCTTTCAGGTTAAAGCAACACAGAGGAAAGCTGATCTAATATAATATACTGCTGGAAGATTACAAATATGGGAACGGACTGATCAATTTTATAAAATTGGTCAGGTCTTTGTTGTGTTCTTCTTAGGAGTGTGTAGGAGGAAGATGGGAGGAAACAACAGATGAGTCTCTCTGACCCTACTGTAGGGTGTTAATGGGAGTATGATGGAACACCAGTCCCTTCTAGATACTTTGTAACATTCTAGGCACTTTGAGCTTGGAGTAAAGCACTGTGGGCTTTACAAGCTTTAGCTCTTGGTGAGTTCCCACTAAACACACAAATACCACAATGATGGGCAACCACATAAGAACCTGAGAGACTTTCATAGTTTCTAAAGCCAGAAGGGACAATTACGATCACCCAGTGTGACCTCCTGTATGACACAGACCAGAGAACTACCCCAAAATAATTCCTAGAGCAGATCTTTTAGAAAAGCATCCAGTCTTCATTTAAAAATGGTCAGTGATGGAAGATCCACCTCAACCCTTGGTAAATGGTTCCAATGGTTAGTTACTCTCACTATTAAAAATGCACACCTTATTTCCAGTCTGAATTTGTAGATCTTCAATTTTCAGCCATTGGATCATGTTATACCTTTCTCTGCTAGTCTGAAGAGCCCAATATTAAATATTTGTTCCCCATCTAGATACTTATAGACTGTAACCAGGTCACCCCTTAATCTTCTCTCTCTTAAACTAGATAGATTGAGATCCTTGAGTCTACCATTATAAGGCAAGTTTTCTGATCCTTTACTCATTCTCATGGCTCTTCTCTAATCATTCTCCATTTATCAACATCCTTCTTGGATTGTGGGCACCAGAACCGGATACAGTATTCCACCAATGCCAAATACAGAGGTAAAATAATTTCTCTACACCTACTCGAGATTCCTCTGTTTATGCAGCCAAGGATCACATTAGCTTTTTTGGCCACAGTGTTACACTGGAAAGCTTATGTTCAGCTGTATATCCACCACAACCCCCAAATCTTTTTCAGAGTCACCGCTTCCCAGGATAGAGTCCCCCATCCTGAATGTATAGCCTCCATTCTTTGTTCCTAGATGTACATATTTACATTTAGCTGTATTAAAATGCACATTTGCTTGTGCAATTTACCAAGCTATCCAGAATGTTCTGAGTAAGTGACCTAATATCTTAATTATTTACCACTCCCCCAATTTTTGTGTCATCTGCAAATTATATCATTGATGATTTTATGTTTTCTCCCAGGCCATTGATAAAAATGTTAAATAGTGTAGGGCCAAGAACTGATCCCTGTGGAACTCCACCATAAACAGACCCGCTTGATGACAATTCCCCTTTTACAGTTACATTTGGAGACCTATTAATGAGCCAGTTTCTAATTGATTTAACTTTTCACCCCAGTTCCATTGTCAGTTTTTCTTCCCCAAGTATTTGTGACTTTTTCTCGAATAATAGGACCTCCAAATAAGAATATCATTCAAAACTTGTGGTGTTTCCCCATTACTATGAGTAACAGAAAAACAGCTAGCAAAACCAAATGAACAATAATCACTTCGGACTTGACATGATGCAAGTTCTCAGTGAGGACAGATATTTTCGAAGTTTGAGAAAATTTGTCTTTAAAAGTTGGACTAAATGTTTCCTGCTGAGTGTACATAGTACTTTCAAAATCAGACCATCAAGTCTTTAGAAAGGTGCTGAATACCTGCAGCTCACATTGACTTCACTCTGAAGGGCTGGAACTCTGTTTCTTTGAAAATCAAGCCTTTGAGACTCTAAGGAAGCATCACCCAATATATCATAGTTACTTAAGAGGTAAGAAGTCCCTGCAAGAAGTCATGGGGAAGGAGAACAGGGAAGGTTGCCATGGTTCTGCTTGGCTCAGTAAGGCAGAGCAGAACCTTTCTGCACTAAGGTCACACAGGAAACAGGTTGCTGGACAATAGCCCACATGGATCTGGTGAAGAAGTAGGGAAGTGGTTCTCAAACAGGGGTCTGGAGCTCCCCGAGTGGCTGGGAGCAGGTTTCAGGGGGTCCACCAAGCATGACCAGCATTAGACTCGCAAGGGCTCAGGGCAGAAAGTCAAAGCCCCACCATACAGGACTGTATTCCAGGGCCCAGAGCCCTGCAATTGGGCTGAAGCTGAAGCCTGAGCAACTTAGCTTTGTGGGGCCCCCTGTAATGTGGTGCCCTGGGCAATTGCTCTGCTTGCTGCCTCCTAACCCCAACCCTGGCTTTTATATGCAGGCAAACAGTTGTGGCACAGTTGGGTTGTGGAGTTTTTATAGCACGTTGAGGGGGCCTCAGAAAGAAAAAGGTTGAGAACCCCTGCAGTAGGGGATCTCCAGCCTGTTTCTTCTGGTGAGCGTGTCTCCAGGTCTCACCCCAGCTGATTTATTTGAGGCACTGGTGCAGTTACACAAACCTGTTAGTACCTCAATTAATTGCATAGTCCAGGAAGTGCACAATTAGTCAGATGCCCTGGGGAATAACATTTGAATTATAGCAATACCCAGAGGCCCCAAACAAAATCAGGAGTACCATCGTGGTAGGTGCTGTAGAAATACATGAGATACAGTCCCTGCCCTGTAAACATTACAGTCTAAACAGACGAAAAGTAGGACTTTTGACTTTAGCAAAGCCTTTGATATGGTCTCCTACAGTATTCTTGCCAGCAAGTTAAAAAAGTATGGATTGGATGAATGGACTGTAAGGCAGATAGAAAGCTGGCTAGATCATTGGGCTCAATGGGTAGTGGGCTCAGCAGCTCGATGTCTAGTTGGTAGCCAGTATCAAGTGGAGTGCCCCAGGGATTGGTCTTGGGGCTGGTTTTGTTCAACATCTTCATTGATGATCTGGATGACGGATGGATTTCACCCTCAGCAAGTTGTGGATGACACTAAGCTGGAGGGAGAAGTAAATACACTGGAGGCAGGTGCGGCTCTAGGCATTTTGCCACACCAAGCATGGCAGGCAGGCAGCCTTCGGTGGCATGCCTGCTGAGGATCCGCTGATCCCGCGGCTTCGGCGGACCTCCCGCAGGCACACCGAAGCCGCGGGACCAGCGGACCCTCCTCAGGCAGGCTGCCAAAGGCAGCCTGCCTGTCATGTTGCGGCAACTGGCAGAGCTCCCCCAGTGGCTTGCCATCCCAAGCACGCGCTGGGCGTGCTGGTGCCTGGAGCCGTCCCTGACTGGAGGGTAGGGATATGGCCCAGAGTGACCCAGACGAATTGGAGAATTGGGCCAAAAGAAATCAGATGAGGTTCAACAAGGACAAGTACTGAGTCCTGCACTTAGGACAGAAGAATCCCATGCACTGTTACAGGCTGGGGACAGACTAGCTAAGCGGCAGTTCTGCAGAAAACGTCTTATGAGAAGAAGCTGAGGGAACTAGGTTTATTTAGTCTGCAGAAGGGAAGAGTGTGTGTGTATGTGAGATTTGATAGCAGCCTTCAATGTCCTGAAGGATAGGTTCCAAAAAGCATGGAGCTCAGCTGTTCTCAGTGGTGACAGATGACAAGTTGCAGTGGGGTAGGTCTAGGTTGGATATTAGGAAAAACTGTTTCAGTAGGAGGGTGGTGAAGCACTGGAATGGGTTACCTAGGGAGGTGGTGGAATCTCCATCCTTAGAGGTTTTTAAGGCCCAGCTTGACACAGCCCTGGCTAGGATGATTTAGTGAGGCTGGTCCTGCTTTGAGCAGCGGGTTGGACTAGATGACCTCCTGAGGTCTCTTTGAACCCTAACCTTCAATGATTCTACGACAAAGGAAGAGTTGGGGATCTGAGTTCAGAGAGATGCAGTGATTGTACATTGAAACAAGGTTCTTGGGTGGATCTTATAAAAATCGGATGGGTGTCTCAAAGAAGGACATATACGAGTTGCTTTTTATAACAGCACCAGTGCAGTTCTTAACTCTCCAAGCAACTTCTATTCATTTTTTAATTTGACTTATTTGTTTGAATTAGCAATTCTAACATTGCATCAAGGATTGTTTTTCTTTAAAATAAAGCAGATATTGCCTCTGCATTTAAATAAACAAACTTGGTTGTCTTGTTTCATTCTAGAACCTTTTTTAAGACCTCTTTTAATTAACATTGGTTACATAGAGGGAAACACTTAACTGAGTAGCTTGCTAGACTGGTTCCAGCTGCCCATAAACAGAACTTCGGATCTCCACCCTTGCTTCCTAAGTTCACCCCAGACATCATGACCTTCTGTTATTTCAAAGTGAGAGAGTTACCTGACTAATAGACTTTGTCAGGAAAACCTTTTTTTATTTTTTCCCCCTATGTATAAGAGCCCTCTGTTCGATTTGGAAAGAAATGATAAACTTGACATAATTCTTGAATATCAAGGAAGCATATTAAGATAGATCACAACACGTATATCAGCAGACTTGTACACAAAGACCAACCTAATCAAGCCTCACAGTTGATTGTCACAGGTTTATTCCCAGCATTCTCAGAATGGAAGCATGGTAACAAGATGGGAGCAACAACCATAGACTGGTAAGGATTTTTTTTTCTATTTTGCTGACTACATTTATTAAAACGATGAAATATTTCTTTTTTGAGTATTACAATTTTATTTATATGAATATTTTGGAAGACAATTTGTCCACATGCTTTTGTTTGTTTGTCTGGACCATGTGCTAACCTCTGTATAACTCACATCACTCACTGTTCACATCTCTGTCTGTAGTTTGGTAACCTAATTCTTTTTAAAGAATCCAGACTGTTATGGTTAGAAATTGAAGCCTCCAAGCATAGTCCCTCTTGGAGGCACTTCACTGGCTCCCCATTGTGCTAGGCATCATGATTAAGCTTCTCATCTTTGCTTTCAAGGCTCAACATCAAGCATCTTACCTATACCTCTGACTGGCCAACTTCCACCTCACCCTACCTCCTTTTGTCTCCTTACAAAAACATCTCTGTGCCTTCTTGTATGCTGCTCTTTATGCTTAGCAGACCCTGCCAAAAATCTCTGTCAAGCTTCCATCCTTGATTCATTCAATTCACTCCTAAAATCTCACTTCTGCAGCATTGCCTACAAAAAATAAGGTTGCGTACACTTTACCAAAATGGCCATCTCAACCACCAAATTACAGGAATACCTATACTGATCAGTTACATTGCCATACATCCATAACTTGTGTCCTTCACCTTTTCCCCTTTCTGGTGAAAGCTATAGTTTCATTTGTCTGTCAAGTCCATAATTTAGGGTCCAAAAAGATGTAAGAACAAACGAATGGCCACACTGGGTCAGACCAAGGGTCTGTCTAGCCCAGTGTCCTGTCTTCTGACAGCGGCCAATGCCAGGTGCCCCAGAGGGAATGAACAGAATAGGTAATCAAGTGATCCATCCCCTGATGCTCATTCCCAGCTTCTGGCAAACAGAGGCTAGGGACACCATCCCTGTCCAATAGCCATCGATGGACCTATCCTCCATGAACTTATCTAGTTTCTTTTTTAACCCATACATACACGAGTAGCTTTACTCACATGAGCAATCCCCTTGGCTTCCTCCTTCCCTCTTACTATAGTGCTTCTATTCTCTCACTGCTTCTGACCCTTCCTCATCCAATATCACAGGTCTTCTCACCTCTACCACCTCCCTTGCTTTCTCCTTCAGCGGTGCTGTTTCAGAAAAATTCAGCGGGGGCAGAGGTGGGGAGGAATTTGTATTAGCATCCCTGCTTCTGCCTCCTGCTGAAGCCAAAGCTGCTTGGGGTGGGGTGGGGGGGTCCGGGGGGGGGAAAGAAGGACTGAAAGTGGGTTGTCTCAACAATGCTCAGCTTAGGGCAGAGATTGGGGCGGGCTTGCTCAGATCCAGCTCTGGATGCTCTCGGTGCTTCCTGTCCAGCCAGTGGGGTGAGGAGGGTGGTGCTGACAAGACAGCAGTTAGGGACCCTAGCCCAGCCCAATCTACAGTGGCCCTGCAGATCTGAGGGAGTCACCACAGCACTGACTGGTGCGGAGCTATGAAAATCTAGAGGGAAAGGAGAGCAAACTAGGTGGGGGGGGGCACTGCCCCTTTTCCTCCCAGCAAATGATGCCCCTGTCCCCTTTCCTGATGAAATCTGTATTAATCTTTGCTCTCCCTAAAAGCCATAGTCTCTTTCCTTCTTCCCGTCCTTTCTAGCCCCTTCTCTTCCCACTAGCTCTATTTCCACTCAGTTCTCCATCTCCAAAACTCTGCAGTCTACCACCTCTTCTAGTCCCTTGCCCTCTCCCACTGCCACACGGGCAATCTATGTGACTCACTTTCTCTCTTCTCACTCTTCCTTCTCCTTTGCCCTCCAGCTTTACAAACACCCACACCTACTATCTTAATCACTCTCCTACCTAGTTCTCACTAAGCATTTTGTTTTCCCAAGCAGCTCCACCTCATCACTACTTTTCCTTTCAAAACTGTTCACTCAGGATAATCAGACTAAATTATCTGAGTTAGCAGCTGCTCTAAACCTTTCTTTTCCTCCCTCATTAGTAAGCTATCTTCTAAGTGAAGGTTCTTCTTTCTAAGCTGTTGACTATTAAAGACTCTAGTAAACTTGATAGGACAGGGAGGATCAGTTTTCAAGATCACTGGTACCTGATCTGATTGATTTCTTGCATGCACTATTATTTGAATTATTAAAAATTGCACCAGAAAAAAGCAATTGTAGGTCTTTGTTTAAATGTATGCTTTAGCCTTTATAGATGTGAAATAGGTATCTAAATTGAGTTACTCCAATTATTATAATCTGACTGCTTTAGGAGATATGCCTACAGTATCTGGTTGCAGAATAATCTGATTATGATTAAGGTTCCTCCCTTCCCCTCTTAAGTAATCAAAGTTAATTAAAAAAAAAGAGATCACTCGTTTGCTACACTGACTAAGGGATAGGGTCAGATTTTCAGAACTTCTTAATACTCACAACTGGGGTTAGATTTCCAAAAGAGTTCATCTTCTATTTAAGAGAAAATCCCCCACCTTTTAAATTAATGTCTAGCATCCTACTTAATTCTCTTTTAAACCACAAAGTGTTTTAATATTTTTGTCTTTTTGAGGCTCACAGTTTTCATGGTTACTTTATCATTAAAGTGATTTTGCTTTATGGACCTTGTTTTGGACATTCTTATTGAATGACTTATACTGGAATGATAAATATAAAAACATTGGGAAGTTACTGTTTTAAGAATCAAGCCTTCAGTTATTTCAAAGGATCTGTGAATTAAGAAAACTGTAGATTGCACAAAAAAAAATAACTGCTTCTTCTAGCTTGAGATGAACTGAGCTCTAAAGCCATTAGGGCTTTATATATTAAATAAAATAATGAACAGAAGTAGAACGAGAATTTTTCTTCTTTCCTAAGGTGTAGTAAGTAATATTAGCTGGTTTTGCTTTTATTATAAATTCCAAGTAGGTTCCAGAAGGTTAACAGCAATGCTTGGGATTATGAGTAGTCAATGTTCTGATTTGTAAGTCTGATTCGAACAGTAGTACTTTGCATATATAATTTTTCAGTAACCCAAGATTTTCCTTCCTCCTAACTACATATCCCATCCCTCCTCCTCCTGGCAATACACTGTATCAAATATGCTATGTCAAATGTCCTTCTTTGCTTCGCTACATGGTTAGTTAGGTGTGCAAGATACACCCTCCATCTCCGGAGGCCTTGCAAGGCTCAACATATTAGTAAGGGGCCAATAAGATAGATGAGTTGAACAAAGGGGCAGGAAGAGAAAGAATAGCAAGCAATGAGGTCCAAGGACAAATTCATGGTGAGGACAACTGAGCCTCAGCTACTGAGAAACAAGGCAGGTATAAATCAATTAAAATTGGAATTTAAATATATTTTAAAAGAATAAATATATTTTAAAATAAATTTGAAAATATGACAACCTATGTCAAGGACTAAACTTACTATCAACTATTAAAATAATTTAAATTAACTAATTAAAATAGTTATTTAGTAGTATGTTTGCCTCCAAAGTCTTAAAGAAAGACAAACCACTGAAATGGTGAAAGGCACTGGATAAGAACTGACCACCAGAATTTGTGGAAGTGCTAACCCAGGCAACAGTTGCTTCTTCTGCAAGTGCAGAAGTAATATTTTATTCATTATTCAACTAGTTCAGTTCAATGACTATTTCATTGAAGGTTACGAAACTGATTGGGAGTTGAAAAAGCAGGAAAGCTTGTTTTCCTCTTCCAATCGATGAATAAAAGTTAGGTGCGAGAGGAAGAGATCAACTCGTTTTAAACTCTCAAAGGACATGGTGACCATAAACAATCACTTCAATTTGCTTACTACAGATAACACTTCTTTTGTTTAATGAATCAGTGAGTTTTAAAAGCAAAATGTTTTAAGAAGACAAAGTAAGTTTATCATGTATCCAGCACATTTGAGGTAGTTTTATTTATTTTTTGTGCATTTAATTGGATAAGGAGGTGTTAGTACCGTTGTATACGGCGTTGGTGAGACCCCATCTGGAATACTGTGTGCAGTTCTGGTGTCCCATGTTCAAGAAGGATGAATTCAAACTGGAACAGGTTCAGAGACGGGCTACGAGGATGATCCGAGGAATGGAAAAACTGCCTTATGAAAGGAGACTCAAAGAGCTTGGCTTGTTTAGCCTGGCCAAAAGAAGGCTGAGGGGGGATATGCTCGCCCTATATAAATATATCAAGGGGGTTAACGTTAGGGAGGGAGAGGAATTATTTAAGTTTAGTACTAATGTAGCCACGAGGACGAATGGGTATAAACTGGATATTAGGAAGTTTAGACTTGAAATTAGACGAAGGTTTCTGACCATTAGGGGAGTGAAGTTCTGGAATAGCCTTCCGAGGGAAGTAGTAGGGGCAAAAGACTTTCCTGGCTTTAAGACAAAGCTTGATAAGTATATGGAGGGGATGTTATGATAGGATCGTCAATTTGGGTAATTGACCTTGAATTACCACCAGACAGGTCTGCTCAATGGTCTGCGGGGAGATGTTGCATGCGATGGGTACTGAGTTGCTGCGGAGAACTCCTTCTTGGGTGCTGGCTGGTGACTCTTGCCCACATGCTCAGGGTTTAGCTGATCGCCATATTTGGGGTCGGGAAGGAATTTTCCTCCAGGGCGGATTGGCAGGTGCCCTGGAGGTTTTTCGCCTTCCCCTGCAGCGTGGGGCACGGGTCGCTTGCTGGTGGTGTCTCTGCAGCTTGAGGTCTTCAAACCATTTTTGAGGATTTCAATAACTCGGTCCTGGGATAGGGGTTGTATAAAATTGGATGGGTGGGGTTCTGTGGCCTGCCTTGTGCAGGAGGTCAGACTAGATGATCAGATTGGTCCCTTCTGACCTATGAGTCTATGAGTCTATGAGTCTATGAGTCCAATTTCCATCCAAATAGAGCTCGACACAAATCATGAATAAAAAATTAATCTAGTAAATAAGAAATACGTCAGTCACTGTTTTCTAACATAGTAAAAACAAGTAAAAATTAAGCATTTGAACAAATGTATGTTAAGCCACATAATTGCTTAAATAAATGTATACAGATACTGTATATCCTCCTGGCTAGCAAAAAGAAGTGCCAAAGGCTATATTTAGTTGCAAATCAACATGTTTTAAAAGGTTTCCAACCAGTGACAATCCATCTTTCTTTTGGAAAACAACTAAAAAGTACAAATGCAAAACAACATTAAAATTGAGGATTTAAATCATGGTTTCCTGCTTCCTGATTTAAATCATGATTAAAATCAGTTTGATTTAAATCAATTCACCCTGCTCAAAAGTAGCAGCGTGCTTGGATTTCTATTAGCTTTTTTGCTAGTCTCTTCATCTGTAAATTCTGTGTATATTGGTATGTAAAGTGCTTAGTACACTTTAGACACTACACAAGTTATTCTAGGGCCCATTAACTTAGGCTCCACACACAGCTGTGTAACTTCCTTCTACCTACAGTGATAAGAATCAGTTCTGGGAATGAATGGCACATAAAGGTGAACTTTGGCCCCAACAATTCAGTATGTCCAAATAAAAGAAGTTATTCCATCTATTGATCCCATGGTGAGCTTTCTTGATGAGGTTATCATTTCAGACTTGGGATCCAGGAACTCCTCGCTCTGGTCAGTTTTGTGTGCAGAGAAGCTGCGAGTGGGGTGTACGAGGAGAAAAAGAGCCAGCGGTCAAATTAGGTTTTGGGAGAGGAGTGGTGGTACTCTACAAAAGTACCAGGATTTTTTTTGCTAAAGCAGTTGATAGTTAAAGTAGCGGTTAACAGATCTGATATTCAAATTGGCAACAGCCTTCAGAGGACCTTTTCAGCACTTATTACTTCTGCATTCTGAAATCAGTGGGAATTCTGCTTGACTAAAGAGTAAAGGCTGATTCTCAGGTGCGGCGGAACCACAACTCCCAGGGCAGCCTCCTCTGAAGATTAAGCTCTGAGTAGAGAATGCGGAATCTGGCCTTCAGAGTTACTATTATACTTGCCAGTCTGGCTCGCCTTTGAGTTCTCTGCAAACATAAGGGCTAGAATTTTCTTTTAAATGAAAGCTTTAGTTTTGCAAACATTGATGGAATCACTACAGAAGTGTTGCTATGGTGACTCACATCTCAATGGCTCAGCTGAACCCCAAAAAGAGTTGAGAAAAAGGGGCTTAGTTTCCATGTGCAGCGAGGGGGTGTGGCCTCCTTTCAAGACTGACAGGGAAGAACCCATGCCGGGGCGGAGCCAGGAAAACCTATGCCTGCCCCCCTTGGAAGCAGAGGGATGGGATAGGAAGTATAAAAGGTGGGTCCTGCAGCTCAGTTGGGCTGGAGCGGCTGGAGGAGAGAGATGCCTTTCACCTGCTGCAGGGGCTCGAGTCAGACAAAGACTGCTACAGTGCTGAGGGCCTGAAGGAGCTGCCAGAAAAGGCAAGCTGCTGCTGGGACTGCTGTTAGCAGTCTACACCAGAGAGATGGAGGATGACCCCGAGCCACAGATGTGCCTTAAGTAGCCCAGGGACACTAGACTATTATCTGGTTGTGTTGTTGCCTGAATCCAGGTCAACGTGTTTCAGCTGGATCCCCGCTGACCCAGTGGTGGAACACTCAGCCACTGTCAGGGCCCTAGGCTGAGGTACGGTGGAGTAGGGTAGGCCTGGGTCCCCCCTACTCCCCATATGCAACCCCACCTCTGGGGTGGAAGCCTCTCCACTCTAGACCAAGAGTCCTGAGTTTGTCTACTGTCTGCCAGAGCCAAGATGTCAGACAGTCTGTTTGCTGTTCTGCCCTGTCTGAGAGCCAAAGCCCTAGACTGTTTGGGGCTCTGCCGTGCCTGAGGGCTTGAGATCCAAAGACTGATTACTGCCCAGCCCAGGTCAGAAGGCCTGGGCACCAGAGACAGCTAATTTCTCTTTTTCCAGACTGCTTTTCTAGGAACGAGGTCGCAAGGGGGTGTGGCCTCCCTCCCGAGATTCACAGGGAGGGAAGGCCAGGCACTCCTACATCATGGTTCACACTTTGTGAATTCTTTAACATTTTAAAATGAAGGTAGTTTTTGTGAAGAGAGCTGGATCAACAGGCCTAGAAATGAAAATCCTCTAACATCTTCAGAACAGTGATAGTCCATATGTTCTGAAACTGCCTTGCCGGTGTACTTCAACCATGACTTGGAGGGACCATTTCTTGTGGTTAGATCTACATATCCATTCAGTGCCTGTCCTGTATGACAAGACTCCTAACTATGGCTCTGACTGGAATGCCATTATTTTAGTCATGTGGATGCCTGTCAAACAGGAAATGGCCTGAACCATCCACTGAGTTCATAAGGGTTACACAGCAATCAGATGGTGACAATGACTTTGCCGCTGTTGACCTGATTTGCATTTGAATCAGTGACCTATAGATCAAAAAGTTCTATATTGATTAATTTAGAAGTGAATAAATTAGTTGGAAGCAATGATCAGTAATCATTGGGTTGCTTAGAACAAATAAATTGGGCTCAAATTTTGCTTTCCCCCTTGCAATGTATAGGAAAAGACCCTTCAGATTTAAAAATAAAAAAAACAGTCCACCCGCAACACACACATTTTTTCTACTGGCTCTGCAGCAGCAATTAATTAGAATGACAGCTGTGCCAATTACATTCTACAGTATAAATCACTGGTACTTGCAAGTGAGTATGCTCTTGATGAATCATAAGGGCTGATACACACTTAAGGATGCTATGTGCTTTACAGGAAGTGCATAGAAAATGGGTCCCTGCTTGAGAGCTCTACAATCTAAATGATGAGCTTCACAGGGGAGTGAGGCTGAAAAACATGCCAGAAAAGGATGAAGAAGATGAGTTAAAAATAATTGAGGTTATTACTCCATTTAAGCATATATAGGTACACACACATATGTGCACCATCTTGCATTGGAAAAACTAGTGGCTTTCTTTTTAATGGTACACAAACCAAGAGTTTCTAAAGTGAACGCGTTTTCTACATGAAGTTGCAGAAGGTACAACTAGATGTCACCCTGTTGGGTTGCACATGATTATAAAGAAAGACATTAAATTTTCTAATAGAAGATAATTAGTTAAAAAAAACTATTTAAACTACAGAAATTGAATAAAAACCTGAAGCTAGCCCTATGTCATTTATTTATTATGTAATTAAAAAAATATATCTATATTCATGGGCAGAAGAACCTAAATGTAGGGAGTCATGAATTTGATGAACTTCTCTTGATATGTATGTGGGCATTCGCACATAAATGGAAACTTTGCTGTCCTTATAAGGATAAGGTATTCCATGTTGTCCAAGGGCCATGTCATTAAAATGCAAAGTGAAAGAGAAGACTGGCTAAGCAGATCCTGTAAGCAGTAGGAACGTCCTTCATTGTAAGAACCTGCAGGACTAGAAGCTAGGACCATGAATGCTCTGGCTTGCTGACACCTTCACGCAGTCATTAGAGACTTAGGTTAGGCAGTCCTGGGAGGACCCTGTAAAGCTAGGCTTAGCAGAAAGTACTGCCCCAAAGGGTCTGATTGGCAGATCCTGCCCCCCCAGACCATTGATTGACTGAAATCAGTATATAAACCAGGAAGCCATGATGAGGAGCTGTCTGAGCAACAACACAAACTGCCTGCTTTTGCTTCAGACCCTGCTGATGCTAGCTCTTAGACTCCAGCTTCCAACCCTGGTTCATCCTTGACTTTGCTCTCCGATTGCTGTCTTTAACCTGATGCCTGACCCAATCTCCTGGTAACCTGATCTTGCCTGACGCCTAAATCTTGGTTTGCCATCTGGACTGTCTTGGAATCTGACCTCCTGGCATCTGACCTGGCCTGTCTCCTGCTCTGATCACTAGGTCAGACTGCCCATGCCCTTGTCATGACAATTTGCTCAGACAGCCTTTACTTCGTCTCCCCACTCACCAAATCTATCCAACTCCTCCACTGATGATGGAAGGGCCAGGCTGTCCTCCAACCAGTGGCTTCTTGGGGGCCTGGGACCTGCCTGGGCACCACCCGAGCTCCAGGCTCCAGAACCACCCTATCTGCCCTCAAGTAGAACCAGACCTGGGAACTGCATTTCCAGTTGCTGCTGTGGTTGCAGGTCTTGGGGCAGGAGCAGCAGATCACCCCACAACCAGCAATGATAGATAGATAGATTCTAGGGCTTCTGCCAACTTTATAGATGCTGAGGCAGCCAAAACCCTCCAAATCCATCTCCAGCTGAAACCCACACCAGACCTGGTGGAGACAATTGATGGGTCGCCCTTATCATCAGGGCTGGTGAATCAATAGACCATCCCCATAGAGGCCCGTAGTGGAAGGGCATCAAGAAACAATATGTTTTGATGCAATCCTCTCCCCATTTTTCCTGATAATTCTTGGCATTCCTTGGTTGGAGGGGCATGACCCGTATATCTCCTGGTGGCAGAGGAGCATTAGCTTCTCTTCTGAATATTGTCAGAAAGCATGCCTCCAGTGAAGGCACCAGCCCCCAAGTGACCTTCACCCAGGGCCCCAGGATTGGATGAGACCCTCAGAGGTGGAACCCTGAACAGCATGGGCTAGCCAGGCAGGAGCAGCTCCAGGCCAGAACCTCAGCCTAGCTGACAAATACTGTGACTACCTGGATGTGTTAAAAAAAGAAATATGCAGACTCACTACCCCCACACAGAGACTGTAACTGTCCAACAGACCGACAGCTTGGGGCAAAGGAGCCCTATGGATGGATATGCTCCATATCTGAACCAGAACTGGAAGCGCTATATGTGTATATCCAGGAAAACCTCACCAAGGGCTTCGTTCGATGATCTGCCTCTCCAGCTCCTCTTTATGAAGGAGGACAGGTCACTATGCCTCTGTGTAGATTATCACGCATTGAGCCAAGTGACTGTTCATAACTGGTACCCCTTGCCCCTCATTCCAGAATTGTGGACTGCCTGTGGACTGTCAAGATCTTCATGGGTCAATCAATCTAGTGTGCAGAAGTCCTGAGGATTAATAGAAGACTGTTTTTCGTACATGACACCACTACTTTCATCATGCCATTTGGCCAAACCAACGCCCCTGCAACATTCCAACCTTTTGTAAACAATGTGTTCAGGGACATCCTGGGCCAGTGCATGATTATCTACCTCAATGATACATTGGTATTTTCTGAGAACCCTGAGTAGTTGTACCATTATGTCTGGTCTGTCCTGGGGAGATTATGGAAACATGGTTGGTACGCCAAACTGAACAAGTGTACCTTCAACCAGGTTACCATTGAATTTGTGGGGTACATCACACCAGAGGGAATTCAGATGGACCTGCAGAAGGTGGAAGCCATTTGCAACAGGAAAGCATGCCAGACCCTCTGGGAACTCCAATGCTTCCTGTGCTTTGCAAATTTCTATAGGAGATTCATCACCAATGTCTCTGAACTAATAACTCCCCTGAATTCCCTCCTTTGCAAAATCATGCAATTCACTTGGTTGCCTGAAGCCCAGCTTCGTTTTGGTCACCTGAAAGCTGCCTTCACCATGGCCTTGATTCTGGAACACCCACACCCAACCATAGTGGAAGCAGATGCATCCAATGTGGCCTTAGGGGTGGTACTCTCACAGCAACTCGGACCTCAGTCAATTCTGCACCCTTGTGCATTGTATTCTAGAAAACTTACCCCAACAGAGATGAACTGTGAAATACGGGATAAAGAGCTGCTGGCCATAAAAACTGCATTTGAAGGCTGGCAGTACCCCCTGGAAGGACTTTGGTATCCAGTCCAGGTTTTCACTGGCCATAAGAACCTTGAGTACCTCCTCAAGACCCGAGTGTTGAACCAAAGGCAGTTCAGGTAGGCCTTGTTCTTTTCTCAGTTTGAGTTGACAATTACTGTCTGGGAGAGCGAAATGGGAAAGCCCATGCTCTATCACAGCAGAGGGAATAATACCATGGAATTGAAGAACCAACTTCGGATCCCTCTGTCTTCTCAAGCCTGGTAATTTTGCTAATGCCACAATTCAGTGAGACCTGCTCTCTCTCAAGCCGTCTGCATAGAAAGAAGACCAACTTGCCCAAGGGACACAGTCCATGCCATTGAGGGCTAAGATGCACTACCCTATGTGGGATTGGATAACATATTTTGGTGAGCACAGATGTGTTCCCCCAGGATGCCCCCGACTGGAGGTTATAGAGCTGTGCCATGACGCTCCACTGGCAGGTCACTTTGGCCACTGGGAGACCTCCTGCATGGTTGCCTGTTTCTTCTAGTGGCCCTGCTTGTGGGCTGAGGTTCAAAGTTAAGTGGACTCCTGCAAGTGCTGTACACATACCAAGACACACTGAACCAGACACTTTGACACCTTAGCACCCCTGTAGACTCTAGCTAGGCCTTGGTCTGCCATCAGCCTAGACTTTGTTGTGGAACTCATGGCGTCTGATGGCCACACCACAGTCTTAATGGTTGTGGCTGCCTGACCAAAATGACCCATTTCATCCCCATGCAACCATCTGCTTTCTGCTGAGGCTACCACTCAATTCCTGCTACACCACCTGGTCTGGCTCCAGGGACTCCCAGACCACATAGCTTCTGAGCAAGGCCCACAGTTCACCTCTTGAGTCAAGTGCAAAATGTTCAGGCATTGGTCATCTGCCTATTTACCTCCACTGCATACCACCCCAAAAATATGGAAAGACTGAATGTGTGAACCAAGTACTAGACCAGTACTTGTGGTGCTGAATGAAGTACCTCTGAGTCAACTTGTCCATGCTCCCGCCATATGCGGAGTTTTCATACAACAATGCCAACCATGCCTCCTTGGATTCGAGCCCCTTCTTTGCCAGTTATGTGTTCCACCCGTTTCCACCTGCACTACCAGCAGCCTCATCAAACCCTGCTGACACTGATTGGGTCTAACAGATCCACCTTATTCAGGAAGAGCTCAGGAATCACCTAAAAGAAGCAAAGAAGGCCTACAAGAGACATGTGGACTATCGGCGACAAGCTCTGACGTTCACAGTGAGCCAGAATGTGTGGCTCACTGCTCTAGGTCTCCCGATCTGTTGATCCTCCCAGAAACTGGACCACCAGTTCCTGGGACCCTTCCTGATATGTCAGCAAATTAATAGTTACCTTCAAACTCTAGCTACCCGTCTCTCAAAATACACCCAATTTTCCATGTTTCCCATCTGAAGCTTTACACTGAGAACCTCTTCCCTGACAGAAACACACTATCACCTCCATCAGTCAAAATCCATGGTCATGAGGAATAGGACCTACATGCCATCCTCAATTCCTGAAGTACAGACAGCCATGTTTACAAACTGGTTTACTGGGAAGGCTATGGCCCTGAAAAGTGCACTTGGGAGCCTACCTCCCATGTCCACACCCTGACCTGGTGGGGAAATTCCACTAAGGTCACTTGGACAGGCATCACCTCAAAGGGGGGACATGACGTAAGAACCTGCAGGGCTAGAACCTGAGGCCAAGGGGGTTCTGGGCCTCTTCCACATCGACATTGCCTCTAGAAGTTTAAGCTGGATGGCTCTGTGAGGGCCTGATAAAGCTAGGCTTGGCAGGAAGTACCACCCCAAAGGGCCTGAGTGACAACAACTCACAGACCACTGGTTGTCTGATACCAGTATATAAACCAGGAAGCCATAATGAGGAACTGTCTGAGTGACAACACAGATTGCCTGCTTGATTCTGCTCCAGACCCTGCTAAAACTAGGCCCTAGACTCTGGCATCTAACCCTGGTTCATCTGATCTCAGTCTCTGATTGCTGTCTGTAACCTGCCCACTGATCCTGATCTGGTGACCTGAACTTGCCTGTCTTCTGATACCTGACTTTCAGTTTGCCTCTTGGTTTGTCTCGGACTCTGACCTCTTGGCATCTGATCCTGCCTGACTACCAGCTACTGCTCCAACCACTGGGTTAAACCGCCCATGCCCTGGTCATGACATTCATGGTAGATAGTATGGAGATGAGAGACAACTACTCCTATATATTTACCTCTCTGACCCAGTTAGATTTTACATAGTTCATTCATCAAGAAACTTTTACCACCTCAGTAAGACCTTCACTCTCTTCACTGTGACCCATTTGTTGGAACTTCAGCATGTTTTTGTAAGTGGATGAATGTAATTCATAAATCTGTTAAATCACTCCAGTTTAGAGAATGCTTTACATGAGGTAGTAAATAGTCCTAATATAGCCAAATATTCTTTATTGCAATTTTCTGCCCTTTTCCCAAGTTTTGTTTTACATATTGCAGGTAGTTTCCTAAGATTAAAGTCCACAATTGCTTTAAAAGGTTTCCTGGTAATACATGGATCCATACTCTTAAGGAAAAATTTGCCAAGGTGTGACAGCTGCTGCCATCTTGACCAATGCATCAACAAGTGAACCGGAGACCTCCAGAGCAAAACATTAGAGTAAGAGTTGAAGGCCAGAAGGGACCACTAGATCATCTAATCTGACCCCCTGTATATCACAGACCATCACCACCACCAGCACACCAACCCCAACAAGTGACAAAAGTATTACAACCCACAGGAGTCTCTACAGCTTGAGTTCATTAGTTAGTGTTCATTAAGATCCTACCCTTCACATCAGCTCATCTGTAAGTCTCTTGACACTTGTGATGTCTTAATTTCGCTATTTCTCTAGTTATCACAGAGTCTACCATAGTAGACAAGACCTGAATTTCTAATACAAAAGCCAAGCTACCCTTTTTTCTTGGGGGGAAGAGGAAAAGCGGGATAAGGGAGTATGGAAGGACCTCTCACCACTTTTTTTTTTTTTTTAAATACAGCATAGAGCAGCAAAGAAAGTCAAAATCCCCCTGCTGACACCCTCCACCCCTCAATGCAAGCCACCTTCATTAGACACCTTCCAGCAGGGAACTTTATGAAGAAAAAAGACACTTATTAAAAGCATCGGGAGGTCTGTCAAAAATGGATAACTGAATCAATCTGCTTGTAAAAGACAACACACCATACAAAGAAAGAGAGATGAAAAGAACCTATAAAATAGTAAGCATCTGTTTACACTCAAAGCTGCCATAGCCATAGGAAGGATTTCTATGGTAGGTTTGTGTCCAGAGCAAATTCTCAAAAGGTTAAGTATCTGGGGGCTGCTTGCATATCTTCTATACCAAGATAAAACGTATTTCAGAAATATATGGGCCCAGCAACTATGTTGATTCTTTAAAATCCTTTTTGCCCTGGAAAGTTTTAGGTTACAATGAATCATCTTTGGGTCAGTTGTCTTTCACTTTTATTTGAGGACAAGATGAGTGGGGAAGGCAAGGCATTTCTATGTTAGTTACTAGACATTATCTGCCTAGTTTTCAGAGGTGCCCAGGATTTGCAGCTCCAGTTGAATTCAATGGGAGCTGCAGGTGGCTCAGCACCTTTGAAAAATCAGGCTCCACAGGGTAGATTCTGACTAGTACTGGTGTGGCCATACAGAAAGAAGAGATAAGGATCCCCTTTCCCTGTGTGGTTTTGTTAGGGCTAACTAGATCTTGGGTCTGGGTCTTACGGGCACTCAATTACTAAGACACACGTTTTTCATTATAACTTTCCCCGCTACTCTCTCTTATACAGCAAGTTTAAATTTCTCAGTTTGAGCTGAAACTGGACTTTACAAACACCAGTGACCCACCCACTTTATAACTACCATAACAAATTCACCCAGAAATGCACCTGCCCACAGAGTTATTAAACCTAAGCATGTGTTTTACATCTGTAAGCAGGTACAAAGAACAATGCCAAGGCAGCTTGTCAAGCAAGGTAGATAATAGCCATGAGTAAAAGAGTGAGTTGTGTAGAAGGTGTGTAAGATGTATTAGGACATAGCCTGAAAGACGTTTGTATAATTCGTGATTATAAAAAAAGTTTTTTTCCTCTTGGGCTCAACACTTGTTGGCAGCTGCTTAGCACCTCCCTATCAGTCCATAAAATCCACATATGTAAACCTAAGGACTGCTTGTATAATAATGATGCAAGTTAAATTCTTCAGTCTATATTCTGATAGTGCCTTGTATTGGTTTCTAATTTCCCATCCACACCACTATGATCAGTGACAAACAACAACTGCATGTTTGTGAATATATATGGCCCAAACTGAGAGGGGTCGGGGCTGATTACAAAAATAGTCTGCATGAGGGCTCTTTGTCCAATGACCTGGGGAACATATACAAATCTCCCCCCACGGCTGTGTTACTTTAAGCAAGTTCTTCTTTGGGACTGCCTTTATTGGCCTTCAACACATGACGCTAACAAGAGAGGTAGTAGGCACAGCAGCAGCCTAGGGAGAACTACAGAAGAGAAACATTAGGCCTTCTACAACTGCAAAGAAACCACTAAAGAGAACCAGGAAAGCTTCCTTATAGTATCTCTGCCAGGGGCAGACCACAACACAGAAATCAGTCTATTTAGCAGCAAACAGGCAGGGCTTCACAGAATGGAGAGAGAAGGCAGGTCCTTTAGGTACAGAAGATGTGACAGCCTGTTGTGCAATCACAGAATGATGCAGATGAAGTCAGTGCATCGGGAGAGGAGTGTTTGTCTGCAGATGACATACTTCAGGGTTACTCACTGGAGATGGCTGAGGACGGTTACCATGGGGCTTCTTACAAAAGTGAAGGACGGATCTAAAGGATGTTGTGAGGAGACTCTGCTTTATTTAGTTTCTGAGAAATGAAGTATGTCGTGGTTTGGGGAAAACGTCCTCTTAAGTGTCACACAAGCTATCTAGGTTAGAGGATGGGAGACAATGAAAGAATACTCCCACACCTATCATTGCTAAACTTAGCAATGATAACAGATGCTGCATTCTGCTCCTCTTGGCTGGCTGGCTGCCTGCCGAGGGCACCATGAGAATCTCCATGACCCCTACTGATCCTGGTGGTATCCTTTGTTCCAATTCCAGTTTTGTCCCACCCCTCCCATTCCATGCCTTTAAAATTGGATTCTGTTAGCAGCGTACGATGCTGAGCTCAGTTCTGCACACCAGTACCACATATCCTGTGCAGCCTCACTGACCTAGTACAGGTAGTTGACTTTCTGGCCTGGAGAGGGGCTGTTTAGGTAGAAATTCTATCTGGCTACTTGTGATTATAGAGATGGATGTGTGGCATGGGGCGCTGGAACAGTTCTTCTAGTGGGGATGCTGAAAGCCATTGAACAAAACTGTGAGTCCTGTATATGACGGAGGCCGTGCATTTGGTTGATATTATTACTCCCGCATCCCCACCACTGCTCATTCCAGCACCACTGTGTGGGGAAAACCTCTGCATACCATGTGTCACCACCTTCTGGCTTCATCCAGAGGCCAGAAAGCTGATCCCCAGCCAGAACCTCCCTGAGGAAGCAAAGCACAGCTTGAGGCTAGCTGAAGGGGCTGCAGATCTTTCGATGTTTGGGTTGAGAACATGCTACGAGATCTCATTACTGAGGAAAAACTTGCCCTTCACTAAGCTGAGGGGAAAGAATGGCAGGATATGTGGAGAGGGAAGGAGGAAACTTAGAGCACATGTCAAAGTCTGCTATTGGGAAGGCAAAGGGGATGATCTAGCTGAAGAGATCAAAGCAAATGTTGGGAGTCTCCTGGGCATGTGGCCTCATGGAGCTGTGCAGGAGGGTCTCCTTGCCCTCCATCTTGGTGTTCAAAATTGCTCCACTGCTTGAGTCACACTGTAGTCAAATGCAGCAGCAGTAAGATCCTCCTCTACGTCAGCCTGCTTCTAATATTCAGATGTCACCTGACACTGTTGCCTGTGGACTCCTGGTATGACCAATGGTGTAGGGGAATTGTCTGGGCACAAGGTCTCCTGCAGGTCTCTGAGCTGCAGATACAGGAGCACACACAGTGAGTTTGTCCTGGGGTGTGAACTCCCCACTTCACAATCTGGCTGCTCTGAAGCTCTGTTTCTTTGACAGGATGGAAGTATCACCACATGAGGAATTCTTTGACTTCTGTTGCCTCTAGTACTCTGCTCCTTTCATTCCTGCTACCCGTTCTAATCAAATTATTAAACTCTCCCTCCTGCATTTTCCCTCCCAAGCCTGTCACAAAATGCAAGGATTTCTGGCGTGGACTCTCTGCAAATGATTTGTACAGACAGACATTCTCCACAAGGAACTCCAAGAGATCTCTGTTTGGCCAGTGGAAGAAAATGTAGACTTCCCTCCTACTACCCAGTTTTGTCTCTACCTCTTTCATTCCTACTTCTGCTTTGATATCCTATGCCGCAGCATTAATACTAAACAGCAGCAGAGTGAAAATGATTTTTAAAAATTTATGAAGTGCTTCTGTATAGTTCTTCAGATCAGATCTGCCCCAACAAAGAAACAATTATTCATTCTTCTGCAGCTCACCAGTGCAAGCAGACACACACAAAATGAAAGGAGAAAGGTTGTCTGATAGCTGCCTACATCCCTATAAAATTGTACTTAAATCTTCACTGCACATTTACATCGAGCATGCTGTTAAAGGCAGCAAGATTTTAATTACTATTTTGATTAAGCAGTGGCTAAAGTCTAGTTGTAAGGGACCTAGACAGCCCCCATAGAACCATTAACCTATCATTTTCTTGTTGCAGATATTAATAATACGTTATGCTATATCTCTGGCTATCACCGCAGGTAAAGAAAGACTGACTTCTGTCAGCAATTTGTCATAAAAGGCAAAATGCCATCTAATAAACTGTTTGCAGTGTTGTAGCCATGTAGGTCCCTGCATATTAGAGAGACAAGGTGGGTGAGGTAATATCTTTTACTGGACCAACTTTTGTTGGTGAGAGAGAAGCTTTCAAGCCACACGGAGATCAGTGTCAGACCCAGTTTTGTCAACTACATCACCCAAGTATTCTGGGATACTCCCCATGCAAGTGACTTACTCATCAATAATGAATGGACAGAAAAGTGGGGTCAGGGTGAAGCGCAAGGATAAGTGGGGGAAAAGGTTCAGTGATTAGAACACCAGCCTGAATTATGGCGGACCTGGGTTCAATTCCTGCTCTGCCACAGGCTTCCTGTCTGACCACTTAGTTTCCCTGTGCCTCCATTTCCCGTCGGGAACATGGGGATAATGGAATCTCCTTATGTCACAAGGCCGCTGTAATGATAAATATATTAAGGATTGTAAAGTGCTAGAGTGATGGAGGACAGACAAGTACCAGAAACAGAGCAGCATCAGCATCTACTACATGTCTGGATGGAAGAATTGGAAAACATGATAAAACGGGGGCAGTATTTACTGGGAGGAAGAGACAGACCAGACAGGAAAAGGTAGATCAGGAACAAGATTCCTGTTGTACAGCTCTCCTGTCTGTTCTTGTCCCCTCCTCCTTCAATCTGTGTTTGTAGCAGGCAATGTAGTCCAATGAGAGAAGCAGCATGGCATTCTGAATAGAGAGATAATAATAAGGCATGGGACTGGAATTAATGAGACCTGCGGCTTGTCTACACTGCCTACATTGTCTACATTGCCCTGCAGTTTGGGACTTACATTAATGGGTACCCTTGTAGTTTATGTCTGCAGCATCCTCCCTTTACTGCTATTTATACCCCTACAGTTCGAATGGCAGGTAGCATAGACATAGCCTTGGATTCTCAGACCAGATCTGCACTGACTTACTGTGACCTTGAGTGAGCCACTTAATCTCTCCGAGCATTCGTTTCTCCATCGATAAGTTGGGGAGAATGATATTTCCCCCCTATAACTGCTTTGAGATACGTAGTTGGAAAGTACTGCGTATTATAACACTGTCTCTTTCAGAACAACAGTGGCAGCCCCATGGCTCCTGAAGCTGGCACCTCGACTGGTAGCAGCCCCCGCACACATTCACTGAGGAGTTGCCAACCAAGTGGTGGAGCAATGGAAAATCCAACCGGGACTTGACCCCAGCTTGGAAGGCTATGAGTGCCTCGGTGATCTACCTGATTGGTCATTTGTAGACTGGTGCCCCACCCCATCAGGGAAGGGGCAGAGTCATTGGAAGCAAGACAATGATGCATTTGTGCGGTAGGTGGCCATGATGTCCCAGGACATGGACCGAGGGCTGCAACAACTGCGAGGTCCAACAGCACAAGAAGGAGACCACGGAAACCAAAAGGCAGAACCAGCTGCAGCCTTCCATCAACTGAATCCACCCAATAAAACACCCTGCACCCTCCAAATCCCCTCAACAACAAAATGATTGATTAATACCCACCCTTTCCTTTACTGATTTGCTGTTTAAGGGTAATAATTCCCAACTTTTACAGGTGCATCAAGTAACCCCCCCCCATGCTCCAGTCATTGTTTTCTTACCGCTCACCCCCAAACACATATTATTTTGTTTTTCTGGCTATATTCCTATTCATTAATAGGTGGCAAAGCTTTTCACACCTCTGAATTTGCTACTGTAACAATTTCTCATTCTTTGTCTAGCCACTAAACTATTTCTGGAGGGTGAGATGCATGCCTAAGAATTTGGTACCAATGCTGAAAGTATAGATTTCATATATTACAAATGGAAATATTTTTCATTTTTAAAACGATGCCACAGAATTTCACATTTGGTTTATAGGAGCAAATCCCAAGACACAGTTTTCCCTGTCATTGCACAAGTTTTGTTCCCTTCCACAATGGGGTTGAGCCAGCAGCCAAGAGCCACTCACACTGGGGACTCCTGGGGCCAGCACCCACTAACTTTTACATTGAGTGTGTCCTTACTCACCTTAATGAGGGTGGTAAATGCATGAGCTTCTCATTATGAAAAGAATTAAGTCAGAAGTTTCTTGGACTTTAATGCATCTAAGCCTGGCAATTCAAAGAACTATAGTCAATGCCTCAAGCTTTAGGCATAGGCCAAATTAGGAAAAATGTGTCAGGTAAGCACTCAGGCACAAGATAGTGTTGCTTACTGCTTCGCTTCCCAAAGCACAAAATTTAGCTCTTGAACTTTTTCTATTCCCAACTGAAACTTTAGCTCAAAAATTATGTAGCCATCAATATATTCTCAAAGCCAGCACAACTTTGGTTTGAAAATCCAACACATTGATGATAATGATAGGCTTCACCTACCTACATCTTTTAAAATGTAGTCTGTACAACCTGTTTAACAAGAGAACACCTGTGGTTTTGATGTACCATATGGGGAAAACCATGCACCTCTCATTAGCTGTAGTGAGGCATTCATGCAAATGAAAGGCTGTGGTTTCAAAAAGGCAGGTCAGATGCCAACACCTTGAAAGAGTGGTCTGCAGATTAGTAGTACTTAAAAATCAGATGAAACACTGTAAAATTAATGTAAATAAAAAGAGATCAATTGTTAAGCCTGTTAAGCATGACTCGATAAACCAGACACAATGCAAGGCACGCAACAGTATAATCACCAGGAAAATCAAGCTACAAACAACAAAAACCTCTCTCCTTCCTCATTTTTCTTTCCTTATTTCCAAGTCACAGGTGTGCAGCATCAAATCATAATAAAAACACTTCACACTAACTTTCTAAGAGGGTAAAACACATTTTGAAACCAGTATCGGCACTTTGAGTAGGAAAGCTTTAGGGAACCACAACCCTAAAGTGTGTGTGGTTTCTCTATTTTTGATATGAAATACCAAAGAGTAGTTAGATCAAGGGCTCCACTCTCTATTCCTTGAGCACCCATAACACTCATTGACTTAAGCCAGTGATGCAAAGAATGCAGGATCAGGTCTCACGTGAGTAAAACTTATCAGAAAAAGCCAATACTGTACCATCCATTAAATAAAAAACTACAAAACTAGCTTATTAAATACATGTAACTGTTAATCTAAACGATTTCAGAGCAATTCAGTAAGTGATTAGTTAAATCTTACCTGAATTTCTTTAGCAATTCCATTTTTCTTATAGATTCCAATTTTTAAGAGGTTATTCCGTTTCTGATGACAATGTAGATGTCCATTGCTGACAGCATTGGGATTAGCCATTTGTTTAAATCAATAAGATTTTCAGTTCTTAAGCGTGTCTCCGGTCTTTCTACTTTAAAAAGGCAGAGGGATGAACAAATAAAGTTCTGAGATGAGGCCTGAAAGGTATCCAACTGGTCTGTCTGGCTTTTCCAGGAAGAGAGGAGGGACTATCTTTTTGCAGGATCTTAGAAACTAAAACCAAACTATCACCTTTATACAGCTTCAGCCCCAGTGAGGTAGAATGGCAAGAACATGGTAACAGGTCTGCTTTTAAAAACTATGAAGTGTACAGCTCATGCTGGTTGCTGTATGAACACAGCACCTATGTGAGTGAGTCAACAAGATTATTGCAGCTAGAAAGAAGTGGGTGGATTCCAAGGTGGAGACACTTAAAGATACACTGCCTCCTAAATATTTCCCAGTACCAAACTTTTTTCCCTTGATAACACTCAGAGAAGTGATAGATTATCCTGCTTTGCAGAGTAAAAGGTTGAATGTTTAAAATTTAAAAATAATAAGAAGGCAGAAAGACTTTCTAAAGGAAAACTATATATTTTAAACTTATGCAAATCTTGATGTCAGCCACAATTAGTATTGAAATAGGCCCAGTAGCCAAAATTAGCACAGATTTATTTGGCCTTGAGCCTGTAAACACTTGTGCTAACAAGGGGACTACTTACATTAGTAAAGATAAGCACATGCAAAGTGTTTGCATATTCGGGCCTTTATTAGAATATAGCACTTCCATTCCACCTTCAGCAGAATACTTTTTTTTAATATCTTCTTTACCAAGATATCCTGATACACGTCCATAGTGTTTACTCAGGAAAAACTTCCATTTGGTGAGATCTCTCTGGTATAGACCATTACTATGCTGCAGTGAGAGCACAGGTCTCAATTGCGTTAGCTTTGTTAACAACAGGATTAAACAGATTGCTATGCAATTCAAATGATGAGAAATGTTAAAAAATTTGTTACAGGTAGGTTTGAGTGGGTCTTATTTTTAAACTTAAGCCTCAAAACATTTATGCATGTAAGTAGTAAATGGGACTATCTATGTGCATGCTTGTAGGACTGGGGCCCTTTGACTTTAAAGGAAACACTCGTGCTTAATATGAAGCATGTGTCTTTGCAGAATCAGGGCCCTGTCGATTTTACAGACAAACAGATTTTCAGGATGCATTTTCCGATTTGAGATCGCTTATCTGTTTGATTTATTGGAAGTGGAGATCTTTATAGTATCTATGTTCTAATAACAACTAAAACTACAACTTTAGTTTTTCTGATTAAAGGAAAACATCTATATAATGTACATTTCAAAGAAAAGTAGGGTTGAGGCTTTAATCGGTAAAAATATGTGAAATGTTTAAATAAAAGAAACAGTGGAAAAGGAAAACTGCTTTATTGACAGCAAACTATAGGTTACAATACAGAAAATGAAACTCACTATTTGACTCCAAAGCAAATACAGGAAACTTTCAAGTTAAATATTGATAATGCAGTTTATGTTAAGTGTTGAATTAACCAGATTTAAAATATGGAGTATAATTTTTTTTTGCCAATTCTGAAATCTGTTGCCAGGGTGATGTACTGAAATATTAAACTGTGTTTCCTCTCTTTCTCTCTCTCTTCTTCATGACTTGCAAAGGAAAATGATTTAAAGAGGCGAAACCTCTTGTTTTTTCAAAATACGTATGTAAGGCCTGAAAGGTGTTTTTTTCCTTTAGAAGTATCAGGAATGTCAAATTATGTCTTCTGAGTCCTCCAACACTCTTCAAATAAGAGAAATGTGTGTTTAGAGTGTTTTTTTTAAGCTTTGAATTGATTGATAGGGAGGGGTGTTGAATTGTTTACAAAGAAAATTTTTCTCCCAAGACTATTAAATTGTTGTTTGGTTTTTGTAAATTCCTAAATTTTGTAATTTCCCTAAAATTCATTTCCCTCTTCAGTGAAACAGGTTCTACTTCCTTAGTATGTCAGAATCCCCCTACTTCTCCAATTGTCCATAAGTCTTCCAGGGTATTCAAAAGCTGTACAAAGATAAAAAACCCTTCCGGGCCTTTAATTTATCAGGAAGCAGCAAAACAAACAACACACCATGCCACCAATCCAACAAATTCACTTTTACACAAGCTTGATGCCTGATTTTGTCTTCCTTTGTGAGTAACCTTTGACCAACATCCTCAGTATCAGAAAGATGGTAACAGCCTTTGCTGAAGACAACAGAACCACTCACAGTTATGGAGATACAAAAACAATGACATGGGTTATTAAAAACTGGAAAATGTAATCACACAGTGAGTCAGTGTGAGGATTAGAATTCAGGAGTTCCTGGCCTTTGTCTCTTGCTCAGCCTAGACAACACTGCCTTATTTTTGTATGAATCACAGTCTCTGACAGACTCCATTAAGCCAATCAGCAGGGTGACTGTATGATAGGCTAGTTATAGCAATAGGCTAATAATCAGTTGGGACTTGGGGGAAAGATCCAGGTAAGAACAGCCAGGAAGTGGGTGGGGTGAATGTCCAGTAATAGTTAGTGGTATCCTGTGGTTTTCTTGCATCACCAATAGAATCCTTACAAAATTAAGGATGACAAGAATGAATTATATCTGTTCTTTCTGTACCTAGCATACCTACCTAAAAGAAAGGCGTGCTGAGCATTCTCTATATTGGACTTATTTCTATGGTTTCTCAGTAAACCCAGTCTCCTGGAAAAGATGCTTTGTGCTCTTTGAGACTGACTTACCATCCTATGGTAGAAAAATGTACCATCTTTGGACACGTCTTAGTAGCAGAAAGCCAGTGATTCTAGTATACCTGAGTTTGTATATACTAGTCTATAATAATAGGAGAGATACACCTATCTTAGAACTGGAAGGTCATCAGGTCCACCCCCTTGCCTTCACTAACAGGACCAAGTACTGATTTTTGCCCTAGATCCCTAAGTGGTCCCCTCAAGGACTGAACTCACAACCCTAGGTTTAGCAGGTTAATACTCAAACCCCTGAGCTATCACTCCCCATCTACTCTATAAAGGATCTTATTCTCTCCTCCTCACTGTAGTTTCTCAGAGGTAGGGTATTAAGTAACATGATTAACATCTGCCACATGTGGTACATTCTCTCTCTCATCCTTTCCCCGTGGGAGGGATGAATCTGCTCTTGAGATCTAAACTCCACCTTTAGTCCTGAGTTGTAGGGCCCAGACTCTCAAAGGTGTTTAGGCTCCTAACTTCTATTGAAATCAACCTCTGAGGACCTGGGCCTACTCCCTGTTTGTTACCCATTTGGGGGGCCTCAAAATGGGCCCTGGATTGCCTGTGGCTTCTCAAATGAGTAAAAAATAAACACGATTCCTATAGTATTTTTACTTTCCTATGTGTCTGTCAACATCTCTCTGAGCTCATGAACAATCAATATGAAATTAAAAGACCCCATGTGTATAATCATCTTACCCAACAATTTAAAAAAGGCACAAGAGAAAGGCTATCCTGCCCAGGCTAAACCCTGTCCTCTCAACCCACCCTCTCAGACTCAAACAAAACATAAAACTTGGGAGTTCACAAAACAGGTATCTTTTGAGGGCAGTCTATATTATAGGCAAATTCATCCCTGATGCAACTCTGTTCAGGTCAATGTTACCTGGTTACAACAGACATGATGGAATCCATGTTGAAGGTTTTTTCTGCAACAAAATCATGTATCAATCATGCTTGTGCAGTCATGTCTATTACACTTCCTAACTGTGTTTGTACCAGTGAATAATTCTGAGAAAAGGCAGACTGTTCAATAAATATTTCTGCTCTGTGTTTGGGGAAGAACAGATGATAAAGTCTCATCATGCTAACAATCTTTCCATTCCACTAGTATCTCTGGAAGATGTTAAACAGAAGCTACTAAAGTTAGAAATTTTTCAATTAGCAGGTCCAGATAACTTACATCCAAGAGCTTTAAAAGAGTTTGCTGAGGAGCTTGCTGAACTCTTAACATTCATTTTTGATAAGTCTTGGAGCACTGGGAAAGTTCACGAAGAGTGGAAAAAAGCTAATGTGCCAATTTAAAAAAAGAGTAAATGGGACAGTCTGAGTAATTATAGGCCTGTCAGCCTGACATTGATCCTGGGCAAGATATTGGAGCAGCTGATCTGGGACTCGACTAATACAGAATTTAAAGTACTTAATGCAAGTCACCATGGGCTTATAGAAACTAGGTCCTATCAAACTAACTAGATATCTTTGACAAAATTACAAGTTTGATTGATAAAGATAATAGTGTTGATATAATAGACTTCTTTAAGGGTTTTGACTTGGTACCACACAATATTTGGATTAAAAAAACCTGGAATGCTGTAAAATGAACATGGCACACATTTAATGGACTAAAAACTGGCTAATTGATAAGTTTCAAAATGTAACTGTAAATGGAGAATTGTCATCAAGCAGGAATGTTTCCAGTGGGGCTACTAGAGGGACTGGGTCTTGGCCCTATGCTATTTAACATTTTTATCAATGACTTGGAATAAAACATGGGGGAAAAGATGGAGTGAGGGCAGGACCTGGAGCAGAGCCAGGGGTTGAGCACCCCCCCCAGCACTTTGGAAAATCAGCACCTGTGGGGGGACTCTATCCTCGGAAGCAGTGGCTCTGAAAAAGATATGGGGGTTGGAGTGGATAATTAGCTGAACATGAGCTCCCAATGTGATGCTGTGGCCAAAGGAGATAATGTGAACCTGGGATGCATAAATAGAGGAATCTTGAGTAGGAGTAGAGAGGTTATTTAACCTCTGTATTTGGCATTGGTGTGACTTTTGCGGGAATACTGTCTCCAGTTCTGGTGTCAACAATTCATGAAGGATGTTGATAAATTGGAGAGGGTTCAGAAAAGAGCCCCATGACTGATCAGAGGATTAGAAAATGTGCCTTATGGCAATAGACTCAAAGTGTTCAGTCTATTTAACTTAACATAGAGAAGGTTAAGGAGTGACTTGATTACAGTGTATAAGTGCCTACATGGCAAATCATTAATAATGGGCTCTTCAGTCTGGCAGAGAAATATATAACATGATCCAATGGCTGGAAGCTGAAGCTAGACAAATTCAGATTGTAAATAAGGCCTATATTTTTTACAGGGCAGGTAATTAACCATTGGAACAACTGGATTCTCCATCTTAGACAATTTTTAAATCAAGATTGGATATTTTCTAAAAGATCTGCTCTACGAATTATCCTGGGGAAGTTCTATGGCTTGAGTTATACATGAGTCACACTAGATGATCACAATGGTCCTTTCTGACCTTGAAATCTGTCACCATATGAATCTATGAAAAAAAATCTGAATGGCTGTCCTGCCTCAACACTTCCTAAGCAGGGGATATAGTGCCCAGAAGATATGCACTAGCAGCACCATCATCACCAGAGGCAAAGCCCTCTGAAATGGCCCACTACACAGAGAAATGGGATAAAGGACTTGGTAGACTGGTCACATATGCACTGCCAATGGGTACTAATCTACAATGCAATATAGCAGGATTAATGACCTGGTCACAATCTAGGGACCCAGTCCTGCAAACACTAAAGGTATGTCTACACAGCAAAAAAAGACCCAGAGCAGTGACAAGAGCCCAAGTCATCAGACTTGGGCTTGTGGGGCTCAAGATAGCAATGTAGACATGTTGGGCTCGGGATGGAATCTGGGCTCTGAAACCCAGTGAGCAGAGAGGGTCTTGGAGCCCACGCTCCAGCCCAAACCCAGACATCTACACTGTTCTGTTTAGCCCCACAGCATGAGTCTAAGTCAGTTGACCTGGGCTCTGTGACTAGCTGCTGCAGGGTTTTTTGTTTTGCCTTTGTTTTACTCTTACACACATTCTTATCTTTACTAGTATGAATAGCACTCATGGTACAGTAGGAAAGTTAAGCACATGCGTAAGTGATTGAAGGAACGGGGCGATACTGCTGACAAGGGAAGAAGATGGTCAGCTGCCAAGCATAAACTATTTTGTATATAGACACAAATCACAATTGTGAGGATGTATGTACTATAATTTGTAGCAAAAAGGCAGGCAGGAAGATAGCAGCATGGCCTAGCAGATAGAGCTGTGCAACTCCAGGAACTTGGGTTCCATTCCTAACTCTGCCACTAGACTGCTGGCTGACTTTGGGCAAAACATTTTCCCCACCTCTACTCTGTCCCTCAGTTTTCCCATCTGTGAAATGAGGATAACACTTTAACTCCATTATAAAGTGCTTTGAGATCCACTGATGAAAAGCACTGTATAAGAGTTAGGTGGTATTATTATTAGGGAGAAGCTCTATCATGAAGCAGACAGACAAACTAGTTTTAGGGATTTGTTTTAATAAAGTTTTCTGTTAGGCATTAGAAGAAAGTTGCTTTTTCTGTGATCCTGTACCATTGCCACATGCTGACTCATATTAAACTAAGATAAGAAAAAAAAACACCAAAGTTAAACCTGCCATAAGATTTTCACTTTGATAAGCCTGTGGAGGAGCCTGAGTGGAACTAGCACTTTCCTAGGTTCCCATTTGCAATCACACTACATATAAGTGGAGAAGAATGTATGTTACAGGGTTCAGGGCATGTGATGATAAAGGAGGAAGAGTGAGGGCCTCTACTTTTTTGGAGAGAGGCATTTTTTGTGTATTGGAAATGATGCTGTTCCTCTGTTTGATAGACATTTGGGCACACTAGCAGATCACAAGATAGTTGCTGGGTCCTGATAATTTCAAACTTTTATCAGATGCAAACCAGTCACACCATTAACAACCAGTAAAGACCTGGACAGTTGGCCTAATTCTGCACTAAACCAGTTTTAGACTGGTTTCATTGGAGACACGCTGGTGTCAAATTGCTGCCACAAAAGGGAGAATCAAGCTCAAGCTGCCACTTATTTCATAGAATATCAGGGTTGGAAGGGACCTCTAGGAGGTCATCTAATCCAACCCCCTGCTCAAAGCAAGACCAATCACCAGACAGATTTTTGCCTCAAATGGCCCCCTCTGGGACTGAGCTCACAATGCTTGGTTTAGCAGGCCAATGGTCAAACCACTAAGCTATCCCTTCCCCCACTTAAATGTCAGAAGTTGCTTGTACATCAGATGAGGTTTAAATCAGTTGCTGACTATGCCTCACTTGGCCAAGGCTGGCTCCAGGCACCAGCTAAAGAAGCAGGTGCTTGAGGTGGCCAATACCAACGGGCGGCATTCCAGACGCTATTGGGGCAGCAGGTCCGGGTCTTCGGCGGCGGGTCCCTCGCTCCCTCTCGGAGCGAAGGACCCACCGCTGACTTGCCGCTGAAGAGTGGAGCAGCGCGATCGTGCTGCCGTGGCTTTTATTTATTTATTTATTTATTTTTTGCACAGCTTGGGTAGCAGAAAACCAGGAGCCAGCCCTGCACTTGGCCACTCAGATTCCTCAGTGTGGCCTGCTATCACATCACATGTGGTTATTTATTGTTTATACTGCAGAACTGCTTAGAGGCCTCAGTCAGGGAACTGGGCCCCATTGTATTAGTTGATAGGCACACACATAACAAAAACAGTCCCTGACCCAGAAATCCTAATGTTTTAGCATGACAAGAGGCAATGGGTAGATGCAACAAAGCAAATATACAGGGGATAGACAAGATAATAATCACAATTAGTTTAAGAAGCAGTAATTGCAGCATGCCAGCTGCCTAGCCATAGCACACAGATACCGTTCTGAGTGGTTTGCCAGCTTATGACAGAAATTAGAACTGATTAAATAGCCACTGACGTTGGTACAGAGCTGCAAACCGTACTCAAATCTACAAAACATGATTGGCTTAGTAACTTATCAGCAGGCCAACAGCCAGTTTGTTACTTTTGTGAAATGTAGAGGTACTCTCTGAAACTGCAGTCTGCTTACCTATAGCACTCACACTGTAGTCCCACAGTCCTTGCAGGATGACCTGTTGGAAAAAGGACATTAAGCTCTCCAAAGGCTCACAAAATGCCAGGCATGATGAGCCTGTCTGTCTGAGGTGGCCCAGTGAGGAAGGACCTAGCATAAGAATCTTGCAAAGTTATCAGAAAGGTGACTAAAGAACTGCACTCAGAGAAGGGGGCAGGTGTGGTGGAAGAGCCATTGGCAGCATTGCTCCTGAAGGACCCAGGTTGGTGGGCCATGAAAGGGCAGAACTGTGGAAAATTTGGCCCTCCATCTAGGGTTGCCAACTATCTAATCACACAAACCCAAACACCCTTGCCCCACTCCCTGTGCTGCCCCTTCTCCGAGGTCCTGCCCCCCTCACTCACTTTCACCTGGCTGGGGCAGGGGGTTGGGGCACAATCTCTGGGGTGGGGCTGAGGGGTTTGGAGTATGGGAGGGGGCTCTGGGTTGAGCCTGGGGCAGAGGGGTGGGGTACAGGAGTGGGTACTAGGTACAAGCTCTGGGAGGGAGTTTGGCTGCTGGAGGGGGCTCAGGGCTGGGAGAGGGGGCTGAGGTGTGAAAGGGGGTGTAGGCTCCAACCAGGCAATGCTCACCTCAGGTGGTTCCCAGTGAGCGGCGCAGCAGGGCTAAGGCAGGTTCCCTGCCTGCTTTGGCCCCAGCCCTGCACCATTCCTGGAAGCAGCCAGCACATCCCTGTGACCCCTGGTGGGGGGCAGAGGTCTCCGCATGCTGCCCACGCCCCAAGCGCCAACTCCACAGCTCCCATTGGCCAGGAACTGCAGCTAATGGGAGCTGCAGGGGCAGAGCCTGCCTTAGCTCCACTGCACCACCAAGCAGGAGCTGCCTGAGGTAGGCAGGGCAGGGGTCTCTGCGCACTGCCCTTGCCTGCAGGCACTGCCCCTGCAGCTCCCATTGGCTGCAGTTCCTGGCCAATGGGAGCTGCAGAGTCAGCATTTGGGCAGCATGTGGAGACTCTTGCGCTCCCCCTCCAGGGCTGTAGGGATGTGCCGGCTGCTTCTGGGAGCAGCGTGGGGTCAGGACAGGCAGGCAGCCTGCCTTAACCCCACTGTACCACCAGACTTATAGCGGCCTAAAAATCTCCCAGTTTGGCTGCAGTAGCCTCTGGGAGATTGAGCCTGAAACTGGGAGGGTTGGCAACCCTACCTCCATCTCAATACCCAATGACCCACTGGGCTTTCTCTAATGCAGTGGCAGCACTAAATCAGCACCAACACTGCTTGCCTCTGAGCAGCTCTACACAACTTCCTCTCAGTGAATCCCCTCGCAACTCACACCATGTCCCCCAGCAGTGGGGGGCAGGGTGAGGCAGGCCATTAATCCTTGCACCCCTCAGTGGTGGAGGGAAATCAGCTCAGGGGTGCAAAGGATAATTGGGGGTAGGACCTGATGGGACACAGATGGGGGTTACCAGAATAAGTTTGGGGGAAGGGATTGCTATGGAGGGGGAAGGCTGGAGCAGCAGAAGAGGAGGCTATTTTGAGTGTGTGTGAGACGTGGGGGGCTTCACCCTTCTCTCCATTCTGCCATCCATATTCTAACCCGCCATCCATATTCTAACCCCCCAGCTTCATCCCCTCCCCCCGATTCAGTCCCTGTCCCTCACCTGCCCTGCTGACAGAGAGCTGTGACTAAAGTGTTAGGCAGCTTCTGCCTCCTTCCCTCTCCCACACCATCTGCTCTGTCTGTGCTGACTGTGACCCAGCAGGGGGAATGGTAGGCAGCTAAGAATAGAGAGAGTAAGAGAGAGAAAGAGCTCTTTTCATATCTGGAGCCACAGCAAATGCTAATGACTGGGTGGAGCAATTGTAGGAAAACACCCACCCAGTCCCTGCTGGCTATGAGTAGAGTCCTCTAAACATGTCTGTCACGCCCACTGAGTGCCACTTGGCAGAACTGCATGTTTTGGGCATGTGCTTACTCCCTATAAAAATCCAGTAGAAGTGACGTTACAGCTGCAGCCACGTCAGAGCAGTAGTGTTTCCCACCTGCTTTGCAGAGGGGTAAAGGACTATAGGAAGTACAAGGGGGTAGAAGAGGCTGCTAACACTAGACAGGTGGAAATGTGATTGTGGGCTGTTGATCTGCAACAAATTTCCTCTGGGAGCCACAGTTAGCCAATTCATTCATGCCAATCTACTGGGAAGATCTGCAGTGTTCAATACAATTATCTGCAGCTCAAACAGATTCAGCTGGGGTGGAGCAAGAATTTGACTACATTCCCAACTGGGCCCCAGAACTTCCTGCTACTTCAAACAGCAGCAGTTTGGGCAGATTTGCTGATTTTTATCAAAGGAGTGGGATACTATTAACCTGTTCCGAGGCACATTCAGCAAGCAGCAGGCATGATGTCATACTTTTACGGCAAGTCACAGCAGCAGTGCATAAAGGAAGGATCTCACAGAGAAAATAGGAGATTTTGCATTTGTGTGCTCAACTGCAACAGAATAAAAAGCTCCCCTTGTTCCCAAGTAATATTACCTTAGTTAACCTAGAACAGATACCAGCTCTCATGTTTAATACTCTTCATAACTTCTCTCTCACTTTAGTGGGTGCCCTAGGGGCAGCTCTTTGGGAAATACTGCGAAGCAGGCAGGGACTTGAATTTTCATCCTCTCTGCCTGAGTTTCACCAGTATTGCTTCATTATCAGTCTCCTCTTTATATCTGATTTTCCTCTCGCTCACCTGTCAACAGGATGAGCCCAGATTTTGTGGGCTAGCGGTGCAAAGGAATGTACCATTTTAGTTTTGACCCACATGCATCCTGCATACCCACAAACTCTACTCCCACCCCATCACTGAGCTCTGGTAACTACTGAATACCCAGGTAGATCATCTGGAGAGAGCTTGAGAAATCAAAATGGATCAAGCCTTAGCTAATACATCAAAAACACCTAACTCTATGGTGGAGAAGTGAGAGACAGATGGCCAGTTATGGGTTCCAGCTGACAGCAAGGCAGTAGTATATACTGGGTCTGATTCTCCACTGCCTTGCACCTTGTGTAGCTATTCACACTCACGCAAGGAGGATATAAAATGTTACTTTTGGTGTGAGTGAGTAGAAACATAGCATTTGTTACTGTTTTACACCCCTAATACACAGAGTAAATGGCTACACAAGGCAGGGGAGAATCAGTCCAACAGTGCAGGTCTTTTTTTACCACTATGTCCAGACACCATAAGAATGGCCGTACTATATCAGATCAATGGTCCATCTAGCCCAGTATCCTGTCTGCCGACAGAGACCAATGCTAGATGTTTTAATGGGAATGAACAGAACAGGGCAGTCATCGTGTGATCCATCCCCTGTTCTCCAGTCCCAGCATCTGGCAGTCAGAGGTTCAGGGCCAACCAGATCATGAGGTTGCATCCCTGACCATCTTGGCTAATAGCCATTGATGGACCTTGTTGGGATGGTACCAAATTGGTGCTGCCATACTGAATGAATGGTGTGAGAACATGGCTTGACATGACTGAACTGCGAAAGAGGATTCTGGGAGCAGAATCCCTCTCTTAGCATCTGGCAGATGCCAGAGGTGAAACTGACTGGCTCCATGCCGCATGTATGATCAATAAGGATCTTTGAGTCAGCAAATATGTTCACTTGAAAGCAAACACATAAAGAACATCCTGAGTGGATCATGGGCTGACCGAGGCATCTCAGCCCTGTTGAAGGACATCACACAAGGGGCTGAAGTGAATGATTGATAAGGGAGTGAATGTGGGGTAATGTTCAGTTGGCACCACTCTGCAGTCTCCTCCTAAAGTATTCATTAGGTAAAAATTAGTAGCCACACGCCCACTGAGCACGTCTTTAAGACATGTGACTCCTTTGAGGAAAAAGAGTACAAAAATCAAGCAAATTCAATTACTGTTGGGGAAGATTCCTTAATTAATGCTTGAAGAAGCAATGCTGCTAGACAGAGTAGCCAAAACTCTGCTTCGTGGACTTGAGTAGGACTGTAAACTAGGGGGGTTTCCAGGCAGTCAAGGCCTTGCCTCGAGGATGACCCTGCCAGCAGGTAGGGGATCTTGGGGGACAACTACTGCACTGGTGGGGTGCAAAATAAACTTTATTAAGAAAATGCAAAAACAGGGCAAATTTAATAGTGAGGGGTATGGGGTTTGTTAAGGTAGACAATTGGGGGGGGTTTCTTTTACTAAATAGTATAGGGGGTTCCAATAGTGGGGTACAATACAGTTGGTAACCAACTAACACTGAAGTATAAATGTAACAGGTAGCTAACAATTTCTATGTAAAGGGTGTGTCACAGCAGCATATAACCAACTAACAATTATGGGTAACATGTGTTAAATAACCTACAACTCTAGGTAAAAATGTGTCACAGTGGTGTAAATGTAAAATGTGAGGTGTGTCAGAGAGAAAAAGGGTAACCAATGGTGTTTTATGCTAGACTTCAGTAATAGAATTGAGGTTTGGCAGCAGTAGGAGAGGGGTGAACACGTGGGAGAAGGGATTGAAAGAGAAAGGCAGTGGTAGAGGAATGAGGTTAGGGAATGAGGGAAAAGGAGCACGTGGTGGAGCAGAGACCAAAGGCAGAGGCGCTGCGGAGGGAGATTTAAACTCAGGGAGACACAGAGAGCAGACAGGCTGCAAGTTTAAACAGCAGAGAGACTGCAATGAGTGACTGGGGAGCTTGCGGGGAGACACGGGCAAGCTTGGGGGGGAGGGGGAATTAGGGCAGCAGGAAGACAGACTTAATCACAATTATACAGAACACAGCAAAATCTTATTTATGATCTAACTTAACCAAGACTACACAAATTAGCAAGTAACAGAACACAATGCAACAACTCTTTTTTAAACCTAACTTACAGAGCACAATACAAACAATTCTTTAAACCTAACTTAACCACAACTATGCAAAATGAAATTACAACTTATCTAGACTAAGAACCTGATTCTAATAGGTGCACCTTACACTATGCTGATTCCTTGATCGGGAGGGGGAGCAGTTTTAGAGGGCAGAGTGGTGTGTGCCCAGGGTACAGCCCCCAGGGGAGGTGGGGGTGGCTGCAGCAGTGGGGCGGTTGCAAGCCGGCAGCCCAGGATACAGTCCCGGAAGGCACAGCTTAGCAGCGGCACAGGCTTATTTTTAGCAGCAAAGGTGCTGCGGAGCAAGAAACAGATTACAGATACAGACCAAGGAGTTAGCTTGGGTCTGTCTGCTGGGGAAACAAGGCCAGCAGCTAGGACAGGGGGAGTCTGCAAGAGGGAGTTCTTACCAATCCCCAGGACAGCAGCAAGCACAGAGGCAGGAACAGCAGTAGCATCGGAGGATGGAGAGAGGACTTGATTCGCTTACAGTAATCAGGAGATCTCCAGGCACAAATTTGTTGTTCGTGGGAGAGGAGTTTAAAAACAAGGGTACGCTCAAAAACAAATGAGAGTTGGGAGAGGGCCCCCCCGAAGACCCTTAGCTGATCAGACCAGGTAGCAAAGCAAGGACCTTCTCCGAGGTCTGATCAGAAAATGTCCGGCTTTAAAGGCAAACTTAGGCAGTTTCCCACCAGTACTTTTAATTGGCTCCTCTTGATACAGGGGAGGAGAGAAGACAGGGAAAGGCTGCAGGTAAGCATAGGCATGCCTGGGCATGTTCTGAGCCACAGGTATGACTCATATGCTTAATTAGTTGGCCACTTTAGGTCTTGCATTTCTGGGCAGCGCCCTCCCACACCGAGCCCGGGTCTGAACAAAGGAGCCGAAGCAAGAAGCCCCCTCCCTAGGCAGAGCAATGGCTCCAGTTAGTCTGTACAAGCCATTCCTATGAATTGGGCTGTGACGTTAGTTAGCACAATGGCCGGGAGGGGCGGCCATACAGGACAAACAGAAAGGAGAGGGGGAAAAGGAATGCAGCAGGGGGACAGCTGTAACAGACAGAGGAAATTCGAGACAGACCAGAGGGCTGAGGAGACCAGACCTGGAGAGAAGAAGTCATCCATAGAATTGGTAACCACCTTCTCTTTTTGCCAAGCAGGAACTGTATGAGGCTAGCACAGGGTCTGTTTGTGAAAGAGAGGCTTGCTAAGAGGAATGTATAGCTCTTGATATATAGTTCTTAATGTCTAACATAGGAGTTATGTGCTTAATGTAACCCTTTACTGCTTGTTTAATTCCTTCTCAAATAGACTGCAGTGTAGGCAAGTTAATTACTGTGGACCTTTTCCACTAGTTTGACAGTAATCTACTCCAGTGGGAACCATTAAAGATCCATTCAGGGGCAGTAGCTCCTTGGTGCCAACAGACCTGTATACCATAATCTTATCTAAATATTTTTTGAACCACATAATAGTTTTGGTGTTCACAACATCCCCGGCAATGAGTTCCACAAGTTGACTGTGTGTTGTGTGAAGAAGTACTTTTGTTTGTTTTACATCTGCTGCCTATTAATTTCATTGGCTGACCCCTGGTTCTTATATTATGTGAAGGAGTAAATAACATTTCCTTATTCACTTTCTCCACACCATTCCTGATTTTATAGACCTCTATCTTATCCCCCTTTAGTCGTCTCTTCTCCAAGCTGAAAAGTCCCAGTCATTTTAATCTCTCCTCATATGGCATACACGTAATCCTATTTATTGTCCTTCTCTGTAACTTTTCCTATTCTAATACTGTGTATATTTTTTTGAGATGGGAGACCTGAACTGCATGCAATATTCAAGGTGTGGATGTACCATAGAATCATGGGACTGGAAGGGACCTCAACAGGTCATTTAGTCCAGTCCCCTGCACTCATTGCAGGGCTAACTATTATCTAGACCAGGGATCTGCAACCTTCAGCACAAAGCCCATGAGGGTAATCTGCTGGGGACCGTGAGACGTTTTGTTTATGTTGACCGTCCCCAGGTACAGTGCCCCACAGCTCCCAGTGACTGCAGTTCACTGTTCTTGGCCAATGGGAGCTATGGGAAGTGGCGTGGGCTGTCTGCTGCTTTCTGCAGCTCCCACTAGCTGAGAACAGCAGCCACTGGGAGCTGCGGGGGAGCTGTGCCTGCGAACGGTCAACATAAACAAAATGTCTTGCGGACTGCCAGTGATTACCCCTGATGGGCTGCGTACTGAAGGTTGCCGACCTCTGATCTAGACTATTCATGACAGGCGTTTGTCTAATCTGCTCTTAAAATTCTCCAGTGATGGAGATTCCACAACCTGCCTCTGCAATTTATTCCAGTCCTTAACTACCCTGACAGTTAGGATTTTTTTCCTAATGTCCAACCTAAACCATCCTTGCTACAATTTAAGCCAATTGCTTCTTGTTCTAGCCTTACAGGTTAAGGAGAACAATTTTTGTCCCTCTTTCTTGTAGCAACCTTTTATGTACTTGAAAACTGTTATCATGTCCCCTCTCAGTCTTCTTTTCTCCAGATTAAACAAACTCACTTTTTTCAATCTTCCCTCAGAGGTAATTTTTTCTAGATTTTAATCATTTTTGTTGCTCTTCTCTGGACTTTCTCCAGTTTGTCCACATATTTCCTGTAATGTGGCACCCAGAACTGGACACAAAATTCCTGTTAAGGCCTAATCAGCTCGGAGTAGAGTGGAAGAATTACTTCTTATGTCTTGATCGCAACAATCCTGCTAATAAATCCCAGAATGATGTTTGCTTTTTTTTCTGCAACAGAGTTACCCTGTTGACTCAGATTTAGCTGATGATCCACTATGACCCCCAGATCCCTTTCTGCAGTACTCCTTCCTAGGCAGTCATTTCCCATTTTGCATGTGTGCAACTCTTTTTTTCTTTGTCAGTGAAATATTTTGTATTTGTCTTTACTGAATTTCATCCTATTTACTTCAGACCCTTTCTCTGGTTTGTCCAGATCATTTTAAGCCTATCCTCCACAGCACTTGCAACCCCTCCCAGCTTGGTATTGTCCACAAACTTCATAAATAGGGCTGTCGATTAATTGCAGTTAGCTCACGCAATTAACTCAAAAAAATTAACTGTGATTAAAAAAATTAATCGTGATTAATTGCACTGTTAAACAATAGAATACCAACTGAAATTTATTACATATTTTTGGATGTTTTTCTACATTTTCAAATATATTAATTTCTGTTACAATACAGAATACAAAGTGTACAGTGCTCATTTTAATTATTATTATTACAGATATTTGCACTGTAAAAATGATAAACAAAAGAAATAGTATTTTTCAATTCACCTTATACAAATACTGTAGTGCAATCTCTTTATTGTGTAAGTGAAATTTACAAATGTTGATTTTTTTGTTACATAACTGCACTCAAAAACAAAACAATGTAAAACTTAAGAGCCTACAAGTCCACACAGTCCTACTTCTTGTTCAGTCAATTGCTAAGACAAACAAGTTTATTTACATTTACAGGAGATACTGCTGACTGCTTCTTATTTACAATGTCAACTGAAAGTGAGAACAGGCGTTCTCATGGCACTTTTGTAGACAGCGTTGCAAGGTATTTACATGCCAGATATGCTAAACATTCATATGCCCCTTCATGCTTTGGTCACCATTCCAGAGGACACGCTTACATGCTGAAGATGGTCATTAAAAAATAATGCGTTAATTAAATTTCTGATTGAACTCCTTGGGTGAGAATTGTATGTCACCTGTTCTGCTTTACGTGCATTCTGCCATATGTTTCATGTTATAGCAGTCTCGGATGAAGACCCAGTGCACGTTCATTTTAAGAACACTTTCACAGCAGATTTGACAAAACACAAAGAAGGTAAGGTGAGATTTCTAAGGATAGATACAGCATTTGACCCGAGGTTTAAGAATCTGAAGTACCTTCCAAAATCTGAGAGGGATGAGGTGTGGAGCGTGCTTTCAGAAATCTTAAAAGAGCAACACTCCGATGTGGAAACTACAGAACGCGAGCCATCAAAAAAATAAAATCAACCTTCTGCTGGTGGCATCTGAGTCAAATGATGAAAATGAACATACATCAGTCTGTTCTGCTTTGGATCGTTATTGAGCAGAACCTGTCATCAGCATGGATGCATGTCTTCTGGAATGGTGGTTGAAGCATGAAGGGACATATGAATTTTTAGAGCATGTAGCACATAAATATCTTGCAATGCTGACTGCAACAGTTCCATGTGAACACCTGTTCTCACTTTCAGTTGACACTGTGAACAAGATGTGGTCAGCATTATCTCCTGCAAATTGTAATCAAACTTGTTTGTCTGAGCGACTGGCTGAAGTAGGACTGAGTGGACTTGTAGGTTCTAAAGTTTTATGTTGTTTTATTTTTGAATGCAGTTATTTTTTGTACATAATTCTACATTTGTAAGTTCAACTTTCATGATAAAGAGATTGCACTACAGTACTTGAGTTAGGTGAATTGAAATATACTATTTCTTTTGTTTTTTACAGTGCAAATATTTATAATAAAAGTAAACATAAAGTGAGCACTGTACACTTTGTATTCTATGTTATAATTGAAATTAATATATTTGAAAATGTAGAAAACATCCACAAATATTTAAATAAATGGTATTCTATTATTGTTTAACAGTGTGATTAATCAAAATTAATTTTTTTAATTGCACAGTTAATTGCAATTACTTTTTTAAATTGCTTGACAGCCCTATTTATAAGTGTACTTTCTATGCCACTATCGAAATCATTGATGTAGATATTGAAAAGAACCAAACCCAGAACTGATCCCTGTGGGACCCCACTTGATACAACCTTCCATGGATTTTATATAGTGGCATTATGATATTTTCTGTCTTATTATCTATCCCTTTCCTAATGGTTCCTAACATTTGGTTAGCTATTTATAAAGAGGTATAACAATCTACTAGAAATGTTGACTCAGGACTAGCTGCATCCCTAGTACAACTCCATCGAAGCTAGGGACGCATTTGACCCTCACAACAGCTGGATTTGGCCACCTCCATGAACTGATTATACAATAGCTTGAAACTGAGGGCCTGTCCTCACTTCAGAAATTGCTGTTGAAGGGATTGTAGGTAAGAATCACAAAAAGGGAGGAGCTGTCAGAAAAAACAACAACAACTGAATAAGAGATGAACTTTGTTTAATCTGAAGTTCACTTATGAATTGCAAATCAGCCACTGAGTGCTGGTGATGTAAAAGGAGTGTGTTTCTCGTAACTGTTGACTTTAGGGATAGGAGGGGAATTTTCCTCACAGTTTCACTACTGTAATGGTTTATTAACTTTCGAGAGAGAGATTTTTTCAAAGCTCATCTTTAGAGAAGCTCAAAAATTGCCGCATTTGCAGCAGATGCAATTATGTCAATTGCAGACCACTGATACTGGAATACATTTTTCTATGCTATGGTCCTTTCCTCCAACCCTGTGGCTGTCTTGTCTATTTCAATTGTAAGCTCATCAGGGCATGGCCTTTCTCTCTCTCATTCTGTGTTTGAACAGTGCCTAGAACAATGGGGCCCTGATCATGGCTGGGATCTCTAGGTGCTACTGTAATAAAAATAATTAATTTGGAAGCAGGGTAAGCTGCACTGGTGCAAGTCATCACTTGTACCAGTACAGTCAATTTACACTAGGGCCTTGGCTACACTCACACTTTACAGCGCTGCAACTGGGGTGTGAAAAAACACCCCCCTGAGCGCTGCAAGATACAGCGCTGTAAAGCGTCAGTGTAATCAGGGCAGCAGGGATGTGGTTTACATGCAGCACTGGGAGAGCTCTCTCCCAGCGCTGCCGCTCTGACTACACTCACACTTCAAAGCGCTGCAGCGGCAACGCTCCCGCAGCGCTGCCGGGGCAGCGCTTTGAAATTCCAAATGTAGCCATACCCTAGGTGTTTGCACTGGTACACCTAGGACCTTCATAATTAGCACACACTGGCCTGTCAGACATTACTGAGTGGATTTGTGGGAAAAAACAATTCAAACTGGGTATTTGTCACATTCCTGATTTCAAGGTCTCATCCTGCCTGGACAGATCTAGGGGTTCTATTGTTACAAGGAAATGCACTGCTTCACTGAGGCATCAAGGCCAGTGGATGCACGGAGAAGTGTCAATGAACCAAGGGACTGCTGATTGTTCTAATCCAGGGGTCGGCAACCTCTGGCATACGGCTTGCCAGAGTAAGCACCCTGGTGGGCAGGACCAGTTTGTTTACCTGCTGCGTCAGCAGGTTCAGCCGATCATGGCTCCCACTAGCTGCAGTTCGCTGTCCCAGGCCAATGGGGGCTCCGGGAAGTGGTGCAGGCCGAGGGATATGCTGGCCGCGGCTTCCCGCCACCCCCATTGGCCTGGAGCGGCGAACCGCGGCCAGTGGGAGCCATGATTGGCTGAACCTGCTGACGGCCCATCAGGATGCTTACCCTGGTGAGCTGCATGCCAGAGGTTGCCGACCCCTGTTCTAGTCATCTTGGAGCCTCAAGACAACAAGTACGCCTACCAGATTAGACCTCTGAGGCGACTTTACACAGGGAGCAGAGGTAGACCTCCCTCATAACTTTGAGCCCGGTGGTTAAGGTACTCACCTGGGATAAGACAGAACCTGGTTTAATTCCCACCTCTGCCTAAGGGGGAGAAGGGATTGGCCACCTCTCAGCTGAGTGCTGAGTCACTGGGCTCTGGGATAGTATGATGAGGGTTGCGGGGTGGCTCTGTCAGCCTCTCCTCTTGAAGCTGTTGCACTCGGTGTAAGCAAAGAGCCCCTGGATCAGGGGACTGGCTCGTAGGCCTCCCCCATCCTGGATCCATGCTCCAACGCCAGGCTATAGGAATCATGCTCATGCTCATGTACTCTTTCTGACCCAAATGACTCTTCAGGAGTAGACATGCCAAACTGTCATAACATTTTTTCCCAGATCTGGACCTTAGCGTCCAAAATATGGGTGTTAGCATGAAAACCTCCAACCTTAGTTACCAGCTTGGACCTGGTAAAGCAGCCACCAGCCAGGAATTATACAGTGCCTAGCTCACTGTGGTCTCCCCAAAACCTTCCCTGGGGGACCCCCAGACTCAGATTCCTTGAGTCTCACAACAAAGGGAAATAACCCCCTCCCCTTGTTTCCTTGGTACTTCCTCCCTGGACGACCCTAGGAGATTCCCTGCTTCCAGTCCTGGAAACACAAGTACCGAGAGATCTAATCTGTCCCCCTCACCCAGAGGGTATGCAAAGTCAGGCTTAGTAAATCTAACACAAAGAGATTTTCCCCTTGACTTCTTCCTCCCACCAATTCCCTGGTGAGCTGCAGACTCAATTCCCTGGAGTCCCCACTAAAGAAACTCCAACAGGTCTTAAAAAGAAAGCTTTATATAAAAACAGTGAAAAAGGACATAATATATAGTTTCTGTATCAAGGTGGCAATATACAGGGTCAATTGCTTAAAGGGAAAAAATGAATAAACAGCCTTCTCCAAAAAGAATACAATTCAAAACACTCCAGCAACTACACACATGTAAATACAAAAAAACAATATAAACCTATTGTCTTACTATCTTTGTACTTACAACTTGGAAACAGAAGATTAGAAAGCCAGGAGACAGAAAGATCACTCTCAGAGCCGAGAGGGCATAGACACAAGACAAAGAACTCACACCCCAAAACTTCCCTCCACCCAGATTTGAAAAAGTCTTGTTTCCTGATTGGTCCTCTGGTCAGGTGTTTCAGGTTACTCCTTTCCAGGTGAAAGAGACATTAACCCTTAGCTATCTGTTTATGACACAAACCCATGAAGAAAATGCAGAAATTGGCCTTGGTTTTGGTTCAATTGGCTTGTGAGTTGCTTGCTGGATAGTTTTTGGCTTGTTGCTTGTTTAGCTTGTTCTAGCTTGTTGCTTCAACTTCTTCTTCTGTTTTTTCTTTTTCTATTGGCTCCTGGCAAGCAGGGGCAAGGGGGGACAAGGGGCAAGCAGGGAGAAGGGGAGGAGAGAGTCAGAGGTGCACAGCGGGCCCACCACAGTCCCAGACTGCACGCTGGGGGGATCTAGTCACATAGAGTGTTGGGGTTCTTAGCAATTGGCTTGTTTTGAAATGGGATTAGCTTGATGTTTGGCTTATTGTGAAAGTCGGGGTGCTTATTTACCACATGAAAGTTGGCAGCTGTGTTCAGGAGTGTCTCCAGAGTGCAACAGCTTCAACAAGGAGAGACTGAAGAGACCTTGGGTCAGAATATCCCATAGCCAAGCAGCTAAGGCATGCACCTAAAAGGTGGCTGATCCCTGTTCAGATCATTTGAACTGCTCGGTCCCTGCATCCCAAGTGAGTACCCTAACCACTGAGCTAAAAGCACTGCTCCCCCAGCTTCTTAGTAAAGTAGCTTAGGTGACTAATTCCAGGAGAGGACTGACAGCTAAGCCCACGTCCAGACTAGGTATTAAAATTGATTTTAGATACGCAACTTCAGCTACGGGAATAACGTAGCTGAAGTCGAATTTCTAAAATCGAGTTACTCACCCGTCTGGACGGCGCGGCATCGATGTCCGCGGCTCTCCGTGTCGATTCCGGAACTCCGTTCGGGTTGATGGAGTTCCGGAATCGATGTAAGCGCGCTCGGGGATCGATACATCGCGTCCAGACTAGACGCGATATATCGATCCCCGAGCAATCGATTTTAACCTGCCGATGCCGCGGGTTAGTCTGGACGTGCGCTAAGAATCACTAGCAGAGCCCACTGCCTCCCTGCAGCCTGGATTTAGGCACCTATTTTCAGGAGCGGGATGAAACTTAGCACCCCCTGCCCTTCTGGTCAGCATCTGTCATTGGCTAGCTAGGCAGCTCCCTGCTTAGCATACTCATTATTGTGAACCAAAGTCAAAGGTACTGATCTCTCCCCATTTATTGTACAGGGTGTCTAGGTGCCTAACTCAGGCTTTCTGAATCACAGTGATTTTCTAGGCACCTGTCAGTTAAGCATGTGCTTAGTATCACAATGCCTAATTCCTCTTGTGTATCCAGGCCTTAGTGGCTTACTAGATATGGGGTACAGTACTATTTTATCATCTGCAGTATTGCCAATCTCAAGCATTCGAAAATCACCAGTTAGGTGGGGACGGAGGGTTGGGGGTTCCCCTGGGTGGAGAGACTCAGATTGTGGGTTACTGCTGGGGGCAGAACCCTGACGCAGAGGGGCACCGGGGTCCGGGAGGGACATGGGGGCCAGCAAAGGTGAGACACCGGCCTGCAGAAGGCACTCCAGGCTGGAAGATCTAATTCCCAGGACGACCAGCAGGAGGCACTGCGCTGGTGAGTCCCCATTTTGCTACCCATGGGTTTAAAACTACAGCACACATCATGATGATGTAACTTCAATTGTACATAGGAAGATTGCCTCAGGAAACCAGGAATGAATTTCAAACATAACAACTTAAATGCTCTGAGCACATATAATTTTGTACCATGGGAAGGATGACAGCCATACCTCATCCTCCGGATGAGGATCATGGTGAAGATTCCTTCTTTGAAGGAACAAGGTTGTGAAATAGCAACAAAAAATAAATACTCAAAAAATACAAAGTGTTTGATTCTGCAGTGCTAACTCATACCTAGGAGCAGCACTTACTCACTCAAGCAGACTACTGAAGTCAATGAAACTACGAAGTACTAGTTAGGTTTTAGCACTAAGTGCTAGTGGTATATATAGTGATGTGATGCTGGTGGATGGCTCTCAGCTCACAGTAGACTCCGATGACCCGCACGTCACAAGTAGTGACACAGAATTAGGCAATTAAGTTGCAAGATGATCTATATATGGCATAGCTTAATTGTGTTTCCTGGTTCCCTTGATTTTATTTCCTTGTCACTCATTATTCAAGCCTTGCAAATTTTCCAGCCTTGCAAAATTCTACTCACCCCCTATGTTAGGACAAGTAACTTTAAAAAAAAATGGATTCAGGGCTGGTGAGTAGCTTTGTTTCGTGCGGGCTAGTAAATTTTCGTGGCAAGCTTCTGTGGCTGTATGACTTGGCCAGCTCATGATCAGCGTAACTTGACTATACTGTTATGTGTACTGATTATGTTTAATTTATGACCTTCAAAAAGAAAATGAAAGAGTTATTGTTCATTTTATTTACAAATTGTAATCGTTCTTTAACACACTTTACAAGTTGTCTCTGACCCAAATCTTTCAGTTCTTATTTAGGCAAAATTCCTGTTGACGTCAGTGGGAGTTTTGCCTGTATAAGGACTAAAGTGGCTAGGCTCTAATGCTGTGAGCTGATCGGCACAGCTGGAGTCCTTCCCCTGTATGCAGCCCCCTTGAATTCAAGTGCAGGTGTTCAGCCTGCGGGACTGGAATCCAAGTAAGGATTTTGAACTTGGTCTCAAATGTAGGTGGGTCCAAGCCACTATATTTTGATCTGGTTGTTGAAACCCCACAAGGTTCTGGGATGGTTAGATCTAGAGGTTTGATTTCCCACCTTTCATCTTTAATTTCACAGCATGGTTGTGAAATTTGAATGCTGTTATTCTCTCTGTTCATGGTTATTTGTGAAACATTACATGATGAATCAAGATATACATTAGGACAGCCTAAAGGTCTGCTGCAACAGCTCCCTTTGGGTCTCAGAAGGCACCCAGGTTGGTCAGGTACCGGTGCACTTTGGCCAGATCTCAACCCTCCCTCCACAAACACTTCTTCCTTCCCCAGTTGATATCGGGGGCTATGAGAGGGGAGTGTCCCAGGATTGTTCTGTAGTGCCCTACATCAGAGGCTTCTCCAGGTAGCTGTTTCTGAACAGGAGCTGTCTGTAACCCAGAATTAGGAGCCTAGTTTAGGTTTTTATTTTATGCCTGTAAAGTTGTAACCTGTTAATGAATGAGCCACATTTGCCCAATATCTGAAGACTGTGTAACTAGATGATATAGAGAAGATGCTTATTTTAGTGAAGTGACAGATTTCTACTGTAGCTTGTAATCAGGCTTGATTTGGTAATTGGATACCTATGTGCAAAAGTGGCTTAAAGTGAGGCTAAATTCTGAAATCCTTACTCAGATATTACTCCAGGAAAATCTCTCGGACTCCAGTCAGAGTTTCCTTGATTGAAATCTGACTAAGGACTTCAAAATTTAGCCATGGCTTCCCTCTGCTTCCTTTGCCATCAGTAATGGACTATTAGGGTCCGGCTAAACTACAAAACAAAACAAAAACTCTGTGGCAGTGAATCTCAGAGCCTGGGGCAACTGAGTTAGGATTGTGGAGCTTGCACTATAGGACTAAAAAGAGCAGTGTAGATCAAATACCACCACAAGAGTTAGGTATGGGCTGGGTCAGTTCCCACCCGTATCTAGACTTTTCCTTTCTTCAGAGGGACACGGGCAATCTCACCCACTCACCAAGTGGTCAAACAATCCAATGCCTTTGCTAACCAAGGAAGTCCCTTGTTTCACCCGCTGTCTGTAGATTCCAAGTCTACACAATATGTTCTGGAAATTAATATTGCCTTAGTCAGTAGAGACTTGCCTTCTTTCTTTCATATCCTGTTCCTTCCTGATTATTTATTACATCTGGAATAACTTCCCACCAAGCTGGACAATTCAGCCAAGTGTGTTAGGTGGAACAGTGTCTCCAGGACGGACCATTAATTCCTTACTGGCTTGGCCTCGTGTGGGTGTTTGTATACTTCAACATCAGTGTTTATGGCTTTTTCAGGAAATTGGTTGGTTGTCTTGTAGGGCTGTGTCAATTAGTTATTTAGGTCCTGCAGTAAGTTTTGTGTGGACATAGCTTTATGCAGGCAAACCCCTCACTGAAAGATCAGGGCCTTATCTTTAAAGGGAAAGGCAGCTGTTTCAAGATGACTCTGAGATCACTTCTCTATTTTTGTTTGATTTTTCTCCCCTTAGATAAGGGGGAAATAAAGATGCCACCAGGGTCAATGGATGTATGGATGAGGTAACTAGAGAGGAGCTTTCTTTACTTGGCAGCTTCTAAGGGTATGTCTGCACTCGCAGAGTTACAGAACCGCTCAGAGAGTGCTGAAAGGAAACAGCTGTTATGTGTTCACACTGTCAGTTGCCCGCACAATAGCGTGTTCACACTTGCGGCACTTGCCATGGTATTCAGAGCAGTGCACTCTGGGCAGCTATCCCACAGAGCATCTCTTCCTCTTCTGCCGCTAAGAGTTGTGGGAAGGCGGAGGAGGTTGCGGGGCATCCTGGGTCCTGTCCCAATGTCCCATGATGCATTGCTTTGAATTCCAGCAATCCCTGTGCTTCTGTCTGCATTTGGCATCATCTGTCAACTGCATGCTCTGCTCCGCCTCTTTGGTCTGCAAGAATGGATTCCGCACTGTTGACCAATATGCTGCTGCTCTCACTAACACATCATGAGTGGCAGTTATTCCTTAAATTACAAAGGCAAGAGCAGTTTGACTTTGATCTTGCCACATGTAGTAGCTATGATACGAAATTGTTTGTGGCATTCATGGAGGTGCTGACCACAGGAAAATGCCACTTTTGGCTTCGGGAAACAAGCAATGAGTGGTGGGATCATAACGTGATGCACGTCTGGGATGACAAGCAGTGGCTGCAGGACTTTCGGATGAGGAAAGCCACATTCATGGGACTGTGTGATGAGCTGGCCCCAGCCCTGCATCACAAGAACACGAGAATGAGAGCTGCCCCGTCATTGGAGAAGCGTGTGGCGATTGCACTGTGGAAGCTGGCTACTCTAGACTGCTACCGACTGATTGCTAACCAGTTCGGAGTGGGAAAGTCAACCGTTGGGCTCATGTTGATGGAAGTGTGCTGGGCCATTAATCACATCCTGCTTCAAAAGACCGTGACTCTGGGCAATGTGCGTGACATAGTGGATCGTTTTGCACAAATGGGCTTCCCTAACTGCGGGGGGCGATAGATGGCACGCATATTCCAATTCTGGCACCAGACCACCTAGCCACTGAGTACATTAATCACAAGGGGTATTTCTCAATGGTATTTCTTCTGTGTCTTGTGGTAGGTGTTCCGCAGCTTCTTCACTTTGACCCTGTCCTGCAGTGTGTCCTGGTCATGGCCTCTTTTTGTTGAGTATCATGAAATCTGTCTGTATGTATCATAATTCCTATGGCTGGAGTGCAGCTGGGATAGCCTCCTCTCCCCAGATGCTGATGAGGTCTAGCAGCTTGGCATTGCTCCAAGCAGGGGATTGCATGGTGCGTAGAGCAGGCCTGGTCACCTGGAAAGATGCGTTGAGACCACTGCATGCGTCACAGAGCAAACAGGAAGGGGACTTGCAAAATTCCCAAGGAATTTAAGGGATGGGTCTCACAGTTGGTCACCTGAGGGCAGGGCAGGAGAGTTCAAACCGATGACCAGAGAGGTGAGAACAGGCATTGTGGGACACCTTCTGGAGGCCAATTGCAGCTCTGTAATTGACCAGGGTGTCTATACTGGCACTGTGGCGCTGTAGCCCTGGCGCAGAAAGCTGTACACCTCTCATCAGGGTGATTTTTTTTATAGCACTGCAACTGTGCAGTTTCTGCACACTAAGTGGCTTGGCAGTGTGTGCACCTCGGGAGTTACAACACAGAGAGCTGCTTTACTGCACAGAAACCTGCCAGTGTAGACAGGGCCTTAGATATAAATGCAACAATGGCTACAGAAATAGCCTCAGGACGCTTGTATTTTATGGTATATGTGGAAATACATGAATGTCTGTGAACATTCTTTGGTGGCTGAGTTGCTGATATATGTGGCCTCTTCCAGGAAATAAACATTCTCAATTAATTATAAAATTGCTCCTGCTTCTTTTGAGTCTTTATAGGGGTTGAAACAGGGTTGAATCTGAGACACAGAACTTTGCACCTGGATCTAAATGGTTGGGATTATTTCTTGTGTGTTTTGATTTAAATCTATCTCTAGTTGGATTAGAAGATAAAATGCCGATTAGATGTTTGGAGAAAAGTTAGAGATGACCCAGCAGAATAGACAGAAAAAAACTAGTGTGGCTAAAATCTAATGACTAGCCTCCCATAGCCTATTACTGAAGGGAAACGAAAAGGAGACAGGTTTATCAATGCTATAAGGAGCCAGATGGTTTAGGCTGATACTGTATGAGGTGTTTTTCAGTGGTGCTTTGCCTTCTTTCTCCATGTTTGTTCAGTTTATTCAACGGCATTGCTGTCTACCATTCCACTCCAGCAAAGTTTTAAGCACATGTGTAACTGTATATTAACTTTACAGATATGACTTCACACACATGCTTCAGACTTTGCAGGATAAGAGCCTAAAGCTGGAAAAATCTTGCTTGGTATGTTCCTGAATGTCTTCCATACTGCTGGGACTTTCCTTCCATGTCACGGAAGCTGTGGTAGCAACTTTGGATTTTTGCATGTCAGGATTAGATGCTACTTTTTTCCTCTTATCTCCACAACATTCTAGGAAATATAGAAAGGTGGCCATCTTTGTAGATGCAATTGTTATGACTGTAGTTTAAAAAAAATACATGGTTTGGTGGGGAAGAATATTAAGCCACTGTGTTATTGTGTCCCTCGTTTCTTCTACAACAGCATTTTTCAACCTGGGGGTCTGAAGACTATGCCTAGGGGGTCCGCAAAAGGTTGTTGTTACCATAGACCAGAGGGTTTCAAACTGTGGTCAACAGACCCCTGGGGGGCCACAGACTATGTCTAAGATTTCCAAAGAGGTCTGCACTTCCATTAGAAAATTTTTAGAGGTCCGTAAATGAAAAAAGGTGGAAAAACACTGTGCTGTAAAAATGGTGCAATGTGAGTCTTGCCTGCTAGAAGGTGGTCAGATACAGAGGTGCTGACGTCATGGGTCCTGCAGGGCTGGAGGACCCATGGAAAAAAAAAACTGTGGGTCCTCAGCACCCAATGACAGCCCCCTTATCAGCTCTTCCCCTTCCCCCCAGCGCCTCCCACCCTCTACGATCAGCTGTTCTGCAGTGTGCAGGAGGGACTGGGGGGACGGAGGAGCAAGCACAGGGTATACTTGGCGGAGGTGGCAGAATGGGGGCAGAAAGAGACAGGGTGGGGGTGGGGCCTTGAGGGAAGGGGTGGAGTGGGGACGGAGTCTGGAGGCAGAGCCAGGGGGAGCACCCTCTCCCCCAGCAAATTAGAAAGTCAGTGCCTCTGCTCAGATACCCTACTGAGGCGTGTGGTACAAGAACCTAAATATATTTCATACAAGGGATTCTAAGCAACTCCTGGAGATACTGGTTTGAGCTGTTACATAGAGGTGGTGGTAATTCTGAGTAGCCAGATTCTAGCAGTCGTCTATATAAAAAGGGGAAACTCCGCTTATGCGTATGAGCAAATAGGCTTCTCCTGTATTCATGTTTACTTTCTCGCTTTTGTATTTGAATAATATATTTCAGGATATTCTTATAATTTTTTTTAAATAAAAGTGAGCTACATGCTTGAATATGAGAAGTGAGTCAGATACCCTTTCACAGTGTTTGTAATCTGAGATTTTTCTTTAAATATGTGCTGTCCTAAGTTAATGATAGTATTGCCCTAAGGATCACACAGCAGGGAGAAATGGGCTGAAATGTTGCATGCTTGAGGTCAGCCCAGAAGTATGTGTTTCCTTCAATGAGTGGATCCCTGCACCGGTGTGGAATCTCCTGGAGTCAACAGGGCACAAGGCTCAGGGCTCAACCAGCAGAGAACTCATGGCAGGATCACAACCTGAGACTTTTTTTCCCCTCCAGATTCAGTTGTTGCAGTGAAGTGCCTTTTATTTAGAAAAATAAAATAAAATAAAATAAAACCTTCAGACCTGGTCTCTGAATAGCCTTAACAAACTGCCAAGGGAAGTGGTGGATTCTCCATTTCCTGATGTCTTCAGTTCAGTTCAAGACTGGCCTTTCTGGAAGATCTGTTTTAGCCTAATCCAAGTTATTGGACGCAATGAAGAGGTAACTGATTGAAATTCTATGGCCTGAGTTATACATAGGGCTTCTGATTTTAAGCTTTAACCAATAAACACCCATAAAACACCCAATACATCCCTGTCATAACATTCCTTCTCAGATCTGAACCTTAGAGTTCAGAAAATGAGATACTAGCACCTGAATCCTCTAAGCTTAATTACCAGCTTAGATCTGATAGCACTGCCACCATCCAAAAATATAGTGTTTTGGGGCACTCTGACCTCCCCAACCTTCCCTGGGGATCCCAAGAACCCAGATCCCTTGGATTCTTAAAACAAGGAGAAATAAATCATTCCCCCCCCACCATTCCCCCTCCCAGAATTTCCCTCCCTGGGCTATCCTGAGATATACTGATCCAACCTCTTAAATCACCATACAGAGAAGCATCTCCCTTCCCTTCCACAAAGAGGCAAACAGATTCAAGGAAAACAAAGAGAGATTCTATCTCTCCCCCACCCGTCTTCTCCCCCCCGCCCAGTCCTGGTGAGTTATCCCAATCCCCTGGAATAACACAAGGGAAACAAGGGGAAAAAAATCACTCAGGTTCTCTAAAAAAAGAAATCTTTTAATAAAAGGAAGGAAAAAGTAAAGAATTATCTCTGTAACTTCAAGATGTAAATATTACAGGGTCCTATAGCTTACAGACACCAGAAAGAGACTCCCCCCAGTACCAATACAAATCAAAATATTCCCAGCAACTACACATATAAAAGTTAACCAGCCAGATCCACAATTGCAAATAGAGTAAAACAATCAAAAAGCCTAAACCGCCTGTTTTTACTTACTATTTAAAAGAAACTTAGAGAGCCTGTAGTAATGTCTGGTCTCTCTCAGACCCTCCGAGAGAAGAACACACAACGGACAAAGAACAAACACAAAAACTTCCCTCCACCCAAATTTAAAAGTATCTTGTCTCCTGATTGGTCTTCTGGTCAGGTGACCAGTTCCCTGCTTGTAACCCTTTACAGGTAGAAGAGACATTAACCCTTAACAATCTGTTTATGACAATCCCCCGTCTGCCAAACCCCAGTGTTTTCCCCATAAACACCAGAAATAGTTATTTGTATCTAAAGGATTGTCTACAAGGAGAAATAATGTGAATTACAGGGGTGTGATTTCTAGACTCTGCTGATGTGCACTAAAGGTTCCCTAGTGCATTTTAATGGAGTGCTGTTTGAAACTGTGCCACGTTAAAGTGCAGCAGGGAACATTACCACTGTTTTACCCCTACAATATATACAAAGAGAAAATTGGAACCCCCTGATTTTTGGACATCTATAAAAAAACTCAGATTGCTAAAAAATAAAGGCCAAAAATTGAAATGAATAAACCCTCCAAACCAGCAGCCCTAGTTATACAAGACTATGTGATCTAATGATTCCTTCTGGCCTTAAACATCTATTAAGCAGGACTAGCATCTTTTCCAAATTTTGAAATAGCCCCTAGTGTAGACACCGTGTATGCCGACAGGAGGAGTTCTTTTGCTCCCTGAATGATGTTAGCTACACCAACATGTGCACTCTTCTGTCACCACAGCTGTGTCTACACTGGGGGTTTTACTGGCATATCTATGTCACTAGGGTGTGTGGTTTTTTTTTTCATACCACTGACCAACATAGCTATGCTGAAAAAGCTTTGCGTCAGGCCAGGCTACCCTAGAAACTTTTGCCAGTATAACTAAGTCAGTCAGGGATGTTATTTTATTGTATTCTTTACTGGGAAAAGCCCTGGTGTACCAGTAGGAGTGCTTTTTTTGGTATAAATATGTTTGCTGAATCATACAGGCAAAAGGACTTTTTTGTTGCTACGAGCTGTGCCAACAGCAGGAGGGTTTGATGGTATAGCTCTGCCAGTGACCCGTTCCTCATGCTTTCAAGGGGAAATTCCTCGCTCCTTTATGCTCCTTAGAAAATTTTAGCCGTCATCTCAAGCCATTAGGGAATTCATCAGTTTGTACCTGTCTTTTACCAGTGTAAATCAGCAGTGACTTCCCCTGCCGTCAATGTGTGAGTTCAGAAGCCATCTCTGACTTCTTCCAGGATTTCTTCTCCCCCTGAACACAGGTACATTTCTGAGCCGGAAACAGGAGGCACAGTCCTTTTCTTGAAAGTCCCCATGATTCAAGGAGCATTGTGCATGCTGTACAATATTGAGGATTTTATTTCCTACTCCACTGTCCCATGTGGAGGAGACAGGTTAGAAGGGACCAGCTGAAGGGAGAAGTTTTTGTACTCCTCCACTGTAACTGTGCCTGGTCCTTCCATATGGAGCAGAAAGCAGGAAGAAGTCTCCCTGAGCCCTGGCCCATACTCATATTACTCACTGGCACAAGCTTGATCTAGCCCAGAAATACCAATGGTTGTAAGCAATGGGTAATAGGGGTGAGGCTAGGAATTAGGATCATTAATATAAATTAGGTAACGTTTATGGGCTGCAGGGCGTGAGGTAAGGGGAAATGGGCTAGAGATAAAACATAAATTGTATGTGTCTGTATGGATCATATCTGTTCCCCACTCCTTTGTCTCTGTGTTATCTAAGCTCTTCATGGCAGGGACCTCTCTTCACGTGTTTGTAACGTGTTTAGCTCACCTTTAGGTATTATGCAATTAATTAAATGATAATAGAGCTCATGGTGCTTTGGAAAGGTGTGTGAACAGGATTAACCCCATTTTACAGGTGAAGTAACTAAAGCACAGAAAGCAAAGGTCCTTTCCGGTGTAGCTCAGCTGAATCATACCAGGAATTAATTTAGCCCAGAAGTTTTCAGTAATTTTCGTGGGGGGAGTGCCAGAGTTGAATAGATAAATATATGGCTAGTGCAGGGGCTAACTTAGTTTGTAATGTGATCCACCTCTTAACAGACATGGGGGCTGATGAGCAACCTCTGCTTCTAACCTCCCATGCCCCCATTTGCAATCACACAACATTCTTGTGGCAGTGACACTAACAGCTGATCACCTATGTGCTCATGGAACCCATGGCCTGATTCTCCTCCCTCACGTAGGAACTGTACTGAACTGTAGCTTAAGAATTTTGCAAGACCATAAATGCAGCCCTGAAGGGTTCATGAGGATCAAAAATGGCCACCCCATGTGAACCTGGTCATGTGGGGGAGCTGACTGAGCTCCTGGTTGAAGCTGGGGAACTGCTGGTCCTTACAAAGAGATTTCTAATACTAGCTTTGTCATAGGCATCACAGGACTTTTGAGTTGTTTGTTTTTTCTCTGGACCTTCATTAGTTCATCTGTAAAATGAGGGTAATATTTTTTCTACCTCACACAAATGGTGTGAGGCCTAACTAATGTCTGTAAAGTGCAGAGCCTTGTTAAAAGCTTTAACTTGTTAAAAGTTAAATGCTTCCCTCTGGCTGATGTACTAGAACTCAGGATGTTGAACTCCGTCCTGCCATTGTGCTCAGGGCAGGCGATAGGGCTAACAACGACTGACACTGATGGATGATCTATTTGATCAGCTCCAGGCATCTCCTAGGATTGTGACTGTTTCCTGGAAACTTTAGAGAGGTTTGGTGCTACTAAGCACCAAAGGGTGATAGGGGATGGATCACTTGATGATTACCTGTTCTGTTCATTCCCTCTGGGGCACCTAGCATTGGCCACTGTCAGAAGACAGGATATTGGGCTAGATGGACCTTTGGTTGGGGCGACGAGTTGTATGGACCCTTAGTGCCTGGTCTTCAGGAGTATTCAGGGCCTGGAAGCCCAACCCCACCAATGTTCAGAGCTGGGTCTCTCCCTTGGTCGTGCCTGCTGCCCCTGCGTGCCTCCCCTGGAGCATTCCCCAGCCTCCGCCTGCCACTCCTATGTGCCTTCCCTGGGCCCTGGAGCGTCCCTGCGAGTGGCTGCTCCCCACAGCTCTGCACTGCGCTCCCTTGCCACAGCCACTGGCCGCAGCTGCCTAGTACACAAGAGCAGTGCCAGCGGCAGGCTGAGGCTGCTGCTCCACCTGAGGAAGTGCACACATGATTAGCTGCCCTCCCCTCCCCCAGCACCCACCGGGAGGTGATGCCGAGGGGGCTTCTGAGAGACAGAATCTGGACCTCACCTTAGCAGCTGCTGGGGCTTGGGTGAAAGTTCGACCGTGTGATCTGCGCCTCTCCCCACCTGCAGCCACCACTCCTGCCCCACGCTGGGCAAGGAGCAGCCCTATACCCCATGAGGCTACGGTGAGGGGCAGCAGCAGTGGAGGAGACCACATGCGATGGCAGCCCCCCCAGCACCCATGGCAGGGGAAGCAAAGGGGCTTCCTGGCCCTGAGAGGGGCTCCAGGAGCATGTGCAGTGACAGTGGTGCAAGGTGAGGTGCTGTTGGGGGGGTGGGGGAGAGCAGGTCCCCTCTCCCGGAGCTTGCTGCTGTCAGCGGAGAGAGGATTGGGGAGAGTCCTCCTCTCTGGATCTAGCTTTGGGGCAGCCTGTCTGCACCCCAAGCTCCTCATCCCCAGCCCTACCCTACCCCAGAGCCCACACCCCCAGCCAGAGCCCTCGCCCCCCTGCAACCCAACCTTCAGCCTCCTCCACCCCAACCCTCAGCCCCCTCCTGCACCTTGAACTCCTCATCCCCAGCCACACTCCAGAGCCCTCACCTGAGGGGAAAAAACACAACTTAAATTCAGTGGTCGCTTTGGGGTATGATTGTGTTTAGCACAATACTTGATTATTTTACACCCTTTAAAGTATAATTGGTTGTATATGGTACAAAAAAATATAAAGTATTGAAGCAGGTGAGTGCTGCTTCTGCCTTTCCACTTTTAATTGGCCCTTGTAATCTTGTGGCGCCAGCACATTATAGCTTTGGTTTATCTCAGCAACAAATTATTGGTTTGTAGGACCAGTAATAATCAACAAAAGATAAATTCTTAATAAAGTTATCCAGAGAAAAAGAAGAAAAGGGTCATTCATCAAGTGACACCCTGTGTTCGATACCCAGCTTTGAAACTGAAGTTATACGAAAGAAAGATGCGGCAAATCTACAAGATAAGAAAAGAAGTTTTCAGCAATCTTGGGTATCAAGATTTATGTGGTTGGAGTACAATTGCGAAATAAACAGAGCTTTTTGCTCAGTCTGCAAAAACCTGTTCTGAAAAGAAGATCTTAATATTTTCTATGAAGGCCAAACCAATGTTTGTTTTGTCCAGGTTTCAAGATTGGAGACACACATTGCGTGGTTTTACATCGCATGAAAAATCCTCCTGTCTCAAGGAAGTGGTAATGAAGTATGCTGCTCTGCAATTGCAGGTAAATGTTTCTGCGCTAATGTTTGGCCAGCTACAGAAAAGAATCACAATCAACTAGGAATGCACTGCACAACATTTTAAACCGTGTTCAATACCCAGCTCAACAAGGAATAGCATTATGTGCACATAATGAGAGTGATTCAAATTTGATGCAACTCTTGTTGCTACGCAATACACATTCAGAGGAACTGAGACAGTGGCTTAGTCGCACAAAATACAAGTGGCTGTCACATGAAGTTATTAACGAAATAATCGAAATGATGGGAATGCTGGTGCTAAAACAAAATGTGCAAAAGATAAAGGCTTCAAAGTTTTATGCCATTGTAATGGATGAGACTACTGATTTGTCAAGAAAAGACTAAGTAGGTTTTTCTTTAAGGTTCTTTTCTAGTGAAGGCTGGGAGATTTATGAGGAGTTGATTGGGTTTTACTAAACTGATGCAATGGATGCTGCTTCTCTTTTCAAAATTGTGGAAGATACACTTCTCTGGTGTGCTTTGCACTTTTCTGATTGCTGGGGCCAGTGTTACGACAGAGCTTGTAATGTGTCCGGCAACCTTACTGGGGTCCAAGCCAGAGAGAAGGATTGAGAGTCGAGCGCGGAATATGTGCACTGTGCTGCACGTTCCCTTAACCTTGCTACACAGGATGCCCTGCATAATATTCCAGAACGTTACGATATGTTTTCAATGGTGAAAGATCTCATCAATGCCTTCAGGGAGTCACCAAACCCTCTGGCAGCATTTGTTGGAATGGTGCCAAATTGGTGTGGCCATACTGAATGAATGGTGTGAGCATAACTTGACGTGACTTAAACATGGCAGGAGAACTGCAGGGGTTCCTGGGAGCAGGGTCCCTTTAAGCAGAAGCACATTTGATAAAGGACTGGCAAAGCCTGTGTGTGTGATCGATATTGAACCTATTGGTCGGCAAATATGGGCCAATGCAACAGTAAATCTCACATGCATAAAGTTCCAGCATGGAGCAGGTCGACCTGGTTATAGTGACACCAGAGCAAGGACACCATGCAGAGAGACAGAGAGAGTGAATGCTTGATGAGTGAATAAATGTGGAGTGATCTTCGTTTGGTACCGCCCCCCGAGTCCCTGCTAAAATACTAATCAGATAAAATTAATAAGCACATGCTCACTGGTCATGCTTTTGAGACATGTTACTCTTTGAGGAAAAAGAATATAAGAATCAAGCAAAGTAATTACTATTGGGGGATTCCTTAACTGATGCTTGAAAAAGCTGCTAGACAGAGTAGCTAAAACTCTGCTCCAGGGGCTTGAGTAGGACTGTGAGCCAGAGGGGTTTCCAGGCAGCCAAGGCCTTGCCTCTAGGAAATCAGAGACAGATCAGAGGGCTGAGGAGACCAGACCTGGAGAGAAGAAGTTGTCCATAGAATTGGTAACCACCTTCCATGTTTGCTAAGCAGGAACTGTGTGAGGCTAGCACAGGGCCTGTTTCTGTATGGTTGTGAAAGAGACTCGCTAAGAGGAATGTATAGCTCTTAATGTATAGTTCTGAGTGTCTAACATAGGAGTTATGTGCTTAATGTAACCCTTTACCACTTGTGTAATTCCTTCTCAAATAAGCTGCTGTGTATGCAAGATAATTACGGAGTACCATTTTCACTGGTATGACAGTAATCTGCTCCACTGGGAGCCATTCAAGATCCATTCAGGGGTAGTAGCGCCCCCTAGTGCCAACAGCATTTAGAGAATTTCAGAGTGAAGGGAAGCCTACTTTATGACCATTGTGCCCAACAAGATGGACACTAAGGGTACATCTATGCTACCTGCCGGATCGACAGGTAGTGATTGATCCAGTGGGGATTGATTTATTGCATCTAGTTTAGATGCGATAAATTGACCCTCGAGCGCTCCCCCATCGACTCTTGTACTCCAGCGCCATGAGAGGCGCAGGCAGAGTCGATGGGGGACCAGCAGCAGTCAACTAATTGTGGTGAAGACACCATGGTAAGTCAATCTAAGTACGTCGACTTCAGCTACCTTATTCACGTAGCTGAAGTTGCGTAACTTAGATCGATTTTTGCCCTCCTCCCCCCCAGTGTAGACCAGGGCTTAGGCTCAGTAGCATTAAATCACAATTAAGAGGCCATGATGAACTGAACAGATGAATTTAGTTATTCTTCAGATGAATTTCGTTCCAAATGTAGTGGATTCTTGAAGCAACTTCAATATTTTTCAACTTATTTTACACTAACAGTTTTTGTGAAAGCCTTGGATCCTGTAGAAGAAGTTAATGCAAAAATTCAAAGCCCAAACATGTCATTAGCAAGCGTTATGAGGAAAGCTGACCTGTTGCAAGAGGTGTTGAGTGGAATGCAAACCAAATCGTCATACAATCTCTTCTGGGAAACAATAGTAAAGAAGACAGTAAATCTTTATTTAGATGATCCTACATTCCGGAGAAAATGCAAGCCACTGAGATGGCACAACCATGGAAGCCTTCCTCACACCTTCAGTGTATTTTCATCAAATATATGTCGGGATCATTGATGCTTGCAAAGTTGCCATTGAACAGAGGTTTTCAACAGAAAGCTTTACTTTAGCAGTAAAATTGGAGAAGCTGATGCAGCAAATGACTGGAAACAGGACACTGTCCCAATAAGTGACACTTTCCATGGTGACATTAACACAGAGAGGCTATCTCTTCATTTAGAAATGTTGAGTGATATTTGCAGATCGAGAAATTGCCAACTTAATTCGGTGAGTGAAATGAAGCAATTTCTAAAACAAAATGAAGATTTGAGTGATATGTCAGAAGTTACAATTCTCCTAAAATTATTCAACACAATTCTGACTACAAGCTGCACACCTGAGCAATCGTTCAGTTGACTAAGCAGACTGAAAAATTATTTGTGAATGACAATGGGCCAATCACTTGGCATTTCTGCACATTCATAAGAACTCTACCTCTGAATTGGACATTGCAAGTCTCCTGGATGACTTCATTTCAAGAACTGAACAACGATGAAAAGTGTTCGCTGCCTCCTGAACATAGCAAAAGGGGCTACATTTTGTTTTCATTTTAGAAAGTATTTGCTGTTGAGTGTTATTGATCCAAGAGTGCTTGGTTGTTTCCATATTCAAAAGAGTATTAATAAAGTTGATATTCTTAGTTACATTTTCTTAAGATAGTGATATTGTGCAATATAGGGAAACTATTAAACGCTTACTGTTTCCAGTCCATTTTTACATTATTTTAAAAGTGATGGGGCGGGGGACTTGCACCCGTTCCAGGCACCATTAAAAATTATACAAACCTGCTGCCCCTGCCTTTGGTCTGACCCAGTATGGCCTTTCTCTTCTTAAGCATTCTGTAGCAACTGTACTCCCCTATGAGTCACACAGGGCTTCTCCTCCTCCCGCCCCATTCAATATTTCCAGCTCTCACAATTTTATTTTGAGTCTCATGCTAGCTGGTATTTTTCTTAAAGACCCAACTCCTGCAGTCATAGGATTCTCTGAAATTCTCTTGATCACATTTTCAAGTTTTTCTCCACAATCACAAGGGTGAGAAACTTTTTAAAAACAAAAGCTGAGATTTTCGCATAAGCGGATGACTGCAGGAGCTGGGGCTTTAAGATAAACAACAAGTATTGTGGGAGTCACCATAAATTTGGAGAGTTGGCAACACTGTGGGGCAAAGCCTTTTGTACCAGTGCATAGGGTCTGAAGCTGAATTTTAATATTGCTTCCTCAGACAGTGAATATATTGAATTGTTTGTTTATTTTTTATTTTGTTGTTTTTTTCTACAGCTTTAATTGCATATAGGTGGTATGTTGCATGTCCAAAGAATGACAATTCTATTTCGCAACAACTTTTGGAGGTTTCAAAATTTGTTTTAGTTACTCATTGGAACAATGTTTCAATCTTTTTTGCAAAAATGGAACTATGTCAAAGTGTCTGACTCAGAGTAAGAGCTGAGCTTTATGGTTCAGGTTATGTCTCAAGAGAGCACACTCATAGTTGACAGCCTGGCTGTTAGGGCACTGACATGTGGGAAACTCAGCAAGAACAGGGACTTGAACCTGGCTCAGAGTAGACATGTTTTTTTTTAAATTCCAGATTACTCTGAATCAGGTTGAGGAGGGATATGAACTTCTGTCTTCTAAATTCCTAACCACCAATCGGAGAGTTTTTAGCCAAACGGTCAAAAAAAGTGATCCAATCAACTCTAATATCCATATGTGTTTTGTGATCATGGGTAAGGAAGTAGAATTAAACAGTAGTGTGAAAAAATAAACTCTGAACTTGATTTGTCTGCCATTACGGATTCAGTTGTACTCTTTCAGCAGCAGTTTTAAACATTTCTTCATTAAGGAATCTGGGATTAGGACAATAAAATAAAATCAGTTACACATCAGTAGACTATAACAGAAGCTACTGCTTACAAGCAAATGGCATTCTCTCTTATTACGAAGATCTAGCAAAATACTGGACAAAGAGCTCTGATGTCAGCTCACCAGAGTTGGGTTTGAACGAAGCCCTGAAACAGCATACTCCAGAGCCATAGGTTCTTCATTGAGAGACTCTCCTGCTGCCCACCCATGAGAGTTTAATCAATTACAGGAATGGTACAGCAGAGCTCAGTGGGGCCTGCAGATCTGTAACCTTGAACTGGGCCCAGAAGTGGCTAGTCAGCCAGTGGAGATCCCATGGCAATTGCTGATGTATGCTCCTATGACAAACATCAAAGGGAATTTTTTATTGGTTAAAGCTGTGACATCAACATACTACTCCATCTTTATTTTTTACAAGCCCAAGGCATGTCTTTGTTTAGTTTAAAGGTATGATGGACATTGAGGATTGTTTTGGTTTTGAATGTTAAACTGTTATAAAAACAGAGCCAAGATGGGTGAGGTAATATCTTTTACCAGACCGACTTCCGTTGGTGAAAGACAAGCATTCAAGCTGCACAGAGCTTTTCAGGATAGAGAATAAATACTGTAAAAATGTGAAGATTACTAAGCTTATACTGACCTCTGATGGCCATAAACATGTATTATACATTACTGTAGGGCAGCTATTTGTGTTTGGAGAAGTGCAAAGCCTCAGTGGAAATAGCGCTGGCATGACAAGCAACAAAAACTCTTCCGATGAAGACTCTGATGAAGTAGTGATTGTTTTTTCTGTGATTTTTTTTTTTTTTTTAAAAAAGGATCCTTGACTTTTTAGGGATAGCAGGAAAACATGACGATTAACCAAAGCTTGCAGAAAAGAGCTCTAACTAAAAGTTTTATTTCTCTTCCTTTTGATCTATCCGGATCTTTCCCAAAGGCATTGCCAGCAATTAACCATTTTTCTATCTCATCTTTTTTTTTTTTTAGACTGCTGATCCTTCTGACAACAGGCGAAATATTTAAGATGTTTAAAATATTTAAACATATTATTGCCAGCATTTTTCAACTTGAACGCTTGGCACCAAGATCCACAATCCAGTCCTTCACAACTACTATCAGCTTGATTTTCAGAAGTTCTGGGAAATCCACAGCATCATCATATGCTAGCAGAAATTTAAAAACCTTACGATATTATAACTCCTCTGATCTCAGGGAAAGGACCATCTCTCCCCAATGCTTTATTCTTGAGGTGCAAAGCACCGGTGAGCTACAGGGGGCTTACATGGGTCCCTTGTTAACAGAATCTTTGAGCCCCATACGTGAGTATCTCATCTTTCATTAAGAAAGTATCTGTGCCCTTGCTTATGAAGATATGTTTTCAAGACTAACTCTAACTGAGTGCTGGGGGCGACAGCAACAAGCAGCTGGGCTCCATACTTGCAGAAGGAGGCTGGGGAACTAAAGGTCCACCCTACTACTTACAACAGTTTGCATAAAATAATTCCCTAAAGTTTCAGGTACAGCCCATAGAATCTCGTCCGACAAGACCAAATTATAGGAGTGGTGGATGTAACTTGATTCTATCTTGTCTCTGCATTTTGTGTACTGTACCTTTGAATCTGCAAGAACAGTATCTAGCTACATTTTATTCTCAGTGTTACTGAGGTCTGATACAGAGGAGACAGACACACTACGCTTCCTCATGGAGACCTGTAGATGGACCAGACTCACCCCTGCGGTGCCTCCTGCTGGTGACTTCTGGGAATTAGCTTGATTCAGCTCTGGAGCGCCTTCTGCAGGCTGGTGATCCACCTGTCCTCTGGTCCCTGTGTCCCTCCCTGGACCCGGTGCCCTTTTACATGGTGTGCTGCCCCCTGGCAGTAACCCCTTTCTCTCAGGGTCTCCCATCTCTGGGAACCCCCCCACCCTCTATCCCCAACTTGCCTCAGTATATGGCTAATGCTAATCATTGTCTTGCTCCACACTCTGGGGCAGACTGCAGTATCAGCCTACTCATCACTGGCAAGGAGGGTTTGGACCTGCTGACTTGGCCTACCCTGGGCTGCCCTCTGCAATCCCCAGTACCTATTAGCCCAATGCTAGGCTGCAGCCTGGGGCTTTCCAGGCTAGAGTTCCCCAGCTCCTCTGCCTTTCCCCAGCCCTGCTCCACTCAGATACCCTGTGTTTAGCTCCCTGCAGCCAGGCCTATCTCACTCTATAGCTAGAGAGAGACTTTTTTGGGTGTCTGGCTCTGTAATAACCTTAGTCCCAGATTTGGACCTTAGCGTCCAAAATATGGGGGTTAGCATGAAAACCTCCAAGCTTAGTTACCAGCTTGGACCTGGTACCTGCTGCCACCACCCAAAAAATTAGAGTGTTTTGGGGCACTCTGGTCCCCCTGAAAAACCTTCCCTGGGGACCCCAAGACCCAAATCCCTTGAGTCTCACAACAAAGGGAAATAATCCTTTTTCCCTTCCCCCCTCCAGGTGCTCCTGGAGAGATACACAGACACAAGCTCTGTGAATCCAAACAGAGTGAATCTCCCTCTCTGTTCCCAATCCTGGAAACAAAAAGTACTTTCCTCTTCACCCAGAGGGAATGCAAAATCAGGCTAGCCACTTCAACACACACAGATCTCCCCTGATTTCTTCCTCCCACCAATTCCCTGGTGAGTACAGACTCAATTTCCCTGCAGTAAAGAAAAACTCCAACAGGTCTTAAAAGAAAGCTTTATATAAAAAGAAAGAAAAATAAGTACAAATGTTCTCTCTGTATTAAGATGATACACACAGGGTCAATTGCTTAAAAGAATATTGAATAAACAGCCTTATTCAAAAAGAATACAAATCAAAGCACTCCAGCACTTATATTCATGCAAATACCAAAGAAAAGAAACCATATAACTTACTATCTGATCTCTTTGTCCTTACACTTAGAAACAGAAGACTAGAAAGTAGAGCTACTTCTCCAAAGCTCAGAGAAAGCAGGCAGGCAGACAAAGACACAGAGACACAATTCCCTCCACCCAAAGTTGAAAAAATCCGGTTTCCTGATTGGTCCTCTGGTCAGGTGCTTCAGGTGAAAGAGACATTAACCCTTAGCTATCTGTTTATGACACGCCCCCCAAATTGCAGACAGTGGGGAAGCTCACTGGCGGCGATTTCCTTCTAGAACTTGAAAATAAACAGATTAATACAACACATACACCTTTACATATACTCCTAAGTATATAACTAACAGACTTCTACATTTTAAGAACACTTTTTAACTACTGAATTCTGGGAAACTCTCACGGGAGAGTGCATCAGCTACTTTGTTAGAAGCTCCTGTGATGTGTTGAATTTCAAAATCAAAATCTTGGAGAGCTAAACTCCAACGAAGAAGTTTCTTGTTGTTCCCCTTGGCAGTATGAAGCCACTTTAGTGCAGCATGGTCAGTTTGTAGTTGGAACCGCCGTCCCCAAACATATGGGCGTAGCTTTTCCAGGGCGTACACAATGGCATAGCATTCCTTTTCACTGACTGACCAGTGACTTTCCCTCTCAGACAGTTTCTTGCTGAGAAACACGACAGGATGGAAGTTGTGATCTGTTGCTTCCTGCATGAGCACTGCTCCTATACCACGCTCAGATGCATCCGTGGTTACTAGGAATGGCTTGTCAAAATCCGGGGCCCTGAGCACAGGGTCAGACATGAGCGTTGCCTTAAGTTGGGTAAAGGCCTTTTGACACTCATCAGTCCACTTAACTGCATTTGGCTGGGTCTTTTTGGTGAGGTCGGTCAGTGGGGCAGCGATTTGGCTGTAGTGTGGTACAAATCGCCTGTAGTATCCGGCCAAGCCTAAGAAGGATTGGACCTGCTTCTTTGACTTTGGGACAGGCCACTTTTGGATAGCATCCACCTTGGCCTGTAGGGGGTTTATGGTTCCTCGACCCACCTGGTGCCCCAGGTAAGTCACTCTGTTTTGGCCTATTTGACACTTTTTGGCCTTAACAGTTAGTCCTGCCTGCCTGATGCGCTCAAAGACCTTTTCCAGGTGTAGTAGGTGTTCGGGCCAGGAGTCTGAAAAAATGGCCACATCATCGAGGTAGGCAACTGCAAATTCTCCCAGTCCAGCTAGTAGACCATCTACCAGCCTCTGGAAGGTGGCGGGTGCATTTCGAAGGCCGAAAGGAAGGACATTGAATTCATACACCCCCGCATGGGTGACGAATGCTGACCTCTCCTTGGCAGGTTCATCTAGCGGTACTTGCCAGTACCCCTTGGTTAAGTCTATTGTAGAGATGAACTGGGCACGTCCCAACTTCTCCAATAGCTCATCGGTACGTGGCATTGGATAGTTGTCCGGACGAGTTACAGCATTTAGCTTACGGTAGTCCACGCAAAAGCGTATTTCCCCATCTGGTTTGGGTACCAGAACCACTGGAGATGCCCATGCACTGGTAGATGGGCGGATTATACCCATTTGTAGCATGTTCTGGATCTCCCGTTCTATAGCAGCTTGGGCATGAGGAGACACTCGGTAGGGTGAGGTTCTGATTGGGTGAGCATTACCTGTATCAATGGAGTGGTATGCCCGGTCAGTCCGTCCTGGGGTGGCTGAGAACAATGGGGCGAAGCTGGTGCACAGCTCCTTGATTTGCTGCCGCTGCAGACGTTCCAGGGTGGTGGAGAGGTTCACCTCTTCCACGCTACCGTCTTTTTTTCCGTCGTAGTAGACACCGTCAGGCCACTCAGCATCCTCTCCCTGGACTGTAAACTGACAAACCTGTAAGTCTCTGGAATAGAAAGGCTTGAGAGAATTAACATGGTACACTTTAGGCTTTAGTGAGGAATTGGGAAATGCTATGAGGTAGTTTACAGCTCCCAGGCGCTCTTGGACCGTGAATGGCCCTTCCCATGAGGCTTCCATCTTATGGGCCTGTTGCGCCTTCAAGACCATAACCTGGTCTCCTACCTTGAAGGACCGATCTCTGGCATGTCTGTCATACCAGGCCTTTTGCTCTTGTTGAGCATTCTTTAGGTTCTCTTTAGCAAGGGCTAAAGAGTGTTGGAGGGTGCTTTGTAGGTTGCTTACAAAGTCCAGAATGTTAGTTCCTGGAGAAGGCATAAACCCCTCCCATTGCTGCTTCACCAACTGTAATGGCCCCTTAACCTCGTGACCATACACAAGTTCAAATGGTGAAAACCCTAAACTGGGATGTGGTACAGCCCTGTAGGCAAACAGCAACTGCTGCAACACTAGGTCCCAATTATTGGAGAATTCGTTGATGAATTTCCGTATCATGGCCCCCAAAGTTCCATTGAACCTTTCCACCAGGCCATTGGTTTGATGGTGGTATGGGGTGGCAACCAAGTGATTCACCCCATGAGTTTCCCACAGTTTTTCCATGGTCCCTGCCAGGAAATTAGACCCTGAATCTGTAAGGATGTCAGAGGGCCAACCTACCCTGGCAAAGATGTCTGTTAGGGCCAGGCACACAGTGTTAGCCCTGGTGTTGCCTAGAGCGACTGCTTCTGGCCATCGGGTAGCAAAGTCCACTAAAGTCAGTACGAACTGCTTTCCTCTGGGCGTCTTTTTTGGGAAAGGGCCCAGAATATCCACAGCTACTCGCTGAAATGGGACCTCAATTATGGGGAGTGGCTGGAGAGGGGCCTTGACCTGGTCTTGAGGCTTACCCACTCTTTGGCATACCTCACAAGACCGGACATACTTGGCAACATCCTTGCCCATCCCCTCCCAGTGGAAGGACTTCCCCAACCGGTCCTTGGTTCTGTTCACCCCAGCATGGCCACTGGGATGATCATGGGCTAAGCTTAAGAGCTTCCCCCGGTACTTAGTTGGAACCACCAACTGTTTTTGCGGCTGCCATTCTTCCCGGTGTCCACCAGAAAGAATTTCCTTGTATAAAAGTCCTTGGTCTATAACAAACCGGGATCGATTAGAAGAGCTGAGAGGCGGTGGGGTGCTCCGTGCCGCCGCCCACGCTTTTTGAAGGCTGTCATCTGCTTCCTGCTCAGTCTGGAACTGTTCCCTTGAGGCTGGGGTCACCAGTTCTTCCTCAGACTGTGGACTTGGGCTTGGTCCCTCTGGAAGCGATGTAGGTGATGGGGTTGTTTCCGTTGCTGGTGCACCTGAGGGTATTTCAGGCTCTGGCTGAGCCTTTTGGGTATGGCTGTCTTTTGCTTCTGCCAGTTCTGGCTCGCTGGCGCCCTCTGGCGTTGAGTTTGAAGATGTGGTTGCACTTGCTGGTGCTGGTTGCTGTTCCAGTTCCGGGCCTGGGACTGGAGATGCTGTGGCTGTTTCAGTGGTAGGCATGGAATCCGGGTCCACTACCTCTGTCTGGGTCTCTGGTAACACAGACGGGGCCTCTGTGGACGGTTCAGGAACAGGAATGGGTCTGGAAGCTTGCCTGGTTTGGCTACGTGTAACCATTCCCACTCTCTTGGCCCGCCTCACCTGGTTGGCCAAGTCTTCCCCCAGTAGCATGGGGATAGGATAATTGTCATAGACTGCAAAAGTCCACATTCCTGACCAGCCTTTGTACTGGACAGGCAGTTGAGCTGTAGGCAAGTCTACAGCTTGTGACATGAAGGGGTAAATTGTAACTTTGGCCTTTGGGTTGATGAATTTGGGGTCAACGAAGGATTGGTGGATAGCTGACACTTGTGCCCCCGTGTCTCTCCACGCAGTAACCTTCTTTCCGCCCACTCTCAAATTTTCCCTTCGCTCCAAGGGTATTTGAGAGGCATCCGGGCCTGGGGATCTTTGGTGTGATGGTGGTGTAATGAATTGCACTCGCATGGTGTTCTTGGGACACTTGGCCTTGATATGTCCCAGTTCATTACACTTAAAGCATCTTCCATTTGATGGGTCACTGGGCCGAGGTGAGTTACTGGAGACTGGTGAGGTTGAAGGGTAGGGTATCTGTGGCTTTACTTGGGTGGTATGTGGGGTCTTTGGCTGTCCTCGGTGGTAGGGTTTATGGTCTGTGTGCCCCCTGGGGTAATCGTTTCCCTTGACAGTAGCTTTCTTGCTTTCTGCCAGTTCCATCCATTTGGCTCCAATCTCCCCCGCCTCAGCGATATTCTTGGGGTTTCCATCTTGTATGTACCGTGTGATGTCTTCAGGAACACCATCCAAGAACTGCTCCATTTGTATGAGGAGGTTCAGTTCTTCCAAGGTTTGAATGTTGTTTCCTGTTAGCCAGGCCTCATAGTTTTTTGCAATGTAGTAGGCGTGTTTGGGAAATGACACCTCTGGTTTCCACTTTTGGGTTCTGAAGCGCCGACGGGCATGATCTGGGGTTATCCCCATCCTGTATCTGGCCTTGGTTAGGAAAAGTTTATAGTCATTCATTTGGTGCTTAGGCATTTCAGCTGCCACCTCTGCTAAAGGTCCACTGAGCTGTGACCTCAATTCTACCATGTACTGGTCTTCGGGAATGCTGTACCCAAGACAGGCTCTTTCAAAATTTTCCAAGAAGGCCTCGGAGTCATCACCTGCCTTGTAGGTGGGAAATTTCCTGGGCTGTGGAGCAATATTTGGCGCCGGGTTGTTAGGGTTGGCTGGCACAGGCAGCCCAGCTTTTGCCAACTCCAGTTCATGTTTTCTCTGTTTTTCCTTCTCTTCATTCTCTTTTTGTTGTTTTTCCATTTCTCGGTGGTGGTTTTCCATTTCTCGGCGGTGGGCCACCTCTTCTTCTTCTAGTTTTCTTTTGTGTGCTGCCTCTTGGGCTGCCTGTTCTCTTTGGAAGGCTGCCTGTTCTCTTTGGTAGGCTGCCTCTTTGATCTGTTCTTCTCTTTCTTTCATCTCCATCTCTTTTTGTTTTATTTCCAGTTGTCGCCTGTGTTGAGCTTCTTTGATTTGTTCTTCGGCGTCAATTTTTGCCTTAGAAGTCATGGTTCCTGTTTTCTTGTGTTGGGGTGCCCTCCGGTGTTTATCTTCTGAACTGCAGGTTCTGTTGCCTCCTGGAGTCTGCCTAGCAACAGTGCTTTTTTCCTTTTCTCTCTCTAGCTAATGTTCAATGAAGGGAAACCAGAAAAACCACTTTATTTGCATGCCTATAAGTGCTGGTACTTGCCCCCTAATGGGAGGGCTATTGCATGACAAAAGACCCTTAACATGCAAGCCACAACTGCGAGAGAGAGCAGAAAAAAAAATTTCTCTCTGGTTCCCTTTTAAAACCAAACTGTTTCTCTCTGCTAAAAAGCCCTTAGCAGAGAAACGAAAAATATAATATTTCTACTGGCTTCTGTCTATCTCCCACCAGCTGCCGCCATGTAATAACCTTAGTCCCAGATTTGGACCTTAGCGTCCAAAATATGGGGGTTAGCATGAAAACCTCCAAGCTTAGTTACCAGCTTGGACCTGGTACCTGCTGCCACCACCCAAAAAATTAGAGTGTTTTGGGGCACTCTGGTCCCCCTGAAAAACCTTCCCTGGGGACCCCAAGACCCAAATCCCTTGAGTCTCACAACAAAGGGAAATAATCCTTTTTCCCTTCCCCCCTCCAGGTGCTCCTGGAGAGATACACAGACACAAGCTCTGTGAATCCAAACAGAGTGAATCTCCCTCTCTGTTCCCAATCCTGGAAACAAAAAGTACTTTCCTCTTCACCCAGAGGGAATGCAAAATCAGGCTAGCCACTTCAACACACACAGATCTCCCCTGATTTCTTCCTCCCACCAATTCCCTGGTGAGTACAGACTCAATTTCCCTGCAGTAAAGAAAAACTCCAACAGGTCTTAAAAGAAAGCTTTATATAAAAAGAAAGAAAAATAAGTACAAATGTTCTCTCTGTATTAAGATGATACACACAGGGTCAATTGCTTAAAAGAATATTGAATAAACAGCCTTATTCAAAAAGAATACAAATCAAAGCACTCCAGCACTTATATTCATGCAAATACCAAAGAAAAGAAACCATATAACTTACTATCTGATCTCTTTGTCCTTACACTTAGAAACAGAAGACTAGAAAGTAGAGCTACTTCTCCAAAGCTCAGAGAAAGCAGGCAGGCAGACAAAGACACAGAGACACAATTCCCTCCACCCAAAGTTGAAAAAATCCGGTTTCCTGATTGGTCCTCTGGTCAGGTGCTTCAGGTGAAAGAGACATTAACCCTTAGCTATCTGTTTATGACAGGCTCACAGCCTCTTATAGGGGCCAGCTGAGCCTGATTGGAGCATGGCCACAGCTGAGCCTACTTTCCCCAGTCAGCCCAGGCTTCTGGCCCCAGCCTAAAGGCTGCTTTCTCCAGCCACAGCCCCTTCCCAGGGTTGTTTTTAACCCCTTCAGGGCAGGAGCAGGGGTCCACCCTGCTACAAGACCCTACTTTTGTTTTCTTTTGTTTTCCTTAATTCATTTTAAACTGGAAATTTGTTTTGCTGTCTTTGCATGTAAACATAACAAGGATGAAATCCCTTGCCATTTTACAGCATCAGGGTATAGGAAAGAGGAATAAACAGATGATATTTTGCAGGGCTGGCTCTGGCTTTTTTGCTGCCCCAAGCAAAAAAAAAAAAAAACAAGGGGGAGGGGGCGGCCGGAGCGGGGGGAGAAACAAAACAAAAAAATGGTGTGGCTGGAGTGGCAAAGCAGGGGAAAAACAAACAAACAAACAAAAAAAACCTGGGGCACGGCTGGAGCGGCAAAGCAGGTGGGGGGGAACACGGCGCGGCTGGAGCAGCAAAGCCGGGGGGGGAAGAAAACAAAAACGGCACGGGTGGAGCTCCGGTCAGCTGGGAGGGAAGGACACAGGCTGCCCTGCCGAGTTTGCTGCACCGTGCTCCCCTCCTCCGCCCCCTACAGGGCGCCAGAGCAGCAAACAACAAAAAAAAAAAGCGTCTTTGCCGCCCTAGGTTTGGGCGAAAGCCGCCCCATAGAATCTGTCACCCCAAGAACAAGCTTTCTCAGCTGATGCCTGGAGCCAGCCCTGTATTTTGTGAGGAAATGGGGCATTATGGGAGTGTTACTGAAAAGGATAGTCACAAGTGACCACTTACCTAGAAACTGAGTATCAAAACTCCATCCAAGTGGACATATTTAATATGAAGCCGAAGTTTACAGAAAGCTTCACCAATTGGTTGCAGGTGGAGTAATGAATAGTTTACGACAATCCTACACGTTATGTTGCAAGCAACCAATATAGACAGCTACTGAGATTGCGACAGAGCAGTGCATTTTGGGACTTAATCTCTTTGGTATGCCTCTATTTTATTTAAGGGTGGTTCCATTCTGAAAAGTTATTGTGTAAAAATTGCTTCTTCCTCCTTTCTATGTGTATTCAGAGTCACATTTGCTAATTTTAATGAGAAAAACAAATGCTTGCTCAACTTTACTCAGCCCTGGAGCATCAATGCTGCAAAGAGGGAATGAGGAGGATTCTGTTCCATCCTGTGCATCTGAATTGTTTAATAATTTCCAATAATTTTCACTTGTGCTGCCCCAGAGGAGGCAAAGATATCACTGAGGGTGCAATCTGGCCTGCAGTATCAATAAATAACTGGTGCTGCACAAGATAGAAAGAACCTCACTTACTTGTCAGAACCCGTCGTCAGTCTGCAGGGCCAGGAGTTAGAAAAACACATTGTACTTGAAAACTGACTTTAAACGGATGATGCCATTATTACAGAGAAGAAATGAACTGTAATAAGAAGCCACTGGCCATATGATAGGACTTTGTGTGCCCCATCTGAACCGCATATTGGATATGCCAGTTTACTAACAGCCTGAGCTTCTTCACAGAAAAAGTTGGAAAGGGCTGGCTGATGCCTAAATGAAATGTAATGTTCAAAATCTTACCTCAGAGAGTGAAAGAGCAACATTCAGAAAACTGTACCACTGGAGTCCTGAGAACTTCTCTCCTGCAATAATAATCCCAGCTTGAGATTTTTATTCTTTCAGAGAAAAGTGAAGTTTGCATTCAAGTCATTCATTGCTAGCTGCAGAGTGAAGCTGCTCTCTCTATAAAAGAGGAAGCAATATACACAGCACTCCAGGACTTTTATGCAAATATTTTTATCCCTGAACATACTTATTGCGATGCTAGTAGCGTACCATGTAATAGCTCACCTCAAGTAATCACAGCCAGTGCTAAAAAGGAAATTAAGCACCAAAGAGCTAAGCGATGCTCTACAGAAAATTCCATAAAATGAATCATCAGGCATAGATGGTCCCCACTGTTGAACTTTGCAGCCATCACATTTTCTTGTAGAGTTAAATGGAGGATGCTTAAAAGCAGATTTCTGTTGCAGCTGGTGCTTTGAGAACAGAGCCAAGAAATATTTAAATACAACAAAAGAGAAAAAACTTGGTCCTCTCTTTCAGCTGAATCTAAGATCAGACTCAAATCAGTTTGAAAAGAGTTTGCTCAGGCCCCTTACACACAGATTGGAGCGGGGTAGAGAATAAGTCTACCCTAGAGAGAAGAGATAGTTGGAAACAAAGTTTCCATCCCACAGGAAATTCCAACGTGGATGAAAAGTTAAGATCTTGAATTATTTTGTGGAACAGAAACTCCGAAATATTTCAATTCAGAAACATTGAAATGAACAAAATATTTCAGCAATGCTTAACTGTTTCATTTTGATAATGTTAAGACATTAAAGTACAGTGAAAGTCTAAATGAAAGTTGAAAAGAAACAAGAAAGTCAAACTGAAATAAAACAAGAAAATTGTAACTAAATGAAATAAGACAATGAAATATTCCATTTTGATTTTGACTTATTGCAAAACTTTTCTGTTGAAGTCTTCATTGAAAGCAGCATGCTCCCACAAAACATTTTGATTTAGACGAAAATGCATTTCCCCACAGAAAACTGTTCTGTCAAAGTTTTTGACCAACTCTATCAGAGCTAAGAAAGCTGATTATCTAAAGTCTGGAGATTTAGAACTTGTCTACACATGTTGGTTTTCCGGAACAGCTATTTCTGAATAATTCCATGTATGGACAAACCCTAAGTTTCCAAGAGTCCATGTAACAGAAATCTCTGAGCAGAAGAATGTGCTAGGCAAATTTTGGTGAGTGCAGTTAGGAGGGATTCTGAAACCAAAATTCCCTCTCATCCCTTTGTGATTTTTAGAGGTGTCAGTAGGAATACAAATTTGATCAGAGGGATTTTGATCATTACCAGTCGTCATCAGGCCATGCATGCTGTGCCCCTTGCAGAAGTGACCTAGTCTAAACCTTTCTTGAGCTACCTCCAGCTACAGCTGTCTAATATTTGAATGTTCTGGGAAGTGGGTGGGCCCGAGACTCAAATATTTGCATGGGACAATGGAAAAAATAACAGGGACAAGTGCGAAGGTCAAAAGATCAAAAGCAGGGCAAATTCCTTGATCCGCATGTTTTCCAGGTAGAGCTCCTCAAATGACTCTTTCCTTCCTCCCCTCCCCATTTATCTCTTCTGTCTTCCAGCGTTCCCACAGCATGTCGTTGTCATAAGCCGATATAATCTTGCCCAAGCCTAGTCACTTAAGTGTGGGTCATACTTACCTGGTTTGTGTGAAGCATTATGTGGAAGGAGTAAACTGGCAGGGGATGAGGATACACTATGGGAGTGTGATTGAAGAACAAGAAATCTAGCTGGAGAAGGAAGCATATGGATGGACCTGGCTGGAAAAGAAAATAGAGCATCGGTTTTCAAACTGTGAGTTCACGGGTGGGGCAGAGAGGGTTTTAAGGCAACTGTATTGCAAAGCCATTCAGTGGGTGGCCCAGCTCTCTGTGTAAGGTAGGGAAGCGATAATTTAATACAGTCTGGCCATATGTTCTTCCTGTCCCCAACAAGCTGCCTATGCCAGGGACTGGAGAAGGTCTTCGATAAAACCCTTAAACAAGTTCCATGAGAAGCCCCCTGCACTGGGTATATTCTCAGCAGGCCGTTTCCAATGTCCTTAAGGATCCTTCATGCTGCCAAAGTAATTTGGCTTTAATGTAACGGAGAATCAGGCCCCGGATGTCTGTCCTTTCTGTGTCAGACATTTTCAGTTGCTCCAAATGCAGCGTTACCGCAGTTCCAGATATAGGCAGGAGTTACTCATAATGAGAGGGCAGACTAGGATGGCCTCAAAAGAATATGATGTGAGCTCAGAGATTGGTTAGAGGATTTTAATCCGCACTGCAAACTGAGGGAGCATGCACTATTATCTTAGAGCAGCATTGGAAGGAATGATTGGGCATCGAATGCTTTGGTTACTACAGCACTCTAATTACTATTCTTTACCATTACTGATGAAACCTATTGCCTGAGCTATTGGGGAAACTGTGCACCTGCCTTTTTGTATGCAGTGAGTTTTGAGACTAACAGTCTCTTTGGACTGCAGTGTGTATGTAAAATCAGATATTATGGGGCTTGCAAACATGCGCTCTTTTCTTATTTGAATATCAATATGTTATAGTGGTCTGGAGACATAGCCACGGAAGAAACATGTACCTTGTCTTGTAGTTTCTGCTCTGTCCCATGTTGCATTATAGATTATGGCTAGACATGGATTTAATCCTAGCTATTTAACTGTACGCGTTTATTTATTGCGGTGTTCACAAAACTGTTAAAAGTTAACAAAAACCTTAGGCCAAACCGTTGTCTGGCTGAATGCTGCTTATAGTAAGGCATCACTAATGTATCCCAAAATGAACGTTTCACAATTCACTTCCAGAGTTATGGATACAATGGGGGGAAACTACCAAGATTGTCATAAAACTAATCATGTTTGCAAGCATTATGCTAAGACCAGCTGTCATTCTACGTGGCTTCTGTGTTAACATGGTTTCTTATCAATGTTCGTAGTTCAAATTAAAGCCATGACACTGGTGGACAGGACCAGTTCTTGAGTAGGCTGTGTCTTCTGAGACTTTTTACCAGACCCCCAGGTGCACCCCTTTCAAGTGACAGGCCCATTCCTCCACCCTGAGAAATGAATCTAAACCAAAAGATCTGTATGAATATTGTCTTACCTATGCTTGAGCCAAGGCAGTGAGGTAATATTTTTCTATTGGACCAAGTTCTTTGAACTAGGAAAAAATTTTGCCAAAACATTACCAGCTAGGTCTGTCTTCCTAATGGTTTTGGGAGTTGAAGCTCATGAACATAAGAACGGCTGTACTGGGTCAGACCAAAGGTCTATCTAGCCCAGTATCCTATCTACCGACAGTGGCCAATGTCAGGTGCCCCAGAGAGAATGAACCTAACAGGTAATGATCAAGTGATCTCTCTCCTGCCATCCATCCGCACCCTCTGACAAACAGAGGCTAGCGACACCATTCCTTATCCATCCTGGCTAATATCCATTAATGGACTTAACCTCCATGAATTTATCCAGTTCTCTTTTAAACGCTGTTATAGTCCTAGCCTTCACAACCTCCTCAGGCAAGGAGTTCCACAAGCTAACTGTGAGGTGTGAAGAAGAACTTCCTTTAATTTGTTTTAAACCTGCTGCCCATTAATTTCATTTGGAATAAGTGAATAACTTTTCCTTATCTGCTTTCACCACATCACTCATGATTTTATATATCTCTATCATATCCTCCCTTAGTCTCTTTTCCAAGCTGAAAAGTCCTAGCCTCTTTAATCTCTTCTCATATGGGACCTGTTCCAAACTCCTAATCATTTTAGTTGCCCTTCTCTGAACCTTTTCTAGTGTCAGTATATCTTTTTTGAGATGAGGAGACCACATCTATACGAAGTATTTGAGATGTGGGCTTACCATCAATTTATATAAGGGCAATAATATATTCTCCTTCTTATTCTCTATCCCCTTTTTAATGATTCCTAACATCCTGTTTGCTTTTTTGACCGCCTCATGTCTCTCACAATTACAATTATGGTCATTCTTTGTACTATTAATTTAATCATTGAATCATAGGACTGGAAGGGACCTCGAGAGGTCATCTAGTCCAGTCCCCTGCACTCATGGCAGAACTATTATCTAGACCATCTCTGACAGGTGTTTGTCTAATCTGCTCTTAAAAATCTCTAATGATGGAGATTCCATAGCCTCCCAAGGCAATTTGTTTCAGTGCTTAACCACCCTGACAGTTAGGAAGTTTTTCCTAATATCCAACCTAAACCTCCGTTGCTGCAATTTAAGCCCATTGCTTCTTGTTCTATCCTCAGAGGTTAAGAAGAACAATTCTTCTCCTTCCTCCTTGTCACAACCCTTTATGTACTTGAAAACTGTTATTCTGTCCCCTCTCAGTCTTCTCTTTTCCAGACTAAAAGAACCCAATTTTTTTCAATCTTCCCTCAGAGGTCATGTTTTCTAGACCTTTAATCATTTTTGTTGCTCTTCTCTGGACTTTCTCCAATTTGTCCACATCTTTCTTGAAATGTGGCACCCAGAACTGGACACAATACTCCAGCGGAGGCCTAAATAGCGCAGAGTAGAGTGGAAGAATTATTTCGTGTGTCTTACTTACAATATTGCTGCTGATACATCCCAAAACGATGTTCGCCTTTTTTTTTTTTTTTTTTTTGCAACAGTGTTACACTGCTGACTCATATTTAGCTTGTGGTCCACTAGGTGATCCACTATGACCCCCGGATCCCTTTCCACAGTACTCCTTCCTAAGCAGTCATTTCCCATTTTGTATGGGTGTGATTACATGCTCATGATTACTGCCTACCATTCTGACACCTAGAAGGCTCATCAGGAATTTCTTAATGAAATATTTTTTAGCTTGAAAAAAAGCAGATTTGTCAAAACCTAAACTTTTTACAGGAATGTATCAGTTTCGACAAGCTTTAATTGGGAAGGATTTTCAGGTCCAGGGTGGAATTTCTGGTCAAACCCACAACAAGAGAGAGAGCCTGATAATTAAGATACTCTTGTAGGATGTGGGACACCCAAATTCAAGTCCCTGATTCAGAGCAGGGACTTGATCCAAACATTCCAGCTCAGTGACTTAATTACTAGGCTATTGGCTCTTCTGGTGAGTGTTTCTCTCGTTTTTTGTCAAAAAAATTCAAAAGGTTTCGTGTTCATCCTGGTGTAGAATGGGAAGATTTGACACATTGTATATTTTAAACCACACAGGACAGGAAAGCCATTTCCTGCTGAGCTGTAGGCACCCATTTTACCCATGTAATTGAGGTGACTTAAATGGGGCATGGATAACTAGGGCAGATACTTTAAAGAGAAAAATTCCAGGGAAGCTTGCACATACACATATTTTTAATGACATGGACATGAATGATCCTTCCAGTTTAGGGAAGCATAAAACAGCTAGAGATGTCAATTAATATTAATAGCTGGGATATACCAAAAGAACTAGCAAATTCCAGGTGCTACTGGAACAGAACTGAAATTAATTAAATATCTTTTTCATGCCATCAGCTTTGAGACCAGATTCTTTGTTATCAGTCAACAGTGAGTTGGGAAGACCTAGGGTCACAGGAAGGGAGACAGATGAAGCATCATCTGATATAGACTAGAAATGATTAAAACAATCACAGGAAAATATGATTCCTATCTCTTTAAAGAACCATTCTCTACCTTCAGGCTTGACACTCTAGCTTAAAGAGGCTGTCACCCTGCCATCCAAAGATTCCTAATTTGAATTGAGGCATCAAGAGCTATTAACTTGTTAATTGTGTCTGATTCAATGGAGGATCACTTAATGGTGTGGAGGAGGCAGAGAAGTGGATGTACATCTTTTGTTATAGTCTCATAGGTCTGAACAAGTCTACCTCTCACAAACAATGGCAGATTCCCATGTAATATTGAACAAAATAGAAACATTTAACTGTCAATTTAGCCAGGAGAAAGCAAGCAAGCCTTTTTGTGCAGAAGGTGGGAGATTAGTCTTCTTCATAAAACAAATGTCTCTACAGAAATATTATAATTGCTCCATTAGCCACTCCAATGTATTTGATCATGCAAGTTAACAACTTTATTTGAAGGATATTTGGTAGTCAGGGGGAGTTTTTCTGATGGGGACAAATCATTGGGACTCAGATTGATGCAAAAGACATTTGTTCTCTATTTTTCATGAACATTAAAGTTTGTACTAGTCTAGATTTCCTTTAACTGAGTTGTGGCTAGATCTGATTTCATATGCCACATGAGCGAAGGCTGAAGGAACTGGGTATGTTCAGTCTGGAAAAGAGATTAAGAGAGGGATATGATAGTGGTCTTCAGATACTTGAAAGGCTTCCATAAAAAAGATGGAGAAAAGTTGTTCGCTTTTGCTATAGAGGGCAGAACAAGATGCAGTGGGTTCAAACTGCCAGGTCCAGCTCCAAGCACCAGCTGAGCAAGCTGGTGCTTGGGGCGGCAGATTCCAAGGGGCAGCATTCCCACAGGTTTCCCCCCCCCCCTTTGCTGCTCTGGCCGCCCTGTAGGGGGCAGCAGCGCAGAGGAGGGGAGCGCCCTGCTGGGAGCGGTGCCAGGTCTGTAGCAAGCCCGGCAGACCGGCAGGTTTGTGTCTCCCTCCACCCCTTCGCTGCTCCGGCCAGACTGCAGGGTTTGTGTACTCCCCCTTTGCCGCTCCAGCCGGCCCTCAGGTTTGTGTCCTTTCCTCCCTCCTTTGCCGTTCCGGCCGGCCTGCAGGTTTGTGTCCCTCCTCCCACCCCCTTCACCACTCCAGCCGCCCACAGGTATTTTTTTTATTTTTGCTTGGGGCGCAAAAAAGCCGGAGCTGGCCCTGCAAACTGCAGCATAGCAGATTTAGATTAAATCTTAGGAAAACCTTCCTAACTGTAAGAACAGTAGGACAATGGAACAGATGCCTTGAGAGACTGTGGAAGCTTCTTCACTGGAGGTTTTCAAAAGGAGGCTGGATAGCCATCCATCTTGGATGGTTAAGACACAACAAATCCTGCAGCTTGGCAGGGGGTTAGACTAGATGACCCTTGTGGTTTTTTCTAGCTCTACGATTCTCTATACTTTAGATGTGGTGATTTTTCTCTTTGTGTTAACTTGGTTTGAGCAAAGATCCTTTGATATCTGAGGAGGATTTGGGGAAATTCATGAAGTCCTTCCTGGGAGAGGTACATGAGCCTTTGACCCTTAATACATGCCACCTGGAGCGAAAAGGCTTACCTTAACATGTTTTTTACTGTGGGGTAACTAACACGTATGAACTATGCCACTGTATAAACACAGTGAGGCAAAGCTCAGTAGTTATATGGAGTAGTTGTACAAGGTGAACTAGGTGAGGCCAGGTGGGGGTATAATTCTGACTTTGCCTAGCTACCTAACGGTAAACTCTGCAGGTGCCTTGTATCCATTTAGGATGAAAAAGGTCTTTGTAAGCAGTAACGACAAAACCTTTCTCTACTTGGTATTGTTGGTCAAAAGGCACAGGTTACAGGGATTCATTAACAGGGCCTAAGGTGTAAAAATCACTGGAGAATCTTTTCAGAGTATTAAGAGTTTTCCTTACAACAGAGAGTACAGTGTCCTAGCCCAAATCACTGAGACCAAGGCCAGGTTTTCACTACAGACCTATATCGGTATAAATATGTTGCACAGGGGTGTGAAAAATCCACACCCCGATCAATGTAATTATACTAACACCCCTGTGTTGACTGGAAAGCTTCTCCTGCAGACATATGTACCGCCTCCTGGGGAGGTGGATTAACTATGCTTATAAGAGAAGTCCTCCCGTCGTCAGTGCTAAACTATTTTGTTTAGTACTGATGACTCTCCTTGTCATCATACATAGCATCCTCAAGGTCTATACAGCTCTCCGTGGCTTATATTAGCTACCACACCCCTGTTTTGGAAGGAGGGTTCTGTGGTTCCCTTGCATTTAACAGAGACAGGACTATCTCTCCTACTTTACGTATGTCACTCCAGACTGCTCCTGAGATTAAAGTTATGTGGGTGCTTAATTGCTAGCAGAATAAGATCCTTAGCCTTCTCTGAGAAAAGACCTGATCTCTCTTCTCATAGGAGCCTCTGGCAGTAAATATTCCCAAACTGAAACAGTCAGCAGTTTCCAAATCAGGTTTTCTTTTTTTTTAAGACAGACTTTATAAATTAATAATACGAGAGTCCTGAAGTTTAAATTAAGCTTAATATAAACTCATAACTAGTCTGGACCTTCTTTATAGTTGCTGATTTAAGGAAGACTAAAACCTTACATAGCAGAAAGGTCTGTTTCTCTTAAAAACAACACATGAGCTAGGTCAGCAAGTGCCTGTCAGTCGATCTCCTGCAGATGCACAAACTTTGTCTTTCTCCTATCTGGAGATTTGTGTTATGGGGAAAAGATCCATTAGTAGCAAGTGGGACATTGTCATTTCTCTAATTCAAATACCCTTATATACTGAGCACTTGTGACATTTTAAGTTGAATTCCTTATCTACAACCTGGGTTGGGGATTTCCTTCTAATCTGCAGTTGGGCATATTTGACATATCAAGGGTTATGCGATCATTTCAAAGAGCTTTTTTTGTCCTCTGTTAGGAGTTGGGGAATATGCAATTAAAAAATTCTTCCTAAGTACACTTAAGACTTTTGTAATTATCCAAAGCCACTGACTCTCTGGGTGGGGCCTAAGCAAAGTCAGCTGGCAGCAAGGTCCTTTAGCAGCTAATTAGTTTCCTCACCACAGGTGCTATCCTTGTTTTTCCAGCTGCACTGTCAGTTTAACCATTGCCTTTTAGATACAATCTTAATCTGCCTCTAACAATTCATAGGGCAACTATAAATCATATTTGGCCTTGCGACGGGTTAGATCACGGAAACCCTCTAGGGACCTGCCACCTGATGTGCCAAGACTACTTCTACCCCTGCTTTCCCTGCCAGCTCAGGCCTCCAGCACCCTGTCTTGCTGAGCCAGACACTCCTGTCTGCTCCAACAAAGACCCAGGGTCTGAATTACTTACCCCAAAACTGCAGGTTTACCTGAAAGCAGCTAACAGAAGTGTTCCTGTCTTTAACACTCAGATGCCCAGCTCCCAGTGGCTCTAAACCCAAATAAATCCATTTTACCCTGTATAAAGCCTATATAGGATAAACTCATAAATTGTTCATCTCTATAACACTGATTGAGAGAGATGCACAGTTGTTTGCTCCCCCCGGTATTAATACATAGTCTTGAGTTAATTAATAAGTAAAAAGTGATTTTATTAAATACAGAAAGTTGGATTTAAGTGGTTCCAAGTAGTAATAGACAGAACAAAGTAAGTCACTAGGCAAAATAAAATAAAATGCGCAAATCTATGTCTAATCAAACTGAATACAGATAAGATCCTCACCAGTTCCAGAATGCTCCCTTTTACAGACTAATCTCCTTTTAGCCTGGGTCCAGCGATCACTCATGTCCCATGCAGTCACTGCCCTTTGTTCCAGTTTATTCCAGGTATCCTGGAGGGTGGAGATGCTCTTTCTTTAGCCAGCTGAAGATAAAATGCAAGGGTGTCCCAGGGCTTTAAATGGACTTTCTCTTGTGTGTGGAGACCCCCTCCTCACACTTATGCAAAGTCCAGCTCCAAGATGGAGTTTAGGAGTCACCTGGGCAAGTAACATGTCCATGCATGATACACAGTTTTTTACAGATAGCATCCATTGTTTACATGCTACTTTGAATGTCCTCAAGTAGACTTCTTATGTGGATTGGAGCATTCCTAGATCCATTGTCCTTTAAGTGTTTCTTGATTAGGTACTTTAATTTCAACATTCGTTTTTCCAGGAACTGACCAAATGCTCTATTAAGATTATTTAGAAATCAAGCCAGTACACAGCCAACATTCATAACTTCGAATACAAAAATGATATATGCATACAGATAGGATTAATACATTCAGTAGATCATAACCTTTGAGATGTTACATGGCATATGTAGCATAAAACACATTCTAAGCATATTTCCATAAAGCCTTATGGGAGGTACCGTCACAGGCCTGTCCTACTTCAGATGCAAAAACAGTCATAGCCCAGAGCAAATTATTCAGAGGGAAAAAAAAATGAAGACTATATAGTGCAAAAGCTTATCATTAGCACAGGGAATGTAATCCTCAAATACCTGGTGTTTGCAAACATTCCAGATAGTTTTGCTGAACTAATTGCATGCTTAAAATTTCCACACTAAAATCCCCCAACCAGAAGCGCATGCAAACAATTGTTCATGACGATCAACTGGTACTTCTCTTTACTTACTATTTAGTATGACCTGCTATTCAAACACCTGCCTTATATCTCAAACATGTCCCCCCCTTTCACAACCACTGGGCCATACACCTGCTGTGCAATTTTTTTTGATATCCATAGGAGTACTCCATATAGATCTAGGGTAGAATGTGTGCCGCAGAATTTGAAACCACACAGAAACAAAAGTAATGTATATTAGTTTAAAACTATATTAGAATTAATAAGAGACTTTGAAAACGAGAGAGAAACAATTAATGTCCAGCTACCTTTATTTAGAGAGATTTAGGGGGAAATTTTCAAAAGCTCTCAACATTGGCCTAACTCTTCTCCCATTGAAGTAAACTGGATTTTAGTCAGTGGAAGTAGAGAGAGGGCACCACGAAGCACTTCTGAAAATACCACTCTCTGGGCCAGATCCAAAATATTTGCTGTTATGGCTGTCTTTCCATTGAGCAGGTCCTTAAAGTACAGATTGGAAGGTGTAGTGACAACTAAACATAGCAGGAGTAGTCACACTTTATCAGCAGAAGGCACCCACAATCCCCAGTCAACACACATTGACACACTCTCATCGTATGATACGACAACCACCCCACCCCCTTGCATCACTTGGCAGCTGGGACAAGGGGAGGAGTTAGGTGCGCTGTCACTGAGTGTTGTAAGACAGACAATATCTCTGTTCTTTTGTCTCCATCTCTTCTGGCAGGGATGGACATATGATGGATGGAAAAGATGAAGAAAATTAAGGTGTTGGGAGGGGTGGTTTCCTAGATCTACTCCCAACCCTCTTCCATGCCATCTCTCTGTGGCTGCTGTAAATTATACTGCGGGTGGCCCAAATGAACCACAAGCAGCCCCCAGGATTAGATGCATACAAAGGTGGTGGAAGCAGAGGGCTGTAGCACTGCAGTGTAGATTGCTCATTAAAGTGACAGGTGGGGCTCTCTCGTTGCTGTAGGTATGCCACATCCCCGAGAGGCCATAAAGCCTCACCATGAAGTCAGATTTTTTGGGGGAAATCTTGCTGTCATCTCCACTGATATATTCTGACTTGTCTCTGTATTAGAGTGGAACAGATGTCCTAACCTGCTTGAGCTGGCCAGCTTTTGGTCTATAGTGAGGTATGTATTAACTCTCCTCCCTGACAACACCACCACTTTTTTCTTATCAAATGATGATCCTCATCTACTACCTTAGATGGCCTCTGGCCAGATATTAATGCAACAGGGAGTTGCTGGCCACAAACAGGACTACACAATGGCCACAACATCTGTGTATAAACTAAGCTGAGACAGAAGTAATTCAGAGTCCTTGTTTTTTCTAGTGTACCGAAGGCACACCCAGTGACTCAGAAGACAAGCATCTTTCTGCACAATCCAATAGGTGGCTGTATTGCATTTAGTTCTATTAACAATCACATTTGCTAGAGAGAAGCACAGCTGTCACTGTGCTATGGAACTTATTTCCAATCAGATTTCTAAAAACTGTAGCAAAAAACTAGCATGGTGTTTTTCACAGCACCTGAAATGGAGAGAAAGTTATAGCTGCCTCATTAGAACAACATTATTGTATTTTCACTTATAATATTACTTATTAACTCTGATGTGACCATTTCACTGTTTATTGCACAGTACCTGCTCTCATTTTCTTGGTGGGTTCCAGCTAGTATTATGCCAGTTTCTCCTGCTTTATTTTAATTTTCTTTCCTTGTGTTGAACAGAGAATTAAAAAAAATTTTTTTGGAAAGGTATAATCAACAGTGGGGATAACTGGGTCAAATTCTCTCAGATTAGATGGTCTAATGATCCCTCCTGGCCTTAAAAAAAAAAATCAATGAATCTACGAATAGTTATATGGCCCCTAATAGAACAAAAGAGATTAGTGAATATTTTGTGACTAAATACTGTAAGATCATTCAACCGCTCTTTGTGGCTCATACTATTTATTGTATATGAATATCTGCTTGACCAATGTTTTTCAGCTGTGAAAATGTTCATGAAACCTAAATGTTTAACAAATATTAGCATGAATGATTATTCACCTTGATAATTTGTACTTGAAGTCATTATTGATTAGACTGTATTGGTTATTCTCCTGTTTAAAAATGATAAATTATCTAATCATGGTGCAGAAATAAGATCACGTGACTTGGATGACCAATCAATGCCACAACTAAAGATCAGTATATACGCAAAGCACTAGCAGCAGTGAATACTTCACACAAAAAAAAATCCTCATAAAGTACGAGAGGAATTTTTGAATAACGAATACATGATTAGAAAAGGCGCAAGATTCATCAGATCATTTGTTCATCGAAAGTGATTTGAATGGTGCGAGTTCATCATGGACCTATAAAGATTTAGAATTAATCGCCATCACCCAAACTGAACTTACTCAATCCTCTAGTATTAAATAGGTATTAGACTGTAGTTTAGAGAGCTCCACTGTTGCCAAGACATAAGAAATAGACCCCGACATAGAGTCGAGCTCTGTTCAGCAGTGAGTGAAGCTAAGCAAATATTTCAAAATATAGTTCCTAAATATCTGCACAAATAGTTGTTTTTAATGAGGGAGAATGGGAGCATAAGAATGTCACTATTCTTGGTGCTGTGGAAACACAGAACAATAGGATAGTTCCCATCCTTGCTTTGGCCAAGTTCATACCCACTTCGGTTTGCTTTTCATGAACACTACAGGGGAGCATATTTACAAATAGCAATGTTCACAGAGAAGGCACATAAACTAGCAAATATTTCTATAAAGTAGAGCTGGTCAGAATGTCCTCCCCTGCCACCCCCCAAAAACATGTTTGTGACAAAAATATCAAAATCTAGAATATATTGACTAAAAGTAGAAATATTTCAATTCTGAAATGCCACTGTGGTGCATTATGGGATGAATAGTTTTGCTGCTTCCTCATCCTATTCTCCTCTAGAGACTGGCTCCCTGATCAGACTACACCTCCCTTGATACACCATGGTTTCCTCTCTTAGTGAAAGGGGCAGTGCATCATGGCAATCACAGGGCAACAGTGAATCAAGGAGATGAAATCTGATTGGGGAGTCTGGCTGAGAATAGGCATATAAAGCCACAAAACAGCATTTCAGAATCGAAATATTTAGTGGTTTTTGGCCAAAACAGTTTTGCTTTGCTCTGAAAACCAACATTTCTGGGAGATTTTTGTTGCATTTTTTGACAAAAATTAAAATTTACCAAAGAAAGCACAACCTGAGGGATTTTTTTCAGTTGGAAACCCAGTTTCAGTTCTGTTGAAAAAAAGTTACAGTGGGAAATTTTTCACCAGCCCTAGTATAAAGCTAACTTCAAATTCAATATTCAACTATTTACACCAGAAGCCTCATCCAATCAGAGAACAGAAACACTGACATGTGACCTATATGTCCAATCAAAACTAACTAGTGACTTGAATTCTGAAGAGCAAATATTATCAATAAACTTCTCATGAACAATTTACAGACCAATCATTCACCAAAAATCATCATCATATCACTTCAAATAACTAATACATTTGCAAAAAGTATATCCTTTCTGCAGGTAGCAAGGATGAAATTCATCACCTATAATTATCCACAGCTAGTTATTTGCTGAGATCTAGCAGCCAGACTCTTCAGACTGCAACTGTTGGGTGTACAAAAATGTACATGGAAGTACTGCCCTCAAATCAGGAGAAAGGGTTAGTGTGAATTATGGGATTCCAAGCAAAACAGAATCAGAGTCATACTGATTGATTCTTTTGGCTCTGCCATCAAACAAAACATCAGGGCAAATGCTCAGCTTGGTTCTAAAAATATTAGGGATTTGTTATAAAATTGGAAAAGACCATTTTGGGTCAGCAAGAATAATTAAATAGAGTCCTTTCCTTGGATGTTGGAGATGCTGGTTTCAATCCTGACTCTGCGGGTACGTCCAGACTACTCGCCGGATCAGTGGGTAGCGATTGATCTATCAGGGATCGATACATCGCTTCTCCTCTAGAAGCAATATATCGATCCCTGAATGCGCTCCCCTTGACTCCGGAACTCCACCAGGGTGAGCGGCAGAAGTGAAGTCGACAGGGAAGCCATGGCTGTTGATCCCGTGCCGTGAGGACGGGAGGTAAGTCGAAATAAGATACGTCAACTTCAGCTACGCTATTCCCGTAGCTGAAGTTGCGTGTCTTACATCGACCTCCCTCCCCCAGTTTAAACCTGCAGCAGGGCCTCAAACTGGGACTCCCTCCTAGGTGAACCCTAATTGCCAGGCTATAGGCTAGAAAAGGACAGACAGGTTGCTGGTCCTGAAAAACTTTTCCCTGGTCAAATCCGCACTTGGTTTCAGGATTGGTTCATTTGCCAAAATGCAAATTGGCTGACAAATTTCAGCCAGCTCTAAACAGAATACACTAAAGACTTGGGTCTGCAGTAATTGAGTACAAAAATACTTCCAGTGGCTTAAAAATACTAAACTACTGCAAGATAAAATAGTAAGGGCCAAACTTTCAAAAAAGGCCTCTAAACATGTGCTCATAAAACAGCATGGGCAACTCTTTGCAGACACAAACTAGTGTATTTGCAGTTTTGGTGGTGAAAGTTTAGTGGCTACTTGAGAACGTTTGGCCCCATATACAATATTCACAAGTAAGTCAAGGTTCATTAGAACGGGAGCTCTAAATTCAGAGTTATAAGAAATGGGGTGAGGCCTGAGAAGCATAACTATAACTAAAGCAAAGCACAGTTCTATAATTAATTCGATTTAATGCTATATTTAAAAGGATTTTCAGGTTGTGACACATCCTGACAGGAAATTCAAAGCTGAGGCTGAAGTGTCAGTTTAAGCTTTGAATTTCCTGTATTGGTTGACCTGATGTCCCAACTTTAAGGTATTTTAATTACTTTTTATTTGTAATTTTTAGAGTAAATAAGTTTATAGCAGCTTCTGCTTGAGTAATTAACTCCCTTACAATTTAAAAGCCCAAACAAACCATTTTAATTTGTTGGTTTAGTACAAGGCTCTGGGAAGCACCAGGGTTCCTGGAATTCTGGTAAAGAACAGCCAGATGCTGCACCACTCTTTAGTTTTTTATTATAATAATAATAATAATTATTATTAAGAGAGTACAACATAAGGTCCCATCTGTGCCTGCCCAACTCTACTGGACAACGGAAAGGGGGCCAAACACATTACCCATCCTCTCCACAGAGGGTAATGCCACCGCCAACACTAGTCTTGCAGAGTTCCTGGGCTTATTGTGAGAGGCCACTCATTGTATTTAGCCTCTGTACAGGGGGTGAAGGAGTGAGAGGGATTCTGTAATGGGCTTGGGAAAGCTATATGCTAACCTCAACTATAATCCCTGTCCTCAGCTTTACTAAATTTCTAGATTCACTAAATCTCTTTATGAACACAAGTTTGTTAATAATCCTTGAAACAATTGTGAATACTGCCAATAACCAGGCTTTACTCCCCCCCACCCCAGCCTTCTGGTTTTATAGAAGCCCCCACCTGTTTCATTACAAGTGAGCTTCTGGCTAATCAAGGCTCGCTCATTTGCCACTTAATTAGCTGTTTGGGCCCACCTGGCCTAATTCAGTTCTTTCAGGGCCAGTGTGGGGAGTGAACGCTTATCACAGGTGTCTTATAGAAACTGGTAATGCTCTATTCCTAAAAATCTTTGTGTGGTGTACGTATGGGGTATGTACAAAGGGTTGTAAATATATGCTAGAAGTCTGTTCTTAAATGGTGTTTGAGAAGCAATGTATAAGTCTAGTTTGCCCTAGAAGGCAAAGGCATGTGTGTTTGCTTGTCTAACCAGACTGGTCATCAGGCAGAGACAATGAAGGCACATTTACATGCTAGGTAAACAAAACTATCAGGAAAGCAAGTGGGGAAAGGTCTTCATGGGGGCTGAATAACCATGAAGCCTTCCTGTCTCCTGAAGCAGGGTCAATGAACTTTGGGAAGATATAAGGGGGGAGAAAAAGCCATTATGGCATCCTTTATCTGAAGAAACAAAGGAATAAACACTTTGAGATCTGTGAATGGTCCTGGCCAGAGAGTCTGTTCAGCTGTGCTGAGAAAGAGACCTAGCGAAAAACTCTTCTTAGAACAAGAGTCTCTAACCTGTTAAATCAAGCTTTAGTCTTAAAAGTGTATTTTTACTTTTGTTTGCTTGTAACCCTGTTTATCTTTATTCTTGTACTCAGTATCACTTCATCCTATGTCCTTTTGTTAAATACATTTGTTTTACTTTTACTACAAAAAATTCAGTGCACTGACTGAAGGGAAGGGTGTGTTAAGCTAACAGGCTCTGGTGTATTTTTGTCTTTTTAATGGACTAACAAACTTAATTTCTGTGAGTGCTCATAAGGGGGCTGGGCAGTGCAGGGAGACATCTCTGGGGTTAATTGGGTTCATTGTTTGTTTCCTACAAGGCAAGGTTTGGACTGGCAGAATCCTGAAGAGTTTGCTGGTAAGGCTGACAAGCTGGTGTGTCAAGGAGTTGTCACACAGCTTAGCAGTAGCAAATCTCCCACTGGCTGAGGCTGAGAGGGATAACACAGTAACTCACAATTCTGGGAAACCCCAGCAGATTGTCACAATCCTCTGTTATCCTCACAGGTCATCTTTGTATACAGCTGACCAGTGGCAGATGACGTATGAATGGAGGAAATGAGTACTAGTGAAAGAAGTAAAGTTCTGGGTTGGCTGTTGGTGATTGAAGAACTTTTGAAACAGTGTCTTCTCCACCAGCCACAAATTCATGACTAGCGGAACCCTTTCCTTCCAGGTAATGAGCATCTTGGGGAATCTAGATTCCCTCTATTCAGGAACAAAGCTGAATGTTTCTCTTTATGAGTAGTTTTTCTATCTATTTCACAGACAGATGATGTAGTTCTGGACTGCACTGGTTACCTGTGTGATATCTGCCCTTCCAGTAAGGGATCTGCTAATACATTTCTGATTGAATTTTGAGAAGTCTCACAGTACTGATGTTCTGGAGGAGCTGGAAGAAACTTGGGTTGTGACTTGGATCTAGCAGTATTCAGAATAGAAATGTCCACACTTTATCCCTTTTCTCACATCTGGTTCTAAGGGTGGGTGAGCAAGGTCATTGTCCTGGGTGCCAACTTCCTGGAGTGCCATTCCTTTGTACTGCTGAGCTTTTCCCCCCTTTTTCTCTGATTGGCCAGCTTCTGTTTTGGTTTTTCCTGCTCTGCTGCTCAGGTTGGAAATGCTGAAAATGTTTTCCACCCTGGCTGGCAAAACAACTAGGGCTGCTCCAGTTGATAGGTTTGCCTTTATTGTTAGTTTCATTAACAACAAACATAGCCCAATTCAGGTGAAAGCTAGGGCAGAGGTTTATCTCCCTCTGCTTGTTTACCTAGTTCCTTCTTGCCTCAAACAGACTGAACCTGTCACGCTCATGGGTTGGAGTCCCAACTGATCTATCTATCAGGGTGAATCAGCAGAATAGCTCTGTGACTGTGCAGGGACATAGAACCTGACACCTTGTCACATTTCTCATGAGATGGTAAATTACCATCCTCCTTCAAACATGCAGTTCTTATGACCACATTTGCTCTGTCTCTATCTTTCCTGTTCTGAGAAGGTTGAAATGAGACATCCCTGGTTTTATCTAGCATCCTCCTGAAATCTGTAATTTTGTAAGTTTGGACATGGTACATAGAGTCCAATGGTCTCATTATGGTCAGGAGGAGGAGATCATTGGCCAAAGGTCAGATGTCCATGCAGCCCAAGAGCACACTCAGTGCTTCTTTGTGCCCCTCCCTTGTGCCCAGTGCCCCACCAGTTGGAGCTCTGATCCACACTGTGGGAGATATGGGTTCAAATCCCCATTCTGCCTGACATAAATCATGGATTTGAACCCAAGTCTCCTACATATCAGGTGGGAGTCCAAACCAGCAGGCTATTGGCAGGTGCTATTCTCTCAATCTCTCCTCTTGTAGCTATTTAACTTTGTATAAAAATACTTAAATCTTCATTGGAGTATGGACTGGAACCTGAGGCTAATAGGTGTGCATACTAACCACTAGACTATAGAGTCACTCTCTCTGGCCCTATGAATATTCAATTATTTTATTCGAAGTAGAACAGCAGAAGAGGAGAGATTGAGAGAAACCGCACCACGGTTTAAGGGGGTCATCACCACCTTCTTGCTCCTTTTGTGAGAAGGAATTAACCTAGCAAAGGCACCATTCCAGGAGAGGGTTCATGGCTGGGAATCCTGATCAGAGATGAGCACCTCCCTTTGGCCTGGACTTAGGACCTATATTTCTGAGGGCAAGAATCACATTCCTCTCTCCTCAGCATTTCCTTCTAGCCAGGGCCGGTGCAAGGATGTTTCGCGCCGTAGGCAAAACTTCCACCTTGCACCTTCCCCCCTCCCCGAGCCCTGCGGCAGCTCCCTGCCCCCCCCCGCCCTGAGGCGCCCCCCCACGGCAGCTTCCTCCCCCTGCTCTGGGGTGCCCCCCCTGCGGCAGCTCCCTACACCCCCCCCCGGCTCAGGGAGCCATGCGGCAGCTCCCCACCCCAGCTCACCTCTGCTCTGTCGCCTCCCTGAGTCCTGTGGTGGATCCCTCCCTCCTTCCCTCCTCTGGCCCGGGGAGCCATGCAGCAGCTCCCCGCCCCAGCTCACCTCTGCTCTGCCTCCTCCTCAAGCACGCTGTCGCTGCTCCACTTCTCCCGCCTCCCAGGCTTGCAGTGCTAATTGGCTGTTTGATGCTGCAAGCCTGGGAGGGAGAGAAACAGAGCGGGGCAGCGTGCTCAGGGAAGGAGGCAGAGCAGAGATGAGCTGGAATGGGGAGTTCCCCTGCATGCAGCCCCCTCCTTACTTGCTGCAGGCGGTCCTCCCTGCACCCCTCTGCCCCAGCTCCCTCTGCCTAAATGCCAGTGGTAACCGGGGTGGCCAAAGATCCGGCCGCCGCGGTCGCCACCGAAGAAAATGCCGCCCCCAAATCCTAGCACCCTAGGTGACTGCCTAGGTCACCTAACAGGTTGCACCGGCCCTGCTTCTAGCTCATTTAGGAAACTCCCTGCTCAGCATGCTGGCTCCTGTGAATTCCGTTTTCAGATATCAGCTCCCACCCTGCATTGTATGAGGTGCCTAGGTGTCTCACTTGAGGTTGTTAATTCCACTAGAAGGCAGGCACCTGAGTCCTCACTGTGAATCTAGCCCTTGGTGTTTGAGTTCCCTGTCTGGAAAATGGAAATCATGCTTCCTCTTCCTCAGCATTTGTGAAGGGTAACAAGAAGGGTTTCTACAGGTGTGTTAGCAACAGGAAAAAGGTCAGGGAAAGTGTGGGACCCTTAATGAATGGGGAAGGCAACCTAGTAATAGATGTGGAAAAAGCTGAAGTACTCAATGCTTTTTTGCCTCGGTTTTCACAGACAAGGTGAGCTCCCAGACTGCTGCACTGGGCAGCACAGTATGGAGAGGAGATGAGCAGTCCTCAGTGGTGAAAGAACAGGTTAAAGACTATTTAGAAAAGCTGGACGAGCACAAGTCGATCGGTCCAGATCTAATGCATCCGAGGGTGCTGAGGGAATTGGCTGATGTGATTGCAGAGCCATTGGCCATTATCTTTGAAAATGTGTGATTATTGAAGGAGGTCCTGGACAGTTAGAAAAAGGTAAATATAGTGCCTATCTTTGAAAAAGGAAAGGAGGAGAACCCAGGGAACTACATACTGGTCAGCATCACCTCAGGCCCTAGAAAAATCATGGAGCAGGTCCTCAAGGAAACCATTTTGAAGCACTTGGAGGAGAGGAAGGTAATCAGGAACAATCAGCATGGATTCATAAAGGGCAAGTCATGCCTGACCAACTTGATTGCCTTCTGTGATGAGATAACTGGCTTTGTGGATATGGGAAAGCAGTGGACATGATACATCTTGACTTTAGCAAAGCTTTCGATATGGCTTCCCACAGTATTCTTGCCAGTAAGTTAAAAGAGTATGTATTGGATGAATGGACTAGAAGGTGGATAGAAAGCTTGCTAGATTGTTGGGATCAACTGTTAGTGATCAAGGGCTCGAAGTTTAGTTGGCAGCTGGTATCAAGTGGAGTGCCCCAGGGGTCGGTCCTGGAGCCTGTTTTGTTCTACATCTTTATTAATGATCTGGAGGATGGGATAGATTGCACCCTCAGCATGTTTGCAGATGACACTAAGCAGAGGGGGAGAGGTAGATATGCTGGAGGGTAGCAATAGGGTCCAGAGTGACCTAGACAAATTGTAGGATTGGGCCAAAAGAAATCTGATAAGGTTCAATAAAGACAAGTGCAGAATCCTGCACTTAGGATGGAAGAATCCCAGGCACCGCTACGGGTTGGGGACTGACTGGCTAAGTGGCAGTTCTGCAGAAAAGAACCTGGGGATTACAGTGGATGAGAAGCTGGATATGAATCAGCAGTGTGCCCTTGTTGCCAAGACGGCTAACAGCATATTGGGCTGCATTAGTAGGAGCATTGCCAGCAGATTGAGGGAAGTGATTATTCCCCTCTATTCAGCACTGGTGAGGCCACATCTGGAGTACTGCATCCAGTTTCGGGCCCCCCACTACAAGAAGGATGTGGACAAATTGGAGAGAGTCCAGCGGAGGGCAACAAAAATGATTAGGGGGCTGGAGCACATGACTTATGAGGAGAGGCTGAGGGAACTGGGGTTATTTAGTCTGCAGAAGAAAAGAGTGAGAGGGGATTTGAGACCACCCTTCAACTATCTGAAGGTGAGTTACAAAGAGGATGGAGCTAGGCTGTTCTCAGTGATGATAGAACAAGGAACAATGGTCTTGCAGTGGGGCAGGTCTAGGTTGGATATTAGGAAACACTATTTCATTAGGAGGGTGGTGAAGCACTGGAATGGGTTACCTAGGGAGGTGGTGGAATCTCCATCCTTAGAGGTTTTTAAGGCCTAGCTTGACAAAGCCCTGGCTGGGATGATGTAATTGGGGTTGGTCCTGCTTTGAGCAGGGAACTGTACTAGATGACCTCCTGAGGTTTCTTCCAACCCTAATCTATTATTCTATGATACTGTCTATTTAGCTTGGAAGCTCTTCGTGGCAGAGACTTTTCCTTAAAACATATAGGTACCCGGCATCTAGAGCAATGGGACTGTGACCTCGGCTGAGGTGTGTGGGCCCTCCTATCTTATAAACACCACACCCAATAAGTAGAGTGGCTACTTGTTCTCTGTATAATACAAGTGAAGTTGTCAAAGTTTTGCTGTGGCAGCATTCACAGCAAAAGAGAGAACATTACAAGTGTGTTCTGAATCAATTTTTGAGGTTAAAGAAGCTGAAAAAAGAAGGTTTATTTGCTCTGCAACAACAATACCATTGCCAGTCATTCAAAGAGAAGATATTTCAAGGGTAGCCTGTCCCTGTATGACAGAAAGTTTGCCTTAGGAAAGCAGATCTGAAGGTTTACCGTAGCAAGGTAGTTTTCAGTTTAAGGGTTTTCATTGGTTTTTTTTTTTTTTTTTAACTTCAGTCCTTCAGCTGGAGTGTTAACTTCCATCTTATTTGTGGCACATCTGAGGGTTAATCAGTTTCCCGGCTCACATTGGGCTGGCTAATTTAGGCATGAATGTACTAGGTGGAAAGCAATGTGCCTGAAGGAAATGGAAGGAGGCTGGTTGGCCTGGAAAGAATTGTAGTCTTCTAATGTGTTTGCAAAAACTGATCAAGAAATAGATAGAACTAAATTAGAGATCTATTAAAATATATTAGCGGTGTCTGGAAATCAAATTACATTGAAGATCATTAATCTACTTTCAGGGTCCCTGGTGAGCATTAATGCTTAACTTTTTTTGTGTTTGACAAAGGCCTCTATTAATTACAAATATTTATATAATGTAGAGTTTTGACACGAGTATTTGTTCCTAAAGGGACCTGCTTCTATTAATCAGCCAGTCTAGCAGAAGATGCCTTTACTCTTTACAATGAAGACAAGACCTTGCTTCAATAAATCCTATTTAGAGTCCACACTTCCTAAATATCCTTACGGCTGGTGCAAGATCGGATATACTACATTTCTACCATATGATATAACACCCTCCTCTTTTCCCAGTAGTTAATTAGTTTGCATTGGGAATGCACCTTTCTCCCCTCCTTTTCTTTTGTTGTTAACCTTTTATTGAACTTCCAAGCCTAGAAGCCGTCAATTCACTACATATCAATATATCCTATAAGGAGGAGGTAAAAGCACCACATCCAATAATGGACGTGTAAATATTATCTGACTCAGCGGCAGAGTCTGATCAAGACCTTGTGTCACTAATGAGACTAATGAAAGTAATTTTGATGAAGTTACGAGCACATTGTAGCTTCAGTGGAAATGCATGGAGTTTGAATAAAGAATTGTTTATTATTGTATATCTCTGTGGGACACTGACACGTGCCCCCCGCTTCCTCCAAATCCAAGCAGCACTATGAATAAAGAGAGGATTAAAAGGTATCTCTTACATACTCCAATGTAGGGTAGTTGTTTTCCTCTTTTTGAATTCATTGCTTTGAATTCAGCATCGAGCAGCTGTTTAAATCAACAGGAAGGTCACCAAGGGTTTTGTCGCTCACACTTGTACTTTTAGCCTGATGGGATCTCATACCTTTGCCACGCAGGCATCCATGTTGAAAAGAAGGCCCGCCGTGGTGTTAAACAGCATTTCACTATGCTGGTTGGTAGTTTTATGTGAACTGCGCAGTCTCCTGGAACAAAAGTTAATCTTAAAATCCCACTACTAATATTGCCATAATCTAACCCATGCTAGTAATGGGAAAAGTCTCAACTGGGGAAAACAGTTAAGTAAGCCACTGTTCTGCTTTTCATCCATAGATACGAATATTTATATTTTCCACAGAAAGGAAACCGCATTGTCAGAGAACACTTGCAGGAAATAACAAGGATGGTGATGTACAGGCTCAGCTTTTTGAAAGCTCTGATAAAAAGGCCTAGGCTATGTAGTCCACCCCAAGTGATAATGCAAGGATGTGGGATGCAAAGTAAGAGAGGGATGAATGCGTACGGGTAGAACAAAGGGAAAGCAATCTAGAGAAGGTGACTCTGACTTAATGATTTCTTCCAGCTATGCTCATTGCTGAAACAGAAAACTGTGTCCTGGCCATATAGGTATGACAGCGTAAACACTGGGATACCTCCATTGTTATCCTGTTGCAATGAAGTCAAAGGAGAAGAATGATCTGAACTTATGCTGGAGTCAGGCTGCCCTCCCCCCACCCCCAGGCATGGGTCCACAAGTGGGAGGGGTTGGTGGAGGGAAGAGCTCAGCTAGGTCTTCAACCCGCCAGTTCTCCTGAGGGGCCACTCATCTTCCCCTGGCCAAGGAAAAGCCTCTGCCAGGGAGAACCAGCCACCCTGCTTTGGATCCTGCAGCAGATTGCTATTGCTGGTGCGCTGGCTGCCTCTGTTGTGATGCTAGGGTGATTTCAGCCAACCTTCACTGGGACCCTTAGGCTGCTGGGATACCCCAGCCCAGCACGGTGGGGCTCTGGGGACACATGTAATTGCAGCAGGCTCCTCTGTTGCCTCCTTGCAGCAGCTGCTGATCAGTAGTTGAGAGAGACATTTCCCTTTGGAATGCAAAGGTATAGATACCTCTCCCTTTCCCGGGGGCACAGGTGGATCAGTGCCTGGTCTGGCCACATCCTGTTTCCCATGCAAGTAAGTCCCACTTTCCTTTCCCTTGTCGGTGTTTCTGAAACTGGGAGTCACAAGGCTATTATAGGGGGGTTGCAAGTAGGGATACTACATCTGGGTTTTCCCAGACATGACCACTTTTCTTGTCCTCTGATCTCTGTCTGGGTGGATTTTTGAAATATGAAAAAATGTCCATGATTTTTCTTTGCCTTCAGAGCTAGATGCCTGGACAGTGGCAGCTGCTTGCCAGGCAGTGCTGCTGCCTGCAGCAACACTGGAGGAAGGATGACAGTGCTCCTGCCAGCAGCAACACTGGAGGAAGGACAATACCAGATGCTGCTGTCTGGTTGCCCACCTCCGAAGGCAAGGAAACATCATGCACATCTTTTTTTTAATATTTCAAAAATCTGCCCACACAGAGATCAGACGACCAAAACAGAGGTGATGTCTCTGAAAACCCAGATGTATGGTAACCTTCTCAAAACTGCACCCCTCACATTGTGTCCAGATACTTCATTTGTATATAGGTGTGTATAAACCATAATCCTTGGACAGTGTTGTGATTACCACCACCAATTTGGACAATGTTATAATTATTGCCACAATCACTGGAAAAAGCTTCCAGCTTCCCAAAATGTATCCTGTCATCTGTTTTTTTGGGTCAGAAAACATGTTTCTAAATGTCCACATATTTAGTCCTGAAAATTGTTGCTTTACACTTTTAATAAAGGTTTCAGTGCCTTTTGATGGCAGGGATAATGATTATATACTTCATTCAGTGCTCTTATGAGTATGTACAGTAATTTGCAATCACTTTTTTGTTAGGGTGGGAAGGGAGGAGATGTCATCACAGCCTAAAATATTTTCAAAGGGGGTGGGAGCAAAAAGAGTTTGACAACTCCTGCCCTCATGAGTGGAGTGGAGGAGTCCCATTGTACTTGTACCAAAGCTGAATGGATCAACTCATTTTTCCATCAATTTCTGGAAAATAAATGAGCTATCACAGTTCAACATGTATCCTAGGTCTAGAATGGACAAGTTTCTGGAGAGATTAGTGGCCACTAAATATTTCCCCTTTGTCAGGGCAAGAGTAGTATTGGCAGATTTCTCTCGTGACTCTGGTGGCAAAGACGACCTTTTGGCCACTATCAATTCAAGCCCATATTATTTTGGTATTCATGTATCCACAGCCACCTTCCAATACCTGATGGATGGCTACTCCACCATCATAGACTCTAGGACTGGAAGGGACCTCGAGAGGTCATAGAGTCCAGTCCCCTGCCCTCATGGCAGGACCAAATACTGTCTAGACCATCCCTAAAAGACATTTATCTAACCTACTCTTAAATATCTCCAGAGATGGAGATTCCACAACTTCCCTAGGCAATCTATTCCAGTGTTTAACTACCCTGACAGTTAGGAACTTTTTCCTAATGTCCAACATAAATCTCCCTTGCTGCAGTTTAAGCCCATTGCTTCTTGTTCTATCATTGGAGGCTAAGGTGAACAAGTTTTCTCCCTCCTCCTGATGACACCCTTTTAGATACCTGAAAACTGCTATCATGTCCCCTCTCAGTCTTCTCTTTTCCAAACTAAACAAACCCAATTCCTTCAGCCTTCCTTCATAGGTCATGTTCTCAAGACCTTTAATCATTCTTGTTGCTCTTCTCTGGACCCTCTCCAATTTCTCCACATCTTTCTTGAAATGCGGTGCCCAGAACTAGACACAATACTCCAGTTGAGGCCTAACCAGTGCAGAGTAAAGCGGAAGAGTGACTTCTCGAGTCTTGTTTACAACACACCTGTTAATGCATCCCAGAATCACGTTTGCTTTTTTTGCAACAGTATCACATTGTTCACTCATATTAAGCTTGTGGTCCACTATGACTCCTAGATCTCTTTCTGCCATACTCCTTCCTAGACAGTCTCTTCCCATTCTGTATGTGTGAAACTGATTGTTCCTTCCTAAGTGGAGCACTTTGCATTTATCTTTTTTGAACTTCATCCTGTTTACCTCAGACCACTTCTCCAATTTGTCCAGATCATTTTGAATTTTGACCCTGTCCTCCAAAGCAGTTGCAATCCCTCCCAGTTTGGTATCATCCGCAAACTTAACAAGCGTACTTTCTATGCCAACATCTAAATCGTTGATGAAGATATTGAACAGAGCCGGTCCCAAAACAGACCCCTGTGGAACTCCACTTGTTATACCTCTCCAGCAGGATTGGGAGCCATTAATAACTACTCTCTGAATACGGTTATCCAGCCAGTTATGCACCCACCTTATAGTAGCCCCATCTAAATTGTACTTTCCTAGTTTATCTATAAGAATATCATGTGAGACCATATCAAATGCCTTACTAAAGTCTAGGTATATCACATCCACCGCTTCTCCCTTATCCACAAGGCTCGTTATCCTATCAAAGAATGCTATCAGATTAGTTTGACATGATTTGTTCTTTACAAATCCATGCTGGCTATTCCCTATCACCTTACCACCTTCGAAGTGTTTGCAGATGATTTCTTTAATTACTTACTCCATTATCTTCCCTGGCACAGAAGTTAAACTCACTGGTCTGTAGTTTCCTGGGTTGTTTTTATTTCCCTTTTTATAGATGGGTACTATATTTGCCCTTTTCCAGTCTTCTGGAATCTCCCTCGTCTCCCATGATTTCCCAAAGATAATAGCTAGAGGCTCAGATACCTCATCTATTAACTCCTTGAGTATTCTAGGATGCATTTCATCAGGCCCTGGTGACTTGCAGGCATCTAACTTTTCTAAGTGATTTTTTACTTGCTCTTTTTTTATTTTATCTTCTAAACCTACCCTCTTCCCGTAAGCATTCACTATATTAGACATTCCTTCAGACTTCTCAGTGAAGACCGAAACAAAGAAGTCATTAAGCATCTCTGCCATTTCCAAGTCTCCCGTTACTGTTTCCCCCTCCTCACTGAGCAGTGGGCCTACCCTGTCCTTGGTCTTCCTCTTGCTTCTAATGTATTGATAAAAAGTCGTCTTGTTTCCCTTTATTCCCATAGCTAGTTTGAGCTCATTTTGTGCTTTTGCCTTTCTAATTTTGCCTCTGCATTCCTGTGTTATTTGCCTATATTCGTCCTTTGTAATCATGGGAACATGCTCCAGTGTATGTTGATAGTGTTGTTTAATTGGCACGGTATTCCAAGGCATGTTACCACTATCTTGCAGACCGTCAAGGAGGTGGGACTAATGGCCAGCTAGGAAGTGATTTATCTGGGCTACAGGCTGATGGGGAAGAGGCAGAATATTATAGCCATTGGTTGTAAAGTTCAAGCCTTAGCACAATAATCTGTCCCAGCCACAAACAAAGAAGTGTAGCACTGTACAAGCTTTGTGCCAAACTTTACCACAATTATGGTGCTGCTGATGGACCTAGTGAAAGACACAACTCCCAAGAAAAATTCAGTGGCCTGAGGTGTGTGAATAAGCCTTCAGAACTCTGAAGGACCAACAAAGTTGGGAGTCAGTCCCCTTTCTCTGGGATCTTTCAGGGCAATTTATCTTGCAGACTGACACCTCGGATGTATGACTCAGGGCCATGATTACCCAGGACTTTGATGAAGAAGAACACTTTGTCCTCTACCTTAATAGGAAGCTGCTTACCCCAAAGAATACTCTACTCTGTCACTGAGAAGGAGGACCTGGTGGTGAAGTGGGCTGTAGATGCCTCACAATATTATTTACTGGGAAATCCTTTGCTCTGTGTGACAGATCATGCACCACTGGCTTAAATCAGTGAAAGGCGCTAACTTTAGGATTACATGATGGTACATCTCTTTGCAACCCTCTTTGCAACAGCTGTGGCTGGCTAATGCTTGGGTAGACAGCCAAGGCCGAATAAGTTGGAAGAGATCACAAATTAAACTGAAACCGGACTAGATATTGAGGACAGGGAAAGCACTGAGGAAGACTGGATGCAAACAAGAAAAAAGAAAAGGGTAGATTCTCTAGAACCAGAAAAGGGACCAGCAAATAGGAGGGCAGGAATGGGAAGTAAGCAGAATTGCACAATCGTAGAATCCATAGGCAAGGACCTAGGGATAAGGGATATCAAGTCCCTGAGGATTGCAGGGAGGATCAAAAGAAGTGCTGGAGATATAGCAAGAGCTAAGAGAGTACTTGGTGGAGACTTGTTAGTGAAATGTAAAAAACAAAGAACAAGTGGAGAAACTCCCTAAGACAAAAATGCTAGGTAATATAAAAAATAAGCTGTCAGCTACCAAAATTCTTCACTGAAACAGGAGGGGTAGTATACGGTATGCATCGAGATGTCAGAAGAGGAAATAGAGCAAGGAATAGATGAAGATAAAGTGATAACTACTAAGAGACTAATTAGCAGAAGAGGAGGTGATAGCAAGCCCTTGACCGCTGTCCTGGTAATATTTAAGGGAAGGGTATTGGATATTCTGGGCAGAGCCCTATATTCCTTCTCCTGTGAGAGGCTACAGCATCCAAAAATCTGATCATGTAGCAGATCATTTCAAAGGGAAAGTAAGTTTGCAGTAAGAGTGGTGGTGAACAGTTGTATGGTAATTGTGAGGAAGGGACATACAAAATGTTGCAAGTGTGAAGGTAAATGCAGCTCTGCGTATGGAAGGTGTACTGAGGAAAAGCAAGCTAGAGAATTACAACACCCCCACCCAAAATTACTAACAATATCTCATATGCAGAAGCTGCTAGGGGATAGCTAAAAGAAGAAAAAAGAAAACTAGAGGAAAGCACATAGCCAGCAATAAATCAATGGGAAGGAAGTAGCAAGTAACATTGGGGTAAAAGGATATGACATACTACTTACAGAAGCAGATTCATTGTGTTGATGATAGAAGTAATAAATTGTATGTCTCAAACAGGAAAGAAAACGGAGACTGAGAATCATAATGAAAGCTGCTAAAAAGTACCTATGGGTTAGCAACCAATCAGTGGAATGACTTCATAGTTTCCTAACCGAAGAAATATTGAAGGTTAAAAGAATGGTGGTGACTATTTTCAGCAGGAGTGCCCATAGACCAACAGTGCATGGGCAAGAATTAAAGAAAATATTCTTGATGTGAAGCCTGATGTAATATGCCTGTAAGAGACTTGGTAATAGAAAAACTAGATTACAAAATCTCAGCATATGGTGTATATATAGACATGCTAGAGAAATAGGAAAGGGTGTGGGTCTCCGCACCTTAGTTAAGGAGAACCTGAACTATCTTGAAGTAGAGGTTAAAAAGCTAAACATTGAGTATAATGATATCGAGATGCTGACACAAAACAATTCAGTCTCTCTAAAACTTGATACTATTTGTAATCCATGCATGCAGCTAGAGGTTATGGATCAGAAAGCATTAACTGCAGATGCCACATGCCCATTCATGGTCTGCAGTGATCTGAATAATTGCAAAAGATTGTGCAAAATTTAGAAAAATGATAAAAATGGAAAATGTTTAGAGCAGTTATTTGAAGATAATAATTTAGTAATATTAAATGATGGAGCAGCTACCAGGTTCAGTACAGCTGATGGAAGCCTCTCATGCCTGGATCTGGGAATAGCTTCTGGCACCATAGCAAGTCGATACAGCTGGTAAATTTACTGAAAGGAGGGAATGGGTAGTGACCACTTCCTGACAAGAATTACTTATCAAGTAAAAGGAAATACTGAAAATGAGGATAATATCCTGGCTTGGAGAGAGAGAGAGAGTGAGTGAGTGTGTGTGTGAGAGAGAGAGAGAGAGCAAATATACTGACATTACTTAAAAAATAGGCAAAATGGTGCTACAAGGAATGTGCAATGTTAATTAGGGAATGGAATAAGGCATATAAGACAACAAAACGTTCCTTAAATAGCAAGGACTTAATGAAATATAAGAAAAGTAAGGGAGTTGCCCAAAGGGCTATAACAAGGGAAAAAGAGAAAACTGGAGAACTGCAGGAAAATAAATAAAAATACCAGTACATCAGAGGTATAGAAACAAATTAGGAAAATGAATGGACTAAAGAGTAAGAGCCATATAATACCAAGTTGTGTGGTTGAAGGGCATGGTGTAATAATCTCCAACAAAGACAAAGTGGAAATTCTAGCCACCATGTATCAAAAAGTCTGTAACGAAGGAGAACTGAAGATAGAAATTAGGATGAGGAAAAGAACGTTCATTAAAGATAATTATGAGGTTATGTGTTATGGAGAGAGGGATTATTTCATAAAGTGGCTTCCATACGTATTATAGGAAGAATGTTCAGATGGATAAGGGACTTCTTAAGCAAAAGAACTATAGAAGTCCGAATAGGGAACACTTTTTTCAACATATATTCAATTGCAAATGGAACTCCACAGGGAAGTACAGTTGGCCCGGCCCTCATTAACGTCTTGATAAATGACCTCCCTACTGGTACAGGAATGGGGATTGTATTATTTTTAGACGACTGTGCCATGTGGATCAAAAGCAGAAATGATGAAAGCACTGCCAGAAGAATCAATGATGCATGTAAGAGAAGTGCAGAATGAGGAAACAAATGAGGCTTCAGATTCTCCATAGATAAAACTAAGGGAATGATCTTCTCAACAAGGGAAATCCAAAAACATAATGAAAAATTACAGATTTTTACGTGTGCTATTTAATAACAAGCTGACTTGGAGGGACTATACTGAAAATACTGACGATAAGTGCAAAGGTAGAATTATCTTACTCAGAAATATCTCCGGAACATTCCTGAGAGTGGATAAGAAAACAATAGTGAGCAATTACTGAGTATGGATGCCAGGCCTTTGAGTCAGCAGAGAACACAAATCTGAGAAAACTAGACTATATCCAAGCACAGGCATTGTGTATCGCATGTGGTGCCTTCATTACTATATCTCTGTGTGTACTACAGATGGCAGGCAGTAAAATGCCTGTTATTCTTACAATGAAGCTCCTAGATTTAACTTTTGGGCCCAAAGCACTAGGTAATAGCGAAGATGACAACAGGAAGCTAAGACATAATGATGGTTGAGAGGTAAGTGAAGGCTAGGGTAGGGCAAAAACTAAAATCCCCTATGTAAGTGAAGTATAAAAGTTGATAAAGGAACCTAATGAAAGGAAAGGCTTGAAAGACTAAAATCTAGCGCTATCGCAAAATACTCCTATCACTGGAAAACCATTCCCCCCAAAATAGATATGGAATTACATAATGAAATAAAAGGATAAGTATGATAAATATGCAAGATATAATAAATCAATACACTATGATAAGTGTGGACACTATTGGCATATATATATATATACATACAGAAGACACAAAGAGGAACAGAAAGAGTGGGAACAGCTTTCCCTGTGCCCTCACTAGGACTCAAGAAACCATAAGGTTAACTAACTTTGTATCTGTCATTACGGCCAAGCTAGCAGGGACTATGCTAGCAATAAATTGGACTTCAGATGTGCAGCCAACTGGCATGGCCATCCTGCCTGTTTCCTTATCAGGGATGCAGACAATTTAAAATGGTAAGTCTGACAGCAGAAAAGATATTCTCAATGAAATATTCCTGCTAACAACTGAATTGGTACACCTATAATAGGATGGATCCTGGTGCATGTAGGGATAGCAGGCCATGAACTGACAGACACACAGGCAAAAGGTCGTATTAACCATGAACAAGTTGATCAGGGAAGCCCCTTCAGCAAATTGGAATGTGAACGTCTAATAAAAAAAGAAATAAGGAAGGAATGGCAGGAATGAAGGGAGAAATGTTGCAAGAAGTATACCCAATAGTTGAAAATGTTGAGATAATACAAGGCTCTAAGAGGAAGAGCGAAGTGGATCTATTTATAATTCTACCAGGGCATTGTGGATTAAATAGCAATTTATTTCTAATTAGCATGCATAGAGATGGATTATGTGTAACATGTAAATTACAGAAAATGGTAGATCATATCTTTTGGGATTGTAAAGACTGTACCAGTGAAAGGAGATGTTTATACAGAACACTCAGAAGTCTTAAAAGGTATGTTTATACTGAAATTAAAAACCCGTGGCTGGACAATGCCAGCTGACTCACAGGGCTCGGGCTAAGGGGCTGTTTAATTGCAGTATAGATGTTCGGGTTCAGGCTAGAGCCTGAGCTCTGGGACCTTCCCTGCCCCAGAGTCCCAGAACTAGAGCACCAGCCTGAGCTTGAAAGTCTACACTGCAATTAAACAACACTTAGCCTGAGTCCATCAGCCCAAGATAGCTGGCAAGGGTCAGCTGCAGGCATCTAATTGCAATGTAAACATACCTAAAGTAACAAAATTTTCCTTCCACATCTATCATGAATACAAGGAAAATGAGTCCCAATTAAAAAAGTTATTCTGCAATTCTTTAAGAATACCAGGAAAGGTGCAAGACTCTAACTAATGAACAAGATACCTCATGGAGCTAAGAACCATTTACTCCTCCGGGCACCTGGGGTTCAAAGGAGAGAGATGGTGTCCCTGATCCATAGCCTATCTGGAAGCTTTCCCTATCCTTGGATCCTAACCTTCATTTAAAGACATCTTTATCATCATGCTGTTCTTGTTTGACTCCTGGATCCTGGACACTTGTTTCCTGCAGGACATTCCAGCCACATTGTGTGACAAAGTGGGAATTTTCTGTAAAATTTTGATGAATCTTATGTGTACCTCAGTTCTTTCAATATTTTTCATAGCTACCCAGCGGGTGGAAAGGACTAAGTTTGCTCTCACGGCAGGCTGAGACAAGTGTGTGTGTGTGTGTGTCACCTCACTATCTCCGGCTGAACAGCTGTCATAAAAAAGGACAGGATGAAGCCAATCCCATGTCAATGGAAAATCCAAGCAGACGACAATGGAAAACCCAATCACCTGGACATAGTCTCCTAGCAACCAATGACCCAGAGGGAGATGGATTTCTCCATCTCTCAGCAGGGAAGCTGAGCAAAGACCCCAGCTCGAGAACAAAGGACTAGAGAGGTGCGTGCTGGAGGGTAAGTGTTGGCTTCTGGAGGAAGCAGGGCTCTCTCATCTGGGAACTAAGGCGGTGAGTCAGAAAGAGACACACAAAGACCATGAATATGGGGTTCATTACAGCTTGCCTGGGCCCTCCACTAGCCAGAATGAACTGCGCTTTAACCTTCATTTCTCTATGCTAACCCAAGGATACCCTATGCTGTATTCCAGCTGACTAATAAACCCTGTTGTTTTCAAAACACTGCCTGAGTGTCATTGTAAATATTCAATGAGGTGATTTGTACCCTCTTCAGGGATTAGTCTTTAGCAGGGGTCTATCTGAGACATACCAGGGTACAATCCAGCTCACTGAGTATCAATGTCGCCCCTGCTCTGTAATCTGGGTGTCCGTTAAAAGGCCTTACTGCTGTAGCCTCCAAGCTGGACTGTTCACAAGCACTCCCAGCTATGTCTCTCTGTGTGTGGCAGCCAGCCAGCCATACTTTGGCTCTTACCAGCCTTGATTTATCTTTCAGGGTGACCCCCAGTCTCAGATCTTCTCCCCAAACCCAGCCCTCATCTGGACAGTACAAATATACTGAGCCTTTTATTCCTTGAAGGGAATAATATGCACACAACTTGTTACCCCAAATAGAGTTACCCAAACACTTCAACTTGAGCACATTGTATTAGCTAGAAAGGTAAAACAAGTTTATTAACTACAAAGAGATAGATTTTAAGTGAGTACAAGTAAAGAGGTATAAAAGTCAGATGGGTTGCAAGAAAAATAAAGATAAAACACTTGCTGGTGTCCTAACATAACAAACTCCATTAGATTCAGAGCAAAGTTCTCACCAGATGCTTTTAGGAGTCTTCCCATCCTCCTTCTTGGGGCTGAAGGGATTTCGGCCCTTGCTTCCCTGGCCAGTAGATTCTCCCTCAGATTCAGGGGATCTTCCCAGCCCTCCTTCTTGGAGCTGGGTTATAATTCAAAGTCTCACTCTCCTTGAACCAGGAGTCCACAGCCCCCTCCCTTCACTGGGTTACTATGCAAATAAACTCCAGCTTTTCTAACAAGGAGACCACAGCTCTCCATCTGGATCTGGGTTACCTTTCAGATCAGCTTTAGCTCCCAGTCAGCTTCTTTCTCTCCAAAGCTGGCCGCTTCCTACTCAGTCCTTTTACCTATCAGCGTAGAGAGTTTAACCAGCTGTAGCTCTTGTTTACCTGTAGTAACAAAGCCTAAGCCAATTGTGAGCTCAGCAAGGCTCTTTCCTGGCCCTTAGCAGATTGGACCAAGTCTGCGCTCCCTGGGTTCTCAGTCCTGCCTCAGCACAGGGTGTCTTTATATCTCCCAGCAGGCCTGGTTCCTAGTCACATGCTGCCCCTTGTCATGAGATCCCTACACCCATTCCCTTCTCTTGGAGAGGTGGCTAACCCTCGCACGGGTGCAGGTGAGCTCCGCCCCCTTAAAGGGCCACCTGACCCTTTGACAATCTGAAATTTGAACCTTTTGGTTTAACATACATTGTTTGCCGTCAAAAGTGCTCAGCACACAATGGAAGAGGAAATCCTTTTGACTGTGTTTAAATTATTCTGAAATACAGAAGATATGTCCAGAGTTCTTTCAATAGCAGCAGAAACATTGATAGAGTCAGAAAGGACGATCATGACCATCTAGTCTGATCTCCTGTATAACACTGGCCGTAGAATGTCACCAAGAGATTCCTCCATCAAGCCCATAACTTCTGACTGAGCCAGAGCACGTCTTCTGGACAGACAGTCACATACATCAGAGCCTATCTGGGTAACAGAAAATCTTTCCTCTGCAGCTAGGTGGAATTAAGGGAAATGGAGAAAAATAAAAAAAATTCTAGCTGGGCTATGACTAATATTTGAAAAGAGAAGTCAGGATAACAGGACCTAGGGCCCAGGACTGGCTATCACACTGCCTCAGTTTCCCCAATGATAAAATGCAGATAATGAAGGAGGGGTTTACTATTCCAGTTTTACACGATGGGAAAATGAGGCAGTTGTGGGGCCTGTCTACATTACAGCTCTGTAGTGTATTTGTAAGCCGTTGACAGACGCATATTTGTTTCATAGCCCCAGCTGACATGGTTCCTTAGCATGTATGTGTCATTTGCTTCACCCCTATGTGAGAGCAGGGCTGGATACCCTTTACTAGTTGTGCAGGAGGGAGCAGGTACCTGGTACCTCAATTCTGAACAAGCTCTCATAAACGAGCATTTTATTCAATGAACTGGAAGTAAATATAAAATCACTGCTGATAACATGGGTGGATGGAACCCAGTCTGGCTGGAACAGAGATAATGGCTAAAATTTGGTCCTGACCATTTCTTGTTTCTCTACACTAGACATTTTACCAAATGGAGGGGAAGGAGAAGATAGAGACATTATAAGCCCTGAGGCAAGCATGTGCCACTCACAGGTAACAGGAAGTGGGTTGAAGGTCCTTTCTTTTGTAGGGAAATTGGACTATACATTTTGTTGGGCTGTATTAACTCAGAAGGGAACCAACGCAATTGGTGAACTGGGCCAAGGGTTAAGTTGCTACCTACCAAAAGGTCCACCACCATAGCATTGGAGTGATTGCTGGCAAGAGAGGCTAGAGATGGAGGAAAGTTACCTAATCACTAGGTGGAACCACTGTTGAGTCCAACCACCATCACAATTTGGCAGAGAAAGCAGACAATGTTCTAGACCTACTGTAAGGCATAAAAAAGAGAAAAAGGGATAGATGTGGAAAAGTTATTGAAGTGGCTATTGAATAGCCAGCAACAGACGGCCCAACAGGAGCAATAACAGTATCAGCTGCTCACACAAATGGCACCTAGGAACAACAGGTGACCCAAGAACAGCAGTTGCTTGTTCAGATGTTGGCAGTGTAGCAATAAGAATGGCGACAATGCCTAGCCAACAATTAGTGACCCTCTTTCAATGCGAGAATCAAACATAAATCCTGCAGTAAGACCTATAAACGCCACTCCAGCTCAAGCATTCTGATAAAACTCACAAAGAAGTGGCCTGAAGATGACCAAGAAGCCACCCTTGTCACCTTTGACCGGGTCACCATGGCGGTACAGCGGCCACCCCAGGACCAGACTATTTTGTGCCAGCCCCATCAGACAGACAAGCTGCATATCTTGGCCTTGATGCCATGGCAACGCCCAACTATGCATGGGTGAAGGTGACTATCTCTGACATCACACCCAAAATCAAAGAGTGCTTTTGCTGAGTGACGGACCCACTGAGGGCTCGATCTCGAGCAGTGGCCCAGAGTCTTTAGAAAGTTGTTGGCTCTGGCACCAACCTGAAAGGTGACTTGGGCAGCAGGTGCCCACTAGTGCCTCTCCTAGTGGTTTGAGAACACTTTGAGACAATAGGTATGGATCAGGTGGGGTTGCTGGGGAAAAAAGCAGGTACCAGCACATCTTGGTGCTACTAGATTACACAACACCATATCCTGAGGCCATCCCTCTTTATTCAGCGACTTCATCAGCCATCACTACTGCACTATATAAAATCTTTGCTTGGGTGGAAATACCGAAGGAGATACTAACTGACCAGGGGACCAGCTTTACTTCACAGCTAATAAAGGAATTGTGTGGTCTGTTGAAAATCACATCTTCAAAGAAGTCAAGTTATTACCCCCACATGGATTGGCTGGTGGAACTTTTTAATAAGACACTGAAAAAATAAGGAAGTTTGTGGCCTCAGATCCCCATCACTGGGCCCGGTTGATCCCATCCATCCTATTATCCCCATTTGAGCTACTATATGGGAGGCAGCCCCACAGGATCCTATATCTCCTCCACAAGACATGGGAAGAGCAAGATCCGGGAACAACCAATGCAGTACAATAAGTGTTCTGTTTGAGGGAAAACTTAGAGACACTGCTGAAATCTCAGTAGAACCACGAATGGGTCTACAATAAAGGGGCCAGGATGTGAAAATTTAAGCCCGGTGATAGGATTTGTTGTTGCTGCCATCCTTGCTGGCCAATTGGGGCACTTGATTTGAAATCCACCATCCAGGGAAAAGAAAAGAGACACAGTTATACCACATGAACCTGCTGAAGGCTTGGAAGGACCAAGAGGACCTCCTCATAACACCTTTTCCACTAGAACCTGAGCTCGGCGCCCTTAAACCATGATTCTGGCCCCAAGAGAAACAGCCAATATGATGACTAATCAGAGACCTTCCCTTGGTGTTCTTAGATTACCAGAACAAACCCACCTAACCTACCATCATGTGGATACCAAGCCAGTGAAAAAGATCCCTACAACCCCTTCTGTGGAAGTTGTGGGAAATGGCCCACCACAAACTACTGACAGTGTTTAACCTAACGGTCATTGGGGAATCCCCTATAAGCCAAATGCAGCAGAGACCCTTAAAGCAACCCTGTCCTTTTTTCTGCTGCCCTGACAGGGTCACGGCATTCAGTTGCAGCGAGCACATTTTGGATATTACAATTTAGAGATGTTGGTCCAGGGGCTGTACAAGCAGAGAGGATGCCCAGTTGCAATAAAAGAGGGATTAAACACAAATTAATGGGCCTTGTTATTCATTCAGTCCTCAGCTTTTCTGTGGAGTCTGCCAACAAGAATGCTAATAAGTTTAAATTGTGAATTAGAGTTTTTCATTGTGTGTAGGCCACCAAACAGCAACCACATTCTAACAATTTTGAAACACTACTCTACCACAGTGAATCTGAGCTATTAAGCAAAAGGTAGATAGGTAGCTCTATATCCTGTTACCAAAGGCCAGACCCACTGAGTTTACCAATGAATTGACATGTTTAATAATATGCACCAGTATCTCAGACATAGTGCATCCATTTTTTGTATTTGCAGTAGTCACAAGAAAATATATATTACAAATGGTGACTATATATCAATGGGCAAATTATGGTCTCATGCTACACTGGTGTAAATATAGAGGAACTCTCGGGGTTTGCTGACAACAAAACCTCAATGAGTAGAGCTGGTCATAATTTTATCAACAAATTGTATTTTCATTGATATACGAGTTTCATTGAAGCCGAAATGTTTCACAGAGACGTATCTAGTTTGAGAAGGTTTTCAAAAGAAAGGCTTCTAAGTTCAAGGGCTCTTTGGTCACTTTAAGCAGAAAAAAAGAGAAGGAGACAGAGAAATATCTGAACTGAAAACCTGACCTTTTCCCTCCGACACAATTCCGTTTCACAAAAAGGTTTGAAAGGTTTTGGTTTGGGGCCCATGCAAAATCAAAAGACATTTTGAAAGCTCAACAGTTGCTGTGCAATGTTATTATTGTCCTCTGGCCAGCTCTACTTGTGAGTCCCATTTCTTTCCCAAATAGTTGAAATTAGATGCAATAAACTGCTCTTCCCATGTTAACTGTTCCAGGAATGAGTCCCTCTCTAGCTTTGGATCTGACCTAAATCTAAAATAGCAGAGGTAGGTTTGCCACTCCTGTTTCTCCCCGGACTCTTGGGAATTTAGTTTCACGTCTCATCATTGTAGCTGTTGTTTTTAAAAAGAGATGCACTAAGTAGAAGGGTTCCTAAAATCCCATGTTTGTAACTAGGTGGATTTTCTCTCGTAAGGAACACATGCTAAAATAACCACAAAGAAAAAAAGCAAAAAGAAATCTGCCAGTGAGAGAACATAGCAAGAGTGTCTCACACTACAGGATCTGCCACCTTGAATTGACTCAAGGCAGAAAAATAGGAAAACTTCTAATATTGGGCAAGTATGTGAGTTTTACTCAACTAGGAGTACTGAATTTGACCCATGGAAAGGTGCAGTAGACAAAACAGAATCAGAACATCTATATAGCTTCATGCACCACAGGAATACTGCCAACTTCATGAGAACCTTGTTCTGAGGGGATTTCTGTCCCAATTTTGCAGATGCAAGAGGTTCACAGAAGATCTGAATAAGCCTCCAGAATTTTGAGGGATTATCCAAACCAATTGACAATTCCTCAACTTTTGATGTTTGCCCATCACTAATCTACGGAATGAGTTGACCTACTCTCCAAAAACTTCATTCATTCATAACTTCTGATGATGCTTATGTCTTATAAGGTAAAGTAGAATATACAATGGAAAAAATGAACTGTCAAGATGTCTTTAAACTTTAGTGGACCATTATTATTTTACTTATTTTGCCTTATTCGTGTGCAAAACACAGGGCCACATTCTCAGCTGGTGTAAATTGACATTGTTCTGATAAAGCCAGTGGAGCTATGTGAGGTTTTGACCAGATGAGGATCTGGCCCATAGTTTAGACAGGACCTTTCCCTTATGAACTTGCAGTCCAAAGCAGGGGGTTGCAATATAAACAGAAGATTTGCTGTGAAGGTCAAAGCAGGCAGAAGCGACCTGTAATCTGTCATCACTGGAAGTCTAAGTAAAAGTAGTGGGTCTTAAAAAGGGAATGTGTGTGATTAAGTATCAGAACAGCCAAATGGGTTTCAGGTTGTTTGCTGGCCATTTTACAATTCTCTCGCTTGACTTGTTTACAGATGGAAATGTTTGCCAAGGAACTTTGGAAAAATAGTGACATATGAACAATCTGTTGTGGCATATTGTAGTGGTGTTGTTTGTGCTGCTATAGTTACTAAGCTTTTAGCATGTTCATAATTTATCTTTAAAAAGCTGGAAATTGGCACCCAATGTTTTTGGGGCCCACTGCTCCAAGTCAGATGTTTTTCGTTTTATTTTTTGGTGAGTCTCTGTGATTTTTCTATGTTGTAAACGTCTGTTCAGTTGAAGGGAAAAAAACCACTCTATTAGTGGAGCCAAATAGATATTAAGTGCAGATCAAGTAGCTCATCTGCCCCTTTCCAGAGTGAGCCCAGGGACAGAAGCATATTTATAGGCCAGGCTGCAACTACTAAGGCTAAGTGTCAGTGATTTAACAGGCTCATGGGTGAAGGGTCTAGGGATTTTTACTATACATTGGCCCCGGAAATTTCCTGACAGATATCATCATTATGATTTCCTTAAACTTTTAGCTGTTTTCTACAAGACATTAGTCCTGTGTCTAGAACTTGCTCTAAAAAGATCTAACTGATACATCGCATAAAGTGTTGTGGACAACTTGCGGGCTGTCTGTAGTAGGGCTCCCAACTCTGCTAGCACCAGTGAAGCTGAAATGATATTTGCAACAGTAGGGAATGTTTGAGAAGTTTCTCCAGTAGACAGGGCTGTAGAGTGATGCATTAAAGTAAGATAGTTCATCAGAGGTACTTAACAATGCACCCAAAACAGAGGGACACCAAAAGTACCGAGGGCAAAGAGACTGCAGAGTGTGAGTGAGCTTGATAACAGGGAGTGAAGCAACATTTCAAATGTATCAACAGGGAGGACTGAACTCAGGAACTAAAAGCAAGAGCCTCTACACTGCCTGACCTAAAAGACCTATCTCTGTTGGCTCAAAGCAGACTCATAAACCCATCATGTGGCCCAGGAAAAGTGGGACTAAGAGCCACCTTATATAATTGTGGGTGGCACAAGTAAGTTAGACATCTATGGAAAAGAAGTCCCAAGAGAAAGGAGAATGGGGAGCAAAGAAGGGAAAAGATAAAGAGAGGGAGAGAAAGGAAGTTCAGCAAATGGAAAAGAAACAGCATTCAAGGCAACAAAATAACTTTAAAGGGGGAGAGAGCATCAGCAATATGGGGTGCTGAGCAACATTCTCAGTGTTCCTATGGCCAAAACATGAACAACGATTGGCATATGCTATGTGACATGGGGCCGTCTCCCATTTCCCCCATGAACTCCTCTACTAGGGGAATTCACTAAATCTGAATATGACACTACATCTCCCCACTGAATAAAACCACCACAAATCATGTCCTGGGATCATGCCAAGCATTGCTCCAAACACAGGGAAAATCTCCTCCGGCGCAGGTAGGCTTAAGAGGCATTTGGCAAGTGTTATGGACACACCGACTGCTCAGCATGTCACCTTGTCACATCGCTGAAACCGTTTTCTTGACACCTTGGACTTTCCATAGGTCTCTTAGCTTGTATCTACATGCAGTTAGACACTCATGACTGGCCAGTGCCAGCTGACTTAGGCTTGCAAGACTTGGGCTGGGGGGTGGTTTAATAGCAGTGTAGATTTCCAGAGCCTAGCCTGGGGTGGGCAGGCCCCAGAGCGTAGGCTGAAGCCTGAGCCCCAGAGTCTACACTGCACTGGAACAGCCCCACAGCCGGAGCCTTGGGAGCCCGAATCAGCTGGCATGGGCCAGACACAAGTTTGCATTTGCAGTGTAGATACACCCATAGGGGGAGAAGGCAGTTGAAAGAGATGAACATATAACATAGATCCCTATCGCTGGGCCTATGTTAGAAATAGCACCTAGTCTGTGGAACCAAGAAAAAATCTTTGGCTCTATGGGTTTTCCCTTGGTATTTTCATATTGGTTCAAGAGCAAAGGGATGTTAAAAAAAAATAAAACACAGCGTGTAAAATAAAAGGAACATTTTTGCATATTTAGCTTATGGAACACATCAGCAGAAAATATCACTGTGGCCTACATTTTGGGGAGGGATTGCAAAGGATTAGACATCTATATAGATAATAATAACATCTACTTACATTAAATAAATAACAAGAGCCATAAAGAAGCCTCTAGTAAAGGGTATTGGGAAGACGCTTCTCCATGGTGTGGCATAGTCCATAATTATCCATGTCAGGGTTTCTTGTACCTTTCCCTGAAGCAGTTGGTTTTGGCTACTGTTGGAAGCAGGCACTGATGTAGAGATGGACCACTGGTGTTACCCTACAATACAATGTTCTGATGTTCCTCTATCAGCCCCTATCCTGCCATCTCACACTATAAAACACAAATTGCCTGTAAAAATGATAATTTCCCTATCAATTTTTAAGGTCAACTCAAATGATGTGGAGAATAGGCAGTGGTGTGATAAATAATTTACATAATTACTATAAAAAACTTGCTACGCTAGAGATGAATGAAGGAATCAAACTTCACTCTGGGAGCACAACCTGACGGACCAGATCCCCAGCTAGCATAAATGAGGGCTGTTCCCCTGAAGTAGGACTGTCAGCAACATCCCCCGCTACTGTGGCTAGTCTCAATTTTCACCTCACCCTCAAACCCAAAAAGAGAAATATCAGTGGACAGTTTTGCTATTTCTCCTCCCATCCTGTTATTTTACCAGCTTTTATTCCAGATCTGGAATGCAGGCCCTAAATGCCTTATTCACCCAGCCACTGTCACTGGGACAGGGAGCCAGTCTACAACACCAATGTCTCCTATCTGGTTATCAAAAAGGTGCATTCTGTGACCTCCAAGCCAGTATACAGCAAAGGAGCCAGCTGGCACTAGTGGGTGGATTCTGTACACTGGGTCAGCAAATGAATCCAGCAGCACAGTCCAAGAGACCCAGCTTCCTCTGGGCTGGTCGACCAGCAGTGAGTGTAAGGGGTGAGAGCTGTACTCTTTTCTAGGAGCGGGGGTCCCGAACACAGTGACAAGGCAGGAACCGATCCTTTTTTCTGTTGATGAGCGTTGAGGAAGCTAGCTGGTGGGTGGTTTTGGGAAACTGTGGAATGAGTTACACTCTGAATCGGGGAAGCTGTCACCGGCTCTGCACTCTGCTCCAGCTGTTGGGGACACAGTGTTGTGTGAGTAGGAGTTTGTTATCTAGCTTTTGATTAATTGGCTGAATCAGGCTGAGCAGCAGAGAAGATGGAAACTCTTGTGCAGAGACGACGGAAACTCCACCTGTGGCTTAAGTTTTATTTCTTCATGATCCCTCTGAAAATAGGGTACTTGATAAATAGAGGTTGAACTCATACAAAGCCAAACCCCAAGACATTTAGAGGAAGCTTCTGATTCCCCTGCTGTCAGGGCACCCATTACCTAAACTGGAGAGCCATGCCAGGTCTTCAGTGGGAGCCTACGTATTCCTGTGTGACAGCTGCTTGCTCCTCGCAGATCGAACTACACAGCCACAAGAGAACATGAGGTGCTAAGACGTCATTGTTGGATACAATGGACAGCCATACAGCTGTTGTGGTGCTGACCATTTTACAGTTGCTGTAGTGCAGGGAATGAGAGAACTCAGAAGGCTAGTAAGAAGCCTGACGTTTACCCATCCTTCCTCAAGATCAGGGCTCATCCCTTCCATCTTTCTGTCTATGTATTTCTGGCACCAGGCTAGCTCATATGTTGGCCATCCTTCACCACTGATTCAAATATACTTATTTCTGGGGCACGGCTGTGAACTAAACCTGTTCTTCTCAAAGAAGATGCTCAGCAGCAATTTAAATACAATCATGTGATGTTAATCATTTTAGTCGAAACATCCTGCGAATGTGCCATATCCAGTGTTCATTGGAATCAGATGGTAGATTCATTAGAAATGATGTTGCACAAAAATGAGGTAGCACATTTAAAGGTGAAAATTATTGAATGGACATAATTTAATAATACTTGAAAAGATGCACAATTGGACTCATCTTCTCCCTGCAAATACATGACTTGCCATCAGCTAGAACAATTCAATGGCTTATGCTGCACTCTAATCCATAATAAACAGTTGCCTGAAGATTTAAAAACTGGGGTAAGAAGTAGAGGAAAAGAGGGCATTGTTCTTGTTATGCCTCCATTTTTTATTTGTTTTCCAGGACAGATGACATTTTTTTTACCTAGATCCTTAAGAAAACATTTTAATCAGTGTGAAAGAGATGGAGCCTGTTTATTTAACATCCCAGAGATTAATAAAAGTGTAGTGAATTAACAAGTCAAAACAGTCCTTTAGAAACTCTGCCTTCTTTCTGAAATGTAAAAGCTATATTTTGTAACAGAGGAGCTAGAATTTTTCTTGGCCATCAACCGGGATTCAGTTAATTCACTGCATATACTTTGGGATTCCCCTACGGCGTATATTCAAGGTCAAGTTATTCTGCATTTCCATAACACGCACACACACACAAAGATAAGAAATACAATTGGCATATTGAAAAAAGGGCATCAGGCAATTAGAGGAGGATCATTCATGATCCTGGGACTCAGTAGTTTTAAAACGAAATTTTAAAATGTGTGAGGCTATATGATGATTGAATTAACAACAAAACTTCCAAAAAATGCAATACTGCAAAAATGTATTAATGGCATGATAAAAGTGACTCTACGTATGGCTATCAGAGAAGCAGGGCAAGAGATTTCAGACAATACTGATCAATTATACAAAGCCCTTTTAATTCTCAAATACTGCCAAAAAATTTTTTAAATACATATGAAGCTCGGATTTTATTTTCTTTAAATCTTTACACACACAAGCTCATACACAGTAGTGAGTTGTGGTGACTGCTATTGATTGTCTGCAAACTGAGCCCCTAGCTTGTCCATGCTAATACATCCTATTATTGTTATTACCCCTATCCTTAACACATGCCTTTTTGCTTGTTTCATGCACCTGTTGTGCCTTATCTTTTATACTGCATGTAAACTTGGTGGGGCAGGAATGGTCACTTACAATGTTTGTATAGTTGTACTATGCCCATCACAATGAGGCCTCTAAGTGCTATCACAATAATAAACAATATGACTATTCTGGAAGGACACCTCTAGGAAGTGAAATGCTCTGTTGATTCACAAAACACTTACACTCAAGCAATAGTTGTGCAAACTACTCCACATCAACCACTCATATATCTCAGGGACAGTGCTCTTCCCACAGGGGTCTTCTAGAAATGGGAAGGTTGTGACATTCTGTGGCTTCTCCTCCAGGACTGACCCCACATATGCTAGTGGTAGAGCCGTTCGTGTCATGGTAAAAACTGAACAGAGACCTTCAGCTTATTTCACATGGGGGTGGGCAGGAGTGATGGTCTCCATGGTCCTCAACCGGAGGGGAAGAATAACCTTCCTTTTATAGACAATGGGCCCGATTCTGATGTATACTAAGGCCATGCTGCACTACTCTACCAGCATAAAGGGGGCCTGAAAATGGGTGCGAGTAATTTATACCCACTTTAGGCCATTGTGCTTGCCGAGCAGTGTAAAGTGGCTTTAGGGTGAGGATCAAGCCCAGTACATATTTCTACTTGACATAGCTACTGATGTCAGGCAGTTCACTTCCAAACCTTTCACCTGGGAGCAGGAGATCCACTTCAGGAGGGTCCCTCTGTGAGTAGAGCTTGGGGATATAAGTGGGTCCGGAGTGAGCATCCTGCTGCAAGAATTGATAATAATATGACTCCAGTGTGTTGTTGCCAACCTTTGTAAACATAATCCACGAGAGCAAACCAATTCTTTGCTACCTAGTGGGACTATGCTCCTTTTACCACTTGAGATGTGAGTGTCTACAGGTAAGTATGTTGATGGCGGTTGAAGTTAAAGAATACTATCCTGTATGATCTCTTGTCCAATGTCCACTACAGATACTAATGGAAACACACCTGTTTCCACTGTTATCTTGTCCTCCTTTGCTCTCCCTTTCTTACCACCATTTGCCTGTTGCATACTGTTTAAATCCTAGACTGTGAGCTCTCTGGGATAGGGACTGTCTTTCTGTTATTTGTTCAGCAATGTGGCTCGATTTCCTGTTGGAATAATGTGTATTCTTTTGGACAATAGGGTAAAATCATACAAAAAGGATGGGAGTTGTGAACTCTGATTTCAAAGTCCAAGGTAGTATTTGGGAACTGGGCATTATTATTTTTGGGAGGTAGGGATATGCTGAGGATATTTTTCACACTCCCTTACCTCCTCAGTTGTCATACAATCAGAGAATGGTAGCAACAGAAATCTACTTATAAGGGCTTCCTTTCTTCTGCTGTGTAGATGGGAAACCCTGTTACTCTAAAATGGGCACAGTGAGGGAAGTCCACAGCAAACTAAAATTGTTGCTTACTATGTTGGGAACAGTTATGCTTGTTCCGAGTTTCAAGATCAGACGAGTTTTTTTTTCATTTGTAGCTTGTTCAATGTGTGGGAAGATGAGCGCTATATTTTGTCTGTCTATAATGTAATAGCTCTCGACTGGAGTTAGATGAGCAAAAGAGACATTTCTGAAGAATGTCAGCTGTGAAAAGGCACTGAAAGAGGTAGACAGACCTATGTTACCAAACGTGAAGATTATGTACGCACCAGTACATACACCATTACAGTCAGAAGATGAGAACAAGATTTTACCCTAGAGGCTGGCATTGATCAAAGCAAAGAAAATGATGGCCCCTGCGCCTTCCAGAACAATTTATTGAAAGCCTGGTGATTAAGGTTCACCCCAGAAATAAATGCCAGGATATTGGTGAAACCCTGCTAGCTTTGGGCTATACACAATACCAACATTTAAGAAAGATTCATAACTTACTTTTTATGTAATTTTTTTGTTCACATTATTTACTTTCCTTGTTTTATACAGTCTGTCCTGGAATTATGGTGACAGATGAGACCAAAGTAGAAATCAATTACCTTAAATTAAAGGCTCACTTGCCTGGAGTTCTGCTTGGCTCCACTTGATGCCCCGACAAATTCTGATCTCACTCTAATCACTCCCTTTCTGCCCTTCTCCTATTATGGTGATGGTAGGGGGCCAGACTGGCTCTGATTAGTACATTCTATTCATGTCCTTGGAAAATTACTTACTTTGGGACAGCAAGAGTGGATAATGTACAGTCACTTGTGCTGGCATGAAGGAATTCCTCTACCGAGGGGAATCCTCAACCGCCCCTTTAAGTTGTCTTTGTGCCATTGGAGTATTACAAATTAGCTTTAGGATAGGGCAAGGATCTGGCCCTGTGAAGTCACTAACACCCATGCAAAGTGTATATAAAATGCTTCCAAATCAAAATCCTTCACTCACTCACACCGGCTAGACAAGGAGCAAGGCAGTAAGGACTCCGGTCCTGATTTGGAAGCACGTGGGCCCAATTCTGCTACCACTTGCACCAGTTTTACAGTGGTGTCATTGCATTGATTTCAATGCAGTTAGTCCTGATTTACACCATTCTACGTAAGATCCGAATCAGGTCCAATTATTGTGGAATTGTGGATTTTTCTGACAGCCAATTCAAGAGTACCTAGGGTGAAATATTGTGCAGAAGGTAGGAAGGGCTTTCTATAGACTCCATAGAGCATAACAAAGCTGATTCCACTAGAAAAGGAGCTGGGCTGTAGAGAACTCTCCACCCCCTGGTACACAGCACAGCACTGCTCTGTGGGGCTCTCTTTCTGGTACAGCAAGTGTGTGTAGGGAGCTGGGACCATTATAAATCCATTAGAAAGAACCACAGACTGAAATCTCCTGCTTGGAGGCCTGGAGTGGACCATTTGCTACTATATCCCATGGACTGCACAGGTAGTGAAACTCCATGCCAAGGGGATTCCTTCATACCAGCCTTTAGCTCCCTGTGATAGGGTGTGTTCCCTACACAGGCTCTGAATGGGCTAATGTGAGCATGATAGGATGTGTAAGCCACACAAACCTTCAGTGCATTGCTGTGGGCCTGAGAGGCCAATTAACATACCAGACTGCACCTGAGGGTGGGCAGGGGAGGTGTTACTGGTTATGAAGCCCAGCTGGACAAATGGAGAAAGGTTAGCATAAAGAGAGGAAGTTTGTAGCAGAAAGAAGCTGGGCTGGGCTGGCTGAGGAAGCTTGGCTTGTTAATATGCAGTAGGAGAAAGTGTAGCTAGGAGTTGGGTAGTGAAAGGCAAACAGAGGTGGAGGTGGAAGGTTTTCTGACTCCCAAGTGAAGTCATTCTGCAAACTGAAGAAGAGCCTAGCAGAGAAGGAGAACATATATGGGAGGAGGGGAGAAAAGAGTAGAAGCAGACAATGAGGATGTTCACACACACCAAAAAAAAACAAAAAAACCCAACCAAAGCTGAGGAAGGAAGTAAACCAGAATCTTACAACTGTAAGATCACTTGCCAAAGAAATGAGAATAGGTGACATTAAGCCTGGATTTTAAAAAGCCCAGGGGATATCATAAGAATCATGACATGAGGTTGCGAGATGGGGATCTTTTAGTTGAATATAAAAACAAAGAGCGGGCTAATACATTACTAAAAACAAAATTAAGTAAGCTGCCAGCTACCAAAGTACCTGACTGAAAGGAAGGAGGTAATGTAGCTGCTGCCATTAGAACTGACCAATGATGAGATAACAAAAAGCACAGGAGACAATCAAGTGTTAGTAAATGACTAAACAGTAAAAGAGGAAGAGAAAGCAAGCTAGCAGCAGCAGTGCTGATTACATTTAAGGGAGGGACTCTACTGGAGCCAGTAGCACTAGGGTTTCAGATATTCAGACCCAAGCCATATAACTCTGTAGTGGAGGAGGACGGAGAGATATGGTGCTATTGGTAGGGATATACCACAGATGTTTGTAAAGGGAAAACATGATGTGATCAGGGTGGGTGAGAGCATTCCTATGCACATTGTATGGAAGAGGCTGAGGTCAAGTGTAGTAACTGATGGTAGTCAGAGGCTGGCATGTTGAAGGTGTTCTGTGACAAGACAAGCAAAGGAGATGAAAAAGATAAAAATTGTTAATGCATCTTATAAGGAGACTGTAAGGAGATTCTCAGAACATCTGGTGGAGGAGGAAGAGAGGGGAACTGCAAACCCAGCCTCAGTTTATAAAGAATATGATAAACACATAAAGAATTAATGATGGATGTGGAATAGGATATCCTGGTGTTGCAGGGTGTGGTGGGGGATGTAAAGAAGTATATTACATGTGTGACAGAAGTGATAAATTGCACATCATAAATGAGGAAAAAATCAGAAAAAAAATTCTAGCAAGGGCAGCAGAAAAGTACTTGCACGTTAGCAATCTGTTAATGGAGCATATTCAGTGATTTTTTTGATTGAGGTTAATGGTGAAATATGACTAGTATGGGGATCTCAGTCTTTTGTAGGAATGTGCACAGTCTGATAGCACACAGTCAAGAACTAAAAGAAAATACCCTGGAAAATGAAAACTAAACTAGATGTCATACATATCCAGCAAACATGGCTGGTTGAAAAGCTTGCCTTTAAAATTCCAGAGCATATTGCCTTTAGGCAAGATCAAAAACTAGGAAGAGCAGGAAATCTTTGTACTTTCATAAGGGAAAGATTTCTTCATTCTTTACTGCAACGCAGTTTAATAAGTCTAGAATATAATGCTTTTGAGATCCCAAAGCAGAAGAGAGATTTCTTTAAGGATTTATAATTGCTATAACCCCTGTGGGAAATTAGAAAGCTCGGTGTTACAAGAAATAGTGACGAATGCTAAAAATCCAGTGACCTAAATAGTCATCATAAATTGTGGGTAAATCAGGCAACTGACAAAAATGGTGAATGCTTAGAAAAGTTCACTGACGCAAATTAGTGGTTTTAAATGAAGGCGCTGCGACTAGATTTAGTGCTGCAGAGGGTAGTTTTTATTGCTTAGTCCTGGGAATTATAAAGGCAGATATTGGAAATACGTAAGGACAAAGAAATGGGTGGTACTTTATGACTTTTCAAGAACAAGGTAAGGTGGAAAGTAATGGAAAATTACTCACCTGGAATTTTAAGAAAGCTAACCAGGAGCTATTTACAAGTAAACGTACCAAAGTTGTGAATGATCACAATGGCACAAATAATTTAAAAAAAACCCCAGAGACAGAAGTTGGAAGAAGCACTACCGGCATATAAATAAATATACCAAGACATCAGAAATAGACCGGGAAATTAAAAGAATGAATGGAGTTCAGACCATGAGTAGCCACATCCCAGGTCTTTTGGGGACTGACCAAAGAGTTAGAAGGTCTGATAATGAGAGAGCTGAAGTTTTAGCAGAAACTTTCCAAGGGTTGAGTAATGATGAAAATCAAAGTGCAGTTCTCCAGCAGAATAAAAGCCAATTAATTGAAAAGCATCATGAATGAATATGTAATTGGGGTAAATCTGAAGACACTATGTTGCACGAATGGTTTTGCATGTGGAAACTTGAGAAAACTATTGCTATCTGCAAGAATATACCCCCAAGAAGGAGCTAAGCTCAAGGAACCCAGCAGAGCCCATGGGTATAAGTTAGCTCCACCGAGGGGGAGCCAAGCTCTGGGAGTTCCATGGCACTCTGAGACCACTCACAGTCCTATTTTAAATATCTGCACAATATACTGTGAGTGGTGTCCCATTTTTGACAAGTTAAGCAGATGGAACTTGTTAGGTGGGTGGAGCTTGGAATTGTACCACCCATCTGAGCCCTGTTTGTACCAATGCAAAGTGCATATAAAATACCAACGCTCAGATTTGGTAGCATTTAATACCCATTTTGCACTAGTATAAATGACAATACCAGGTGCTGGGAGGCTCTTGTCACAATATATACACCACCCTCATGCTGCAGCAGAATTCCTGAAGTTAAATATATCCACTGGGGGCAGTATATCATCTGTACTAGAGGCAGCTGAAAAATAGACAATTTGGTCCACAAATATTTCTATCTCAAACTTTTCCATTACTCATCTGAATTATTTTTCAATAGAACTTTCCAACCAGTTTTAAAGTCGATTGTTTGAAATTTTCCCCCAGCCTGCTCTGGTCCATACATAATATTGCTTTTTAACTACTCTGTACAATTATCATAATGCAGGATGACAGATGACTACTGTAGGACATCTGTCGCAGCTTATAAAATACATTGCTCAAGCAGACTAAATATAATTTCTTGGCAGTCATATTAGAAAAATGCATATTGTATAAGCATATTGCCCTTTAGCATTCATAGAGGTACCCTAATATTCACAACAAATACATCATATTAATGCATCGAGCCATTACCAGGGAAAACTGAAATCAGATCAGTGAAGTACAAAATTGACTCAATATGGTTTTAATTCTGCAGTGCGGTTAACTTTCTCTGTGTTCTACCTTTTTGCAAAAATGAGGCATCCTAAAATTACTTCGGAATGCGGATAGGGAGGACTCCAGGAGGGACTCAGAGCTGAACCAGGGATGCCAGCAGAGAACAGAAGCCAGACTGGGAAGTGGCTCAGGGAGGGGCACCTGCCCCCTAGGTTGCACATTTAGAATTGTTTCACTGGGCCCTGGGTTGGAACCTGATGGAGCAGGGAGGGCCTGAGTTCCTCTACTCCAAGCTATCTACTTCCGCTGCAGGGTGCCACAGCCCAGAATATCACCACTAGACAGTACTAACGGGTTCGGACACCAGCCACGACAGCAAACAATTTAATATTTAATCTAGAAGTTATGTAAAAAGGCAGGCACACTTCTGCACGTAGATTTCAATGGAGTCTATTAATGCTATAAGTTCCTGAACATCATGCATATGTACACTGGCATCAACAGCTAAGATTTCCATAGATCATTTATGCTAGATACTTATGATAATGATTGGAATAAAGTGAAAACAGAAGAATTCGTCTGGCATGTTACGATACAGGCAAGGTGTAGGACATAAGTAAGGATTCTGATGTTAGGTTTTAAACACCAATGCGTGCACCTGATACAAAAGCAAACGAAATCAACGTTTCTCTAATAAACACCAGAAATGGTGACTCAATTCATGTTGATTTCACTCATTTTCCAGTGCAGTTTGTTAATCCAGGTGATGTCCCTGCTCTCTGGCTTGTATCTAAGGTCAGAACAGTAAGGCACTAATGTGTTTCACAGGAATTGGTCCACCTAGACCCTACTGATGCATGCTATAGGTTCCCTAGTGTGCTTTCATGTAGTAATGTTTGAAGCAGAGCTACATGTGTATACAAAGAGTCCCAGCCCCCAAAATACCTAGAAGTCCTAGACAATAAACATTGTGCTGTGTGGGGAAAAATCAGAACTATATACAGACACCACTTTTGTCCGTAAAGTCCTTGGATCATTCACAGCTGAAAGTTACTTTATGGGGAGTTGACGCTCAGGAATTAGCAGCAATTTTGCTGTAATGTTGGCCACAAACGTTAATTTCAAACCCATATCATGTAATTCCACAAATCATATTTTGCACATTGTGAGAGCATCATAATGGACACGTAATTAACTACTATAGTAAAAATTTTATTTTTTCTCTGCACCTTCCACTGGGGAAAAAAACAACAACATCCAAATGTAATGTGTGAAACAAAAGACTTTAATTTTAAAAGGCCTGATTCTTACAATCTTTACTAAAGTAAAACTGTCATTGTTTTTAATAGAAGTTTAGCTTGGGGTGGAGTACAACAAATTTTGCATTTAAAATTCAAAATATTAGATTAGTTGATAAGCCTATACATTTCTCCTGTAACAGTGGAAGAAGGGCCATGATTTTCGTTAAATATGGGTGGCTATTTTCTAAAGGAAGTGCTTTGAAAGACAGCACAATACAGGGCCAGACTACAATGTATGCCACTCTACATATTCTGATGGGAATTAACTCACATGAGTAGTCTCATTGATTTAAGCAGGATAAGTTGAGTGAGTAATTCCTCTCCGCGTGCATCAGGGGTTTACAGTCTGGCCCACAACGATCAGGGGCCCAATTCAGTAGTCCATCCGTATTCAGTAAAGCAATTAACTACATGCTTCAATGCTTGGCAGAACTGGGGTCTGCAACATGAGTGGGAGTCAGATGACTTGGGACCTTAGCCTGCATTGGCACATTTTGTGACTGGGTTAATAATTTAGGCCAAGATTTTTAAACGTTGACACTTAAGGTTAGTCACTCAAGTGCATATTTAGGCTTTAAATGATGTTCAGAACCGATGAGCACCCACCACTCCTGGAGTTCAAGGAGATCCAGTTTTGAGGTTTCTGGTTCAGCCCATTTTAAAGGGCGCTCTATTTGCGAAATCAGATTAAAACTGGGGGTCAGATTTCTGAACACCTCAGAAGTTCAGGAGTGTTTGACTGGGGTCTTGAGTTTCACTCATATCTAGCTTGAAATAAGGAATGCTGACCTGGCAAAAGTGCACCAAGATAGATGATACGGCTAGCTGTCACATATACTCTGGAAGAAAACTGTGGCATAATAAGAAGATGCTAAAGAGTAAAATAGTATGTCTTCTCATATACTTTCCTCTCACTGTAAAAGTCTCTTTACTGTTGTCCAGTATTGCTGTTGTGCCTGACCTAATGAATCAAACACAAATAAAAAGTTATTATAAAATAGGAAAATAGACATAATGGGCATTAAAAATAAATGGCAACAGCCAGAAATTTAATTTGTTTTTCTTTACATGGCCTTGAAATAGCATTTCTACCAAGGGAAGTAAATTGATGTAGCTTTTTATTCCTGGGAAATTGTCCAGCAGTACATACTCAACTTTTTTTGGTTATGAAAACAATGACATCTGTAAAACAGATGCACCTTTTGTTCCATTATTATAGTCATACCAGTGAAAACCTTTGATTCTGAAAAGTCCTGAAGGTGAGAACAGAAGGAGACAAGGAGTGAATGAAGCTTGGATTAGAGAGTGGTGAGGTTGACCGTACAACATATCAGTAAAGCCTCAAATCACCAGTTTTGTGATAATCTTAAAATTTATGCTCTCTGATTTGTCTGTCTAAAGCTGCTGGTTGTAGATGGACATTTAACACCACATAATGAAATATCTGAAAGGAGCAACTTGGGGGATTGATGTACACAGATCAAAGGCACATGATGCAGTTCATAAATTCTGTGGATATTTTTTTTTGTTTACCCAGTCCCAGCTAGTAATTTCAAGGAGCTTTATCTTTTTTTCCTCCTAGTTATTTAGGCAGCATAACAAACTACGTTGTTTTCAAGTCACTGTTGGGGACAGTCTGTCAATGAGCAAGCTGCAACTAACTAAACGAATAATAAATAACCACTGACAAATCATGCTGAAAAGATGATTACTGGCCAATGGCTCACTGCAAACGACCAAGGAGGCATGTAGATTAGAGAAGTTATCTTTGTACATGCTCACGTCTTCCAGTGATTTCATTAAGTCTGCATTTATTCTGGCTTAAGTTTTTATTTCAGAGAGGCAAGCAGGAATAATTTCCAAAGGAAAGTGCAACATTAAATCTGGGACTGCCTAGTGGCCACCATGATCTTTCCTTAACTCTTTACTGCATCTCAGTCTCTGGGAAACAAGTGTTTTTTGTTTTGTTTTGCAGCGTTACTGAAGGACTAGCAGAACTCGTAGAAACCATCCTCAAACCACTTGCTACACAAAGGGCAAGATTTCTTCAAGAAACTCCCCAACATCAGCAACATCCCTCAGAACAGCATCCTCATCACAATGGGTGTCACTTCCCTCTACACCAACTTCCCTCAACATGACAGTGTTGCTGGCTTCCTCAGTATCTACAAGACAATGGACAACACTCAGATATCAGTCTCAACTATGATTGCCAAATTCATCCATTTCATCCTCACTCATAACAAATTTGCATTCAACAACACTGTGCCCAAACCATGGGAACAGCCGTGAGTGCTAAGATAGATCCCCAATATGCCAGCCTGTTCATGAGCCACCTCGAGAAAGAATTTCTGGAAAAATGCGACATGAAATCCTGAGATACATCAATGATATCTTCGTGCTTGGGACAGATGGCCTAAAATCCCTTGTAGATTTCCACCAGAAATTCAACCACCAGCAAACACCATCAAGCTCTCTGTAGGAGACACCCACAGCAGCATCAACTTCCTGAACACCATGATCAGCTTTGACAATGGAACCCTACAGACAATTATAGACAAGAAATCCCTGGATCACCACACTCACCTCCTCAGACTCAGCAACCACCACAGATTCACCAAGAAATCTATTATCCATAGCCAGGTACTTTGATACCACAGAATATGCTCCAAAGAGAAAGTCTGGGATACATACCTTAACTCGCTAAAAACGCTTTCACCAGACCAGGACACTTCAAATCCAAAGCGGCACCAGACTGTTCCAGAACAGATTCAAAACCTGCAGCCATATGTGCACTCTTACAGTGATCAATACCCCTCACGACACACCTTTCAAGATCCATGGGTCCTACGCAAGCCTCCACAGCATGTAGTATAGCTCATCCTGTACATTGAATGCTCCAACAACTATGAAATGAGACAATCACCATGCTCTGAAATGAACTTGCACAAAAAAATAATAAAATACAAAAACAACCTTTCACCTGTGGGTAAACACTTTCTGCAAAATGCTCACTTGTCCTCGAAACCTGCACAGCATCTTCAAAAGATGTGCCTGGGAGCTTAAATTTATAATGCTGCTAGACCCCAGAAATCATGGACTCTACAGAGATAATGAGGAAACTGGTGGTACCTTAAAGACTAACAGATTTATTTGGCCATAAGCTTTTGTGGGTAAAAACCCCATTTCTTCAGATACATGGAGTGAAAATTACAGATGCAGGCATTATATAATGACACATGAAGAGAAGGGAGTTACCTTACAAGTGGAGAACCAGTGATGACAAGGCCAATTCAATCAAGGTGGATGTGGTCCACTCCCAATAATTGATGAGGAGGTGTCAATACCAAGAGAGGGAAAATTGCTTTTGTAGTGAGCCAGCCACTCCCAGTCCCTGTTCAAGCCCAAATTAATGGTGTTAAATTTGCAAATGAATTGTAGCTCTGCAGTTTTTCCTTGAAGTCTGTCTGTGAAGCTTTTCTGTTGAAGGATGGCTACCTTTAAATTGGTTATAAAATGTCTAGGGAGATCGGCAACCTTTGGCACGCAGCCCATCAGGGAAATCCGCTGGTGGGCCGGGACGATTTGTTTACCGGCAGCGTCCGCAGGTTTGGCCAATTGCAGCTTGCACTGGCCATGGTTCACCATTCCAGGCCAATGGGGGCTGCAGGAAGTGGTGGCCAGAACATCCCTCAGCCCATGCCACTTCCCGCAGCCCCCAATGACCTGGAAAGGATAACTGTGGCCAATGGAAGCTGTGATTGATCGAACCTGTGGACACTACAGGTAAACAAATCATCCTGGCCCGCCAGCGGATTTCTCCTGACGGGCCACGTGCCAAAGATAGCCGATCTCTGTCCTATTGGCTTTTGTACGTTACCATTCCTGATGTCTGATTTGTGTCCATTTATCCTTTTACGTAGAGACTCTCAGGTTTGGCCAATGTACACGGCAGAGGAGCATTGCTGCACGTGATGGCATATATCACATTATGTGCAGGTGAATGAGGCCCTGATGGTGTGACTCATTTGGTTGGGTCCCATGATGGTATTCTAGAGTGGATATGGGGATAGAGAAGGCAACAGAGTTTGTTACAGGAATTGGTTCCTAGGTTAGTGTTTCTGTGGTGTAAGGCCATTGTATTGTAGTCTGGAGCACATGTGCAAGTGTGAGTGAGACACAAACTGAGACAGACAAAACAGAGGCAGATTGTAAGAGGCAAAAAGCGAGACAGCTAAGCAGTGGTCTTTTTAACACAGTGTATAACCCTGGAAAAAGCTAGAGAGAAAGATGGTATTGGCCAAAGAGGCTTGGGGTTGTTAAGCTAAAAATCTATCCTTTTGTTCGGGTTCCTCCTGCATTTGGAGAAGCAGGACCTTGTACATTTGCTTGTAAATAAACAAGATTACACTATGGAAAATAACAGACTCCTTCATCAATTGATCTCCAAACTGGAACATTCCCAGGGCCATGAACCTCGATTAGCTGCTTGGGTAGAAAAGGGGCAAGAACAGGTTTTAATTACACCATGTGTGAGCTGGTGTTGGGGTGGATACTGTTTCAACAAGAGGCAAATTAAAACTGTCCCAGAGATATCAAAACAGGCAGAATGTAGAGATTTTTTTTTTCTTTTTCACAGTCCACTGCAGCCATATCTAGAGCTAGCTTTGCATGTGTCATGTCCCTTAGCAATAACTTGGAATGAGACTAATTTAATAGTGTGCAACTATATTATCACTTCTAAATATGTCAAGGGACCAGGCACTTGGATGTATGAGCCTTTTGGAATATTAATTTGCCCTTTCCATCATATTCTAGGGAAAAAGCTAATTAAAAAGATTTCCCTCACTCAAAGAAATATGCCAGTATTTCTTAATTGGCACGTACACTTCTCAGAGCAGTGTGCCTGACACAATACAGCTTCTGAGAGCAAAAGAGTTAGCAATTGGTCTTGTTTTTGGTCTGTTACTTTTCCCTCTCTGCTCAGGTTATTTATTTTATGTGGTCAAACTTAATTTTAGAAGGAAGAATAGACCTGGAATTAACTAAACAGGTACCGTGCCTGCCAATCAGTGACTGGATATTCTGAGCAGATTTAGCCAATTAGCAGGACTGTCCCTCCCACCATTGGATTCCTTCATCAGAGACAAGCACAGCATGGTAGTCAAGGCTTGAATCTAGGCCCGAACAGTTCCAGGTGAACTAAAGAGAATTGAGTGCCTGGGTGAACTAGTAAGGGATCCACTAAGCTTTTCCAAACTGGAAATTTGACTGCCACAAATTACATTTATTATACTCTGCAGATATACTTAAATATACATAATTGGAGGCTTTACAGCAATGAAACTACAAAAGGATAATTGTAGATTAAATGAGCAGGTGCATATCTAAAGAACTATTCAAGGCACAGAAAACAGTAAGATTTGTGTAGAAATGTTAAGGTAATTTTAGTGTAGAGAAGCGAGCGTAGACAAGCCCTTAATCACTCTTTTTTTTACAGTATCTTCCCTGAGTATGTGAGCACCCCATGTTCATATATTTGTATCAGACCAATTAGAGCTAATTTCCCATGCCACCCAACCTATACAAAATAAACGTTTTGCTTCTTGTTTTTGAAGTGTCCAAACTATTGTCAAGTACGGCACACTCCATGCTCACATGAGCAGCCTCGCTGATTTCAACTGTGCCATGTGCACTGCACCTTGTATGATTATTTACACCCATGTGAGGTGGGTGTAAAATGCTGCCTGATTTATTAGCGTTTTGCACCTACTTTGCACAGCAACAAATGAGGACAAAGTGCAGTGCCATGGAGAAACAGGCTCTTGGTGTTTAAAAGCATAGGGCTGGTATTTGGCAAAATCCATCAACTGAGGCTTGTTAAGCTGGGCCTGCACAATACCTTCCTTAAGGACAGTGGGTACTATCCTTCTATAAGGAGGCATTGATTGGCCTCCACCAACAGTGGACTTGGAACATCCTTACCAGCCAGGGAGGACAAGATTCAGCATGCAGGTTTTGGTGCAGAGAATCACTGGAAACTCCAGAAATTCTATGAGAGAAACCAGCCTGAACATAAGCAGAGAAGAATCAGACTTTGTGCCATTGCTCTGTCTTCATAGAAGTTCAGTTCCAGCTGCGATTTCATGGTGCAGTCCATTAAAAATGGACATCTGCCAATCTAAGTGGCCTGGGCTCTTATCCGAGAGTCTTTGTAGCCCTTCCTTGGTAGTTGCAGTTATCAGGGTCATGGTGTGCCAGTCAATATGAGCAGAGCTGGGGTTAAAGAGAAAGTGCTACCAATGAGCCATCACTAATGAAGTGTCCTCAGCTCTGGAACTCATTTCCCACTTTGGTCTGTCAGTGCTCAGGCTTGTTGTCCTTCAAGGCACGCTGAAAGGGATCATGGTTCTGGGGTGCTCACTGTGGAAATTAGTGTGTACTTAAGTTCTTGCATTCTTTATTATCAACGGGCAGTGGTTTCATGCTGTAGAAGAGGAGTTTGGTCTGAGAGGTTTCCGAGGCTATCATTTCAATTTGTGCAGGTAGAGGAGAAGGTAGATGAGACATTTCTAGAACAAACAAAAATATCCAAAACACAAGACCTGCTAGTAATGGGTAAGGCTTCATGTTTGTCGCGGAGGTCATGGAAGCCACAGATGCTGTGACCTCTGTGACTTCTGCAGCAGCCCATGCATCTGGCCCAGGAGCCACCTGAGCAGCTTGGACATCCCCTGGGCCAGTCGTATTGGCTGCTGCTGGGGCAGTCTCAGGCCCACAGCAGCAGGAGTTTGGGTGTGTGGGAGGCTCAGGGCTGGGGTGCCTGGTGCTGCTTTCCTAGGGATGCTCCCTGGAAGGGCAACAGGAACTCCCCTCCCTCAACTCCTAGCTATATGTGCTGCCTCCACCAATGGCACCACCCCTGCAGCTCTCGTTGGCTGCCGTTCCCACCCAATGGGAGCTGCAGAACTGGGGCTTGGAGCAGAGAGCATGGAGGTAGGAGCTGGAGGTCACCACTTCCCAGGAACAGGGTAGGGAAACTGCCCCAGCCCCGCCAATCCCCCTGAGCACTGGTGGCCCCCCCCGAGTAACCATGGTGCCCCCCATCACCTATGGTGCCCCCCTGGGATGCATCCCCTGAGTATCCATGGCATCGCCCTGAGCCACCCTCCCCACAAGTTTTAGTCAGGGGAATATAGTAAAAGTCATGGACAGGTCATGGGCCATGAGTTTTTGTTTACTGCCCATGACTTTTACTAAAAATACTCATGACTAAAGTGTAGCCTTAGTAATGGAGGACTTTAATTACCCAGACATCTGTTAGAAAAGTAATATGGCAAAACATAAAATGTCCAGTAAGTTCTTGGAATGTGTTGGGGACAACTTCTTCTTTCAGAATGTGGAGGAAGTAACCGGGGGAGCCATTTTAGACATGATTCTGATAACAGAGAGGAATTAGGTCCATTGCTTAGCAGGGAAGGAAAGCTAATAACAGATGACACGAAGAAGACCTATGTATTTAATGCCTATTTTGCTTCAGTCTTCTCTAAAAAAGTTAATTGTGGCTGGATGTTCAGCACAATGTTAACAGGAAGGGGAAGGAATACAGTCCAGAATAGTGAAAGAAGAGGTGAAAGAATATTTAGATAAGTTTAATGTATTCAAGTCAGCAAAGTCTGACGAAATTCTCTCCAGGGTTTTTAAGGAACTAGGTAAGGCAATCTTGGAACCATTAGCAATTATCTTTCAGAACTCCTGGAGGACAGATCATGTCCCAGAGAGCTGGGGAAAGGCAAACATAATATCTGTCTTTGAAAAGAAAGACAAAGAGAACCTCAGGAATTACAGACCAGCTTCAATTTCTGGAAAAATAATGGAACAAATTATTAAATGATCAATTCGTAGACACCTCCAGGGTAATCGGGTGAAAAGCAGTAACCAACATGGATTTATCAAGGACAAATCATGCCAAACCAACCTAATTTCCTTTTCTGACAGGGTTACTGGCCTACCGGATAAGGGGGAGGCAGTAGATGTGATATCTTGACTTTCAGCAAGGATTTTGACTGTCCCATGTTACACTCAAGCAAACTAAGGAAATTTGGTCTAGATTAAATTACTATAAGGTGAGTGCACAACTGTTTAAAGACCATAGTTATCAAAAGTTCACTCAGACTGGGAGGGTGTATCTAGTGGGATCTTGCAGATGTCTGCCCTAAGTCCAGTACTACTCAATATTTTCATTAATGACTTGGATAATGAAGTGGAGAGTGTGCTTATAAAATCTGTGACTGCCACTACGCTGAGAGGGGTTACAGTCACTTTGGAGGACAGGACTAGAATTCAAAATGACCCTTATAAACTGGAGAATTGGTTTAGAATCAGATGAAAATCACTAAGCACAAGTGCCAAGTACTATATTTAGGAAGGAAAAAATCCAAACGCATAACTACAAAATGGGGAATAACTGGTTAAGCAGCAGTACTGCAGAAAAGGATTTGGGGGTTACAATGGATCACAAATTGAACGAGCCAATAATGTGATGCAGTTGCAAAAAAGGCTAATATTGTTCTGTGGTTTATTAATAGAAATGTCATATGTAAAACACGGGAGGTAACTATTCTGCTTTACATGGCACAAGTGAGGCCACAGCTGGAATACAGTGTCCAATTCTGGGAAAGATGTGAGCAAATTAGAGACAGCCCAGAGGAGAGCAACAAAAAATGAGAAAAGCTTAGAAAACCAGACCTATGAGAAAAGGTGAGAAACTGGGCATGCTAGTGCTGAAAAAAGACAACTGAGGGGGAACCTGATAAGTCTTCATATATGTTAAGAGTTGTTATAAAGAGGATGGTGATCAATTGTTCTCCATGTTCATCAAGCGTAAGGCAAGATGTAATCAGCTTAATTTGCAGCAAGGGAGATTTAGATTAGATATTAGAAAAAACTTTCTAACTATAAGGATAGTTAAAGCCTGGATTAAGTTACCAAGGGAGGTCATGGAATCCCTGTCATTGGAGGTTTTTAAGAACAGGCCTGACCAACACCTGTCAGGGATAGTTGTGTTGTACATGGTCTTGCCTCGGCACAGGGGGATGGACTAAATGTCCTCTGAAGGTCTCTTTTAGCCCTACATCTATGATTCTATTCATTTCATGCTTGGAAACCATTTTTAGTCTTGTTCCATCCATTTTGCTAGAGCAATAAAATAGCATAGAAATAATCCATTTTGATCCCCAAGAAAAGTAGCCAAAACACTCACAGATTTAGTGACCCAATGAACCTGACTTTGGAAGCCAAAGATGGGGAAGAGGAGCTAACTGAATCAGAACATTTTCCCCCTGGGCTTGCTAACTGCTCTCATGGAAACAAGCTGTTTTCTCCTTCCCGTTAAAGAAGCAGATGATTTGGTGGAAGAAGAGTCAGAAATAACAGGCACTACTGCAGGATAAGTAGTAAACCCCTCCAGAATAAAATAATCCTTCCTGAAGCACTTCCACCAGACCTCTTGATAATACTGTAAAATCCCCTTATTTTGGGGACAGATCATAAGCTTCCTATCAGTGAGAAACAATCAGTATAGACAGGCTTTAATTTTTTCTGGGTCTCCCAGAAAGAGATTACCTTTCATTTAAGGCATTGACATTCTCCATTCACAGTATAGTTTTTGCTTAATAAGTATTAACATTAATACATTCCCCATCCCCCAGCATATAGGACATGCATGCACCCCCAAGGGCCTGTCCTAAGGAGTCTTTTTAGTCAATTCATTGGGTAATTTAAGGTTTAAGCATCATTTCAGACTTAATCCATTCACCTCTATGACTCTCCAGTGAGTATCAAGGCTTATGTAAGACATGTCCATAGCTAAGCGGCAGAGATTAAGGCATAAAATCAATACATATAATCAAACTGTTTCGTTTTTCCCCCTGGCTTCTGAAATGAAAGCTAATAAGACCCAGAGTAACTTGAGTCTTGGTCTGGAAAAAGCAAATAGAGACGCAATCTGCTGGAGTGGGAAGCAGGTTAAAATGTGCTAACATTTAGTGGAAGGCACTAGAGCCTTTCCAGCATGTTACTGTCTGACTGCCACATAGAAGTCAAATAATAACACTGACATCGGTGTGATCCAGGTATACATGTATGCTACAAGGAAATATTGGATCTGATCCAGAGCCCATTGAAGTCAGTGGAAATCTTTCCATTCACTTCCAATAGGCTTTGGATCAGGACTATTATCCTCATTCTGCACAATGAGACGAGTGCCTCAAAGATAATGGGAAGAGTCGTCATTTATGGAAAGCCAGTTTCTTGGCACTAAAAAGTCTCCATGCTGAATATTACTTTGGGTACTTCTAGCCTGATTACTTTCATTGCCATTTGGGAAAGTCATTTACTTCCTGCCCTTATGTGTCTACTCACTGCTCAACAGGTGCTCGCCATTTCATCCAAAAAGTGGCTGCGTTTCATGGGTGAGCAAAATAGTATTTGTGATGCTCCCTGGGAACTTCTGAGAGGAAATGCTCTCGAGAAACATTACTTGTCAGTGACAATGGCCACGTTTTTATACCGGCCCCTTGATGTTAATAGTGCACAGTTCTATTCTTTGTGCTCCGCACATGCTGGTTTTTCTGTATTATAGAAATGTAGGGCTGGATTGTCACAGCCCTTACTTGGCTGCACAGAGGAAGAAGTAACTCTCTTTGTGACTCGAGCCATGGGGATGGAGCAGATATTGCTTATCTGAGATTCTCCCTTGTGAGGGGCGAACAAGGGCAAAGATTGGGATGATCCAGGGCTCTGGACTCCCTCTTTTTCAGCCAAGTGCACAGGGAGTAAGGTGCTCCATACAAAGGAATGAAGTGCCAGATTTTCAAAGATATTTAGGCACCTAAAGATGTAGGTAGGTGCCTAGTGCGGGTTTCAAAAGTGTCCAAGCAGATTAGGTGTCTGAGTACCCATGGGACTTACTCCCTGTCAGAAGCAAGATGGGAACAGAAGTGGAGCTGATCGAATCACAATTCATACTCTGGTTGCTCTTGAGGTGATGTAGCTGTATACCAACTCTTCCTCAGGCCAGAAGGTGGAGGTATAATGCTGCCCTCAGTGCCTATCACTTGAGCTATTCATGGCTTACTTTCTTTCATTGATTTACTGTATCTACAACCAATAATCTCTTCCCTCTCCCCTCCTATTTAAAATACAGCCTTTACTGTATGCCTCTTGCCTTTGACGCTTTGTTTAATTCTTTGTTCAGAATTGCTATTGTCCAGAACCAACGCAGTGAATGAGTGATTCCATGTGTCTTCTGCCTGCCTTCACCTATTGCCCCGTGCATGGCATATCCAGATGCTGGACTCTATAGCTACAGCTTTAGTTTCTCTTGTAAAGAGTCAGTCATCTTCAGACACAAAAGAAACAATGCAGGCTGAAAAACAAATCATGGATTTGCCCATAAATCCATTGGGACAACACCAATCCACTCACAACAATCTGCATAGCACAGAAAGGAGCAAAAGTCTCTGTGTACAAAGGTGATGCTTTGTGCAGGCAAGTGGCTGCATGTGCAGACCTGCTGGGCATTTGGGCCTTAATATTTTTGGAACATACCTGATGACAGAATGGCTGGAAATGGAAACTAGACACATTCAGATTTGAAATAAGGTGCAAATTTTTAACAGTGAGGGTAGCTAGCCACTAGAAGAAATTACCAATGGTTACAGTGGATTCTCCATACCTCCAGATTTTTAAGTCAATATTGGATGTTTTCCTAAAAGAATGAACTAGATCCTAATAGGAATTAATTCAGGCAAATCCTGTGACTGGTGTTATACAGGAGGTCAGACCAGATGATCAGAATAAGTCTCACCCAGCCTTATAATGTCTGAATCTATGATACTACTGAACCCAGAAATGATTCACCATCTGAAAGGTGCCTCAAGAGAACTTGACTTCCAATTCCATTTTTAGTATATTTTTTTTAAATAATTTGTTTTGTATTATTATTAAAGACACAATGAAAGACACAGGGCTAGATTCTTAGCTGGTACAAATCTATGCAGCTCCATGGATTTCCATCTGCTGAGAATCTGGCCCTGTGTCCCAGCTACTAGGAGCTTGAAATTGCTTAGCATGTCTGTAGTTTATGCAGTATCATTAATTTATTGGGCAAAATATTAGAAATCAGTTGGGGTTGAAAATGCCTGGGCACCTCTCAGAATTTTCCCCTTTATTTTTAACCTCACAGGGGCCAGCAGTTGCTTCACCAGCAACTAGTACTGAAATGAATAAAGGCCTTCAAATTTATACTGGTATTTTTCCACAGCTGAGTAACTCATGTGAGGAACGATTAATGGGCTGCTGAGAACTGCACTGTCCATGGTAATGCTGCAGCCTTCTACCGTACCTGTGATTATCATCTCAACCGGAGGCCTTTGGAATCCCACATCAATCTTAAAATGTGTTTAAAAGTCTACTGTACAAGCTAGGACACAGGCTTGTTATGTTGACCTTGAACAACGCTTTCCAAGGCAGCAATTCAGTATGAAGATAGACACCAAGATTTTGTATTTTTATGGAGGAAAAATAGGCTGTTCAAGTTATGAATTTACTAGCTTGCACCATAAAAAGCTGAATGGAAGCAGAGAACTCGTGCCATGGCAGCAATTAAATTTTTGAGCTAGTGTGACATTATACGGAGCGGCTGAAAGTTAGCAGACTAACAGCCACATTATCCTCCTAGTGCAGAACAGTGGCTGGAAGTTTCTAATGACTTTTTTTTTTCTGACAGCACAGCTTTCTTCTTCTAATGGCACTAGGGTTGGGTCTAGGGCTGACAGCAACCTGCCTCGACTCACATCTAAAGCCAGAAACGTACCGAATGAGCACAAGTAAGGGTGCGAAAGCGTGTATTTGTTTGCAAACCACTGCAAGACAAACAATAAACCAGGAAGTTTTGGAGTACACGAGTTAAACTGTTCCACCCCCACCCCCAGATTCTGCTTTAAAACATGCAGGTTTGTTGTTTGATATTAGGAAGATAATATGTATAGCTTCTTTAAATGTGAAGCAAGAAACCATACAGGGCTGTGGAAGGTTGAGCGAGAGGATCATCATTTTTCTTGTTCTAATAAAGTTCCAGGTTCAGGGTTAGAAGAAAGTGTAAAAGCAGCAAAGAGTCCTGTGGCACCTTATAGACTAACAGACGTATTGGAGCATGAGCTTTCTTGGGTGAATACCCACTTCATTGGATGCATGGCGAAGTGTGACTTCCTATAACTTTTCTATACTGGTACACAACAGATACCTGAAAAAAATGAACCATCAAAGGCCTGCCCGGTCTTTCACCTAGTTTTGTCTCAGTGGTGGCACTATTCCAGGATTTACAGTAAAGCTGTCTCCACCTGGTCCCATATTCAGAGACAGGAGAGTGAAAAGTGATAAGGAAAGAAAAGTTCATTGTGCCGTGAGCAATTTCCCTTTATCTGTGATTAATTGCCCCTCCCAAGCAACCGTCAGTCTTGTTGCATGTTTAGCTAATAGACGCACGAACAGTGAGAGAAGTATATTTAGGCCCTAAATAGAGAGCAATTGCTAGAAAACTGAGCCTCATTCCACAAGATCTGTGAATAGAGCGGATCAAAAAATATAAAGAAACCCTCAGCGCCCAGGAGCCACAGTGGTGAGCTATTATCAGCAGGAGAAAAAAAAAAAGTGTAGTGATAAAAGTTTTTTTTTCTCCTGCTGATAATAGGTCACCTTAACTGATTACTCTCATTATAGTTAGTACGGCAACACTCATTTTTTCATGTCCTTTGTGTATATATATCTTCCTACTGTAGTTTCCACTGCATGCATCCAATGAAGTGGGTTTTAGCCCATGAAAGCTTATGATCAAATGAATTTGTTAGTCTTTAAGATACCAGAAGTACTCCTTGTTTCTTTTGCTGATACAGACTAACACGGCTACCCCTCTGAAACCTTTACAGATATAGTCCATACTGGTTCTACAAATAAAGCAAGCCATGCTAGAAAAGCACTTCTATGCCCATATAAGCTGCATCTGCACCAGGGCTTTCACCAATATTGAAATGCCATAAAAATATCACACCCCTTCCCAGCTTAACTGTATCACTTTGTTGAAGAAGAAATAAACTTTTTTAATATGTCTATTTCTGTGAAAGAGATTTTTAAAGTGGCTCTGTTGCTTCGTGAAGCAGTTTGGCTTGCTTTATGAATCATTTATTTTTCATAGCTATATTTCCTTATTTCAAGTTTCTCCAGGGTAAATGTTATTCTTCCAAGAGGTGTATTCCTTTGTCAGGTATTCATTTGAAAGCACTCAACTGCATTACCATTTACATAGTTGTTTGGTGCACGGAAAATATATTCTTTTACAGGTTTATTCAACTCACACGTTGTTCTAATTGGCCTCCCATGTAACTGTCTTTCATAGGGAGGCTGGATGACTCAGGGGAATAGGCAATAACTTTCTGTGACTTTCCAGGTCAATGGCTCAAGCAGTCATTGGTGACTGAAAGTTATCATGTAAAGACTGTTTGATGGCCTGTGTGAAACGAATTGATTTCAGTCCAGTTGCTGTTTGACAGGTTATCACTAAAACCAATTAGCGCTCTAGTTTGGCGGTCCCAGAAGAGAGGCCAGGGAATAAAGTTCCCTATCAGCTCAAGAAGTAATGTTTTTATGTCCGTGTTGAACCACACTGGCCAGTCAGCACGTGGGAAGCTTTATTGTCTCTGCTCTTAACTGATCCTTTGATCTGTGGGCCGATTTCATTTCCCCCCAGTTCTGTCAGCTGGGCACTAAATGTACTGAAAAAAATCGGGGCCATATTCTGTCCCTGCTTATATCTCGTGACATTGCACAGTTGCATGGGATGTGAATTAGGGCTTTGTCTCTCATCAAGTTATAAATGCCATTAAGCTGTGTCTGCCTGGTGGTGAGTCTGGAGATCTGCTTAGCAGTCCTGTAGAAAATGAACATCTTTTCACTTCCTTGTTCAGAGAGGGATTTCCTAACACAATTCTGGCTTTGCTTAGCCATGACTGTCTGTGTAAACCTCTGTGCAGCCTGGTAATAATTTGCTCTTATGGGTGGGCTTACAAAACAGCAACAGTGTTAAAGAAACAGAACATGCCTAAATCTCAATTCTTTTTGCTTTACTATAGGGAGTGAGGCATTGCAAAATAAATTAACATCTGGAGCAAAAGAGGGTTTGCATATTAGCCAGTTCATAGACTGCAAAGTCGTGGTGTCTTCAAGAAACCACCACACCGATTCAGTTAATATTCAGATAGAAAACAATTACATCCCTTGTTGTCCATGTGTCTTACATTTCCACATGGTCCTTTCCCAATTCCCCACTAATTCTTACTGTGAAGAACTAACCATTGTGGAATTGCTTAAATTTTCTCATGGTTAGTTTGCTTCATTCTCAGTGGTATAGCAGCAAAGGGATATTTCATTTGTCTTTTTCTTATGATGTTCATAATGAACTTCTGCTGGGAACAAATTAATGAGATTGTCAAAAGCTGCAATGGAACAGTACCACAGCAACTGTATGCAAATGATAGTTAGGCTCTATTTAAAAAAAAAAAAAAAGAACATGGAAAAATCTGCTGGCCTCAGCTTCATATGAAGGAAACACTGAAAAAGTTTGTCCTGCAATGGGTAGCCCTTGAAGGGGATGGGAACCCCAATTGAACAGAAAGGGATAGCCCAGGGGAAGGAGAGGGATCAAGATAGAAGGCTCTCATGAGTGTTAAACAGCCTAACAAAATCTAACTTTCCCTTTGGTCTCTAGCAGTGGAAGAAGGTGAAGAGAGCTGCAGCTAATGTTTCTGGTTTCAAGACAATTTCTTTTTTCTTGTGGTACATTACGTAATAGCATTGTGTGTGAGGAAAGGAAAGCACGAAGCAGCTACAACAATTCTCTGCTTCACATACTTTGGAGAATTGGGGTAAGGAAGTTCAAATTAATTTACAGGGTATGGTACCCAAGAGAGGTTTAGCAGTTCAGACCCAGGGAAGGGGAAAATTACATTCACTTAAGGAAAAAAATTAACTAATGTCTCATCATTGTCAGTGTCATACACAAGGATTTTCTGCCTTTTTTTTTTTTGTAATTCAAGACCAGTAGGACATACCATGTTCACACACAATTGTACCAATTCCCAGAATTCAAACAGTTGTGAACTTTATGAGTGTTTGAAATCCGAACCAGCACCCTGGATCCTAAAAGTGAATCGGCATAGGCAGACCCTACACTCATGCAACCCACTGGTTAGTGTGAGTTCCATGTCCCCTCCTGCAACCAATCCACAAAGGAGGTGGGTCTGTTTCAGCTAGAGACCCTTTCTCTTTAGCTCAAGCTGCAGACACTTTTATGTTTGTAGTTCTGGAAGTTCCCAATTCAGTCCTTGGAAATGGCCATGATAACGGACCATGCACCTGCACAAAGCCCCACTGAAGTCAATGTCTTTGTGCCTTCGGAACCCTCTGCCCGTGCAGTTACATGCAGTATTGAGCCCAGGTGTTGAGACAACACCAGACTATGCAAGAGAAAAGCAGGGAAGTACGGCTGCAATAATCAGGGGTTATTCTATCAACTGAGAAGAGCTAAGGAAGACCCATATATCCCTCTAGTCTTTTCTAACGTGGGTGCAATTTGTGTGATTAAGGGTAAGAGAAAAACAGCAGAAGGGTTTGGGGTTCTGAGACTAAGGCTGTTCTGTTCTTACACATACATGGAGACATATGTGACAGCTGCCATTTTGGCCAACACACCAGGGATGGAACCTCCAGAGCTAAAAAGCACGAGCTACTACAGTTTGAGCTAAGGATCTGCAGTTGTGGGGGTGGGGACGAGTTGTCAGAGTGTTCCCCTGTGAGTCCCTTCAGGTCTTAACCACAGACCACACCCACCCCATCTCCACTTCACTACAACCATGTTCTATATTTACAGTGAGTTGCGAGAAAGGTAGAGCAGCAGCCAGTCCTGCCAAGTTCTGCCTGCCTTCAGGCTCCCAACTCTTCTCCAAGCACTGCCTTCCTGTCTGTTTATGAAGTCCTAGCTGCTGTGGCTGCTTCTCCTTCAGCTAGCCCCTCAGCTGTGGCTCTACTCAGTTAATTGATATCCTCTGTCAATTACCTGTCTTCCAGTTAGGTCCCAATTAAATATATATAATGGGCATTACCATGACAGGGTGCAGAGGTAGCTCCTGACTTACACGCTGCTATGCTGGCAGACCGGGTGCCAGCTCATGCCAAGGCCCCAGGCCTCACTGAACACTTACAATTGCATAGTTGGACACTAGCATTGGTTTGCTGTGTGCTAGCATTATCAAAAGAAATATTAGATGTTAAGTTGATAAAATGTGTTTAGTGTTTTATAAAAGGCTTGTAAAATGCAGAATGTTTTGTTCTCAGGCAAATACACCCCATTTTATAATGTACAGCAAACATTTGCATTCTATATATCCCTGTAACTAAGTAACCCATCAAATGATGGTCTCTTACAAGATGTTAAATCCTGTTCATTAAATGCAAATAAGCCCTTGTACAAACTGTTGCTGTCAGCTTGATTTTTGTGAGAAGAAGCTATAAATATGGACACAAGGAAAAATTCTTCATCTCTGGACTGTTTGGATTCTAACGGAGCAGAGTAACCAAACAAGAAGACAGATCCCCGGAGTTACTCTGGGCAGCCTCAAAATACTTTGGGGAAATGGGCAGATTACTACATCTTTGTTATCTTTTGAAATTATAGATACTGACTCACCTATGCATACACCTTACCTGCTTTAACCTCTCAATAACTCTCATTTCCTTTTCTGATCCAATAAACCTTTAGTGAGTTTACTAGAGAATTGGCTACCAGCGTTGCCCTTGGTGTGAGATCTAGGATGGAAATCGACCTGGGTGACTGGTTTCTTGGGACTGGGTATAACTTGAATGTTTTGTGTTCTTTAGTGTAAATGACCATTTATCACATAGTCCATCTTGCCTGGGTGGTGAGATAGACTGGAGTGTATAAGGGAACTGTCTCTGATTCCATTAGACTATTGAAGTACATTTGGAGTTCACATTTGGTACTGGATTGGAGAAATCTAATTATAGAACATATCACCAGTCGGAGTGTCTGTCCTGCTTTTTGACAGTCTGTGGCACTCATGGCTCTGAGTACTCCAGACAGTGTGACATACACCTCCTCCCCTGCTTCTTCTCAGCTGGGGTCTCCTTTTTCCAGTGCTCTATTTCTCTTGAGCTGAGCTCTGCCTTTAACATTCCCTACTTTTTGTGGGATCCCACCTTTTGGTCTCTTTCTTCCCCGCAATGGATGTTCTCTACTTTCCAGCCATAGAAAGAGCACTCTGCGTGTGGAGGCCACCTCCACAATTCGGACTCTGCCCATGTATCCTCACACCAGGTCACTCGGCAAGACCTTCCATTACCTGACTGTCCTCTTTAATCTGTCACTGCTGTACTGGTTCTGTCCCTTGTTTGGCAAAATTCTTTCTCCTGCCGGTCTGCTCCTGAAACTATGTGGGGGACCAGTTTTTAAGCAGCTAAGGTCTTGGTCACCAGCTCATTTCACCTCCATTTTCTCTTCCTTCTCTACCATCCTTCTCTACACCAGACTTTTTTCCTCTTGCTGATGTTCCTGGCTTGTATCTTCCTGTCTGGGTTCTTTTATTTCTTTCTAATTGCCCACATCTTCAGTCTCTTTTCCCATACTCTATGGTCATCTGGAGTTTCCTCTTTCCCACCAAGGGGAAGGGTTACCAGTCAATTCCCAACATGACTGGATGGGGCAAAGTCTTCACCATCCCCACTTGTTTCCCTTTAAACATTCTCTCTTGATCTCTAGTAGGATTTTCACTACTGGGTAGTGCCTCCTTTACCCATGCATGCATTCCAACTTCAGTCTCCTCCCAGGTAACATCCACTGGGGTTCCACAAGGTCTCCCTGGATGAGTGAAAACCTGGCAGTAGAGTCTATTAACCCCTTCTCTTGTTTCTTGCTGACATTGACTGTAAGGTTAGGCACACGTTTTCCCCAGGGTATCCCAGTCCACCCACAGAATTCTGCCAACTCGGAATCCATATATGGAGTGTCTCTCCTTATATGTCCTGAGTACCTAGACTAGTAACAAACCACCTCTCTGTTTGCAGAGGAGGAGGACCTCTTAGCCTCTTTCTGTCTTTTTTTTAGTCCCCTTTCCTGCCCAGGCATCTACAGCCTTCCTTCCCATCTCTAGTCCCCTCAAGGGATGGATTGTTCTTCTGGGCAAGTAAGCCTCTAAGAACTCTTCCATGAGGTTCATCACATTGTCCAGAGTTGAGGGCTCATGACAGCACACCCATACACTTTCCACTTCAAGGAGAGTTTGTAAGAACTGATCTAATATAACTACATCATTACTTCCTCCAGCCCCTGGCTTTCCAGCCTTAACCAGCGGGTAGCCCAATCCAACTATTTCTGTGTGAAAGCTTTGGGCTGTATCCCTCTGTCCATTTTGCAGCCCAGAATTTCTGCCAGTATTTCTTGAATGATAGATCCATTCTATCCATTATAGGGAAAATGGGAAATGACTGCCTAGGAAGAAGTACTGTGGAAAGGGATCTGGGGGTGGGGGGTCATAGTGGATCACAAGCTAAATATGAGTCAGTGTAACGCTGCTGCTGCTGCTGCAAAAAAAGCAAACATCATTCTGGTATGTACTAGCAGGAGTATTGTAAGCAAGACACGAGAATTCTTCTGCTCTACTCCGCCCTGATTAGGCCTCAACAGGAGCATTGTGTCCAGTTTTGGGTGCCACATTTCAGGAAAGATATGGTCAAATTACAGAAAGTCCACAGAAGAGCAATAAAAATGATTAAAAGTCTAGAAAACATGACCTGTGAGGGAAGATTGAAAAAACTGGGTTTGTTTAGTCTGGAGAAGAGAAGACTGAGGGGGGATATAACAGTTTTCAAGTACATAAAAGGTTGTTACATAGAGGAGGGAGAAAAATTGTTTTTCTTAACCTCTGAGGCTAGTTGAAGAAGCAATGGGCTTAAATTGCAGCAAGGGTGTTTTAGGTTGGAAATTAGGAAAACTTCCTACCTGTCAGAGTAGTTAAGCCCTGGAATAAATTGGCTAGGGAGGTTGTGAATCTCCATCACTGAGGATTTTTAAGAGCAGGTTGGACAAACACCTGTCAGGGATGGTCTAGATAATACTTAGTCCTGCCTTGAGTGCAGGGGACTGGACTAGACGACCTCTCAAGGTCCCTTCCAGTTCTATGATTCTATGATTTTATGATGCTGCCTTGACTTTAACATAATCCCTAGTGTATTCTTTGCTTAGGGACATGCAGGCTAGAACCTATAGCTACCCTCTGAAAAGTTTGTGGAAAGGCCGCAAGGTCATCTGTTGGAGCCATTTTACACAGTCCAATTCCCTAGGCTTTTAATGCCCCACTCCTCCCTGGTCACGAGACTCACCAGACTATGCAGCATCTGGCATTGTGTCACCATCCACTCCTTAATAAATTCCTGGAGAACCTTCTGTTGCTCCGCCAGCCACATCATCTTGAACTATTGCTCTGCTTGCTGGGATTGTTGAATGAGCTTTTTGGACTGTTGCTGCTCCTTTTTCTGTTCTATCAGCCATTTCAGGAATTCTTCATTTCTCCCACATCACCAACCCTCACACTGACTCCCTCTTTGGCTTCCCAGTCAGAAGAGGAACACTGATCCCAGACAAGCTCCCAAAATGTCACAGGGTGGTCTCCTGGGTGCCCCTTCAGGCCTTAATGACAGACCACAACCACTCCAGGTTTCCTTTTTCACCACTGTGTTCCATTTAGGTCCCAGTTAACATATGCAGGTGGCTATTAGAGTGGCAAGGTGCTGCGTTAGCTCCTGACTCACCACACCCTGTTACAGGCTGTAATAACTCCTCATCTTTGCAGATCGACACAGTCACCAATGGATTACACATGCTTGTATAACAAATGCCAAACTATCACGCTGGAGGGCCTTTTCCCTTGACAGGATAAAATGACTTTCGTTCAAGTCCATGGGAGTTAATTGTGTCCACAGCTGGCCTTTAGGGTGGCAAAAAGATGGTGGCTATCCAAGAAACGTGAAAGGGAATCTCAGCTTTTATTTACAAAAAAGAAAGTTTCCAGCGCTTTCCATTTCAAAGATAGCTTTGAAAATGTACCTTGATGCAAACCAATGCAAGCCAATCATGAAAGTCGAAAATTTGTCACTAAGTGTTCCTGAAGATTACAAGCTAAGATTTTTCAAAAGTAGGTGCTGTGGCAGAGCTCTGACCTTGCTCCCTTGGGTCCTGCGCTTCTAGGCGGTTTATGCTAGCCTCAGTGGCTCACTGTGACTCTCCACGTAGCCCTTCTCTCTCTAGGGCCAGGGTTACAGTCTACTGAGCCCTTTTCACCATAGGCCTGCAAGGAGGTTGGTGAGAGAACTCCCACAGTCTCTGTTCAGCCTCCTGTCCTGACAGAGGCCTGACTTCCCCTCCCAGGAGATGTTCCTGTAGTGGTGGGTTGGGGGGAACCCGGGCCCATCTTTTACTCCGGGTTCCAGCCCAGGGACCCTAATGGTAGCAGTTGTTGGCAGCCAAACTTTCACTGCCCATTTCCCTGGGCCACATCCCCACAGCTCTCCTGCTTCTCCCTTCTTCACCCTTACCTTAGGGCTCCTTTAACAATGGGCTGAGGGTGTCCACAGTAACCAGCCCTTCAGCTGCACTTCCTCACCCCTGGCTCTTCCCTGTCTGACTGGAGTGAGCCCTTTTTATAGTATCAGCAGGGTCTTAATTAGAGTCAGGTGGTCACATTAACTGAATAGCCTCACCTGATGCTTTGCAGGTTAATTAGAATCAGGTGTTCTCATTAGCCTGGAGCAGCCCCTGCTCTAGTCAGTCAGGGAACAGAAAACTGTTAACCCAGTGGCCAGTATATCTGCCTTCTGCTATTCTGCTGTACCCAGCTGGCCTGGGTCTATCACAGTGCCTAAAATTAAGCCCCCAATCTATGTTTAACCACTTAAATAAATACCTGATGTTTAGAAGTGTGAAGCACCCAGCGACTCCAGGTTATTCACAGTACCCTCACAGAAACCTAGCTCTGGCCTTTGGGATCCAGAAAAATCATGTCCCTAAGTCTCTTGACTTGGTGAGAAGACCCAAGATCAAATTCACAGCTGTAGAAGACAGTTCTGCCCAAGCTCCCTCACAGCTGGTTGCCTGTGGCTGAGTAACCTTTTTTGCCAAGCAGTCTGTCTGCTAAAAGAATCCACTAGATAGCAATAGGGTATGTCTGCACTGCCAAACCACCCCCCAAAACCTCTGTGCTAGCAAGTCTCAAAGCCCAGGTCAACTGATTTGAGCTTGTGAGGCTCATGTCACCAGGCTAAAATTAGCTGTATAGACATTCCCATTGGAGCTGGAGCCTAGGCTCTGAAACCCAGGAAGGCAGGAGGGTCTCAGAGCCTGAGCTCCAGCCCCACTGGGAATGTCTACATTGCTATTTTTAGCCTGATAGCACATTCCCAAGTCAGTTGACCTCATCTCTGAGACTCAGTGCTGTGGTTTTTGGTTTTCCAGCATAGACATTCCTATGGTCTATAGACCAATCAAGGGGCTGAGAGCAATGGTCTAGTCCCAGCTCTGACACAGACTCCCTCTTTGGCCTTTGCCAAGTCACACAGGCTGAAGTGTTCACACTTGGATTCTAGAGGTGCAGATTCAGGCCCTGAGTCAGCACAGTGCTTAGGCACATACATTACTTTGAACATATGAATTGTCTCATTCTCTTCAATCAATTAGTCCAACAGGTCAATAGGTTGCTTACAACCATGGCTCATAACCATCCATCCCTTCCACTGATGTACTTATCTATAGCCACCTATAACACAGGCTAATCCTCTCTGCAACATGCTTATAACATCTATTCGTCATTTAACCTATTATAAGCTATTTCTAAATATAACCTTAATATAAAATGTGACCAGAATCCCAACCTTTCAGAGAGGTGGTTTTTCCTTCTTCCTTTCACTCAGATAGTTTCATATCACTGATCTTGGAAGCAAGAACATTTTCATTACAGTTGAAACTACTTGGGGAACACTTCTGCTGTTGCACAAGGGAACTAAAGTACATAGTTTACAATAACTTCCCTAGGAAAAGATCCAGTTACCTTGACTTAAGGCACATTTGAAATCTGGATCTTTTAGGATAGATGTTCCCTCTGAGAGAAATAGCCTCCCAAGATAGTTTGTGCGGATAAAAAAAGTTCCATTTTTGCTACTTTAGGAGAAAGCAACGAATACTGTGCATGTATATCTTTGGATGTGTGCCTGAGTGACACATAGGAAGGCTGTCTGAAGTCCCAGCAGACAGAGAAATTAAATGTGAACAGATGGACTAATTCAGTGCAATCCAAATGTGAAGGAAACCTGGCTGACTAGAGATGACAAGGTTTGCCTGAATTCAGCACTGGAGCTATAAAAGGCAAGCACTTTTTTTTTTTAAAAACCCATCAAATTAATCTTCAGGAGATGAGTGTTGCAGTGGGTTTTGGAGCACTGACCTTTCATTTCCAGAGGCACAGGGTCAAACTGGAATTCAGTATCAATACATTTGCTGGTTTCAGTCTAATTCATGGTGGAAATTTGCCCCTTACTCCCCCCCAAACCACTCTGCAGCTCATTGTCAATTCACATAATTAACATTATCTGCTGGAAGAAAGTCAGGACTAAAATTCTAAAGGTGGTGTAGGTCAGTCCTTGGTGTGGTGTTAGTCATAACCAGTAGCAGGCACAGAGCAAGGGAGTGGGAGTCTCTGTAACAGGAGTTAAAGTCAGTCTTGCATTCATCCCGTCGTGATGTTCTGGGTAATAGCTACATGGCATCCAGGTGGGACGGAGTAAAGATCCAACAGATCACAGAACACCCCTGCAAAGGGGAAAAAGGAAGACAAGCAAACCATCCAGCCCCAGTCAGAGCAGCCGAAAAGCTGCTCACTGCTATTTTTAGTGCTCTAGATCGAGCAGAGTTAGTCTGTCTATTCGAGCTGGGAATACCCTTGGAGGCTCAGGCACTGGAAGAGGTATGTAGAGAAACTTAATTCTTTCAAACTGTCAGGCTCTAGCACAAATGGTTAATCTGTCACTTTCCTGAGCATTATAAACCGATAAACTAACCCCCACTGAACTGAAAAAAAGATATTTGATTCTGTTCCTGTAGTGCCTAGATGCCCCAACCAAGATCAGGCTCCCAGTGTGCTAGGCAGTGTGAAGACACATAGTGAGAGTTGCTCTCTGACAAAAGAACTATTAACCTAAAGAGATAATGCAGAGAAAATGCGGGGAAAAGGAGACACAGAGAGGTTAAGTAACTTGCCCAAACTCACACAACCAGCTAGTGGCACAGCTGGCAACTGAACCTAAACTTCCTGAGTTCCACGTTGATGCCTAAGCCACAAACCCAGCCTTCCTGTCTATGAAATATAATACAATTTTTTTGTGGGTGTCAATACATGCAGACTCCAAACCATGCCTGCGTTTATTTGTAACTGTAATTTTCTTTGCCTGACGTGGAGGCCTTGTTAAGGCTAAGCCTAAAATTTGGCCATGAATATTTTGCCACGGTGCTCTAATACTGATCTTGGTTAATGTGCTGTCACTTAGAGCACTTTTAGCATGAAACTCTGATCCATCAGGTATTTAAAGGCTTCTAATCCCTTCAGCGGGCCAAATTAATTCCTGGTATAGTGCCGTGAAATTCAATGGGCTAATCTAAAGGAGGATTTAACCCAGTATGTTCACATAATTCCAAGTGATATTACTGAGAGTACAGAGTGTACTAGAAAAGAAAAAGGATCTGCATTTGTTCCACCTGAGGTTGTTTTGAGAGAATTTTTAGTTTAAACCCTTTTTCTTCTAATGAGAAATGTGATTCTGTAGTTTTCTTTAGTTTTGATTGTGTATGGAGCTACCGCTGTGTGTCTTCCAGGCACTTTGCCCCCACAGCAAATGAAATGTTAAATCCATGTGGTAACATGATTTAGAAATCAATACATTCTCAGCAGGCAGGCGAGAGTACACGAAAAAACCCACTCAGCACACAAAGCCTTTAGGAGCAAAACTGCTAAAAGGAGACATTTTCCCTGTACCAGAGTGCATAGTGACCAGTAGCAATGGCAGTGCCCTGCACCATCAAGAATTAAATGGAATGTTTCCCTCAAAGAAATTCCATTCACTGGCCTCTGGCCCTATCTCTGCCATCTACTTGTCTATACTGCTAATGAAAGGAGATTTACTATTACACCAGACAGCGTATTGTCCTATTCAGGAAAGTGGTCCTGTATTTAAGCATGTGCTTAAATCCATCAGCACTGAGAAATGCACAAGCACTGAAGTCAGTGGGAGTTAAGCAAGTGCCTCTGTGCTTTGCTGAATCAGGAAGGCCTGCCGAATAAGGGTTTAAATCAAGATCTTGTTTTCCCGCTGAGTAAATACTGAGGAAGCTTAATGTCACTTAATGTTAACTCCTTTTGGCACACTAAGGAACAGCAGTGATGCTGAGTCCCTCTCAAGGGAAAAAAGTCTTAAAACAAAAGAGGGAAAATCCCAGAACTATTTGGCATATTATAGAGACATGACTTGATTGCTAGATGTAGGGTACAGACCTGGAAAATGGAACCCCAACGGCAAGAAACCAGAAGTAACTGATATCAAGTGAGATTCATCCATGGTGTGGAGGGACAATGCCAGACTTACCACCCAGGATATTGTCTGTGGAGGGGGGCTAAGAGGGGCTATCCACATAGGCTGGCTAGGGAGGCCATGCGCAAAGGGGTGGTCCGCATTTACATAGATCCAGTGGCCATAGGAGCAGTCTACAACTGTCACAATGAGGTGGGAGCTGGAATTGCTCCTTTGTATGTGGACAGTGAGGAGGCTGGGCTCTGCCATGCTCTGCTCTGCTCTCTTGTCTCAAGTAGTTGAGGGCGGATTTCCCCTCTCTGCATGTCACTCACACAGAGCTCACAGGCTTTGGCTCCCTCTACAGGTGGATTTAATGGTGAATACATGTAAATGGAACCAAAATGCATTTGCCTGCGGGTAAAGGAATAGAAATGCCATCAGGTATAAAAAACCCATTGAAGGAAAATACAGCTAAGTATATATATTTTTTAAAGGATGAATTAAATATACGGGGTGGTCTCTCTTGATCTTTACTAGGCAGAAGGGAAACAATCAAAATGAGCACTTCTCTAGCAATACTTTAATACTGTCTTTGTACTAATACCTTCTGCTGCCAAGCCCACAAAACAGGATTGCTTAGACATCTCTGGGATCATACCGAGCAGAAACACACACACACAGAGTAAAATGTGAACTGTTCACAAAAATAGACCGCCAGCTGTACAGCTCTGGAATACACTTCATAATAGAGGGACATGAAGTAGCTACCAAAAAATTCTGTGTAATTACCTGCGAGAGCAGTGGGGAAGCAATTGAAAGGTATTCTGCAGACCGAGTTCAGACTTGCAGGATTATGCAATAAATACATCAGAGGCTATAATTTTGAAGTGGTTACAGTATGAATAGCAGGTTAAGTGCCCAAATGCTAAAATATATGTATTGAGTATGAGATATTACGTATTACTAAGGTCTGGCCTACACACAGATTTTACCTATATAGTTACTTTGGTTAGAGGTGTGATATTTCAATGAAATAGTTATATCAGTACAGCCCCTAGCGTAGGCTCAGTTATACCAGTAAGAAAGTGGTTTATATCAGTACAACTCACTGCCTTACAGAAATAAGTTACATCAATGTAAGCACATTTATGCTAGTGTAACTAACATAAATCTAAGGTGGTTGTATCATTCTAAGGTGGAACATCATTCTAAGGTGGTTGTATTATTCTAACTATATTGGTATAGTTAAAACAGTACAACGTCTGTGTATTCACAAGGCAATTCACTCATTAGGTACAGCTTTCAGTTATATGAATGGCTGGTAATAAAATTTAGAACTGTATTTTAACATCTGCTGATGAAAAGTGCTATAAAAGAGCTAGGTATTATTATTCTAACTACCCTTCAATTATCTGTAGTACAAAAATTTGTAGCTATACTGTACTAATTGGCAACCCACATACAATTTATATTGGATTGGATCAAAGATGGTGAGCCCCAGTGGTAACAGAGTGAAATACACAATATTACAGATGGAAAAAGGTGATATTCAGTTAATACCACTAAAGGCCTCTACCAGCTCAATCCTACACAACTGGAATGAATGGGAGGTTTGTCATTGACTTCAGTGGGGTAGGATCGGGTCTAAAGAGGTGCCATTTTTCAGTCAAACAAATTGCAACAATAAAGAAAACCATCACCACACAACCTGTGGATTTCTGACACACTGAAAACATGGGAAGATAGGAGAAAGCAACTAGTGCTCTAGAGGGATATTTCATAACTCACCGCCATTTAAAATCAGACGTCTGGTTAAAAGCAAATAGGTACATTTTGTGTGTGTGTGCGCGCTCTTATACATGCATACAGTTTTCTTCCCCTAGAGAACTCCAGATCAGTGTGGACAATATGAGGCTAAATTGAAAAAAAGGAAATGAAGCACAAATCTTTGCAGAGGAGTGGATGGATAGAATACTAGCCACTATGTGCAGCATAAGTGCCTGCTCATGGAAATGGTCTTAGTGCAAAAAATATGATTAGGAGTTACCGCTCTTTCATCTTACAAACCAAAAAGATACGTGTTTGCACTCAGGCCACTTATCATCACTTTGGCAGCATAAAGCAGTCCTTGCCTAAATGAGAATCGGGCCCCAAATTCACAGTGAAGTACTGGATGGAGTGCCAAAGTAGGGAGAAACCACCTTTAGGTCTTTCGGGAATGTCCCAAACTGAAAGGTTTGTGTTTTCATATTAGGAAATTGATGCAAGAGTTATTTCAGGAATATAACCTCAAATTCCGACTGTTTTGTAATGTTTGTGAAATGTCCTGGTTTACTGAACTCAAAGACAGAGGTCTATTTGGGGAAGCAGCCAATACGGTGCAGTATTTTGTCCCTTCGGGGCCCAATGCACAGCCCAGATAGTCTGCTGGGCACTGGGCAGGGACAGTGAGGAGAAATTTTCCCACATTACAGTTGCAGAGTGGCTGTGGAATCACTCCAATGAGTTATTACAACCCAGTGATGAAACAGGCTTTCTGAGGTCCTACTCCTAACTCCTCTTAGGGGTGTGGGAGAGGATCCAGGGAGTTGCATGTTTTTTGGCCTCTCTCATCTCAGCAAGTTGGCTAGGACATATGCTTTCTGCCTCTTGCCTCCTTCCCAGTGCCCCATATTCAGCTCCCTTGTGGGCTATGGAACTACCCAGTTCTACTGCCAAGAGCCCTTCCACTCAACCCCTGTAGAAATGTAGCTGACACAAATCAAAAAATGGAGGGAAATGAAATGTCTCTGCCTGTATTAGAATAATAACTGAGGAAAGATGCACCAAGTGAGATGAATTGGTTAAAATAAATCTTTGACATAGCTTTATAATAGCAGTAGGTGTATTGACTGTAGCCCATCACTTATACAGATGCAGCCCTGCTTATCTCAACACACTCTTCTTTTATTGTGTGTAAAAAAATAACTTCTACCCACAATGGGTCCTGGTTATCTTTAATGAAAAATTAATCATTCAAAAAGGAAAAACTAGGTCTTCCCTTTGTTGGAGCCTGGCAGTAATTAGTTCTACAGGAAGAGGAGAGATACATCTGCCTGCAGGTTGGATGATCTCAGATGTGCTGGGGACACAGATATGTTTAACTCCTTAGTTGTTCTACTTCCTAGTGCAATTTCCACAAGAAGCACATCGGCTAAGATGGATTGCTCTTCAGTAAATCTAAGTGAAAGATGATGTATTTCATATTGCTTTGCAGGTGTGTAGGTTGCAGCCCTCCGTGCACCTATTTAAAGGAGAACACTGCTGAACAGTGGGTGGATACTCAAATCAGTGTGGATGTTACTCATGAATTGTTTTTGTTCAGCATTGTAGAAAGCACTTCATTGCAGTACGCAACCGTGGTGTACGTTTAAATTCTGACTCTTTCAAGAGAGACAGCTAATACAAAGTCTGTTTTATATGTGTTTTTACCAATATAGCTAGTGAAACAGGTAAAGACAGATATTTATGGACTAAAGCAATTTGAGTAGAACAGGACTCTGAATTCAGATGCGTAGTTTGGTTTGACCATGTTTTCTCCATTTGTTGTTCATTATTTGTCAATGTTCCTGTGAAAAATGATATTCACTGTTCATTATTCACTGTTCCTCATTTGTTATTCTTTGGTTTGAAATGTTTCAGGCAGCAGAAGCCTTATGCTGGGCCTTAGGGGACTACTCCCACAGCACCAATAACGAAGCCCAAAGAATCCAGGAGAATGAGTTCACTTACACCCAACAGTATGAAAACTATTAGGCCAACCTATTCTGCAAAGACAATTGCAGAACTCGGAATGGAATCTAGAATTATCTGTGAACAAGAGACATGGGTAAATCTGGTGGATAATTGATTCTGAATCAATAACTGGGCCAGACCTATTATAAACTGGATGGAAATAAGTCCGACAAGGAACAGAAACAATGTAAGATGGAAAAGATCACGGGTCCACTGAGGCCTTGCCTTCCCAGCAGGAACTGTCTTTACTTCTCGTTAGCTGCCTCCTGTGAGGATAAGAGATTTTATTAGAATAATTTGTTTCTGCTAGCACCCACAAAAGGTGCTAGGCACTGTACAAACATAAAAGATGACATGGTGCTGATTCCCAGCCCCAAAGAGCTTACTATCTAAAAATTCTCTTAAGACTCTGAACCAAAGCTCGCAAGAGTCAATGGGAGTGTTTCCATTGACTTCCCTGGGCTTTGGCTCAAGCCCAAAATATCGGCATCAGCTCAGCTTTCCTTAGGGCTGAGCCTTTCTTTGTAGAACTTTTCTTCCATTCTACAAGTGAGTCTTCTCCCTCTCTTTGTGTCTTCAGCAAAATCAACATTGAATACGAGCGGTGCTCCTTTTGGGATGTGTAACTGATGACTTACTGCTTCCTCTAGCAGTGGATAACACTGTGTGGCAGTGGAAGGCACACTACTTCACATATATTTAATATCTCACTCCAATACAGGTCCTCATTCTGCGTGAAGGGAATGTTCGAAAACGTAAATTTTTGCCCTTTTTAAACAAGGCTTTTATCCTGGGTGCTCTGTTGTAAACCGTTTGTCTTACCCTAGAGTTCATCAGTAGAAGCCAGAATTGTTCCACTTGAAAAGCTGCTGAGAAATGACCCTTTGAGCCAATGTGAAAAGAGCTATGTGCTAGACCCATCACTGCACAAGAGAAGCAGTGCTTAGGAGATTTTTTTCCCCAACACAATTGCCTTTTTACAATTTTATTGAGGATTACGATTGCGAGAGTTCGTCAGCGACACACTATAGAAGACATTTTCTACGATTTTAATGTATATTCATAGTTAGCTAAGAGCCAGAGCAGTGATCATTAATTCTTATTTGCAACACTTACAGAATGGAACTTCAATGCATCCACCTTTAGGTGAACCTTATTAGAGGATAGTATTTATCTCGGTGGGGACTTACTGCATAATCACACTGGCATTTGATATGGTCATAAAGATGCATCTGACTGCCTTTGCCTTTTTACCTTGCAGTAGCACATAGTTCTGCAATTCCCCATTCGTGCCTCACAACTCAAGATGGGTTTGAAATTACCATAAATTGTGTGTTATGCTGATGGATTTTGGCTGTTACTTGTGCTCTTGAGGGGAATTGCTTTACTCAGCTTGGTTATGAAAAATGAACTGGATTCGAGGGAAGGAGAGAGGACTAAATGTGAATCCTGTTGCCAATCAGCACTGGGCATTAAAAACCTGCACCCTCAGTGCCTCGCCGCTTGTGAGCATTGTCCAATAGCAGTTTTTTCCAGAACGCATTGACTGATGAAGCTCCACTGAGTAATTTACCATTAGAAACTAATGATTGTCTAGCAGCTACTTGCCTCCATTTTGAATGGGCTCTTCCACAGTAGTGGTGTTTGTTTATCAGAGTAGAATCTGCTGTGGAAGAGCCCATCGCATAGGGGAAGTTGACGCCTGGTGCGGTGGCACAAGAGTAGTTATTGATTAGTGCCAGGTAGATGGCTCAGCAGAAAACTGAGCCATCTCCAACTGGACTTCAAGTCTGCTGACCCCTGAGGCTGCGTGCTCAGTTCTGTCAGCAATAGGTCAGATTCTCTGGTCCAGCAAGTTATGCTCAGAGCTCAGCCCAGGTGGTGATGGTGAGGCAAGGGCACTTTTGTGCTTGCTCTAACCCTGGAGCAGTTTGAAGCTATTACTGGCTGTATAACATAGGTTAGAGTGGCCAGAGGGCTGTTGTGATCTATGCTGGCTCATAGTAGCCCCTTAAGAACAGTTATGTTGCCAGTGATTGCTGGAGTGCAGTGCCCTCTAGTTTCCACCCATTATGTGCCCCGGAAAGTCAGTTGTAGGGAGTGGATGGTATAGAACCTGCTATAACTATGATGGTTCTGTCCCTATACTGGGCAGCTTTCTAGCTGGATCCTTTGTGCCTTAGATGAGGACTAAAGGGACCAGAGAGAGCAATGAGGTTCTGGGCCATATATGAAGATGCCTGAGAAAATGAGGCTTGGGCTCGTGGCTTACACACTGGGAAGAAGATCAAGGTAGATGGGGAACAAGTTGCTGCTGCATGCTAATCCTGCCTCTGGCTCTGGTTCCCTCTATGACGCCAAGCGAGTCAGGCTAACATTTTCCAAATTGGAATGGCTAAAGAGAGGCACCCAAAGTGGCCTGATAATCAGAGTTCCCAGTGGCTTTATGTGATAAAGCATATTTGCAGTGGGATGCCAAGGTGGTTCTAAGGTCAGGGAGCTTTCTCCGCACCCACTCCTCCTCTTCTCTTCTCTTCTCCCAGGGCATCCTGGGGGTAGCTTGCTGCTGCTCCTGACTCAGGGTGGGAACCATTGCTCTCTCTCTGCTGTTTTCCTCCTATGAAAAAAATGGGGATGTCGACGTGAGAGGATGAATTCTGGGGTGTAAGGCCCTTAGGGGATCAAATCTGCTGTACACATGCTTGTCTCTGAGTTTGTATTATGATGCAATGACATTTTGCATTACTCGTTGAAGCACAAGTTGATGGCATTGCATCATACTGCTGACTGCAAAGAGCCCATTCGTTACTTCAGTGCTCTAATCCCAAAGGAGTCCAGGCAGGTGTCTGGGTTCAGATTTCCTGAATTTGTTTTGGTGACACCCAACCATCTTTGGTCTTTCCTAGTCTTCCTCTCTTGGTAAAAGATAATGTTCCTGGCAAATTCCATGCATGAGCAACTAAACGAGGACATTGTTATGGACATCAGGCTAAGAAAAAGTATAAGGAAATCTGGGGCTGACTACAGTACATGCTGCTTTAGCCCATACCTGAGGCCAAAGTCCACCCTGACCAGCTCAGTGATGCAAAGGCCCACTTGTGCTTTCTGGTTCAGGAATCCTGTTTGCCAAGATGGCAGCCAGGTGAGCATCTACTGGGACAAACTTTGGGGTACTATCTTGAGCACTAGGGAGAGATTTTGCCCTGGGGTTATATGGAGAAAGGAGACTCCTTACACTTATTTGTACTTCATTGGTGGCTAGTGTCCCCTCCTGAGATCAGAGACTCATTCTGCCAAGTGATTTACATATGCATCCCAAAGCACTTACAGTCTAGACAAGACAGTCAAAGGGTGGGAGAAAGAGAGTATTATTTTCCCCCATTCTACAGCCAGGGAAACTGAGGCACAAAGGCCTCCGTTCAAGAAGGGACTGAATCCTTGACTTCCCGTGCTTAAGGCAAAGATTTTGTCATGGGTATTTATACTAAAAGTCACAGTCAGGATGCGGGCAATAAACAAAATAAAATCATAGTCATATAAATACGGTAATGCAGTTTTCACTACATCAGTACAGAAGCTTTTAAATTGCCTATTAAACCTTATATAATTTTGACTGCTGACAAGATTAATTGTTTGAGTGGAAAATGGTCATTTAGGAATACTTAGAGCCTTCCACGATTCTGAAATAGCATGTTGTACATTGCCAGGTTGTCATCTTTGATTGAGCATCTGCCATCTCGCAAGATATTTTTTGTAAGTTGAAAATGATCTCTTGCAGACCGCACAGTTAACGGGCAGAGATCAGCACCTCAGGGCTATTACAGCCAGACTTGGAAAGTGATCTTTTAAGTTGCACCAAAATTCCACAAGGTCAAGGCACTTCATTTTAGAAGCTGCACTGCCGTCACTACAAAACTCAGGTTTTGTCAACTCATTGTCTTTAAACATGGGAATAGACTCCAATACATTTAGTGATGAAAGATCAAGAAGTTTGGCCTGATTGAGATCAAACACTCAGCAGACAAAAAAACCAAACAAACTGGCAGCGGGTTGGCAAAACCATTCAGAACCAGTCAGGTAGGCTTTGTTTTTAGCGCTGTTTTAGTGAAGGGCTCTCTTAGCGACCAGGTTGTCAGTCATGCCACTAAACTGGCAAGATCGGCCAAATCATTTGCCACCTTATGCAATCTGATTATTGGTTTCCACAAGCAGGGAGAATTGCTGTTATTCTCGGTGCAAATGCTTCGATGGCTGCAATATCTGCTTTAATTTCCATTGATTTACTTAAAGTGACCACATCTTCAGCAGAGGAACTAGAGCTTTGCTCCCACTCCTCTTTAAAAGAAATCCACATAATCTTGCAGGTGGCAGGTCTGAAAAGGGACAGCTTCAAGCCAGCTGTTCTACCATGTGATTATTGGGGAAGGTGGAATTTTTCCTGCAACGATTAATGGAATTGTGCTTTGAGAGAAGGGCAGGCAGTGAATGCACATTTTACAGCAATGTCAAGTTCTTTCACTTTTTCAGACAGTTTTCCTCCAGGTATTACCCATTAAGCTGAGAAGAGGTGCAGTGTGTGTTACATGCACCAGATTCAGAAAAAGCACTTTGAGGCTACGTTCCCAGGTTTTGTTTGGATATGCAGCATTGTTCGTGACAAAAGCAGTGACTTTATCAAAAGGAATTCGGTATTTCTGAACTGACTGCCAAGCCCCACCATCCCAGGCTGCAGTTGTGGAGCTCACAAAAAAACACAGAATCCGTGACCTCCGTGGCCAACTCTTAGTCTTACTCATGCTTAAAGTTAGGCATATGCTAAAGTACCTGCCTGAATCAGGGCCAGACAGATTAAATGACTTGGCTAAGGTCACACAGGAAGTCTGTGGCATAGCCAGAAACCAGCTCTTCTGAATCAAAGTCCAGTGCCAGAAACAGAAGACCAGCCTTCTCCCATCACCTTCTCCCCTCCCTCTTCGTCATCTAGGCCTTAGCGTTTATCTGATTTAACACAATTCATACTAAGTACTGTATCGAAAAGGGAACGCTACAATGGTGTTGAAGGGGGACAGAGGCTGGGAGGGAGAGGAATTAGGGTTGACATTTTATATCTTTTAAAAGACTGCCCTTTTGGAAATATCACGGTGTACATTTTAAATATTAATAAAGGCACTAGCTGTTAGAAGGCGGAATGGCTGTTGTCGGGGGTGACCTTTCATTGAAGTAAAAGAAAATTGACAGTTTTATTAGCTGTAGAGCACTGCAAATGAAAATTTAAAAAAAAAAAAGTTGACACTGTAATTAGCTAAACTAGCTACATTCTGTAAATGAATCTGAATATAAGGTTAAGTTGCAATGTTGCTGCAGGCTCAGTTCATATCTCATCCCAGATTCCATTCCTGGCTAGCCTCAGATATGGGAAGATACAGTGTTTCTATGTTCATCTTTACAACAAAGGGATTATTTCCCAGAAGCTGGAGGAGGGAAATAGGTACCCTAGGTGCTTCTCTAGCGCTATTACTGAGTCATTGGTAGGGTGTCCAGATGTCCCATTTTTAAAGGGACAATCCCATTTTGGGGGACTTCTTCTTATATAGGTGCCTATTCCCCTCCACCCCCTGTCTCATTTTTTCAGAGTTGCTATCTGGTAACCCTAGTCACTGGTAAGTCACTTCTCTTCTTTGTGCCACAGTTTTCTCATTTTGTACAATGGATAACAGATTTAAAAATTTTATTCAAGCTAAAGTTAAAATTATAGAATACCTAAATTAAGAAAAGAGTGTCTGTACATCTGGGTATAGTGCTTAAGTTATCCCAAAATACAAAGATTGGTTTAAAATAATACAATACACATAGTACATAATCAGCAACAACCCAAATAAGATCAATACATTTAATGATACAATTTAGATACAGTCAAACCCCGCCATAACGCACCCCGCCATAGCGTGAAATCGCAGGTTGGCTCCCCTTTAAGGTACAATATAATACAGTACAGTACTGTACCAGTGGTCCCTAACACCATGGCAGGGGAGAGAAGCCGCAGCCCCGCACCTGCCGGGGACAGAGAGCACTGACTCCCGCAGCCCTGGAGATCTCTGTCCCCGGCAGGCGGGGAGCCGTGGCTCCTTTCCCCTGCTGGGCACTAGGCACCAGGGGCACTAGGTGGTGCACCTCAATGCATTGCTTTGGGGACCTGAAAAACTGACTGGTTTGAAACCCCGCTATACCGCAACCCCGCATTTAGCGCGATGGAATTTTTTGGACCCCAAAGGCCGCGTTATAGCGGGGTTTAACTGTATTAGCATTCTAAATGTTCAGGTACATCACGCATAAAAACGTTATACAAAGAGTAGGTTGTGGAAAGCAAATATAGCAGTGAGTGAAGATTGTCCCTTAGTAATTGAGCATTTAGGATAGGTTGTCCCTTAGTAGATATAATTCATCAGAGAAGTATTTCAATTACTTTCCGATTTCACTTCTCGTTGGTAGTCCAGCTTCTCTCTTGGTATTGCCGATGTCCGGTGATGTGTTTTAGGTAGGTCCCTCGACCACCTGATGACGTCCGACACCATGAGTTGCCACATCAGCCCAGCTGACCAATTCCGCATTCTTGCAACACTTGCTCGTTACTAGGATGCCATGCGCCCAGGGATCTGATGATCAGTGCATGAGTTTGAACCTGGTAACCCCTAGCTTTGAAGATGTCAGACAGAGGGGTGTATTTCTCTGGCTTTCGAGACCGGGCATCGCAGAAGACTGGGGTCCTGTTTTCAAAGGGAACTGTGACATCCACCATGATGATCTTCTGGTCCTCACTGATCCGGTCGCAGTTGGCTGCCCATTCTGGGGATTGCGGAGTTCATGGCCATCTTCCCTATGAGTGGTGGGATGGCTCTGATTAGGCGATTCCTGATGGCGTTGTGGCACAGCTTCCAGGCTCTAGAATGGGGCTTGTGGTTGCACAAGGCATGGGGTAGTGTCTCATTGGCGCAGCCGCACTTCCTGCATTGCTTGTCCTATTCCTGTGGCAGATGGCTCTGTTCAGCAGGATGCAGTTGAGCCAGGCCCTGTGGATGAACCTCCAGTCAGCTAATTGGGTGAAGCTGCCTCAAGGGAGGAAGTGGCTCCTGGTGTCCCACTTGCACTCTGGATGCTGCATGTTGTTCTGAGCTACATGGTCAAACACACCTGTCATAGGTTTCACTCTGTGACGATGCGGTTCTGGCGGGACCCAACTGAGTGTGTCAGTTTAGGACAAATTGCTTGAAACAGGGAAGTTACAGCCCTAGGCTGGAGTTTTTCCACCTCTAAGGCAAACCAAACCAGCCAGACAAAGAGGACTTTGGTCTCACCCCACTGGCTAACCACAAGTTACACAAGCAATTCCTTTAGACACTCCAGATTCCCAGTATCACCACCAGAGCCACTCATCCTGGGAATAAATGGTTATGAAAACCAATACCCAATAAAAGAAAAACGTTTTTCTTGATGCCAAAGAATCAAGCCCGAGACCTAGGTCAATATACAAACCAGATCTTACCCACAAATCACGCTGTTGCCAATCCTTTAGAATCTAAAATCTAAAGATTTATTCATAAAAGGAAAAAGATAGAGATGAGAGCTAGAATTGGTTAAATGGAATCAACCACATATAGTAATGGCAATGTTCTTAGTTCAGGCTCGTAGCAGTGATGGAGTAAACTGCAGGTTCAAATCAAGTCTCTGGAGTACATCCCCAGCTGTGATGGGTCATTCAGTCCTTTGTTCAGAGTTTCAGTTTGTAGCAAAGTCCCTCCAGAGGTCAGAGGCAGGATTGTAGACCAGATGGAGATGAGGCATCAGCCTTTTATAGTATTTTCCAGGTGTAAGAATACTTATTTGTTCTGACTGTGGAAAATTACAGCAAAATGGAGTCTGGAGTCACATGGGCAAATTCCTGCATACTTTGCTGAGTTACAAGGTGTATCTGCCTTCTTTCAGTGGGTCAGTTGTGTAGCTGATGGTCCTTAATGGGCCATCAAGCAGGCTAGGCAGAGCTAACACCAACTTGTCTGGGATGTCACCCAGAAGCACAGGACAAATTTGAAATACAGACAGTATAGAGCCAATACTCATAACTTCAACTACAAAATGATTCATACATATAGACAGCATAATCATAACCAGCAACCCATAATCTGGTTTTAGACACCTTATATGACCCCCTTTACATAAGATTTGGTGCCACTACAGGACCTTGGTTGCAACCATGTTCTATATGGTCCCGGATTATATCAATAACGTCACATCCCCCCACTCTGAACTTTAGAGTACAGATGTGGGGACCTGCATGAATACCACTAAGCTTAATTACCAGCTTAGATCTGGTTGCTACCACCACCCAAATAATTTAAAAAAGCTGTTTATGAGTCATTTGGAAAACTCTGTCTTCCCCCTACCCAAATCTCTCCCTCCCAGGTACTGTAACCCTTCCCTGGGTAACTTTGAGAGACTTCTCCACCAATTTCCCGGTGAACACTGATCCAAACCCCTTGGATCTTTAAAAAAGGAAAAAATCAATCAGGTTCTTAAAAAGAAGACTTTTAATTAAGGAAAAGGGGTAAAAGAAATACCTCAGAGATTAGCATGCAAGCTACTCTCACAGACAGATTCAAAACACAGAGGATGTTCCCCTGGGCAAAAACCTTAGTTACACAAAAGAAAACCCAATTTGATTATCCCTCTAATGCAAAAAGACAAAGTCACAAAAGGACATAAACATAAGCTAATTCATTCCTTCTCTAATGCTCACTACCCTGGTTGATTCCTGGATCTTTTCACTCCAGCACAGAACTTAATGAATGAACAAAGGAAGAACTTCCCTCCTTCCTCTTGAAGCATCTTGTCCTCCCATTGGTTCCTCTGGTCAGGTGTCAGCTAGGCTAGGTGAACTTCTTAACCCTTAAAGTTCTGTTATGACAATATCCTTGAAGTACGAGAATAGTCTCTTGGATGGGATTAAACAGTAAGACGAGGGCCCATCGAGGATCTCTCATAGCCTTAGGGTGGTTTGACTGGTAGAGCTTCTGGATCCTGGATGCTGCTGCAGGATTGTAGTGATGACTGATGTTCCTTCTTCTGACTTCTCTGATGTTGTTATGGCCTGACACAGGAGTTCTGTGAGCAGTCTGTGTGTACTCCTGCATTCCCTTCCTCCCAGATACGGTTTCTATAGAAAGGTCATTAGTGAGTCTGTCGATAAGGAGGTCAGAGTCATCAAAGGAGGTTGTCCTTGCCAACTCCTCTATCCTAGCAGCTTACCATGGTGTGGAAGCCCTCACCGAAGGCTGCTGCTCCTCTGGCTGCTCAATCTCCATAGATTCAGGCTGGAAAATTGCTGTGGAATTATCCTGTTGCCTCTTTTCCTGCTAGTGTTGAGAACTCCATTTGGCCAGGTCTTGAGGCACGATCTCTGGTACAATGAGTGTCTTCCCTTACAGATTTTAGGGCAGCACTGGTCCTTTTAGGAAGGACAGTTTTGGAGGCACTGGTACTGGCCCTTTTAGGGATGCGGCCTTGCTTGGGAGTTTCCAGGACCACGCTGGTCCTTCTGTGGATGAGTTCTGTCTTTGGTGCACTGTGAGACCTTCTTGGGACAAGGTCCCATTGGGTGGTCTTGAAGGTCATGTTGGTCTGTCTAGGGATGAGGCCCCATTGCGTGTTTCTAGTAGTGGAGATAGCGCCTCTACTGGTGGGGTCTTGCTGGGTGAGCTGTGAGGTAGTACTAGCTCAGGGGTCTCAAACAGGGGTTGCGAGGTTATTACACAGGGTCGCAAGCTATCAGCCCCCACCCCAAACCCTGCTTTGCCTCCAGTATTTATAATGGTGATAAATATATTTTAAAAGTGTTTTTAATTTATAAGCGGGTGTGTGTCGCACTCAGAGGCTTGCTATGTGAAAGGGGTCACCAGTACAACACTTTGAGAACCGCTGTGCTAGCTCTTCCATTGACAGGATCTGTGGAAGTTACCTTCGAGGGTGGGAGGCGCTGACCTTCCGATGACGGCGTTATGCTGGATGTTCTGTGAGGAAACACTAAACTGCCTGGAGATGGAGTTGCCTTGTGTAAGCTGTGAAGGAGAGCCGATCCTCCTCCTGGCTGGGTCTAGCTTAGGGAACTTTGAGGCAGTATTTACTCTGTCAATGGTAGTATGCTGTTGGGTGGTCCCAGGGACAGGGATTGTCCTTCCCGCAGTAAATTGTTGGACCACCTTTTCGTGTTGTGGCTCTGGGGGAGTTGACTGGGATGCAGTAGCCAGAGTATTTGGGAAGTCAGACGCTGGAACTGGAGCATGCGGAGTTTCTGCATTCGAAGCAAAGATGAGGTGGGGAGAACATAATCTGAAGAGCAGATGAGACAGTGTTTGTCCTGGCTGTGATGTCCCAGAAGGCCATCCTCGAGGTGCAAGATCTCACTGCAGCAGCGTCTCCATAGGTTTTTTTTTTCCCCAAGGAAGAATTACTTTTCCCATCAACGCTGCTCATCTACAATGGCCTGGAAGCTCTGAGGGTCTTCTTAGAGGCTGTTTCCTGATGGGTGTTCCATGGAGCATCAGCGGTTAAAGAATTCTGTGGAATTGCTCAACCTGTTGCCGTCTTCTCAGTCTGTATCCAGGGAATCAAAGCCAGCAATATTTCAGTAAGATCAGGAGGCAACAAGGAATTTTACATTCAGCCTGGTAAGCCTGACATGTCTGTTAAACGGGGCAGTGGAGCAGCAGGTTTTTGATAGTCTGTTTTCTATACGTGTGTGTGTTGAGAGCTACACATCATGGGCTGAGGCAAAAATTTTTTTACTTAAATGATGCTAGTTGAAGGAGAATCTTAATCCTGCCAAAACACAGTAGGGTCTTATTCTCCTCTGACTTCAGTTTTACACCAATGATTTCAGTGGAGATACTACTAATTTACATCAGTGTAAAGGAGAGTAGGAGCAGACCTTTTATACTTTTGAAATTTCTGCATCCTGTTTTCTTTGCTGCTCCTCCCCTTCTCTGCAGGTCTTACTGATACCATGCTCACTGCTGCTGTTCAGAGCAAAATCGGCACTTCCAGTCAAGCCATTTATACATCATCCTCTCGCGTTTTGAAAAGATTTAACTCTCATAATCCTGGATGCTAGCAGCTGAATTCCTGCCCTCCTCTGCACCTTTTCTCATCTTTTGCTCCTTCTCAACAACCTTTACTCTCTTCTCTCCTTTTTTCTATACATTTCTCTTGTGCTCTTCAACTTCCTCTTGGGTCTTGTCCTCTTTATCTATGACCTTCTCTTCACATTGTTTACATTTCAATCAATGGACAGGGCATTGGATTGGGACACACAAGATGTGGGTTCTGGTTTCTGGTTCTGCTATCGACCTTCTTTCTGACCCTTAGGCAAATGACTTCTTATCTCTGTGCCTCTATTTCCCCTTCTAGTCTTCATCTATCTTCGGGGCAGAGAATCTCTCTCTTATTAGGCAATTGTACAATGCCTAGCACAATGGAAGCCATATCTCAACTGGAGCCTTTTGGCATAACCCTAATACAAATTAAAGTAATTATTGTTTAAAGCTTTCTGCTTTCTTCTGGTGTCTGAAGATACTCTGTCCTGCTTTCTCGCACTGTGTGTTCATAACTGGGCCACAGCAGGTGGAGTGAAAGAGAAGCATAACCAGGAAAACAGTGCATTTGAAGAAACTTTTAGTCCTTTCATCAGGCTTTGAGGGTGACTGAAATCACTAGAAAGATCTTGCTATATCTTAGCCAAAAATAAGTGACTGACATGCTCCTACCAGGTCTACATTTTGATAATAACCACACTGGCATGCAGTCTTTTTTTAAATTTTTGTTTCAAAGTCTATTTGATTAAATCTCAGAGCAGAAAGACGATACTTCAAGACAATGAATTGCAGCTAAATCACACTTTAATTTAACTTTTCAAAATGTTAATAATAAATTAATGACTTGATTTTCAGTTTCTGATGTTTCCTGTGGAAGTATATTCATAGACTGCTTTAGAGCATGAAGCCACGTGGGCCCAGATCCTCCAAAGTATTTATGTTTTGAATGGAAACTTCTATTGATATCACATGCTAGTTCACATAAGACATCAATATGGATCAAGCACAAGGGAAAAATCTGGGCACAAGAATCTGAATACATAAAAGAGGGAGCTGAGTTTAGACTGTAACCATTCTAGGGAGATTTTTAAATCTTCATCAGGGAAAAGAATCTAGGTGCACTTCAGTACTTTGTGTACAGCCACGAACTCCAGACATGAAGAGAAAGGCATGGGAATTAAAAAGGACTATAGAAAACTAAGGCAACATCTCCAAAAGAGAATGCTAACTGTCTTGCTGTCTGGTTCTCTCTTTTTTTAGGGGTGCACAATTTTCCTGTGACCTTAAAAAGGGTCTTTCTACTTGCCATTGTGTGTATTGAGTTTAGGACTTCTCCCAGGGCTGTGTTAGCACCATAACAGCAATATCAATTATTAATGATAATATTTCATAATTACATGCTACTTTTCATCCCCAAGGACTGCAAAGCACTTTAACAAGCTTGTCCCCAGTCCTGTTATTGTTTCGCCACAGATCTCCCACTGAAGGCAGTGGCAGGAGTTGAAAGCAGGTTGATGGTAGGGCCAGATCCATCATAAGGAAAGGAATCACTAGTGAAATACCGCAGCTGTTTAATAGTGCACAGCAACACTACAAAAATTTGGGGGACAATAGTAGAAGTACCATATTCAAAATGACAAGTGAATTTTGGGATCCCATGTCCATTGAAGTCAATGGAAAAACTCTTCATTGACCTCAGTGGGCTTTGAGTCAATACTAAAGTCATGTAGAATATAATTATCTATATTTGAACTGTGCAGAATACTGCTACTACCACAGGTCTATTTGAAAAATAAATGCCCTTTTAACATCTCGCCCAAAAGATGTTGATATCAATAACTTACAATTGTGACCAGAATTTAAAATGATCCATCTCTAACAAGAGAGCTTTAAAATTCAGCAAAAGTTTATAAACAAATTCCACATCCCATCTAAACACCAAATAGTGTGTGTCAGAGGAGAAGAATTGCAAGGGAAAGGTTATTAGATTTGCAAAGCTTTAGTATGACTGGCAGACTTATTTAGCATAGTTAAAAGAAGACAATAGAAAATGATTACAGTACATCTCCCAATCGCAGGAATTAACATCGTCACAAGAATAAGTTAAAACAACAAATATCCTTTGTGTGACTGACTTATGTGCCTTGAAAAGAAGGATTCAATGTTTTGTGAGCTCTTGAAGAGATGGGGGGAGGGGAGGGTTGTGTGATGTCCTTTTGCCAAAGGGATTTTCTTGGGCCTTCCTCAGTGCAAGGGGGATGGATACGATGACTTTGAGGTTCCTTCCAGCCCCACATTTCTCTGATTCTATGATCTTCAATAGTTAGACTGCTGGTGCTTATCATAGTGATCAATAATAAGAACATAAGAATGGCCATACTGAGTCAGACTAATGATCTAGTGGCCAGTGTGAGACATTTCAGAGGGGATGAACAGAACAGGGCCATTATCGAGTGATCAGTCCCCTGACATCTACTCCCAGCATTTAGCAGTGAGAGGTTTAGGGACCTCCAGAGGATGGGGTTGCAACCCTGACTATGCTAGCTAATAGCCATTGATAGACCTATACTCCATTAACTTACTTAATTCTTTTTTGAATCCAGTTATACTTCCCCTGGCAATGAGTTCCACAGGTTGATGGTGCATTGTATGAAGAACAACTTCCTTTTGTTTGTTTTAAGCCTGATGCCTATTAGTTTCATTGAGTGTCCCCTGGTTCTTGTACTATGAAAAAGAGGTAAATAACACTTCTCTATTCACTTTCTGTAGACCATTCATGATTTTATTTCTTTTTTTCATTTCTTTTCTAAGCTGATCAGTCCCTGTATTTTTATTCTTCCCTCATAAGAATACCCCTACTCTTTTTTGTTGCCTTTCTCTGTATCTCTTCCAATTCTAATACATCTTTTTGAGAACTGCATGAAGTATTCAAGGTGTTGGTGTATCATGGATTTATATAGTGGCATTATGATATTTTCACCACTATTACCCATTCCTTTTCTAATGCTGCCTAACATTCTGTTAGATTTTTTTGTTTGTTACTACACATTGAGCAGATATTTTCATAGAACTATCCACAATCACTCCAAGATCTCTTTCATGAGTGGTAACAGCTAATTTAGACCCCATCACTTTCTAAGTATATTTCGGATTATGTTTCCACTGTGCATTACTTTGCACTTTTCAACAGTGAATTTCATCTGCCAGTTTTCTGAGATTCCTTTGTAATGTGGCAGAGCTCTGACCTTGCTCCCCTGGGTTCTGGGCTTCTAGGCGGTTTATGCTAGCCTCAGTGGCTCACTGTGACCCTCCATGTAGCCCTTCTCTCTCAGGGTTACAGTCTACTGAGCCCTTTTCATCATAGGCCTGCAAGGAGGTTGGTGAGAGAACTCCCACAGTCTCTTTTCAGCCTCCTGTCCTGACAGGGGCCTGACTTCCCCTCCCAGGAGATGCTGTTGTAGTGGCGGGTTGGGGGGAACCCGGGCCCGCCCTCTACTCCGGGTTCCGGCCCAGGGACCCTAATGGTAGCAGTTGTTGGCAGCCAACCTTTCACTGCCAGAGTTGCTACATTTCCCTGGGCCACTTTCCCACAGCTCTCCTGCTTCTCCCTTCTTCACCCTTACCTTAGGGCTCCTTTAACAATGGTCTGAGGGTGTTTTCAGTAACCAGTCCTTCAGCCACACTTCCTCACCTCTGGCTCCTTCTGTCTGACTGAAGTGAGCCCTTTTTATAGTATCAGCAGGGCCTTAATTAGAGTCAGGTGGTCACATTAACTGAATAGCCTCACCTGACTCTTTGCAGGTTAATTAGAGTCAGGGGTTCTCATTAGCCTGGAACAGCCCCTGCTCTGGTCAGTCAGGGAACAGAAAACTGTTAACCCAGCAGCCAGTATATCTGCCTTCTGCTATTTTGCTGTACCCAACTGGCTTGGGTCTATCACAATAACTCTTTGCAGTCATCTTCGGACTTAACTATCTGGAGTATTGTCTGCAAGTATTGCCACCTCACTGTTCATCCCCCTTTCCAGATCATTTATGAATATGTTGAACAGTAGAGGTCCCAGGACAGATGGTTGAGGAACCCAACTATTTACCTCTCTCCGTTCTGGATACTGACCATTTATTCCTATTCTTTGTTTCCTACCTTTTAACTAGTTACTGATCCATAAGGGAACCTTCCTTCCTTCTCCCATGACTGCTTATGAGCCTTTGGTGTGGGACCTTGTCAAAAGCTTTCTGAAAATATTTTCTCAAATATTGTCTTATTGTTTCCTTGTGCTCCACTCTGTCTGTATCCATCTGTGGTCTCTTGTCTTATACTTAGATTGTAAACTCTTTGGGGCAGGGACTGTCATTTTGTTCAATGTTTGCACAGTGTCTAACCCAGCAGGTTCCTGGTCCATGGCTGGGGTTCCTAGGTGGTATAGTAACACAGATAATAAATAAGGCCTATTTGGAGAAGTGGTGATACGGGACTTCAGTGGTGAACATCAAGAAATTTCTCTGTATGCACAAACCTCTGCTGGTGTAAATCAGCATAGCTGCAAATTTCAATGGAGCTGTGATAAAACCATAGCAGTGTAGGACTCAAAGGGACCTCAGTAGGTCATCTAGTCCAGTTCCTTGCACTCACAACAGGACTGAGGAATAACTACACCATTCCTGACATGTGTTTCTCTAATCTGTTCTCAAAAACTTCCATTGATGGAGATTCCACAGAAGCCCTAGGCAGTTTGTTCTAGTGCTTAACTTCCTGTCAGGGTAGTTTTTCCTAACATCCAGCCTAAACCGCCCTTGCTGCAGTTTAAGCCCATTTTTTCTTGTCCTATCCTCAGAGGTTAACAAGAACAATTTTCCACCCTCCTCCTTGTAACAACCTTTTATATACTTGAAGACAGTTATGTGCCCCCTCAATCTCTTCTTCTCCAGGCTAAACAAACCCAATTTTTTCAATCTTTCTTCATAGGTTATTTTTCTAGACCTTTAATCATTTTTGTTACTCTCCTCTGGACTTTCTGAAATTTGTCCACATCTTTCCTGAAATGTGGTACCCAGAACTGGACACAATATTCTAGCTGAGGCCTAATCAGCACGGAGTAGAATTACTTCTTATATCTTGCTTACAACATGCCTGCTAATACATCCCAGAATGATGTTTGCTTTTTTTTTTTTTTTGCAATACTGTTGCACTGTTGACTCAGATTTAGCTTGTGATCCACTATAACCTCCAGTGGAGTATTTTGCATTTGTCATTATTGAATTTTATCCTATTTACTTCAGATCATTTCTCCAGTTTGTCCAGATCATTTTGAATTTTAATCTTATCCTCCAAAGCACTTGCAACCCCTCCCAACTTGATATCATCTCCAAACTTTTAAAGCGTGTACTCTTTATGCCATTATCTAAATCAGGGGTCGGCAACTTATGGCACACGTGCCAAAGATGGCAAGCAAGCCGATTTTTAATGGCACGCTGCTGCCTGATGGAGTCCCGGCAGGCAGCAGTGGCCCATTAAAAATCCTGCCCAGCCCAGCCCGACCCCGCCGGCCCGCTTTTCTCTGCCCCCCCGCCCCCTCCTGCAGGGGAAGGGGACAGAAGCTTGGTCCTGCCGGCTCCCCTGCCTCTTCCGGCAGTGTGCTGGGTTCCTGCCCCTCCTCCTCTTCTCCATCCCTCACTCCCTGTGGGCCAGTCAGCTGATGGCTCTTGAGAGGGAGGGGCTGGGAGAGGAGTGGAGTCTGCTTGCAGAGGCAGAGAAGAAGCGGGGGCAGGGCCTTGGGGAAGAGGGGATGGAATAGGGATATATCCCCTCCAGCTCCCTGCCGTGAGCACCCCATGTCCCCAGCTCACACCCCCAGCCCTGACCCCCCCTCACACACACCCAGCCCTCTGCCCTGAGCTCTGCACCCTGCACCCCCTCCAGGCCTCTGCCCTGAGCCCTGCACCCTGCACCCCCTCCAGGCCTCTGCCCTGAGCCCTGCACCCTGCACCCCCTCCAGGCCCCTGCCCTGAGCCCCGGGCCCTGCATCTCCTCCAGGCCCCTGCCCTGAGCCCTGACCCCCCCAACACACACCCAGCCCCCTGCCCTGAGCCCTGAGCCCTGCACCTCCTCCAGGCCTCTGCCCTGAGCCCTGCACTCTGCACCTCCTCCAGCCCTCTGCCCTGAACCCTGCGCTCTGCACCTCCTCCAGCCCTCTGCCCTGAGCCCTGACCCCCCCAACACACACCCAGCCCCCTGCCCTGAGCCCTGAGCCCTGCACTCTGCACCCCCTCCAGGCCTCTGCCCTGAGCCCCGCACCCTGCACCTCCTCCAGGCCTCTGCCCTGAGCCCTGACCCCCCCAACACACACCCAGCCCCTCATACACACCCAGCCTTCTGCCCTGAGCCCTGCGCCCTTCACGCTCCCCAGGTCCCTGCCCTGAGCCCTGACCCCCTCACACACAGCCAGCCCTCTGTCCTGACCCCCCCCACACACACCCAGCACTCTGTCCTGAGCCCTGCACACACCCCAGGCCCCTGCCCTGAGCCCTGTGCCCCCCTCACACATACCCAGCCCTCTGCTTGACTCCACCCCCCCACAACCCCAGCCCTGACTCTGGCACCCCCACACATACCCAGGCCCCCCACACCCCATGCCCTAACACCTGCACCCCCTCACATGCCCCCAGACCTCTGTCCTGACTCTTGCACCCCACCACATACCCAGCCCCCCCACACCCCATGCTCTCCCATCCTGACTCTTGCACCCCCCACATACCCACCTCCACCCTGGGCACCAAATGGGAGCTTCTGCACCCACCCCCATTCCCACCTGCACCCCTTGCACTAAATGGGAGCTTCCCAGGTAAGTGCTCCACACCCAAACCTCCTGCCCCAACCCTGAGCCCCCTCCCTCATTCTAGCTCCTGGCCAGACCCTTCACTCCCAGCCCTGTGCTCAATGCACTCCCACCCTCAGCTCAGTGCAGAGAGAGGAAGAGAATGGGCCAGAACCAGGGAGATGGTAGGTATCCACTGTATGTGGGCAGGGCCGGGATCCCAGACCGGCAGCAGGCTGAGCGCATCTGGCAGCCAGGATCTTGGCTGGCAGGAGCCAGCAGATGGAACCCCTGGGCTGAGCTGCTCAGCCCACTGCTGGTCTGGGGTCCCGGCTGCTGGCCCTGCACAGCCCGCTGCTGGTCTGGGTTTCTGGCTGCCGGACCCTTGCCAGCTGGGGCCCTGGCCACAGGCCCCAGTCAGCCCATTGCCAGCCTAGGTGAATAGAACCCCAGATCAGTAGCAGGCTGAGTGGGCCAGTGGCGTAAGATCAACATTTTAATTTAATTTTAAATGAAGCTTCTTAAACATTTTGAAAACCTTGTTTATTTTACAATAGAACAATAGTTCAGTTATATCATATATAGAATTATAGAGAGAGACCTTCTAAAAAACATTAAAATGTATTACCGGCATGTGAAACCTTAAATTAAAGTGAATAAATGAAGACTTGGCACACTGCTTCTGAAAGGCTGCTGACCCCTGATCTAAATCATTGATGAAGGTGTTGAACAGAACTGGACTCAGGACTGATCCCTGTAGGACTCCACTGAGTATGCCCTTCCAGCTTGATTGTGAACTACTGATCGTTACTGTCTGGGAACAGTTTTCCAACCAGTTATGCACCCACCTTATAGCAGCTTCATATAGGTTATATCTGCCTAGTTTGTTTATGAGAAGGTCATGCAAGACAGTATCAAAAACCTTACTAAAGTCATCATATACCACATCTACCACTTCCCCCCAGCCACAAGGCTTGTTACCCTGTCAAAGACAGCTATTAGGTTGATTTGACTTGATTTGTTCTTGACAAATCCATGCTGATACTTGTCTCATCTTATTATCTTCTAGAAGTTTGCAAATTGATTGCTTGATTGTTTGCTCCATTAGCTTTCCAGGTACTGAAGTTAAGTTGACTGGTCTGTAATTCTCCAGGTTGTGCTTATTCCCCTTTCTATAGGTTGGCACTCTATTTGCCCTCTTCCAATCCTCTGGAATCTCTCCCATCTTCCATGCAATTTCCAAGATAAATTAACGATTGCCATGATTAATCCTCTGAAAGCTATAAATAGGGAATGGGGGAGGGGCAGACACACACTTTAGCGCCATGCAGTGGAGACCGAGATATTTGCTCTAAAAAACAAAATAAAACAAGGAATGCTCTTTTTAAATAATGACAGCTGGCTTGCTTCCCCGCTCCAAATAAATGCTCCCAGGCTCTTTAACAATCTTACTGACCTCAGGACTCAGCCAAATTGGCTTTCCCGCCAGGGCTAAGAAAAGGGATTTATTTCAAGGTTCTCAGATGTTTGTAGTATGAAACAGACACAAAATTAATTTTCAAACGCACTTAAAATAGAAAGCACAACCCTTGATAACCAAGCGGTTTCACTCATAGCATCATCTCAGCCGATGTTCTGCACATCTGGTCTCTCGTTTCTGAAGGAATCACTAGCTGAATGTCCCCGTTACAGGTGAACTATACAATAGGAAATAACAGCTAGGGGAGGCTAAGAGAAAGCCAGTCAAGATGAGCAGATCAGAGAATAGAAATCTGGGACAGAATAGAGAAGGAGGGGATAAGTCTTATTAATGAATAAGCAGTTATGGGAGTAGCTCGCATTTATAGAGCATCTTACATCCCGAGGGATCACAAGGTGCTTTAGGAATGAAGGGCCAGATCCTCAGCTGCTGGAAGTTGATATAGCCAAATTGATTTCAATGGAGCTACACTGACTGATACCAGCTGAGGATCTGATCCAATACATACAGTGTTCTACAGTGGCCTTAAGGCACTGGCCCTTATTGGAGGAAATACCTCCTGAGCTCTCCATTGAACTCAGGGAACGTGGCTGCTTTTATATCCTTTAAAGAGAACAATAATCACACGCCTCTGTGGATAGTCAGCTGTGCTGTCTAGTGCTGACAGAAGAGGGGATAGGAGCATGACCCTCTGCTCATCTGGTTTGTGGTACTAGCTCTGTGCAGTCTTTGTGCTCAAGTGATTGAAGGAACTGTGACTGTGGCTTATCCCAGTGCAGGGGAGTGTGAGGCGTGGGGAGGGCCCTGTGACCTCCCCTCCTTGCACAACCACAGAGTGGCTGGTATCACCTAGGAATCACCTCAGTCAACGAAATGCAGCCTCCTTGTGGAACATGGCCTCAGATAACAGCTCAAAGAACGCTCCATGACAGCGTAGGGCTGGGAGTCATGAATGTTGATGAGAGTGTAAGCTGCAGGGGTATCTCAATTAGCTGCACTGAAATTGGGGCAGAACAGCAAGATAAAACACCTTGGCTTTTCCGAAACACCTAGGGATGTGTCCAGTGACCTCCCCATCTCACACACACACCCACCCCGAGGTGTCAAAGCACTCACTGACTTCCATGGTGCAGGATCAGGTCTCCTGAATATTACTTTAATTATAACTCAATAGGGGAAAGTGCCACCACCTAAACTGACAGCATCACTTCCTGCAGCACTCAGGTTCTCAGTCAAATGCTGCCCTAACCCTGCTTAGTTTGAGGGGATGGGGACCGTATAAGTGTTTTAAATTGACAGACAGAGATACAGCAAGCACAGCTTTCCAAAACATTTAGCATTATGTGAAGCCACAGGAAACTTGTGTGGTTTTGTGTTTCATTACAGGTTTGAAACAGAGAAGCTTGGTTGAATGGTTTGGAGAACTTTGGAATGAAATCAGGCTGAACTGATTGGATTAATTTTGAACAAAAACCACTGCCAGTTTTAGCCATTGGCTGGTTTCACCAGACTGATTTTTGGAGATCATTTGATCCTGACATTCAAAGGGAAACTTGAGAGGGGTGAAACTCTTGTCAATTGAAACCAAGGAAAACTTTCACACAAACCTCCCTCTGAAGTGAAAGGAGTTTTGTCTGTGTCTAGTCTCATATAGAATTGCTCCACAGTGGGGAGAAATTCTCCACTACTGCACATGGATGCAGTCACTGGCGCGGCACCCTTTTACACCTGCAGCGAATTTGGCCTTTGCTATCTAGAGGGGAAAAGGATTTCCACTGAATTTGGAGCAAGTTTATAAATACAATGCAGAGAATGCAGTGAAGCTGTGATCCCATAAGGGACATTGGGGGGAAGAGGGTGGGGCGGGGAGGCAGACTCCTCCCCTGTCCTCCGCCATCCACCAAATGTAGCAACATCCCTGAACGTTCCAAAACACACATTCCTCTCTTGGGCTCACTAGTTAATACACCTCACCGTGTGATGCATCCTCTCCAATCACTCAATCTGATGGCGCATCAGCCTTTTGTGGTATTATTTTTTATAACTTCTTTACTGAAGATTATTGTATTAGAACAATCCAATTGCAAAGGAATGATGATAAATGCAGAAAATATTCTGTGGTGACTATCGTGAGAAATCAGTTTTTCATAGATAATGGGAAACAATTTCAAAAAACAAGTACAGTGGGCAGCAGGCAGTTTTGGGAAGTCCAGTACAATGATAACACAGAGCTCTCTCTCTTTTCTTATAGACCTTAAATCAGGTAAAGGCTAAATCAGAAAACACTTAGGAGAAAATGTCCCCCAGGGCCATCTCACAAATGTTAGGGAGTTTGCTACGGATTTTTATTGAATATTTATTCCTCTTGCAGTGCCTAAAGTGGGGCTTAAAGCCCATGCCTCCTTTTGCATATGCCTGCCTATTTTTGCATGCATTTTTATGCATGTGTGCTTACGGAGCAGAGCTATACATGCACAAATAGCTATACAAGTGCCTGAGTAGCTATGAACAGGAACTAATCCCTTATTTGTGCACAAAGAAATGGTAGATGCATGAACAAATCAGATGCACAGACTTCACTGGCTTCCTCTCTGTTTCCTCAAACGGAAACTGCTTGTCTGCACTTCACAACCTAGCCTCATCCTGTCATTTCTTATTCAGTATCAAAAGGTTGACGCTCACCTCCAGTCGGCCCAGAATATAAGGTTCCATTGCTCACTGTTCAATTTTCAAACAGGCATCTCTCTTGCTTTCTCCCATTCTGCCCCGCACACTTGAGAAGAACTTCCCTTAGACTAACTGGTGATGCTCTTTAAAACTCTCCTTTGCTGTGAGGCCTACAAAACACTTGACAAGTGTTAGGCCACTGGTGTGCCAAAGCTGACTAATATCACACTGACCAATATTGTCTCATTCTTTCCTTGTACTTTCCCATCTGTTGTCTCTTGTCTTATATTTAGAGTGTAAGATATGGGGGCAGGGACTATCTTTTTGTTCTGTGTTTGTACAATACATAGTTCTAGAGGGTCATGGTCCGTGACTGGGGCTCCTAGGCAGTACAGTATAAATAATAATTGAGTAGGCATAGATTTGGGCCTCTCCTTTCTATAAACCAGAAGTTGGCCCCTGCAATCTGTATAAGGTGATCAGATGTCCAGATTTTATAGGGACAGTCCAGATATATGGGTCTTTTTCTTATATAGGCACCTATTGCCCCCATCCCCTGTCCCAATTTTTTACATTTGGTATCTGGTCACCCTAAATCTGTAGCTTACACATGTAATTCTTCCTCACATCAAGCTCTCAATGTGCTACCTCCCCTTCCCACCCCCGAACAATGACTACTTCCAAACTTTAGTGAGCTGTAGCAATATTTTCCCCTCGTCATGAATTCTGGGGAATGTTCATAGCTAACAGTGGGAAATGACTGACCTGAGAGAACTGAATCCTCCGGCGGCATTGCAGAATACAGTGTGTACAAGTTCATTGTCCCACTCACTAGTTACACCAATATCAGTCAACACACAGTTTAAAATATTTGCTCCAAATTGTTCAGAATCGGTGGTCTCCACACACAATTGGGAGAGTGCACATCCTGAATAATCCTGACAAGCACTGGAGAGAGTAGAGTAAATGGCTGGCTTGCAGCGTGGTTTGATTCAGCAACAATGAGGCACATGGTTATTTTAATGGTAAGTTGCTGACAAAAAAAAAAGAAGAAAAAAGTAAGAATGGGAACGAAAGGGCCCCTCAGTGAATTCAGTTATTTTCCCCTTGACTATTGTGATCAGTTCTCAACAATTTAAAAATGGCACAAATGTATGGATCAACCAGCTACTGATTCTCTTGTTAGACATTAGCCTACTAAATCAAAACCTCCACTCAGCTTTCACTTACATAGACACAAATTAGCATTTCCTGGAAAAGCAAACAAAAAGTATTTGGTTTTCATATAAATAATGTGAGATTCTGCATATTTCTGCTGAGTTTTTTGCTTCTTGTTCCTACTTCATAGTTGTTCCTCAGTAATTTCCCCTTCTTCACCAGGAAATGTGAGAAAGTAGCTCAGCCAAGCCTAATAGTACCATTTAGTCTATAAAAAAGGTTGGCTGGGGTGCTTTATCCTTGAGCTTTATAGTATTGTGCTACCAGCCATAGAACCAGCTGCTAGAAAGAGAGGGGAGCAGAAGTATAAGGATGGGCTGAAGCAGAGTGTATCCGTGCAGAGAATTTTATCTACAGATAAGAGTTTAGAATCTTTCAGTGCTCTTTGTGGAAGATGGTCTTGTGGTTAAAGATAGTGTGCCTTAGAGGATAGTGCTCTGGACTGCAATTAAGAAGGCCTTGGTTCAGTTCCCAGCTTTGCCACAGGTCTAGTGGGTGACCTTGGCCCAGTCACTCCCTCTCACTGTGCCTGTTTACTCATCTGTAAAATGAGGATAATTGTAAAGCACTTTGAGATCCACAAGTAAAGTGTGCTATGTAAGAACTAGGTGACGGTAGATTATTATTAAAGCACTGGACTGGGATTCAGGAGATCTAAATTCAATTCCTGGCTCTATCAGACTTTGATAAGTTACCTAATCTGTGTCTCAGTTCTCCATCTATAAAATAGTGACAATAATACTTTCTCCCGGCTTTGTCTGTCTGATCTACTCAATCTCTTCAGGCAGGGGCTGTCTTTCATTATGTTCATGCAGAGATTTAGTACAACGGGGTCCTATCTCAGCCTACATTTCTAGGTGTCAGATTTCTGGGGCATTAATCCACAGCTAGTTTTCAGCATCGTCTCAATTTCCATTTCCTGTGAAGTGCTGTAGCTGGAAATTGTGGGTAGGAATTTAAAATTGCTTGGCATTCACCTAACTTTGCTCCCACCACTGGCATCAATGAGAGCAGAGTTTAGACCATGCCACGCCCCGTTGAAAATCCCATCCTGTGTGCTTGCAAAAATTAAGTTCCACATCCACTCCGATCAGGCCATGTAACGTGCCACTTTTTAAGATGTCACTGACTTGATCAATCACGTTGCTTACAAAATATCAGGCTCAAATAACTAAACAGACACATGCGGTATCAAGTGTTTGCCACACAAGCAATCAAACAAATTGATGAACAAGAAGAAATGATTATGTAACTATAACGGTTCTATCATTAACCAGCAATCTGCATATCTTCCTCCAATTAATGTCTAAGAAATGGGATGTGACTTAGTTGAAATCTAATTACTGGCATCACACTTTGTTGATTAGAAACACTGTAACAGTCAGTGCTTCTACTTCATTTGCATGAGGTCCATAATAATAACCCAACAGGATGTCAGTCATTGCACTGTGTTGCCAGAAGTTTCTGCTGCGGTAATAACTTTCAGTGCAAATGTACTTTGTTCTCCCTTAGAATTACTCAGCTTAGTAATTACCTTGCCACTCAAAAATCCTGCTCTGATCTAGAGATGGGATTTTGCTTGAGATATATAGAAAATGGTAGCAGTGCACAGATAGATGCTAGCTAAGTTACTGAGAGATTTTTTTCATGTTATGCCCTATGAAAGGAAGCAAATAGGAAAAGAAAGTCTCAGTGCCAGTGGCTGCCACATTGGGAGAGAATATCGAGTGCATCAGCTTAATAAATGAGCTTCAAAACATAATAAAGAGATGTCATGACTGGATTGCAATTCCAACCCTCAGGAGATACCAGATAGAGAAGAGCTTGGCTGAAGTGAAGCCTGGGCAAAATGATAGTGATTCTAGCGTGAAGAGGAAAACCCTTTGAAGAGCTTGCCACTTCTGTAACATTTCATTCCACTACAGGCATCTTCCCTCAAATCATCAAGTCAGTCTTCAGCCCCTTAGGGTCCTTATGGACCTCTTGCAGCTGCTGAATGCCCAAAGGGCTACACATCCTAAAAAATACCAGCTTCCATGTCTAGCTGCCCAAAAGACTGCATAGGCTCCTGTCTGCCACTGATCTGTTCATTCACAACTTACCATTGCAACCCATATGTAACCTCTTACTGCCCGGATTGAAGCCCAGTTGGTGCAGAATGCAGCAGCCCGTCTTATTTAGCAGTTCCAACCCTGTAAATCTGCAGTCTGATTGAATACAAAATCAAACCCAAGGTTTCAGTCTGATTAGGGCCGGTGCAAGGATGTTTCGCGCCCTAGACAAAACTTCCACCTTGCACCTCCCCACTCCCCCACGGCCCAGCCCTGAGGCGCCTTCCTCCCCCGTGGCAGCTCCTCCCCTCTGCCCTGAGACACCCCTCCTTGAGGCAGCTCCCCACCCTCCTGTCATAAACAGATAGCTAAGGGTTAATGACTCTTTCACCTGAAGCACCTGACCAGAGGACCAATCAGAAAACCGGATTTTTTCAACTCTGGGTGGAGGGAAGTTTGTGTCTGAGTCTTTTGTCTGTCTGCCTGCTTTCTCTGAGCTTTGGAGAAGTAGTTTCTACTTTCTAGTCTTCTGTTTCTAAGTGTAAGGACAAAGAGATCAGATAGTAAGTTATATGGTTTCTTTTCTTTGGTATTTGCATGAATATAAGTGCTGGAGTGCTTTAATTTGTATTCTTTTTGAATAAGGCTGTTTATTCAATATTCTTTTAAGCAATCGACCCTGTATTTTTGTCACCTTAATACAGAGAGACCATTTGTATGTATTTTTCCTTTCTTTTTTATATAAAGCTTTCTTTTCAGACCTGTTGAAGTTTTCTTTACTGGGAAATTTCAGGGAAATTGAGTCTGTACTCACCAGGGAATTGGTGGGAGGAAGAAATCGGGGAGATCTGTGTGTTGGATTTGCTAGCCTGATTTTGCATTCCCTCTGGGGGAATAGGAAAGTGCTTTTGGTTTCCAGGACTGGGAACGGAGAGGGGGAGTCACTCTGTTTGGATTCACAGAGCTTGTGTCTGTGTATCTCTCCAGGAGCACCTGGAGGGGGGAAGGGAAAAAGGATTATTTCCCTTTGTTGTGAGACTCAAGGGATTTGGGTCTTGGGGTCCCCAGGGAAGGTTTTTCAGGGGGACCAGAGTGCCCCAAAACACTCTAATTTTTTGGGTGGTGGCAGCAAGTACCAGGTCCAAGCTGGTAACTAAGCTTGGAGGTTTTCATGCTAACCCCCATATTTTGGACGCTAAGGTCCAAATCTGGGACTAAGGTTATGACACCTCCACCCTGAGGCACCCCCCTGCCCCAGCTCACCCCTGCTCTGCTCACGAGCACGAGCATCCCGAGCACACCGTGGCTGCTTCACTTCTCCCACCTCACAGGCTTGCGGCACCTAAGCTGGTTGACACCGCAAGCCTGGGAGGCAAGAGAAGTGAAGCAGCTCACTCCTGCGCCGCCTCCTCCACGAGCACTCCATGGCTGCTTCACTTCTCCCATCTCCCAGGCTTGCAGCACCTAAGCTGATCGGCCCTGCAAGCCTGGGAGGTGGGAGAAGTGAGCAGCCGCAGCGTGCTCGGGGAGGAGGCGGTGCAGGGGTGAGCAGGGGCGGGGAGTTCCCCTGCGTGCCACCCCCTCCCTTACTTGCTGCAGGCCACCCACCCCACCCCTCCGTGCCCCAGCTCCCTCTTCCTAAATGCCTGCGGCGACCGGGGTGGCAGAAGATCTGGCAGCTGTGGTTGCTGCTGAAGAAAATGGCGCCCCCCAAATCCCAGCACCCTAGGCGACTGCCTAGGTCACCTAAATGGTTGCACCGGCCCTGAGTCTGATACCCAAAGCCTTCCCTGCTCCCAAGAGGTTGGCCCAAGCTACTCAAGAAACTACCTCTCCTGCCACAATCACAACCTCCTCTGGAACAGCCACAAGAGTCAGACTCATAGAGCTGGAAGATAGAATCTTCCTAGTTGGCACAAATCACTTCCCCGGGCAACTAGAGCAACAACTAATCTCTCTGCTTTCCCACAAGAACAGTGCGGGAGAAAATGAGGAGGGAGGGAAAACCAAACAAAACCAGATATTTTATTTAACTTTCAGATGTATAAAATGTTTACATCCCAAGGTGAGAGGCACAACATAAATACATAGAAAACCATCTACAGGGCTTGTCTATGTGGAGACATTGATCAGGAAAATTAATCTGAATTAACTGAAAGTATGGATTTGAAGTGGATTAGTTAAACTGCATTAAATTCCTGTGTGAACACTCTCATTTTGAATTAAAGTGGTCTTAATTCAGTTTAGTTTAAATTTAATTTTGAATGTGGCTGTCTACACAGGGATTTAATATGGTTTTAACTAGTCCACTTCAAATCCACACCTTCAGTTTATTTGGATTAATTTTCCTGGATTTCCCCATGTAGACAAGCTCAGTGAGTTAAGCTATAAGATTCCTTTCGTTGTGAGGCTTTTAAACCTTGGATCTGAAATTTAGTTTCCTCTGTTAGAAATAAGGCCTTTAGTTTGGGTGGCTGCCTGGATTAAGCAAAAGTAAAAGGCCTGATTCTTCTTTATACACAGGCCCCTTTTCACAATTTAAAGGGGGTACATATGTAATTTACTCCCACTTCAAGGCCTCTTTACACTGATGGAGGGGCATAAAGAGGCCTTAGCATAAATGGGATTCAGGCCTCAAACTAATGAATGCAAGGCTGCATCAGCCAGGGGGAATTCCCACTCAAATAGCTGCCCCCTACTTCAGGGAGAAGGTGGTTTTTGGAATTCCCCGGTTGCCAATATAGAAATGCAGCAAGTAGACCTCTAGTCTGGGAGATCAAAGAGTCCAAGTCCGAGCCTATGCAACAGATGTAGGTAGAGCAGGGTGAACAATTTGTGATGAATTATTTATTTGGCAAATTTCCTTTTTCCAGGCGGGTTTGCAAACTCTGCACAAGCAATACAAACTGGTGACATTTATGCACTATATTGCTAGAGAAGCAGTGTCCCAATTTATAGCATTGACATGAAGCCCTGCAATTTAATGACAAGCAGCACAAATAGCCAATCTAGAATGATAGGAGATGGGATATTTGTTTCTACAGAAATTGGGATATTTGTTTCTAAGGCTCTTCGAACTAATTACGAGTATGTATGACACAGCCAGGCACATTTCAATGAGGAATTTGTTATAACATTGGATAGGCAAAATGCTGGATTAATCCATCCATTTCAGTTGCCTTCATTGATGACATGGACTCATTTCATAGCCAAGCATTAAAGTGCAATATTGCCATCAGAGACTCTTGTGATAGCAATGAAATGATTTCCTGGCTTCAATGTACTTTCCATTTCAGAACATACTAGTGAAAGGAATAAGTTATGAAGGTCTTAAATGCAGCAAACTTCTTATCTATCTGCAGCACGGGCTATATCTTATCCAGGCTACATCAGTTTGGGAAGTAAAAGTATATTAAGTTATTGGGAAAAACCTCTTTCAGCAGTACCTTAAATGGTTCTATTCTGATTGCTGTATAATTCATTGCTGGGATAGACATCCTAAAAACTGCTCTTGCCTTAATTGCACCAAGAGGCAAAAAGGTACGTTTCTGCTAGGATGACACTGAACGGTGGCAATTTGTGGCCTTGATCTGCCTTTGTGCTTTATTTGCAGAGTCTGAGAGAATAGTTGCATGTCTGGAAGAATCTAGTATAGAACAAATTGGACTGGACACTGTTTACAAGCCAAGATCATTCAATTATGGTCACCAGCAAAGGGAAAAACTACATTGGGCTTGTGCTCTCTTTTGCTCCTTAGATATATATAAAGAAGGGATTGTGATGGTTTTTTTAGGGTTGGTTGACATAGGGTTTTCATAGTGGTATAACTATGTTGGTGAGGGATGTGGATTATTTTAATGCTGCAATTATATCTAGACAGCCCCTAATGTGTATGCAGTTACATCATTATATATGTGGATACTGTTATACTGGTGTATATGTGCTTATGCCGGCATAGTTCATTTTCCTTCCCATGTGGGAATAATCTATAATGGTATAACTGCATCCATGTACAGTAAAAGCAGTCCAGATTTTGTGTCTTTGTGTTTTTCACCTCTGTCTGCTATCTTAGAAAGTCAAGTCTTTTCTAGCCTGCAAGGCAGCCCTGACTTGAGAGCTAGGGAAATGACCACACCACAAAAGCCAAGAGAATCAAAACCGAACCTTCCAGAGGGGAAGAGACTTTGAGTCAAAGTACTGAACATTTTTTTAAACGCTTATTTCATTCTATGAAGAATGAACATTTCAGAGAAAGGAAGTCTTTGTTAAAGATACAGGAACTCTCCCCTTTCATTAAGGTGCAACAACTCACAACATACATCCTCTGAACTCTCCAGAAGGTTCTGCAGCAAAACTAGAGAAGACTAGGCTTGACGTTGATATTTCTGTGGTAAACCAACAGGAACCAAATATTCAGCCCTTCTTTATATATGATAAAGAGGCATTAGCCTAATTTTTAAAAAAAATGTTTTGCAGACAAAGCAATCGGTAGGCAAGCAGCAATTTTTTAAACTAGATCATTTCCTACTGTTTGCACACTGGACTAAAAATAGGCTTTTTTTTCAGGCTGGCACATACAATAGAGATTGAAAAGAAATCCTATCTATTGCGTACGATATATAATCATTGTGGCCTGCATTTGACCTTGTTATAACTCCAGTGAGATCAAAGGAGTTACAATGAGGATGGATTTGCTCTAATACAGTGGGTTCACTTTGCCAATGATGCAGTGGTCCGCCACGATCAGCATAGCACTATGCTGTGTCTCAATCTTGCTGAATTAAGCACATTCTTAAGTGTTTTTCTGAGTAGGGACAGATTGGTGACTCAAGTCTCACCTGCATCCACAGCATTAGGGAAGAAGAACGAATTTGCCCTAAGTCTTCTCTCTCTCGTGTTCCTGTTCCCAGTCTCTCCATATTCTTCCTACCTTCACCTCCTTCCCATATTCTCCTGTGTCCTCCATGAAAGAGTTACATTCATTTTATTTCCCTCCTGACAAAAGTCACTCATGCTTATTGGCAACATTTGGTAGGGGCACTACATAGTCATAGTAATATGAGACAAAAGGACATTAAAAACAAACACGTGCTTGTGTCAAACCTACCAGTTTCTCGCTCAACACCACCCCATGCACGTTTCTCAAAGTGGAGGAATATTTACATCAGCTGATGCCAGGTTTACACTGAAGAGTTAGGTCAACTCAACTACATGGCTCAGGGATGTGAAAATCCACCTAAAAAAAGGCTAAAAAGCCAACCTAACCCCCGTCTAGACAGCAGTAGGTCAACAGAAGAATTCTTCCCTGGACCAAGCTACTGCCTCTCAGGGAGGTGGATAATTGCAGCAATGGGAAATCACCTCCTGTAGCTGAATGAGTGTCTACACTGAAGTGCTGCCACCCTGCAGCTGTGCCACTAGTGGTTTAAGTGTAGACAAAGCCCAAGTGCTCTGAGTTAGTTTATCATGAAACACCATATACCTTGTTAAGATTCACTCTGAGCAAAGGATCAGCTTCCTCAAAGTCTACATTAATTTGACTTTTGTCTTCACTCCAAATGCTTATTCCACTTGACTGTTTGATCCTGGTAAACACGGAGGATGTTCTACTCAGTCTGGCAGTGCATCCTGAACAGATCCCCATCCCTAACGTTTCTATGAGAGAGAGCAAGCATCACGCTCATCTTATAAACAAAGTAAGTGCTCTAGCCAAAAGCATGGAAATAGCATCCTCACAGGGGGAAAGGAACCAACCAACCAAATCACATCACAAAGATTATTATAAATAACAGCACAAGGATTTTAATCCTTTATAATATGACCCTCACTAACCAGTTTTAAACCAGTTCTTCCCTGGTTAACCCCCTTTCTCCTGAACTCTCCTGTTTCAAAGACTCCTTTGCTAACTCCCTGTACCTCTGCCAACAGTGTGGCATGGCAATTTTGGCTCTGCCAGTAACTAGTAGCTTGGCAATGCTCAACATTTGCTTTTACACAGGTGTGCCTTTGCTTATTTATCCTTTTCCTATTTCTCTGGGAAGGACAGACCGTGGCAGAGTTGTCCAAAAAAAAGGTAATAAAACAAAAGAGGAGTGCTCTGTCTTTTGCATTTCATTCATATCATAGTCACTCACTCACAAACCAGAGACACCCAGACCGGGAAAGGGAATTGAATCTCAAATGGAATGAGCAAAAAACACCCCAAAACAAAACCCCACTCAGCTCCGAGCCTTCCACAGAGACACACCACCTTGCCCCTATTTGGATTAATTAAATGAAGTGCCAAGGCATTTACGGTGTCCCAAAAGAAGCTCCTAGGATATCATATGAGAAAGATGGGACTCTCCTAGTAAAACTGAGACATATGATCCCTTTATCTATAAGAGGATTTTGTTGGGATGTATAGCCTAGACTAAAAGTTGAAGCAGCACATGGGACCTGAGACTATCAGGAGAGCTGAGAAGAGGAATTTCAAAGAACATTTGCATACCATCTAATGGAAAGCTGTCGGGGTTGAATTGACAATGCTGAGGGTGTTGGTTTAAAGATGTGCATCATTGTTAGCAGATGTACCTGATTCCATGACAATTCTTGAACTCCAACAGGGTTAATAAAAGTTCTCTAGAACTGTGCTGCTCATTTTTATCCATGACTTTGAAAAAACACGTTAATCACCACATACGTGTTCATGCCGTGCTAATGCAATCATTCGTTATGTTTATAAAGCTGCTCTAAATCCCATGGAAATTCAGCAGATTTGGCAGAGTGATTTTTACAGATTTGGCCAATAGTATGTAGGGAGGAAATATCTTATAATCAAGCCAGGCACTCCAGGAAGCAGCCTCAAAGTGTATTGTAACTCAGTCCGTACTGTATCTATTGGCTCCAATGAGAGCTGCTGGACGCTCGGTCAGGCCCTCTGATTGGGTGCCTAATGATAGGTGGTTCTTTTATGAACTCTGGGGGTGGATTTTGAAAGTCATTTAAGAGCACAATGGGACTTGTGTTCTTAAATTTCATAGGTGCTTTGGAAATACCACTCCTCGCCCTTAACATGTTCTAAGTGAATCATAGGAATGTTTCAGAGGGGCAGCCATGTTAGTCTGTATCAGCAAAAACAACAAGGAGTCCTTGTGGCACCTTAGAGACTAACACATTTATTTGGGTGTAAGCTTTCGTATAGCTTGGGAATTGATGCTATATATTTTACAGCTACTGCATAACAGCAACGAAAAATCATTTACAAATCTCCACCCTGATTTAAAGCAGTGCCCCAGATTTCCTCCTCCCCACAACCATATGACTTATGATGAAAGCCTTTCTATATTTCAGGATTTCAAAGGCACAATCCTTACCTTTTCCTCTTCGCTTTTTAGGTCTTTTTTTTCAATCTCTTTCCATTAAGTTGGTTAATCTAAGCACAACCATGGATCGCCCACCCATTTCTGCAGTATAGCTTTACAGAATAAGCAATGCAATTTAATGTTCACTCTGGTTAGAGTGTGAGTCCGTTAAATGGGTTATGTAGTTTGGCAAAACTGTACATGACTGGTTTCTGTCATACACCTGATGTGCTGGATCCTTTGATGTGGCCTCTGTCAGTTTTGCTAGTCATTGATAAGCAAGTGGGAGAGCTGTATCATCTTGTTTATTCCTTTTATGGTGTGGATGGCAATGAAACACGGTCCCCGCTCCCTTGATCCAGCCCTAAGCTTTCCACCTATCGATCTAGGCCATCTCCTCCCAACATGTGCCTGTGTAGGATTTCACGGAGAGCCCTCTGCTTGATCTAGGAGGAGAAGAATCATACAGAAAGGTTGCTGAGCTCCACTTTTGTGCAGAGATCGATGCATGGAGACTGAATTCTAGTGAACAGAGCACAAAGGCATTTTCCAAACACCTTGGTTGAAATGCTGACCCCATTAAAGTCAATGGGCGCTTTACTGGGGTCAGGATTTCACAGAAGAGTCCATCTTGGTTCTGACTGCATGAAAACTTGATGAGGGGCTGGTCTACAGTTCTCTGTGTCAGGAGTTACAGTATAGAGGGTTATTCTGTGGTTAACGCTATGGGTCAGGGAATGTTGCATACATTTGCTAATAGCACATATTGGACATATATAACCTGCAGGAGGGCCTCTGTGTGTGTGTGTGTGTGTGTGCACGTGCGGTGAAACAGGTAATACATTAATGATTTTTGGAAGAATCCTGCAACCAGGTTCATTTATTTATTTAGAATTCATTTATTATTATTCACTTGATTACACCCATCCCAAGATCTAAGTGCATTACTAAACGTATAAGTACATATTAGCAGCGGGTGCCTACTGATGCCTTCATTCAAATGTTATACAAGAAAACCAGCTGACTGTTCGGACGGGCAGTCTCTTTTTCATGGAAGCCTTTTACCGCTGTAAATATTCCCCTCGCAGTTCAGTTGTAGGTGTAGATCTGTGTGCTAGAGCCTCCACCTGCCTGATTGTGGAGGTAATTCATTTTGTACATGCAAATTGGGTGGATGGGCCTCAACCCTTTGAAAATTTACCTCACTATATCTTCCCAACCCCTCCCCCCACCACACCATGTCCCAGCTTGGCTTCTTCCCCGGTTACCAGGAGGAAAAAGTCTGGGAGAACAGGTGGGCCTCATAGACCATAGTGTGTCCTGAAAGTCAGCACATCCAGGCTGTGGTAAATCCAGGAGGCAAGTGCATTGCAAAGCCAAGAAGTTTTCCCTGAGAATATCCTTCTGTGCCCTGTCACACCATTTAAGTCAGGAGAGGGCTGTTAGCTGAAGCACCTCAATTACCACAATAAGCTAGGAGGATAATGGCAATTTTAAAGGTAGCCAAGACCAAACCATTTAGGAGCATTTTGTGGGCAAGTGGTGACGTTCTGGAATTTGGTCCTTCATAGTATGCATAAAACTCCCCGGCTATTCCTGAGGCATAAACCAATGATAGACTCTAACGTTTATTTTGTCGTCTCCCTTGGATTAACCATGTAAACTGCAGTACATATATAGATTCATGTTATTGCTTGTATTGCAACATGACTGATAAGTCCCAGTCATGGATCAGAGCCCCGTTATCCTCGGGGCTGTGCAAACACAGAACATAAGAATGGCCACACTGGATCAGACCAAAGGTCCATCTAGTCCAGTATCCTGTCTTCTGAAGTGGCCGGTGCCAGGTGCCCCAGACAGAATGAAAAGAACAGATAATCATCAACTGATCCATCCCCTGTCACTCATTCCCACCTTCTGACAAACAGAGGCTAGGGTGCCACCCCTGCCCATCCTGGCTAACAGTCATTGATGGACCTATCCTCCATGAACTTATGTAGTTCTTTTTTGAACAAAAAGATGGTCATTCCCCTGAAGAGCTCACATTCTCTCCTCCATTGCTTACTCTATTTCTTATCCTTTAAGATAAGGTAATGTCCTGCTTGTGAGTGGTGAAGTCTCCTTTGCTGGGATAGCCTGACTTTCGTCTCCATTTAAAGCTTTGGAATCTTGTAAGAAAACACAACAAACCAAAAGCACAGTGCAAAGGAAAAGAGAACATCAGGCAGTGCAACACCAGGAGAGAAAAGAACGGTTGAACATACTGTAGGCTAGTACATTTATTTCCACAAATGAGACATCAATGACCATCTGGCCGTGCAAATGGTGTGATCCTATAACCAAGAGAAAGCACATAGGAACAGCATACACCATTTATCTGCTGGGTAGAACAGTCTTGTGATATTCCCCTCACCCCCATAAGTGAATCTATCAGCACTGTTAATACTATCTCATTACTAATGCAAATTTGTACTGCATCCTGCAATAGAATAATGGCTATGTTCATTACTCTGTTGGTGATTACATAACAGGGATGCCTAAAGCTTTACAATGACTGGCACTGAGTAGAACACATATTGGATTTAGTGCATTTACTGAATAGAAAAAAATACCTTTATTTTAATTTATGTATGTTCTTTATTCTAATAGCCACCCACATGTTCACCAGTACAGTCTAGGCTTCAGGTTACCATGACATTTTTCTGTATTATTCTTATAGTTTATAGCACTTCAATCTCCAAAATGGGTTTGGCCATTAATCTACTTGCTGTTAATGGGATTTCTGCAAAGGGCCAAACTACAATGAGCTTTTGGAACCTTTAAGTAGTTAAACATCTTGAAAAACTGATATGAGTGAATTTAGCATCATAGATAAAACAAATATTCAAAAGTACAGCTGTTTTAACATGCTCTGCATTCTACTAACCAATGAAAACTACCAATAGATCAGGGAGCTGAGAGAAAAAAAGCTTCAGAATTATTAAGTTCTAACACACTTTAAAGCAACAGATCTCAGCTGGTGTAAACTTGTGAAGTCGATGGAGCTACACTGATTTACGTAAGCTGAGGATCTGGCCCATTCTATGACTGGAGTTATGACTTTGGCGTGTTTAAAAACGGTGGCTGGCCATCTTCCAAGAACCTGGATATGAATAGTCTGGAACTTGGGGCAATCAAATTCTCACCTTGTTTCAGCATCCACTATTGGCAGGTGTCAAGGTATTTTCCCCACTTTGAACTTTAGTGTCCAAAAAGTGGGGACCTGCATGATCACTTTTAAGCTTAATTACTAGCTTAAATTTAGTACGCTGCCACCAGGCAAAATATAGTGTTTGGTACACTTCCTGTTCCCCCAAAAACCTTCCCTGGGGAACCCAAGACCCAACCCCCTTGGGTCTTAAAACAAGGAGAAATAAACCATTCTCCCTCCTTTCCCCCCACCAATCCCTGGTGAGTTTAGACTCAATCCCTTGGATTCCAAAACAAGGAAAAATCAATAATGTTTTTAAAAAGAAAGCTTTTAATTAAAGAAAGAAAAAGTAAAAATTATCTCTGTAAAATCAGGATGGTAAATGCTTACAGGGTAATCAGATTCATATAGACTAGAGGGACTTCCCCTCCCTCAGCCTGAGATTCAAAGTTACAGCAAACAGAGGTAAAAATCCTTCCAGCAAAATACACATTTACAAGTTAAAAAAACAAACATAAGACTAATCCGCCTTTCCTGGCTAGTACTAACTATTTTGAAACATGAGAGACTGATTCAGAAAGATTGGAGGAAACCTGGGTGTACGTGTGGTCCCTCTTAGCCCCAAGAGCGAACAACGAACAAAACAAACAGCACAAACAAAGTCTTCCCTCCACCAAGATTTGAAAGTATCTTGACCCTCCATTGGTCCTCTGGTCAGGTGTCAGCCAGGTTCACTGAGTTTCTTAACCCTTTACAGGTAAAAGAGACATTAACCGTAACCATTTGTTTATGACAGCAGGTGAATCCTTCTTTACAATGGGTGTAATCACAGCCTCAGAGCTCAATTCCTTCCATACATGAGCTGTTCAAAAATGCTGATATGGATCTTGAGCATCTCTTTATTTAAAACATTTAGTCTTTGGTAGCTCTTCTTATTGGAAACCTTATACAGTGCCTGTTGAGAGATCTCCGTGCCATTACACAAAGTCTAATAATCAGGGCTGGCTCCAGGCACCAGCCCGGCAAGCAGCTGCTTGGGACAGCCAGCAGTGAGGGGTGGCACTTCCAGGTCTTCAGTGGCGGGTCCTCACCCCCTCTCAGAGCGAAGGACCAGCCACCAAAGACTGAAGTGGCGGTGGTAGAGCTGCAGATTGCGATTGTGGCTTTGTTGTTTTTTTTTTCGCTGCTTCGGGCGGCAAAAACCCTGGAGCCGGCCCTGCTAACAATGCTTCTATAATGTAGTCACTCTGCTACTTAAGCCATTCTAAGGGTTGGACTACATTAGAAAAATTGAACTAATGTAACTAAATTGATTTAAAAGTGAACTCCGTGACCTCTCTGAAAGTGAGAGCTTTTTATTGTCTGTCGTTTTCTTATTCTTATCCAACAGGCAGATGTCAGCTCTCACTTTCAGAGAGGTCATGGAATTCTGATGATATTAATCTCTTGACATTTTTCTATAAGCTGTTCCTTAATGGAAGGATCCTTTCCCACTTGTAGTGTCTGTCTTATCATTCAGGGACCCTAGAAGAACTAGAAAGGCAGTCCTCTGATGTGGAAATTGATAAATTGCAAGGTTATTGGATTGGAAGGGCTAGTCCTTACTGGAAACCTTATACGGTACCTGTTTAGGGATCTCAATGCCATTATATAAAGTCTAACAATGCTCATATAATGCAGTTGCTCTGCTACTTAAAACATTCTAATGGTTGGTCTATATTGGAAAAATTGAACTAATGTAACTAAATTGATTTAAAAGTGATCTAGTTGCACTCATGTGAACCCCTAATATAGACGTGAGAGAGGGACAGGAGGTTTCTGTTCAAATATTTTTTTTTTGACAGAAGATACAGTTTCTTCAAAATCTAAAGTTGCAGTTTTGCCAATTTTTTTCAATTTTCCACTGAGAAAGTCTAAACAAAATATTTCATTTCAAATTGGTTTGACTCATATCAGAATATTTTGGTTTGTCAAACTGAATCAAACTATTTCATTTCAGCTGCATCCTGGGAGATGTAGTCCAGTGAAGGAGCTTAGTCCACAGTGGGTGAATGGGGGCATGAAGCACCCAAACTACAACCACCATGAGGCATTGTGGCAGCTTGGGGGACACAGATTAATGTTGAACAAGACAAACAAAACATGATTTGACTTGCTTCAGCAGACAGACAGGAAACATTTTGATTCAGGAAAGTCAAAATGTTTTGTTTTGATCAGAAATGTTGCAGCAAAACATTTCTAAATCAATTATTTTTTTGGAACTTTTCGTTTTGCAACCAATTTTGATATTTCGACTTTTTGTCCCTGTGTAAGATGCTTTTTTTTTTAAATTGGAATTTCTACAGTACAAAAATTCCAGTTTTTGTCCAGTTCCTGAAGACAGTCTTAAACCTTTGCTTAACTCAGTTTAGTTTAATTTGGCAAGTTACTGATGCAAGCTAAACCATTTAAGGAAGAGTTGAACTGGTTTGAGCTGATCTATATTATGAGATTGCCTTGGTTTAACAAGATTCATTCAAAATCAGTCTTTAAACTGGGACAACTTTTCAAGTAGAGACAAGGTCTAAGTCTCTGCCTCTATTGCTTTAGCTGGTGAAATCATTCCATTTTGGAGGAACGTTCAGCTCCTCAGAGGCATCTACCTCAAATTCTGACATCTGTTTACATTCCATAATGGAAGAATTATGAAAAAGGAAAGTCTGTTTTTCTTATCATAGCTTTCTTACTGAAAGGAGACAGGATGTTTTAATCAGAGTTGGATCTTCCCTGCTCCCCTGGATAAGTCATCAGACTAATAAAAATGCCAGTTTCAAAGACACTTTTAAGACATTGAAAGGTGGGGAGTCTTTGATCAAGCATCAGAGCAACATAGCCACATCACGTGGTATTGCTGAAGCAGAGTCCCTTCTGGGAGGTTTAACCGTGCATCGAGCCTGCTATGGTGTCCTCCGCTTCATCATGGAGAGTGGTGCTAAGGGTTGTGAGGTAGTGGTGTCCAGTAAACTCAGAGGCCAGCGAGCCAAGTCGATGAAGTTTGTGGATGGCCTGATGATTCACAGTGGAGACCCTGTAAACTACAATGTCAATACAGCTGTGCACCATGTCCTCCTCAGGCACGGTGTGCTGGGTATTAAAGTAAAGATTACGTTGCCTTGGGACCCAAGTGGGAAGATTGGACCCCAGAAACCCCTGCCAGACCATGTCACCATTGTCGAGCCCAAGGAAGAGATCTTACCCACCTTTCCCATCTCAGAGCAGAAAGGTGGCAAACCAGAACAGCCAGCCATGCTTCAGCCACTGCATAATAGGATTTTTCAACACTGGAATGAGAAGGTGGACTGTGACCCATGAAAGGATCTGAATAACATCATAAAAGAGCAGAAGAGAGGTGCTCCAGCAGGGTGAGGGAATGGTTCAGGGCATAAGTGAGCAGCTACAGAGTCTTTCTTCTCTAAATTACTGGTACAATCCAGACCAGGTCAGTACTTAATATGCAGTTGCCATCAGCTGGCAGTTTTCATATAACACCCTAGATGTTCTTGGTACCTTACAGGCAAAAAGAAAGACAGTCCCTTCTCCAAGGAGCTTAATTGTCAAAATAAACGAAGAACCCATTCGAATCACAACAGAGGGATGTGGCCTGAGGAAGATGGCTAGTGGAAGGAAGACACTGCTCTTAGGGTGCGTCTGCACTGCACACTTCATTTGGAGGTGTGCAAAGTGCCCAGACCTCCATTGGGGGTAAAAATACAAGTGTCGCTGGTGAGGTGAGTAAAGACACACCTGAAGGGTGTGGGTATGGAAGAGAGTATGTACATTATATGCTCTCGGCTTGTCCAAGCTATGCCTCTCATCTACGCTGCTAATTTTAGCTATTAGTGTCCCACTGCTTTTCTGCTGCTGGCGCCTTTCCCCACTACAGGAAGAGACTCCCCGAGCATGGAAAGGCTCTGGCAGGGGAGAGGTTGTGGGAAACAGGTTGGGCAGGTCTCCACTGCGAGGCCTTTGCCCATTGCAGAGAGAGGCTCTGGTAGCTCCCTTCCACTGGAGACTTTCCCCAGTTGCAGGTAAAGGCTCCAGCAGGCAGGAAAGTCTCTTCCAGCTCCATGCTGCTTGGGCATTTCCTCACCACCTCTCCTCTGCCAGAGCGTTTCACTGCCATGTCTAGCTACATACTGCCATGTGGACACAGCCTGCCGTGTGTAGCTACATGTACCTACACACCCATCACCAGTGGTGTATAGCGTAGACGTAGCTTTAAGGTGCCTGCTCCAAAGTCAACGGGAGTCTTTCCATTTACTTCATTGGGCATTGGCTCAGGGATCCCTAATTTTGAAATCAGTATCGGGTGCAAAACACACCACTCTGTCAAAGAACATTGAGTCTCTGAGGTGGCCTGAACTAAGGTGTGAATAGTTTTTTTTCATGAAATGACACTGAGAAGAATATTCCTTATTTTCACACAAACCTAAAAAATAAAAACAACTCCCTCCACCTCTCTAATTGCTAAGGATAAGGGCTGCAGGTGCCTGGAGTCTGGCCTACTCTTTTCCACACAGAGGCAGACCCTTGAGAACAGGGAAGAGGTCCACTAGCAAGGCAGGGTGAGGAAACAGTCATGCACAGCTGCTGCCAATGTTGTTCCTAGTTTGTGGCTATGTTGAAGACTTTAGTTTCCAGGAATTTAAGGAGTGCACTCACCACTAGAGCCCCCACTCATGTCAGGACACAGTATTGCAAGGAGTTCTTCCACTCTAGGACCCCCATGAGTGCTGGGTCCACCATGGTCTGATGCTTCTGTGGCCTAGCGCTCGGATCAGGTCAGCTCTCAGTCCAGACCCTTTCCAGGATTAATAGAAAACAAATTAAATCTCAACTCAAAATAGCCTCCTGGGCATTAAAGCCCATACTATAAACACTAATTCTTTATAGAGATCCAGTTTTGTTGAGGTTAGGCATCTAAGTGGCCCAAGTTTCTTGGATTAGGGCAGGGAGAGTTTGCCTCTGCTGTGCTGGCTTCACTCAGAACTAGCCCCTTGTAGAAGCAACCAGCCCTTTTCATTTGGTCTGCTGGGCTCTGATTGTCTTTCACCCGCTCCCAGCCCTTCTAGGTGCCATCCCTCGCTGGTTCTGCCTGAAACCGAACATGGGAGGCCTCTCTAGGCATCCCCAGGAGGTCTGAACTTGCAGCTCTTCTTTTCCAGAAGGATACCTGCATAGGGCCATGTGTGCCAAAGCAGTGGGGGCTCTGGCAGGGTGCAGGTAGGGCCTGGTACGCCCTGTCACACAGGGATGTCAAAGCAGCATGTTCCATGAGCATGGCATTCACCCCAGAAAGCGTTTCTTTGAGTCTGTTTTTTTTCCCCAGCCTCTTAACTAATGATCTGGAATCATAGATTTGTACATGTCATAGTCATTGATATATTCATGTTTGCATGGAGGTTTGGGGTCTCTGAGACAGCCCTAGTCCCAGGACTGCCTTGCATCTCCTGCTGCCACTTCCTCCTGGGTCCTACTGCTCCCCTTTGTCATTTTCAGGGGTGATGTGTGGCCACATTTGTTGTGCAATGGTCTTCAAGAAGCCACAAGACCCACTGCTCTCCTTCAGCTGAAGACTCATGAAAAGGACTGGATAAGTCCTATAAACTCCCACCAAACTCCTTTATAGAAGCCAGCTGGTTTAGGGGAGCATTCCTACGGGCAAGGGATAATCAAACTTTTATTTTAAAGGACAGTGAAATATTTACGCTAGCTAGATAGACTCTGGCACAATGAGAATGGAGATGGGATAGAGAGGGGCATTTGTCAGTAACTCACTAGCATAAAAGGCAGATTTAATTTCCAGATTGCACCATTATTAGAGATTAAAAAGTATTAATTAAAAAGCAGTGTAGCCTAGTGGAGTGAGCAGTGAACTGGGACCCAGAGGCCCTGGGGGCTATTCTTGTGGCCTGCTGGGAGACCTTGGGAAAGACACTTCCATTCTCTGTGCTTCAGTTTTCCCCCTGTAATATGGAGACAATAATAATGACCTTTTTTGTAAAGTGCTTTGAGATCTACTGGTGAAAGTATCTAAGCAGTCTCCCTAGTAATTCAGGATTGTTCCTTCAAATGATGGTCTTCCATCTCAACATCTCACAGTACTTTACAGGCGTGAATGAAAATAAGCCTTACCCATTACCTGTGACAAATGTAGCTACATGCTTTGGTGTTTTTTTTTTTCCTGATCAGGCTGTAGTGACACTTCCAGAACCTCTCCAAGGAGTTTATGCTATAATCAGATGGACTCTAATGCTAGGGAACTTTTCCCCAATAGTCATCTGAATTTCCTGTTATTGACCTTTGCACCTAAGTCTGGGGTTTAGATGCCTACGTTCCTTTGTGGATCCTACCCTTAGGCCCTGATTCTGGAAGGCATTCAAGACCACAGGTTCCCTAGGTAGTTGAGTAGTCCCAATAAGTCAATGCAACCATTTAGTTACTTCACATTAAACACATGTTCCTGAATCAATCAGAATATTTGGTAAAAGTATGTCTGCATCATTTTTGCCCCATCCTGGGATTGGTAACACTACAAAAAGTCACTTTTCAGCTCCTGTGCATTATAATTTACTAAAATGTAATCTTCTTGGAGGGGGAGGGATAGCTCAGTGGTTTGAGCATTGCCCCCCCCCCCAACCCAGGGTTGTGAGTTCAATCCTTGAAGGGGTTATTTAGGGATCTGGGGCAAAAATCTGTCAGGAATGGTCCTTGGTCCTGCTGTGAAGGCAGGGGACTGGACTCAATGACCTTTCAAGGTCCCTTCTAGTTATATGAGATAGGTGTAGCTTCATATAATGATAAAATCATCATATCAGATTCTACAAACACTGCATTTTGGGGATAATGGAGCAAATCAGTATATTGCTTCTGTATCAGGGAGCAAATTCTTCTCTCCCATTCAGCATCTTATTCCATTCCATTGATTTCAGTGGGGTTATTCGTGGAGTAAGATGTTGCTCAGGGTGAGCAAGGGTGGCAGATGTTGCCCCTTGGGAATAAAGTCCCAGATTCCTTCCTGTACCAGCGTTCCACTTGGTTTAGCAGAGCGGGGTGAAGGGTGGCATCAGGGAGCATTCTACAGACAGCTTTGTGCCAGCCTCACCTTGGTGCAGCTTGGGTGCCGTTCTAAACTATAGCGGCTGTCAATGGTCCCCTGGAGACCATGTGCCAGTGGGTGATTGCTGGAGCACCCTATTCTCCAGTCATACCCCTCCCTGCTGCTCCCCACATATGCCAATCCCCTTATGCTGGGACTCATAATGGGGCTTATATTGGGAGTTGGCTCTAGTGAATCTGAACCCAGTTCATCCATTGCAGGGGAAATAAAAGCCAATTTCTATTCTCTCCACAGTGAAAAGTGATGGGGGGAAAGGAAAGAACCTGGCCCAAAGTTTCCTTCGATGACCAAACCACATACTTTCCCCAAAATTTGTTTTAAAATCCCTTGATACTTAATTTGGAATGGTTGCTCTGACCTTCCTTTGTCCACTGTTCTTTGATTAGCTTTCCTGCTCTGGCTATTTGCACTGTTGATCACAAATATTAGAAGTGACCCAAAATGAATTCTAAAACTATTCCCATTTTAGTGTTTCGGTTTCTGGTGACAGTCTAGCAATTTACTCTGTACTAAAAGACAGGAAAGGTCCAGCCCCTGGACAAGCTGTCTGGCTGCTCAATACAATAACTAGTGTCACAAGTGCAATAAAATGTTATACAATTTTTATTGGTGCCCTCCTGGAGAATTATAGCAGTAGCAGTGGCTTGCAGAGCAAACGTACGAAGCTGCAGGCAGAATGCATCTGTTTCCTTTCTATACAAGTCACTCTGTTCTCTATGTCTGTAAACAAGGACATTTCACATAATGTCTTCATAAATCATGTCTATAATAAAATGGTTTTTAAATATAGCCATGTCACTTCTCTATATTTTTTAAACTGAGCTTTTTCTCCCGTCTTTCCCCCAAAAAGGATTCTTCTGCTTCACCTCTTATTTCCTGGAGCTGTGCCAGCTCTATAAGTTTGGTGTTGGCTTTTATAGTAGCACTTAGAATAAAAAAGGAGTGTGGGGAGGCAGGGACATGTCAACAAGAATCCACTTCCTCCTGCTGAATTGAAATACGTTCAGCACCGTGTTTCCTGCTGTTTTTCTCAGGCGACTGTTGCCTACTGGCAGAGGTAAAGATGGTGACAATCCAGATAGGAAGTTAAACAGTATAGCCTTGTTTCCTGTTTCAGAAAGTTGCTGCCAACTTCTAAAGTCCAAGAATGGATCATGTCCTTCCTCTGCCCCAGCTGTGAAGGAAAGAAATAGCAACTGTGTTAAACAGAAGGTAGAGGGACTGAGTTGCAGGGAACTTGATTTCCACAAGCTTTGGTAGTGGTGCCCTTCACGGAGATTTTCCATCAATGTGCTATTTAAATGAACTCTTAAACTGCTTAGAGGATTTTGTAGGACTAAATAGAATGGATTTAAATACATAAAATAAACTTGTCTGAATGCTGGATCACAAACATTTTGAAAGCCATTCCGTGCCCATTATTAGTGTCCATCTTACATTGCAAGCTCTTTGGAGCACAGCCTGGGTGTTGGCACAGTGCCTAGTGAAAACAGTTGTCATGATATGTGTTATATTATTTAGCCACTAGATGTGTGTGTGCTGCAGAGAGAATTCCAGACAGAGTGTGTGATTACCTGGTAAACAAACAGGATAAAGCTGGAACTCAAGCTCTGTAGAAGTCTGTTTGTATGGGTCTATAGTTGTAACTGGTTTGTTTATTAAACACTTCCTGTTTGAGGACTGTGATTCCATAGATCATGACAATAGACCTTAATGCTGATTGGGCAGACAACTGAGCTCTGGTGCTGACATAGCACAAATATTAAACAACAGTTATACTCCTGGAAGAGCAGTTTTAGACAGGGTGCATTTTCAAGTTCTGTGCTAGTGAAGGCATTTAGCATCACACCAATGATACACTTATCTCAGGGGCTTGAAGGTGGCAAGGGTGCGTTTTTAAGACAATAATAGTGTCCTCTTCTGCCACTTGCACAGACTGACATTGAGATGGCAGTGAAATATTTGGGCAGGTTAAAATGTGACAGAGAAACAATGTCGAGAGGAATTAAATGAGTTTGCAAGTAAATTATGGGAATAAAAAAAGCAACAGGTTATAGTCACAAGCTGTTAAGGTGCTTTGTAGCATTTGAATTTTGTAGATTGTTCTGCAGACCTCATGAGGTCTAGTATTTGTCAACAGGATCATCCACTAGGGTGTATCACTAGCTTCCTCCCATGTTAAGGTCAGGCTCCTGGTATCTCAGGGTATGTTACACTGCAGTCAAAAACGTGTGACTGGCCTGTGCCAGTTGGCTCAGGCTAAGGGGATGTTTAATTGCAGAGTAGATATGTGGGCTTGGCCTGGAGCCTCTGCTCTAGGACCCTCTGAAGTAGGAGAGTCCCAGAGCTCGGGCTGCAGTTAAATAGCCCCTTAGCCTGAAACCCCAAACTGGAGTCAGCCTAAGACCCCAAACTGGAGTCAGCTGGCATGGGCTAGCTGCAGGTTTTTAACTGCAGTCTAGACTTACCCTCTGATGACTAAACCCTTCCGTTGTTCCATTTTCAGGCCTCTATCTGTATTCTTCTTCACCGACTGAGCTAAAACCATGAGCAACAGATGATACAGTTCAACAAATAACATGCTACATTAAAAGAATGTATATAGATATTAAATTCTTAAAGGCCTGCAGCGGTGCAGCAAGACTGCTGTTAGAGCAGACGACTGAAGAAGAAGGTTTGGAGCTGGACTAAAATATTAATACAAACTCCCTTCTAGGAAACGTAACATCTTGCTTTAATATTTTCTAAAGAAGTGCATGCAGAGTGGGGCTAGAGGAGTGGAAATATACTGGGGATGCTTTGGCTACATGCTGTATTACACAATTACCAGCCAGTTTATTAGCTAGGAATTAACACTAATCAGTGTAACAGGCAAGAATCCAATACTAGCCCTACTGCAGGCCAGGAGGATTTTCCCATTGACCTCCATGAAACCAGGCTCCATAGGTCATTTTGTGCTTGCAGTGTAACTGAAAGAAGATAATGATGTTCTTAGTCGCCTTTCTCTTCCTATCCCTTGACATCTCCCCATTTTCACAGACGCAGGGTTGCAGAGCGTCTATAGGCTTTCTTATCATATTGTCTAGCTGAATTGAAATTGCAGCTGTACAAAGACAAATTGCTAAATTCTGTGGGTCCAGTCATCTGGGCTGGAATATGGCAAACAGCCAAGCCAAAAAAGACTGCAGATTACATGGGACGAGGAGCAAAGCGATGCAAAAAGCATGAAGAACAAAGTGCCGCCTATCAGGCACTGTGAGGTTTATTCCACTCATGAAGTGCAGGTGATGTGCATAGGTCAGTACACGGAAATAAAGGCATGATCCCAGCAAAAGGAGGTATGGGTAAGTACGGCCAGGGCTTCCACATGCCCGCCCAGCAGCCTTCACTGCTGCTGGTACCACTCTGCACACGCCTAGGAGGCCGCCCTGGCAATTTAAAAGGGCCCAGGGGCATGGGTGGCAGGTATTGAAGGCAAGGGATTATGAATCTGCCATACAAGGAGATGGAGGGTGCTGCCATAATGTGTCTATGGCGAGGAAGTGCTGCTGCTACTGCATCCACTGGGATTTCATACCTTGGAGGATACTAGAGTGCATATAGTACTTCCACATGAATAAGTCTTTGCATGTACCTTGCTCCTTTTTAAAAGTCTTTTTGGTGTGAAACAGAATTGCCTGACATTCTTCATGCAAGACGAGGGGGTTGTAAGTGTGGATGGGAGACTGGAGACAAAAATACCGTGGCATTGTCAAGTATAATTCCCAATTCTGGACCTTAGCGTCCAAAATATGGGTACTAGCATGAATTCCCCTAAGCTACTTCCAGCAAGTACACATATGCAAATGAAAAAAAAAACAAATTAAAAGACTACGACCGCCTTTTCTTACTTACAATTCTGAATAAATAAGAGACTGTAGCAGGGAGATTGGCAGAAACCTGGTTGCACCTCTAGTCCCATCCAGGACCCAGAGAGAACAAAGCCAAACCCCAAACCTACAAACAAAGGCTTCCCTCCACGAGATTTGAAAGTATTTTGTCTCCTGATTGGTCCTCTGGTCAGGTGATTTGCAGGTCACTGTTTGTTAACCCTTTATAGGTGAAAGAGACATTAACCCTTAGCTATCTGTTTATGACAGGCATCCTTCCCTTACAAACTGGGAAATGGAAACTCAGAGTTGGGCCTGTAAATGAAGCTAGACTTTCCTTGTCAATGAATGTAACATTTTTTCTTTACAAGTTTTCTATTCTCTGGAAAGCTGTAAGCTGATTTCTCAAGGAGCTGCCAATTATTTTTGTGGAATTCCTGACTTTCCATGATGAAGTGTGGAATGGACTGTTCCTAAGCAATAATGTTCGCACAGTAACCATTCAATGCCAATTATCTGGTACACAAATGGAAACTTCTATTCTGCGGGGTGTGTTTAAAAAAAAAGGAGATAATTCCAAGTAAATGATGTAAAATTGCACGATGTTACCCATCACAACCTGCCTTGCTAATACATTGTGAAAGTTAAGCCTTCAGTGTCTTATGTGAGTGTTCGTCGGTGGCAGCAAATTTTGTGAAACTGTAGAGCCCTGCAGATCCGCAGATATCCACTTTATATGCATGGATATCTGCATCAGTGGATGCAGACATGGTTGTATTGTTTACCATCTTTGTGGATTGCAGATCAGATGCGGATCCAGATTTTTGTATCTGCGCAGGGCTCTAGAGCAGCAGTTCTCAACCGGGGGGACCATGGCCTACTAGGGTTCTATGAGCCGGTTTCAGGGGCTCCACAGGGCAGAAGTCTAGAGCCCTGAGCCCAGTGTCCCCTGCGTGGGTGGGGGAGCATCAGCGCTTGGGACTCTGGGCTTCACTCCCACAGGGGGTGCCTGGCTCTGGGCTTCTGCCCTGAGGAGCCCCATGGGTCCCCTGAAACTGGATCATGAACTCACAGGGGGCCGCAGACTCCCAGTTGCAAACGGTTGCTCTACAGGCCACTGGTGTGCATGTGGATATGTATATAAGGTGAAGTGCGGATCACGGGTTGGATATAAGTTAATCATTGAGGATGCGGATCCAAATTTTTGTGTCCACATAGGGCTCTGTGCAGTAGGCAGTGTTTTCAAAGGTATCAGATAACTGGTGTAAATGAATTCTGAGATAAAAAGTAGGCCCCTCCCAATGTATGTTTCATGTGACTCATATTGTTTTCGTGATGCTGCGCAGACAAAGTGATGTGCATTGCTGCTGCTTTGAAATATATGTGGCCATATTTTACATTAAGGGTACATTTATAAGTAGCTTATAAAGGATTAGTAAACAAAGATTAGCTGTTACAAGCATATGACAGACATAAGAAGTTTGCATTATAGATGGTTATAAATACATCACTATAAGCAGGGCCGGCTCTAGGTTTTTTGCTGCCCCAAGCAAAAAAAATTTTGGCTGCCCCCCACCCCAGCCCTGGGCTCTCTTTCCCCTCCCCCCGCACCCTCTGCTGCCCCAGTGCTGGGCTTTCCCTCCCACCCACATACCCTGCCACCCCAGCCCTGGGCTCCCCCTGACCAGTGCTGACTCTGCCCGCTCCCCTCTCACCTCCAGTCGGTCTGGCACTGGCAGGGTCTGGGTAAGCAGTGGGGCTCCCGGGCCACACCTCAGCCCAGGGTCCCTCTAGCTGGGGCGCCGGCCTCCAGGACTGGCTGGGACCTAGGAGGGCAGAGCCGGGGGGACCACCCTGGCAGGGGGTTCAGGAGCTGGGACAGGGTAGCCCCAGAGGGAGTGGAGCCCAGGAGAGCAGTATGCGGTCCCTACAGGGCAGTGCCCTGCCCTCTATGGCCCCACTGCTGCTGCTGCTTCTGGCCGCCCTGCCACAGTCCCTGGGCGGCTCGGGCAGTTTTGCCCAGCCCCGGCTGCAGCGCTGCAGGGCGGCCGCCTTGCGACACCTGCAGATGGCTTTGTATGCCCGGGGCAGCCCCCAGCCTGAGTGTCCCCCATTCTGAGCCTGCCCGGTCCAGCCACAAGGTGCAGGCACTGCTCCCCCGTGGCATGAACCGCAGTGGCCCCAGGGCGCCCCCCGCGCATGACATGCTGCTGCTGACAGGGCCAGCTCTAGGCTTTTGCTGCCCAAAGCAAAAAAAAAGGATGGCCAGAATACCGCCCCTGAAAATGTGCCACCCCAAGCATGTGCTTGGTTTGCTGGTGCCTAGAGCCGGCCCTGACTACAAGGTGTTATAGATGGCAGGGCCGGCTTTAGGCCGATTCAGCCGATTCCCCGGAATCAGGCCCCGCACCTAAGAGGGCCCCGCGCCTTAAGCGCCTTTTAATTTTTTTTACTTACCCCAGCTGCGGTCTGCTCCGGGGTCTTCCATGGCCCCGCTCCCCTGACCAAAGCGCCAGCGGGAGCGTGGCTGCCCCGCGGCCCCAGCCGGAGTTCCGGCTGGAGCGCAAGCCCTACCCTGCAGCCCTGCTCTTCCGGCTGGAGCTCTGGGACCTTTAAATAGCCCCCAAATCCCTGGGATAGCTATTTAAAGGGCCAGAGCTCCAGCTGCCTCTGCCACCCCCGTCCTTTAAATAGCCACCGGAGCCCCCACGCCCCCATGTATTCTCCAGGGCTCCTGCAGCTATTTAAAAGGTCCGGGGGGGGTAGAAGCAGGGGAGCCCCAGGCCATTTAAATAACCCCCAGAGCCCCGGCATAGCGGGAGCCTTGGGGGCTATTTAAAGGGCAGGGGCTCCAGCTGCCTCTGCTGCACCCCCTGCCCTGCCCACACCAGCCCTGCCTCTCTTGCCTGCAGCCAGCTCTGCACCTCGTGCCCACAGCCAGCCGCTGCCAAACCCCCTGCCCTGTCTCCAGCCAACCCCTGCCACACACCTCTGTGGCCCTGCTCAAAGCCAGCCAGACCCACACACAGCCCTGCCCGCACCAGCCCTGCCCACCCTGCCCGCCCTGCCCACACCCATCCCCACACCCCCTGCCCTGTCTCCAGCCAATCCCTGCTGCACCCCTGTGCCTGACACCAGCCAGTTCCACACTCCTCTGTCTCCAGCCCTCTCAACCCCTGCTGCATCCCCCTGAGACCCTGCCTGAAGCCAGGCCACCCCACAACCCCATCTCCAGCCAGCCCTGCACCCCTTGCCCTGCCTGCAGCTAGACCCTAGCTCCAGTCAGCCTCATGTCCACTGCAGCCCTGCAGTTCCCAGGGCAGTAAGCCTGAACACCTGATTCAATGAGGGGGGCAGGGAGCAGCTGGGACCCACACATGTGCACAGCCACAGGGAGTGGCAGGGACCCACACATGTGAAATGGCAGTCATTAATAAGCAATCAACAGCATATATGATGCAATGTACATAATATATAATTGTATTATTTGTAATACAATGTATATAATATATAATTGTATATATAGTTATGGAAAGTAAATAATACATGGAAGAAATAAAAGGCTTTTTTTTTTTACACATTTTTTTTTTAGTCATTCCTGCCAGGGCCCCGCCAAAAATGTTCGAATTGGGCCCCGCACTTCCTAAAGCAGGCCCTGATAGATGGTTATAAGATGGCTATGGATATGCTGGAGTGATGATAATTGATTAAACATTTATTAAAATATCAACCATTTATCAATGTACCCTTCATATAAAGCATGTCTGATTTTTTTCTGTCAGAATAGCTTTAATGTCATGCACATTTTCTTTATTCTCAAGTTCAGCTAACAAGTTTTCTGTGAACAGAGTACAGTAGATAGTGATGATTGCAAGGGATTCCAGGGCAGCGTTAAAGTGTCAGGACTGAAGATACTGAGATAGTCAAGACTTGGGTATGAAAGACACCAACATGGGCAAACTGTTCTTGGAGGGGGACAAACAATGGTTTTTCTTAAAATTGAATTTTCTACTGGGGAAAAATGTTCATTTTTAGTAACTATTTTGTAGCAAAACAGAAAATCTATAAGTTGAATTTTTATTTTATTTTAATTTTCCCAGTTTTGAGAACAAAACAAAACAAAAGTTTTGGCTGGTTGGGCAAAAATTGTCAGTAAAAACAAAACAATTTTGCCTGACCAAGTGTTTTGGTTTTTGGCTGTCATCAGTGCTAGATCAGCATCTCCTGCCCCAAAGGGAGATGGGCAGGACTGGAGGCTGCCAGGGACTCAAGGCACAAGGAAGGAAGACTATCAGCTACCTGCATGAGGCATCTCCATTTTTCATTGAGTCCAACTCTACCAGCCACCAACAGCCTGTGAGGGGAGACTCGTTATTTTTGCTTAATTTGTGGGCTTTCAGTATGTAAGGAAGTGAATGTTTAATTATTGCTATGTGATTGGTTAGTCAGTTGTTATCCCCAATTCCCCCACCTTTTCTTTTTGTTCTGAGTTCCTGCCCTTTCTCCTTCTTGGTTTTACTGTTATCCATTGGTGGCATAAAAGATTTGTGTATCCTGATCATCTATTGGTTCTTGATGTGACAGGTTCGGTCACAGAGCCCTCCTTGGGACTGTCACCTGATGTGCTGAATTTGCCTCTGAGTCCCTTTTCCCTGCTAGCTTGGGACTCCAGAACCCTGCCTTGCTAAGCCAGACACGCTAGCCTGCTGCAAACACAGACCCAGGTCTGGTCCATACCCCAAAAGCTGCAGACTTTAACCAAAAACTGCTTAGCAGGTCAACTATCTCCAGCACCCAGACAGCCAGTTCCCAATGGGATCCAAACCCCAAATAAATCCGTTTTACTCTGTATAAAGCTTATGCAGGGTAAACTCATAAACTGTCTGCCCTCTATAACACTGATTGAGAGACAAGCACAGCTATTGGCTCCCCTGGGTATTAATCACTTACTCTGGGTTAATTAATAAACAAAAGTGAGTTTATTAAGTATAAAAAGTAGGATTTAAGTGGTTCCAAGTAATAACAGACAGAATAAAGTAAGTTACCAAGCAAACTAAAACAAAACACGCAAGTCTAAGCCTAATACATTAAGAAACTGAATACAGGTAAATCTCACCCTCAGAGATGTTCCAATAAGCTTCTTTCACAGACTAGACTCCTTCCTAGTTTGGGCCCAGTCCTTTCCCCTGGTACAATCCATGTTAGTTCCAGCTGAGGTGGTAACTCAGGGATTTCTCATGATGGACAGCCACCTTTGTTCTGTTTCACCCTCTTTAACAGCTTTGGCACAAGGCGGGAATCCTTTGTCTCTCTGGGTTGCCACCTCTCCCTCTAAACGAAAAAGCACCAGGTTTAAAATGGATTGCAGTATCAGGTGAGACTTCCTGGTGCATGTCCTGTGAGACTTCATTACCCACTCGCTGACACACATGTATACAGGAAGGCTTACAAGTAAACAGAGCCATTTACAACCAGTTGTCCCAGTTGATGGGAGCCATCAAGATTTTAAACCAACATTAATGGCCCACACTTTACATAACTACAATAGAACCTCAGAGTTATATTCCATATTCCTAATTTCAGACACAAGAATGATGCCTTTATACAAATACGATGAACACAGTCAGTAGATTATAAGCTTTGCAATGATACCTTTTGTATAAAGCATACTCCAGTTACATCATATTTACACTCATAAATATATTTTTATAAAGCATATGGAGTGCAACGTCACACTTGATTTGCTGTAATTGTAAATTGTAGGGTCCTAGAGATCATAGGGGCTGTGTATTAGTTTATACACTCTGCCACTGGCTGGAGGCACAGAGCACAATGTCCCACAACCCATTGGTGCTAAGGTGGGTCGCTGAGTCCCTGAGGAGGAAGGAACAAGGGACTCTGTCATGCTTGAAGAGCAAGGTTATCCCAGGTATATATTTATTAAAATACATAATTAAAAGTATTCCTGCTTTAAGAAACATTGTTAGTGGAGAAAGGGCACTGATTAATTTAATTTGTTGCTCAGCTGAAAAGGCCTAAGATATACAAAGTACACACACACACACACAACTGGATCACACAGTTGCTTTTCAATCTGTTCGGAAAACAACAACAACAAATGCGTAAAGTTCCTGACATCTTGTTGGGCTGCCTTACTCATCACAATGGCTCTATACAACTGACGGGTCAATGGGCCACTCTGCAGTGTGATCCTGCCACAGCTGGAAGCATTTAAAAAAAAAAAAGCCACCAACCAACCAAAAATTAACAGGCTAAATTGGTTTTAAAAAGGAAACCTTTGCATGGTTTGAAAGCATGCTGAGGTTCATCGGTGTCTGAAGTACAGTGTTTGAAGATGGTACAGTGTCTCTCTGACGCACTTTAGAAATTAAGAAGGGGAGTAAAGACTGGCCCTACATGTGGCAATAAATAATGGATGCTTTCAACATCTAATTTGCATCTGAATTAACCAGACTTGCTAAATAAAGAAGTCACCCATTATGAAGGTGGAATTTAGTATCTGTCTTTCAGAATCCCTACTGTGTTGAGTAAGTGGGCACAGGGGCAGGGACTGGCAGCTCTGTTAAAAGCACCATTAATTAAATTTCCTTAGAATTAACAGACAATTCACACTGAAGAACTGGAAATTTGATTTTGCTGAAGGGGGTCCTCAAGGAGCCTCTCATTATCCCCATTTGGCCTCAAAGTCTCGGGAGAGTGACACAAAACACTTCTACTATGGTCCCATGGCGCTGTGGGCATCATTCCTTTGCAGCATTCACCTGCTCCTGTGGGGAAATTTAAGCCAACTTCAGGCCCTGACATTAGATCCAATTTAGAGCAATATGTTTTTAACTCTAAATATGGCATATACTCTACCAGGTTAGTTCTGTCCACAGAAATGGAATGCAGGACACATGGCTATTATGAGCCTAAAGCACCAAAGGTAATCAAGTAATCTGCAGGAGAATATAAACATTGTTTCATTACAATGTAGTGTACCCATACACCTCTACCCCGATATAACGCTGTCCTTGGGAACTAAAAAATCTTCCCGCATTATAGGTGAAAATGCGGTATATCAAACTTGCTTTGATCCGCTGGAGCGCACAGCCCCGCCCCCCCAGAGCGCTGCTTTACCGCGTTATCTCTGAATTCGGGTTATATCGGGTTGCATTATAGTGGGGTAGAGGTGTTCTTATTCACAATAAAATAAACAAAATTCATATTCTCATAGATTATTTTTTAACCTGCAACAACCCACAGTGTTACTCACAATTTAACACTCACAAAAGGCCATAATCCTCGTTTTTCTTTTCTTCCTTGAAAATGTTGTATACGTTTTTGGTCAGATCCTAAAAATATTTCAACCACCTCACCCCCAAATCAATACATTCATTTGGCTCTACCTTGTGACAGTGAGTTAAGATTCATATGATTTAGTTTGTAATAGCACCTAGAGGCCCTAACCAAGATCCCATTTGTGCTAGGCAGGGCTGGGTTTCCAGTTAGGCGCAGCAGACATGCTTAGGGCTGCCGGCATTCTAGGGGCATAGAAAAGTTGCCAAGTATGCAATTTTCTAGCCCAATTGGGCTATATTAGCTGTTAGTTGCCAGAGTTTTTTTAGAAGTTGTGAGTTGCAGTATTTGGTGCTATTTTGCAGCCCTGCTGCCTCTGGCACACTGCTCAGGAGTTCTAGGGAGGGAGGGAGCCTCCTGATCTGCCCCTCCCCCTGCCAATATGCCCCACACGCCGCTTGACTCAGTTCATGCCCCCTGTCCTTAGGTGACATTTGCAGCATGTGCAGAATTCTTGTCCAAGGGAGGCAGAACTTTTTTTTCCCCCTACAGAAAATGTGCTGCAGTTCTGCCTGTCACCCACCTGAGGCCATTGTGGTGCCAGAACAGCCTGAGCTGGCTGAGACTGACTGGTCTGGCAGGCAGTGGCAAGCAGTTAGCAGGTGAGTGGCAGGAGTATATTTTCCTCAATTGAAAAATCACAGCAACCTTCTTGGAGCCAGGTTAGGAGGCAGAGCAGGCCCACAGGGCTGCTGGGATGGTGGCACATGGGGACGTGAAGGGCGGCTCCAGGCAGGGCCACATGGGGAGGCAGAAGGGGGGTGCTAAGATGCTGTGCCTAGGGGTGCCTAAGGTGTAAATCTGACCCTGATGCTAGGTACTTTGCATACACATAGTAAGAGGCAGCCCCTGCTATCTAAATAGACAAGACTGATAGAGTGGGAGAAAGGAAAGTCAGAAGTAGAGTACCAAGGAGTCTGGGAAAAACACCTTTTGGGTGGGCATAAGGAGAGTCAATAGTCTCTGCTGCTTCTGAATAAGGATGCTTGAGAACGGTGTGCCCCATGGGGGATAAGGGTATCTTAAACCCTAGTGTATCCTGCACTGAGGTTTAACTTGGGTAACAGAAGTACAGCACTTCAACTAGGTACTTCCATGACCCCCCCATCACCATAATGCCTAGGGGTCTCATAAACATGAATGTATATGTCGCTATACGGGAGAGAAGTTTATGCCTACGAAAGAGAGACATGAAATGACTTGCCCAAGGTCACACAGGAAATCTCTTGCAGAACTGGGAAATGACCCCTGCATTTCTAAAGTCTCAGTGCAGTGCAGCAACCTGCATTCCTTGACCTTCTTTCATTAAGAAAAGATACGCTAGGGTGACAGCAATGCCAGTCTGACTGGCTAAAGTAAAAAGCCATCCAGCAGGCTGAATGACATTAACTGACTGCCAACTATATGACAGGTGCATAGGGAACAAAGCAGGGCTTACTAAAACTTGTGACAACTTTATAGCGTCTTGAGAAAATGGCTCCTTCTCTTGCTCCTCTGGGTGACTAAAGGCAGAAGTGAGTGGCAAAAAGCCATTGGGAGGTGAAGGTACCCTGCTTTGTAGCAACCTATCTATTGCCTGCCATAGCATGATCCAGAGGGAGGAAGGGAGGAATGGCAAAACAGATACCTTTGAATGTTGAAATGTACGGTGGTATAGCCTTTCACTTCTTTGTGTCTCGTGTTAATGTATGCTGTGTGACCCTCACAGCAAGGTAGCCTCCCTCAACATAAGACTTGAAACAAGAAGTGGGTAGAAGATTGAATGGTCAGGTGTACAGCTGTGTATTTATGGATGGAAAAGGTATTTTCTTTTTTTAATAAGGGAACTAAAAAGATGAGGAGGCAGAGTTGATGGATTGATATCAATCAGCATAACTCCATTGGCTTCAGCTTCGGCCCAAGTAAGTTCTGGCCATTGTGTTTTGTTTAGTTATAAGCATGAGGATATATTTAAAAAAAAATGGTTACACTGTTTTAAAGTAACTAACTACTCTCAGCTTTAATGTATATGTGCAATGAGGTTCATTAATTGCCTACATGTGGTCTCAAATATTTGATACACTGGGCAAAATACATTTCCACTGCTGTCAGATGTATCATATACAGTGGTCACCATTAAAATGTCAGTGTTTACCCAGAGTTATCACATAGTTGTCTATGATATTTTGCAGCGAGGGCCTGACCCAGAGCCTGCTGAAGTCAATGGAAAGGCCCCTATTGTTATCAAATAGTTTGGTTTAAGGATCCATATCCCTTTACTTAGTGGAGAAAATTGATGTGGCTTCTAAAATATCATTGTGGTATCTCTGGGTAGATGCTGAATTTCTAATGGTGAATACTGTGTGATCCCTTTGAAATGCCAATGTTCCAGTGCAACATGTTGACTGCTCTTCTCTGCTGTGCATAGAACATGGTTGCTTTCTTCAATATGCCAGTGTTGAATGTTAAAATCATAGACGATTAGGGTTGGAATAGACTTCAGGAGTCCAAGCCCCTGCTCAAAGCAGAACCAACCCCATCTAAATCATCCCACCCAGGGCTTTGTCAAGCTGGGCCTTAAAGAACAGTTGGCACTTCAAAGAACAATACCTCCAAGGAACAAGAATGTTTCCTCATTCTACAAGTCATTTTAATTTAAGATCTAATTCCATCTAAGAATTCACTAGGGTCATTTTTTCACTTAGCTCCAGGGAAAATTAAAGAATGTACATCTCATCTGAGTGAGTGTGAAAATCACCACATGAAAGGACTTAAAAATACTGATTTTCTTAGTCATGGAAGATTATGGCACAAAACATTCATATCATATGGAGCCAAGATATATTTACACCATCTGTAACAGATTAAGCCTCAGAACCTTACAGGATATCTCTTAAAAAGTATGTGTCAGATTAAAATCGTAGACATTACCCGGGCAATGCGGTTAAGCTACCCGGAGTGAGTAGCATTTTACTCCTGTAATATCACGCTTTCAAACTTAACCTGAACACTGACTACCACTCGGATGAAAAATGGTGGGAGCAGTTTGCCACTAAAGAGAATATTGCCTTCCATCTAGAGGGTGCTGACGATGAAAGAGAAGTTCAGGATTCTTGTAATTCCTGGCTACAGGTCTGCATTTTTTAATTTTCGTGAGCTGATACAAATCAGAGAGAGAGAGAGCGCTGTCAGGAAGCATTGAGAGGTACCAGGCAATTCAACATCAAAGATAAGGTAGAATAAAAGAATCTCACTGAACATCATAATTGGAGGGACCGATTTACTTCAGGAATCCATGAAATCATTGGGATTCTCAACACATTTATGTTATAGTATTTTTTTAAATAAAGAAACAAATTCTGCATTTTCTAAAACCTATGCACATACGGTAATATCCCTCCCCCCCACCCTCCCACCCCATAGGAAACAATTCACTTTAAAAACGAAATTAATTCCATATCCCTGAAAAGGTCTCAGGATTACTGGCAGGTGCCATAAGCTTAAGAGATGTCACTTGCATGTCAGTTCAGCTCAGCTGAACACAAAGCAAATTAATTCGGACTGATCAAATATTGTCTAAGGCTGCTGAGGCAGGAGTGATTTTGTATTTATGGTTAACTTTACAATAGGACCCAGAAAACGCTAATCTGGATCAGCGCTAGGCCTTGTACAAACACCTTGTAAGAGATAGGTCTTTCATCAAAGATCTTACAATCTAATTACTACAGCATGAATCATTTATTATTGATTTGTATTTTGGCAGGGTCAGGGACCAGAACCCCATTGTGCTGGGCATGGCACAAGCATAGAACAAAAAGAGGATCCTTGCCTGAATGAGCTTACAATCTAAGTAACTTCTTTTTTGTAGGAGTAGCACGCTGTCCTCTTTACAATGCTGCTGCAACAGGACATGATTTGTTTTTGTTGTGCCGATGGCTGGCATTTTAGATGTTCCTCAAGGTGAAAAACTAGGTTTAGAGTCTGATTAGGCAGCACTCATGAAGGGTGCTGCTAGAACCATTGAAATATTATGCAACTGTCACTGCGTCTGAGAGAGTGAGCTGGACCACTGTAGCCCCACCGTCATCAGTGTGTCTGTGTTTGTGTTGGGAACCCAGCAGCATCTCCACCAGCGTTCTGGTTAATTCAGCCTTCAAGATCAGAATGTGAAGGGAAGGGGGAAGCCATCTGCTTCCACTCCCAATCTTGAAAGTCAAAGTGCTGTCAGTGTTTGGCTGACTTATGCAAGGCTAAGGCAAGTGCTAGGGCTTTCCATATACCAGTGTACGGCCCACTGTATATGTCAATGATTTTCATCAGAAGTTAATTTTGACCATGATTTTGGAATTCTGATGAGTTTCCCTGACAAAGGCTCAGATATATTTTATATACTTCTAGATTGGGCTCTTCAAAGGAGTTTAGGGGAGTTAGGTGCCCAACTGCCACTGAATTTTAATGAAGTTTGGATACAGCTCCCTTAATCTACTTTGAAAACCTCACCCTTAGGCCTGGTCTACACTGGGGGCGGGCGGTCGATCTAAGATACGCAACTTCAGCTACAAGAATAGCGTAGCTGAAGTCGACGTATCTTAGATCGAATTAAAATTACTTACTTCGCATCCTCGTTGCGCTGGATCGATGGCTGCGGCTCCCCTGTCAACTTTGCTTCTGCCTCTCGCACTGCTGGAGTTCAGCAGTTGATGGAAGAGTGATCGGGGATTGATTGCTACCCGCCAATCTGGCAGGTAGTGTAGACATACCCTTAGATTCCTCCAATATTATAAACTTTCTGCAGTTAGTTCCACATCTTAATGTAACTCGGCATGTGAGCATATTCTGGATCTGGTAAACGCAATGGACTCAAGTCTTCCACTGTGTCAATGTCTATGCAGTAGTTTTATCTCTCTGCTTATCTAAAGCACCATTCACAGTGCTGTCTAGGTGCTGAGTAAAGGATGTAAAAATGGTACCCCATCAGTCTATGTAAGGACCATTTTCTTTTTTACTCATTTAGTAGGTTCTGGTTTCTACAGTTTAATCGAGGTGGGGCCTCATAGTGTGCTCTAGTTCTGCATTGTGATCATGTTACCGATTTCTGCAAATAAAAATGTTGTGATGTTATAGAGTTTTGCCCAAAACATCTCCTTGATCCAGTGTGATACCGAGGCCATTAGACATCTGTACATACTTAATGTGAGATGCTGCTAATAATATTCTATTGAACTGACATAACTCCTGCCACCCTGCCTTGCCAATGGGTGCGGTCCATAAACAGTATCTTATAGCCCACGAAAGCTTATGCCCAAATAAATGTGTTCGTCTCTAAGGTAACACAAGGACTTCTCGTTGTTTTTACTATCAAGATAGAATCAATATGTTTTTTGTAGTGGATGCTAAACTATGATGGATTATTAGATAAGAAATAAACACTATAATTTTGTCATTAAACTGATTTCCTAAATCAGATGTTATGTATATTTCCTAATAAACTGATGCATGATGCTAGAACTTTGTTAAAGCAACTTCAGATTTCTCATTTCCTTTTTGATATGATGTCCTCTGAAGAACACCAAAGAATAACCTGACAGATACTGATGAAACTACCAAACTGAAATATCATCTTCACTTGACAACTATCAATAGTTTGCCAGCAAGAAGGAAGTTGTAAGAGGGTAACGTTGCAAAGGTGTATAGCTTTAACTTCTTCATATATATATTTAATTGATGTGATAAGATGTGGAGGTTTGAATTCTGTAAATAAATAGAAATTAAATTTAAACTCTACTTTTCCATTAAGAAGCTGCATTTTTATTTCATGCACTTACATTTATATGATTCTTTATTTAACAAATCAAGGGACAAAGGTTAGAAAGGAAACAAAAAAAAATGAAAAACATGAATGAACAATAAACGAAAAGACAGACAAATAACATAAAGCTGGTGACTAATAGCTCCAATGCATACAAAATAACAGCTTACAAAATTAGGAAAAAGGGGAATGTGAAAGCAGTAGGGTAGATAGAATTTAAATGACAAACTTTCTAATTTACTGTCCCTGGAATGTTACAGGGTGAAGAGATTGTAGGGTGGCTTCTAATCTCCAGTTAAATGGTGTGGTTATTATTGTAATCAGGGTTCTTGTAGCCGTGTTGGTCCCAGGACATTAGAGACAAGGTGGGTGAGGTAATATCTTGTATTGGACCAATTTCTGTTGGTGAGAAAGACAAGCTTTAGAGCTTACACAGAGTTCTTCTTCCTATCTGGGAAATGCACTCAATGTCAAGGTGGAACAGACATAACGTAATCAACACACATTTCAAGTGACCATTCAAGGTGAAGTGGCCAGTTGACACCTCTCCAGTCATAAGGAGGGAAAAAAGATGATGGCGGGGGCGGTGTGTTTAGTGAGTTACAGATTGTTGTATTAAGCCATAAATCCCTCCCAACTTAAATTCATAACTTAGCTAGATACTGAAAGTTGGACTGAATAGAGACACTGGATTTATGGCTTATTACAACAATCTCCCTGCCGCCTTTTTTTGCCCTTCTTATGACTGGAGAGTTGTTAACTGGCCACTTTATCTTGAATGGGCCCTTGTGTTAATTACTTATGCTAAACAATCTATCCACTTTGTGTTTAGCGATGATACTCAGTACGTTTCTCAGCCTTGAAAAAGAGCTCAGCTTAAGCTTGAAAGTGTGTCTTTCTTGCCAATAGAAGTTGGTTCAATAAAAGAGATTACCTCACCCACCTTGTCTCTCTAGTGATATTGTAAAAACAACAAGAAGTCCTTGTGGCACCTTAAAGACTAACAAATTTATTTGACCATAAGCTTTCATGGGCTAAAACCTACTTCATCAGATGCATGGAGTGAAAAATACAGTAAGCAGTACATATCTATATCTATATATACACACACAGCACATGAAAAGATGGGAGTTGCCTTACCAAGTGGGGGGGGAGGTCAGTGCTAACGAGGCCAATTCAATTAAGGTGGAAGTGGCCTATTCTTAACAGTTGACAAGAAGTCAGAAACAGTATCCCCAATAATGTCACAGCAAACTTTGTGGCTGAACTTTGTGACTTTCTCCTCACCCACAGCTATTTCAGATTTATACCTTCAAGTCAGCGGGACTGCTATGCGTACCCGCATGACCCTACAGTATGCCAACGTTTTTATGGCTGTCTTAGACCAATGCTTCCTCAGCTCTTGTCCCCTAGCACCGCTACTCTACTTGTGCTGCATTGATGACATCTTCATCATCTGGATCCATGGGAAGGAGGGCCTTTAGGATTTCCATCAGGATTTCAACAATTTCCACCCCACCATCCACCCCAGCCTGGACCAGTCCACACAAGAGATCCACTTCCTGGACACTACAGTGCTAATAAGCAATGGTCATATAAACACCACCCTATACCGGAAACCTACTGACCGCTATACTTACCAACATGCCTTCAGATTTCATCCAGACCACATCACACAATCCATTGTCTATAGCCAAGCCCTAAGATTCAACCGCGTTTTCTCCAATCCCTCAGACAAACACCTACAGGATCTCTATCAAGCATTCTTAAAATTACAATACCCACCTGGTGAAGTGAAGAAACAGATTTACAGAGCCAGAAGGGTACCCAGAAGTCACCTACTACAGGACAAGCCCAACAAAGAAAGTAACAGAATGCCACTAGCCGTCACCTATAGCCCCCAACTAAAACCTCTCCACGCATTATCAAGGATCTACAACCTATCCTGAAGGACAATCTTCACTCTCACAGATCTTGGGAGACAGACCAGTCCTTGCTTACAGTCAGCCCCCCAACCTGAAGTGTATACTTGCCAGCAACTACACACCACACAACACTAACTCAGGAACCAATCCCTGCAACAAACCCCGTTGCCAAGTCTGTCCACATATCTATTCAAGGGAAACCATCATAGGACCTAACTACATCAGCCACACCAGGGGCTCATTCACCTGCACATCTACCAACGTGATATAATGCCATCATGTGCCAGCAATTCCCCTCTACCATGTACATTGGCCAAACTGGACAGTCTCTACGCAAAAGAATAAATGGATGCAAAACAGACAGCAAGAATTGTAACATTCAAAAACCAATAGGATAGCACTTCAATCTACCCGGACACTCAATAACAGACTTAAAAGTGGCAATTCTTCAACAAAAAAACTTCAAAAACAGACTTCAGCGAGAAACTGCAGAACTAGAATTAATTTGCAAACTGGACACCATCAAATTAGGCCTGAATATAAAGACTGGGAGTGGATGGGTCACTACAAAAAGTTATTTTCCCTCTGCTGATACTCACACTTTCTTGTCAACTGTTGGAAATGGCTGACGTCCACCTTGATTGCATTGGCCTCATTAGCACTATAAAAAGTAATTTCCCCTCTCTTGATATTCACCCCTTCTTGTCAAGTGTTGAGAATAGGCCACTTCCACCTTAGTTAAACTGGCCTTGTTAGCACTGACCCCCCACTTGTTAAGGCAACTCCCATCTTTTCATGTGCTGTATATATATATACTGCTTACTGTATTTTTCACTCCATGCATCTGATGAAGTGGATTTTAGCCCATGAAAGCTTATGGCCAAATAAATTTGTTAGTCTCTAAGGTGCTACCAGGACTCCTCATTGTTTTTGCTGATACAGATTAACACGGCTACCACTCTGAAACTTAGTTATATTGTGATATTCTGGGATCAGCTGGGAGCTGCTCTACTTCTTACAGATTGTCCATCATGTTAATATAGACACTTGCAGAAGTGTACTGCTTTAATAACAAGAAAGTTTAAAATAAAAAAAAATAATTACAAATAAAGCTAAGTCTGGAAATCAGAAGGATTACAATGTAATTAACAAATTAATAATAAGCTTGACCTCATTATGTTCATTGTTGAACTAGACATCATGCAAATTTAATAATGCGCATTAGATTGCAATTGCCCTGTTGCCCTTTCCAACAATTAGTATCTACTGGGATTCCTGAGGAGTTCCCTAATCAGATAACTTGCCTGTGTATTATTCTAAATACACAGTGTTTGGTTGAAAGAATATAATTCTGTAGATGGCAAAAAGCAATTTATCTTACTTTGCAAGATTCATACTGAAATCATGGCTCTCTTGGTTATATAGTCAAAATCAAATCACACCGCCATTCATTGTGCCTCAGGGATGAACGGATGCAGTGTCTGTGTCATATCCAAAAGAGCTGCTTCCATTATTCTCCATTCCCACCAAAACAAGCCTAATTCAATTGATTCTCTAGATGCCTCTGTGAAGGTGACAAGGGACAAAGCACTGGAAAAGAGAGCAACATCCTTCCTGAACAGCTTTTAGAGTGCTAGGAGTCAAAACCTTCATAGAGGAGGATGCTCCTAGCCCAGGGTTCTTGAAGTCTTTATTTTGCAGAGATTTTTCTTTCTAAGGCTATGAAACAATAATGTGGAGAAGAAAAGTGATTTTGGTTTTGTCATCTTTGACATTTAAAAACAATCAATCACCATTGTTATAATTGTTCTTATTTCTTCCTCCATCATTTAAAAGACAACGATGAAAGTCTTAGAATCCCCCTCTGTCACAGCAAAGAATGAATGCACTATTATATTTCACCTTTTATCAGAAGGGGGTCAACCAGATCTTCAGCTGGTGTAATTGTGCATTGCTGCATTGACCAACTGTCTGAAGATCTGGCCCAAAAGCTTTATTACCTTTAAATGAAGATTGCTAGTTAAAGTTGAAATTTAAAATACCATGGGTCATATCCTGAGCTTATCAAATATATCAGGAGTTTGTTTCCTCAACATTTGTGACTTTAAACTCTTCTGAATTTTTCATTGCACATAATATATCCATGAGACTTTCCAGTCTGATTCACAAAAGAAACCAATTTTAAAGTGTTGAATTTTCAATGGGATAAAAATTCTGTTTTCTGCCAAACTCTATCTTCCAGTTTAAGTAAGAGACCCCAAATTCTTCATAGAGATATTATTAGATATGATTATGACATAATTCTGATGTATTTTATGCAAGATAGGTCATGTGACATATCATTGAAAAGGTTCTGATTTACTGAATATGATTATCCTATTTGTATGCATGTATCTGAAGTTAGGAATATTGAATATGTATTTGTATTATAAACATGTTTATGCATGGGGAATGCCCACTAGACAAAAGACTCTAGGTCTAAAGGGCTGGCTGGGAAGGGCCTGTGATGGGTTCGGTCACAGAGACTCCCTTGGGATTGCCACCTGATGTGCTGAATTTACCTCTGAGCCCATTTTCCCTGCCAGCTTGGGACTCAAGAACCCTGTCTTGTTGAGGCAGACATGCTAGCCTGCTGCAACACAGACCCAGGACTGGTCCACACCCCCAAAGCTGCAGACTTTAACCTAAAACTGCTCAGCAGGTCACCTATCTCCAGCACCCAGACACTCAGTTCCCAAATTTTCGGTTTCCATTCCTAATTGGAATGAAAATGAGTTTTGAAATCCTTTGTCAATTTGAATCAGCGCTGTTTATGTAATAAATAACAGGGGGCCAAAACCTAAATCCTTTCATAGTCAAAACTTATGCTGAAGTCAATGGGAGCTTTGACTGAGTAAGGATTTATGGATTCAGCCCAATATTTTTAAAACACGTTGTTCAGGACAAAAATCTGTTATTTATAATATTCTCCCTACCACAATGTGTTGTTTCCTTCAGCTTCAGGGAACATAATTTTATCAAGAGCTAACTGTGGTAGAAACTAATTACTAAATTAAAAAAAAATATAGCTCATCCAACGTGTAAGATGGCACCTCCGTGACATTTTGTTCATGTATCTCTTTGTCTCTCTTCATGAACTTACTACCCTTCACATGCTTGAATTAAATTAGACCTGATAATCTTGACATTAAAAAAAGAGATCCCAAGCGCTGCAGGCAAAGAGTGGCCTTACTGTCGATGAAGTGACCCTAACAGAGTTTAATTAGCATGCAGTCTAGATTGTACGTGTTAAAACACAATCTATTCAGCCTCAGTTTTGTTTTACAACACTTTTTCATGATATATTTATTTACTGGGATTTTTTCCTTCTGGGGAAAAATAAACTGATAACTTTTCACTGTCAGTGACAGCATTTTGCAGATGGCATTTGAAAATTGAATCTTAAACTTTTAAAGTTGTTTCACCATTTGTTTTTAATGCACCCATCATGTTATGTAGGCACTTATATTATTATTGCTATGAATGGAGTATTATTTATGTAATTTACTCCAGATCAGTCATGGAATAACCACCAACAATAGGAGTATGGTACCATTCAGAGGCACCCATCATCAGAATTGGGGCCCTAGGATCTTTGGGGCCAGGCAAGCATATGGACAACACTGTCCCTACTTCAAAGAGCCTACAGTCTAATAAGACAAGTAGCATACAAAGGGGATACGGGCAGGTTTACAGTTAAATACAAGCCATATACAAATGGCAAATAATTAATTGTATATCAATTTGCATTTTAAAATGATTACATCTGGGAAAAAGTAAGTGCCAGCTATCACCACCTGGCTGATTTTTTATGTAGTTTATCTTATGGGGTTTCCTAAAATAAGTAATTCTCAGTAGTATTATAGAAAGGCGAGGACAAAGAGGTGGGTCCTTCATTTTGCCCTGAAAAGGGTCAGATTTGTGGACATCTTCATCTCTTGGAGGAGGGTGTTCTATATGATGCTGTCATCAGGCGTGCTCCTCTCCCTCCTTCTTCTCCACAGGAACAGACTCCAGCGGTAGTGCCTTCACCATACCCTTTTGTTTTAAATTCTCTTCACCATTTCCACAATAACTCTGTGCAACAATCTATTTACAGCACCAACAGCAATTTTTGACTCTATCCCCTAGACCTGAGGGGAACAGGTCTCCTCCCTTGAGGCCTCTATGTCACTGGGCTCACCCAGCCCTAGTCCCCAGAGCCACTGCTACCTCATTTGGGGCCCTAAGCAGGAATCCCACCCTCCAATACTAAAAGATGCACCTTCTTATAATAAAAAGTGAATAGGGGCCCCCTTGAGCTGCACAGGGAAGGGCATCATTTCAGATTTTGGTGGTAAGCGGATAACTTTAAATACTTAGGCATCTAAAAACTCTAGGTTTTTTGCAGATAACAGAAATCATCTGACAGAAAGAAAAAATTATATATAAATGCTAACTAAAGCCATATTTTAGGTTTATATGTAAGATTAGAATAACCAGGAAATAATATAGGAAGATATTCCCAATACTAAACCTTGAGGTATCAGTTTTGGAGCTTTAATACAGATATCAAAAACACACGTTTGATACTTGGTACACTATCTTTAGTAGAGATAAATAAAAAGAAATAAAATCTGATTACTTTATCTAACAGACACACTTTGTGTTACTGCAATTATCTATTGAGTTTTAGTCAACTGTTTTTCACTCCACTAAAAATGTATATTTTTTAATTTTAACATTATTCAATTAAGTTTTTTCTTCTTTTATTAAGAAGTGGATTTATTTTTAAAATTGTTTTGGCATTTATATTGACCAACCACATATGTGACTCACTAAGATTTGACTCCATCATTGCTATTAGTATTAGACTTGGCATCACATTTATTTTCATATGAATTTTAAATTATTTTAAAGATCTAACTAAAAATACAATTTGAAAATAAGCAGCCTTCATCTGCACAGTGGCTAAAGTTTTGTGTTTGGCTAATTTTTAATTTTTTTTAAACTAGCACTACTAAGGTGAGTACAAGCTAAATTTACATTCTAGAAGGATACTGTTATTTGATTGTACCACTTTACATAATGAATGACAAAGCACAATATGGTAATGAAAGTAATAATGATAATTACTCAGCCAGGACAGGTTAGGCATTTTAGAACTCGCTACTCAAAGAATTACATTTAAGTGTAAGAGCGAAATAAAATTATGAGTCAAAAAACTAAAATAACAGCACTGGAGTCCTTAATGAATTTGAGAGAATAAAATTACAGAGAATATCTGGCCTTGCACATTTTGACAGGAAGTGCCAAGTAGTAATACCACCAATACAAGTGTGTGTGAGAGAATGTGTGTGTTGGAGGCATGTGTGTTTGTGTGTGTGTGCGCCTGAGATAGTGTGTCTTAAGACAAGCACTCAGGATCGTGAATGTTTGTTCAGTACGGCAGCAGCCACAGCACCCACTTCTGAGCCAGAGGCACCAGCACAGACAGGCTCCCGGCCTCCCAACCCAGCTCGATGGAGACCAGGTACATAGGTGGGGGAAGGGGACACCCTGACATGAGCTACCACTCGACTCTACACAGCAGATCAGTAAGCAGGTTCCCGGTTCCAACCAGCATGGCCAGCAGCAGCTCCATGGCAAGGGGCTGGGGCAGTGTGCCTGCAGATGGCAGTGGAAAGGGGCGGGGGGGGGAACATCTGCCCTCCTGCTACAAACTTCATCCAAATGTGGCACTAAACACGAGGGTGGGTGCAGGTGCCCCCTTCCTGAACTGGTACCCCATGGGCCCTAAGCAATTGCTAAGTCTGCTTATGCCTAGTGCTGGCTCTGCCTCTCTCCCCCCTTGGAATGTCCTTCCTGACTCCTTATCAGCCTTGAGCTGATGGGCTAATTGGCTCCTTATCCTGGCCAGCCTGATTGTCTAATTACCTCTGTTAGCTTTCTCCAGAGGGAACTAATTAACATCTGAGTAATCAGGGAAATTGATTAACATCTGAGTGATCAGAGTGCAGGCTCACCCATTCGCTCCCTGCACTATGTTAAGGATGAATGTTAAACATTTAAAAGTCAGGAAGTGCAAAACTTAAGGCTGCATGCACAGCCTTAACTGTGCCTAAACTGAAGACTGTATATGCAGTTACATGATAACATACAATTTCTTGATATAATTCAGTATAACATTCAATTTCTTTCTCCAGCCTTAGATACACATGTGGAACATTGTCATACCTGTCCAATATTAAGCATATGAAAAAATCTATATCTAATTAAATTCTGTCTCTTCTTTGGTATGCTTCTGAATAATTTCTGCCTAGTCCTCCTCTCATTATGACCAGTGGCTCATTTCCTATTTAATTCAATGGGAGCAGGGTCATCTCCTTTGTTGGCTACAGTGTACAGGACACATACAGATTACAGATTACAGATACAGTAATACAGCCAAGAACAGAAATGTAAATGTTTCACAAACTGTTTCTAAGATAAATACACCTGTGGCCTTAATCCAAAATCCCATTGACATCACTGAAAGTCTCTCCATTGACTTCAGTAGGGTTTCGATTAGGCACCTGGGACATCCATTTATATGTATACATATATAGGGAATGAAGTATGGTTTGGTGAATGGAATTCAACCCCAAATCCATGGGTAGGTTGGAGGGTTGCAGCGATGTCCCTGTAAAATTGCTGTTCTAGTCTATAATGGCAGCTACTCTTCCTCTATGCACTCTAGGCTGGGATCACAATCGGTGGGTCATGTACTCATATATTCAGTGGCCACTCCTCAGGTCTGCCCACAATAGCCTCTTTCATACTAGCTACACCAGAGCCAGTCCTGTCCCAGTGTCATGCAGGGAACAATCTGCCTTTCCACTCTGGCCACAAATGTCCTCTATCCCATCTTTATCCCAAGCCTGACATGGGGCAGTGGGAGGGTTAGCTCAGTGGTTTGAGCATTGGCCTACTAAATCCAGGGTTGTGAGTTCAATCCTTGAGGAAACCACTTAGGGATCTGGGGCAAAAATCAGTACTTGGTCCTGCTAGTGAAGGCAGGGATCTGGACTCAATGACCTTTCAAGGTCCCTTCCAGTTCCAGAAGATTGGTATATCTCCAACTATTAGTCATGTTTGGGTCAATCCTACCTATGGTGCCCATGGTCCAAGGATCTGAATACATTTATGGCCAGAACACCTCACATGAGTTAGTTAGGAATCAATTCATTTTATAAAATGAGTGAACTGAGGCAAAGAAAGTTTGACTGACACCCACAGTCACAGTAGCAAAACTAGCAGCAGGACCCAGGAGTCCTGGCTCCTAATCCCCTGCTCTAAGCATTGGCCACACTAATTTCCACAGAAGGGCTACCATTCTGATTTGGGGAATGGCTGGAACGTGCTGTGAGGAAAGATTTAAAGAGGAGAGTGTGAGGCTGGGTAAAGATGCTTACAGCGTATGTGGGGATGGGTCACAATTAACTGGCTCTCGACCTTAGTTTTGTTACTGCATATTAAACAGAGTTATGGCCATGTACTCAGATTGAGAAAATGGTGGTTTTAGTCCAAAGCTCAATGAGCTTCCAAGAACATACAGCTTTCAAGAACATACTTAGTGTTCATTTTATGATTCTTATACCTTCAGCTGAAGGTATAAGAATCATAAAATGAATACTAATAAGTAGTATCTGAAAATTTATATCACTAAAAAGGTGGGATGGTAATGCTCATGGTCTGGGGGTGTTGGGCTAAATGGAGCAGCAGTTCTTCCTCCATCCTAATCTGTTTTGTGATCATGTTCAGTGCGGGTCTGAGCCAGGAGGTGCTGAGTGTCTTCTGACATGAATAGAGCAACCTCAATTCATTCTGAGGTCACTGGGAGTTGGGTCACGCAGCACCTCTGAGGAGATGCTCAGCTCCTTGCAGGACTGAACCCATAATTAGAATGGTTTGTCAGGTTCTCTGTTGTTGACAGCTACCATTTGTTATTTAACTGTCCTGCAACTGTTCTGCACATCTGCATTTGAAAGTCTATGGGCCAGATTCATCCTTGATATGAATACCTGAAATCAAGGGGGGTACTCCAGAGATGAATTTGACCATATGTGCCCTTGCAGTTTGTTCAGTATATCCAGAGTGATCCAGTTATTTTATGTGCACATTCTGGGCCAGATCTTTGGGAGCTATGCCAGTTTACTCCAGCTGATGAGCAGATACTCATTGAAGAAGCTGGGGCTATGCACATTGAATGTCTACTTTGCAGGTAGCAAATAACTGAAGACCAAATTATGCATAGATAAGCTGCTGGCCTACTGTGACTATTGAAAAATGTCCTCCAAATGACCCAGAAAGTCCAGAAATCATAAGATAAGAGTATATACACCTTCTACATAATGTTTAATACATCCAGAAGAGACTAAAAAATTCATTTTATGAAGTTTATTAAGTGAGCCAAACTCTCATTACAAATGCAGCTTCATTTCAGCCGTCACTTCTTGATCACACCACAAAGAAATGTGGAGAAACAGTTCTTTGGTGATTCTCTATTCATATTCAAGCCTCAATAATGCAGCCACAAAGGAGTCATTCGTTCATATTTAACAGTAGTTTGGTTTGATTATGTTTTCCCAAGTACTGGGAAAAATCTGTAGTACACTAAGCATGTGAAATCTCTGGATGAAAACCGCCATGGACCCTTGTGGATTATTTCTATATAACTCATCTCTGTTCTGGCCCGGCAAACCCCACTTCACCTCTCATGCTCAGTCTGGGAAATCAAAGTTGTAACCTTCATCCTGCTGTCCCAACTCTGAGCTCTTGTTGGGATTTATTGTACGTTCCTGATCATTTACATAGAACAATAGTCCATCATTCCAGGGTACGAGTTAGCTAAACCTGTCATCAAAGAGTGGGAAATGAAGTGTGACAAACTTGTTCTCGATTAATGCCCACAGCGGTGCGGTACGACAGCAGCTGCACTGATGTGACAACCCCCACAGCAGAAATGGGACATTAATTTAGTGACATGTTTGCCTGTCTCTCTCCTTCAGTTTTTTTCCTCTCAAGGATGAGTGGACGCGGATACAGTTTCCTTCCAGCCTGAAGGGTGAAAATCCCACTTCTGAGACTTACTTCAGCAGATGAACTGAAATCCCCTGACCCCAGCAGAATCTACTCTATTATTGATGATGAGCAAAAGGAACAGCACTTAAAACAATTCATATACTTTCCTTGGGAACTGATGGCCCAGATGAATTATGCATTACTCGGGTATTGTAATTATACACTGTACAGCAATGCTGGCTTAAACTCAGGGAGACAAATGATGACCGGTAGGCTATCACAGCACATTTTGGAGTGGATGGGGAATATAATTTTCCAAATGGGGCCAATAAAACTATCCAATTCTCTTTACAATATTCTTGTTTACTGCTTGCTTCTTACAACCCTTCCCAAAGTCATAAAGGAGAAAGCAGTTGAAATGCTTGAATGCAAATGTCTCACTTCAGCCGCAACCTTCATCCACAGTGAGTCAACCAAGACGTTTCTTTTCCTTAAGATAAACTGCGTGTTAAAAGCTAAAATAGTATAATTAATGAAAGGAAGCTGTTCAGTTGTACTCTGCACGTGCCTCTGCTGAGTGACTGCATAGTCCTATTCCTGTGATCACAAACTTTCCTCCTCCCTTTCCTGCCCCAGTGTATTGATGCCCCCTTGTGAAATTAGGGACCTGATTCCTCAAGCCCATAAATGCACATAGTAGCTTTACTTCTACAAACAGCTTTACTACTGAAAATAGCCACATTCTTCTCTCTGTGGCCCTTGTCCAGCAAAGCATTTAAGCACGTGCTGAACTTTAAGCCCCATTAATTTTAATAGAACTACTCACATGCTTAAGAGTTCATGAGCGCTTTGTTAGGCCAGAGTGTTTGACTACTTATGCGATTGGAAGCAGCAGGTCCTTTAATTATTTGCTTTTCCAGGCAGGGATCTTATGCAATTCATACACAGAGAATCCTATGTATTTTTTGGCACCATATAATAAATAATAATAACTACAGTCCTTTTAATACAATATTTTTACTACTCTGGGGGCTTGTCAATACAGGAAAGTTAATGGCAGTTAACTAAAGGTACGAATTTAAAGCACAATAAACACCAGTGTGGACGCAGTCATTCAGAATTAGGTAAGGCCACTTTAATTTTGAGCCCTGGTCTACTCTACGAGTTTAGTAGAATTTAGCAGCATTAGATTGATCTAACCCTGCACCTGTCCATACGACAAAGCCATTTTTGTCAACATAAAGGGCTCTTAAAATTGATTTCTGTACTCCTCCCCAATGAGGGGATTAGCGCTGGAATCGACCCTCCTGGGTCGAATTTGGGGTAGTGTGGATGCAATTTCATGGTATTGGCCTCCCAGAGTGCTCCATTGTGATGGCTCTGGACAGCACTCTCCACTCAGATGCACTGGCCAGGTAGACAGGAAAAGCCCTGCGAACTTTTGAATTTCATTTCCTGTTTGGCCAGCATAGCGAGCTGATCAGCACAGGTGACCATGGAGTCCCAGAATCGCAAAAGAGCTTTAGCATGGACCGAACGGGAGGTACTGCATCTCATCGCTGTATGGGGAGATGAATCTCTGCTATCTGAACTCCGTTCCAAAAGATGAAATGCCAAAATATGTGAAAAAATCTCCAGCGGCATGAAGGACAGAGGTTATAACAGGGACCCACAACAGTGCCACGTGAAGCCTATCAAAGAGCCAGTGTGGTAAACGGCCGCTCTGAGTCAGAGCCATAGATGTCGTTTCTATGATGAGCTGCATGCCATTCTAGAGGGTGCCCCTACAACTATCCCACCCCTGTGCTTCCCTCCTCCCCCACCTCTCCTGGGCTACCTTGGCAGTTATCCCCCCATTTGTGTGACGAATTAATAAAGAATGCATGATTTTGAAACAACAATGACTTTATTGCCTCTGCAAGCGGAGATCAAAGGGGGGAGGGGAGGGTGGTTGGCTTACAGGGAAGTAGAGTGAACCAAGGAGGTGGGTTTTCATCAAGGAGGAACAAACAGAACTTTCCCACCGTAGCCTGGCCAGTCATGAAACTGGTTTTCAAAGCTTCTCTGATGCACAGCATGCCCTGCTGTGCTCTTCTAACTGCCCTGGTGTCTGGCTGTGTGTAATCAGCAGCCAGGCGATTTGCCTCAACCTCCCACCCTGCCATAAACGTCTCCCCCTTACTCTCACAGATATTGTGGAGCACACAGCAAACAGTAATAACAATGGGAATATTGGTTTCGCTGAGGTCTAACCGAGTCAGTAAACTGCACCAGTAAGCTTTTAAACATCCAAAGGCACATTCTATCACCATTATGCACTTGCTCAGCCTATAGATGAACTGCTCCTTACTACTGTCCAGGCTTCATGAGCCACAGGAGAAAGGGGTAGGCTGGGGTAGGTGCGACCATGTGGTGCTGCTGACTGGGAGAGCAGCCTGAGGCAGAAGCCTCCAGCTGGCATGATATTCCAGGCAGGACTGAATCTTCTTTAGACAAAACTTAAAGAAGAGAATGACCTGGAGTCATTCCCATTTTTGTCCAGGTGTCCCCTACCAACCTAACCAAGGTCAGCCAGGAGCACCCATGGGACGACGACGACTGTTGGCAGTTGTATTGTATCGTCTGCCATCCGCAAGGCAAGGCAAGGGGATGCTGCTGTGTTGCACTGCAGAATCACATCTGCCAGCAGCACCCAGGAGACATACGGTGCTTGTCGTGGTATGTTGTCTGCATGGGTAACCCAGGAAAAAAGGCAAGAAACGATTTTTTACCATTGCTTTCACAGAGGGAGGGGGGCCTGACGACGTACCCACAACTACTCGCAACAATGTTTTTGCCCCATCAGGCATTGGGAGCTCAACCCAGAATTCCAATGGGCAGCTGAGACTGCAGGAACTGTGCGATAGCTACCATAGTGCAATGCTCCGAAAGTCAACGCTCGCTTCAGTACTGTGGATGCACATCGCCGACTCAATGCGTTTAGTGGGGACACACACAATTGACTGTATCAAATCGATTTCTAAAAAATCGACTTCTATTAAATCGACCTAATTTCGTAATGTAGACATACCCTGACAGAATGTCCACACACGGCTTTGAATGGAGTTTATCCCAATTAACTTTCCTGAAAGGTGTGACTTTAAAGAGCCTTAGTTAAACTGTGTTTAAACCCCTGTGTGGATACTCTCAGGATTAAAGTGGTTTTAGTTAATTCAGGGGTTTAATTAGCGTGCTTTCAATCTATACTTTTCATTTATTTGGATTAACTTTCCTAAAGCCTGGTCCACTCTAAATGTTAGATTGACCCAACCCTGCTGCTCAGGGTGTGAAAAATCCACACCCCTGAGCAACATAGTTAAAATGACCTAACCCCTGTCTTAGTGCTAGCTCAGCTAAAGAATTCTCTAGATTCTACCTCTGAGGGAGAGGGAATTATCTACTCTGATGGGAAAACCCCTCCTATCCGTATAGGGAGCATCTGCACTGAAGTGCTACAGATGTAGGATTTCAAGTATAGACAAGCTCTTAAGTCTCCCCATGTACACAATTTTCCTTTCCTCTGCAGTCTTAGGGAATATGTTAATAATCTCTCTATAGCTTCATAACATCATGAGTACCCATTGTAACATCAAAGGTAGCATCACTGTCTTGCCCCATTCTGGATCCTGGAGGTACATATTCAGATGAGCTGTTTGCTATTTGTAACAGTCATGGATACCAAGGCTTAAGCAGGTATCTCAAACTAGAACAAAAGGGTATACACAAAAAATCCCCGTTAGTTCTGAACATTTTTCCAAGGATTTCATTATTCCAAGCCTGGTCACCAATAGTTATAGCAGAAGTTTGTGTATGCTATTAGTTGCATAAATAAGCAGAACTGAAACCCTATGCCACTTCGATCCCAACAGCCAAACTTTTAAAGACCGTGCAAAATGCTTGCCCATCCTGTAATGGATCTGTGCTCTGGATCACATTCTTTGCTAAATGCATTGAGTCTTCTGCATTCCCTTCATCTATGAATTTTTCAGTTTGACGTAGGAATGGTCTGGTTTGCTAGGTTTGACGTGTCCTTTAGTAGTCCATGTTGTTTATCTAGGTTAGGCAGATCGTACTGTAAGTGATCAATGACTTTTTAAAGCTTAATATTTGTCGTCTCATTTTACATAGGCTGAGCGCAGATTCATTGATGAGATCAGATTACACTTTCCTTTCTTGAAGATGGATTCAGTATTGCTGACCTCCAGCATTCAAAACTCATGCCTCAGGCACCCCCCAAAATCATCAGGTTTTAAAATATAATCAATCTGGGTTTCTTTTTATTTGCCTTTTGGTTTTTTAATCCTTCGGATTCATTTTTTCCAGATTTTCTCTACAATTATATAGGCTAGAAACGTACACTTTTAAATACAAAAGCTGTTATTCTACCCCATCACAAAGCCCCAGCTCCTGTAGTCATAAGACAAATGATAAATATCACAAGATATGCAGGCAACCCCCCACTAAGAGTTGGAAATCCTGAGTGTTCTTTCTCCCCCTCCAATCATGTTAAAATATACTTTTAGTGCCATATTCTTCCACCTTTGCTCAAATTGCTAGTTCCTTACACTGCAAGCATTCTTCTTGAGATAAATGAACTACTCAGCTAGATGGGTTCTATTCCCAGATTGAGCACTGGCCTGTTATGTGACCTTGGGCAAGTCACTTTTACCTCTGTGCCTCACTTTCCACATCTGTAAAATGGGGATAATGAGGCTTGCCTCCTTCGTGAAGCAATTTAAAATTGACTGATAAGAATGCTATAAGAGTGAAGTATTATTATTACCCATTGAACAAACCTTTGACCATTATACCCACAGTGAATTGGTGCCAAAAAGCCAGGAATCAAATATTCTCCAAGAGGAAAGCTAGTGAGGTTGATCTTACTCTCATGGAAGTGAATCATTGCTCTCACTGAAGACATGCTTTAGCTAAACATGAGTTATGCTTTAGTCAAACAAATTATTGGGCTCAATACAGGGGTATCTGGGTGAAACGTAGTGGCCTGTGATATACAGGAGGTAAACCAAGATGATCCAATGGTCCCTTCTGGCCTTAATCTCTATGAATCTGATATGGCAAGGCCTGCAGTCTACATTTTCAAGTGGCTAGTGTGTTTTTGACTGCTCTCGTTTCTGGGTGCTCAACCTAAGCCATCTTAAAGGGGTCTAGACTGCAGAGGATGGGTGCTCACTACTTTGAGGCCCCTTTACGATGGCACAGGTTGGACACCTAAAAACCAAGACAGCAAAATCAGCAGTCAATTTTTTTTAAATGTAGGGCTATCTGTACATATAAGCACCCTGAGCTCATTATCGTGGCAGCCAAGCACCTACTGGGTGAGGTACATAGCCACTCCGTGTGACAGAGTTCACCCACCCGAGCAGCGCCTTCTGCTGGCCATCAGCTCTCAGCCAGCTCAGCCTTTCCTGGTGGTGCCTCTGCTACCACCTTCTCCGCTTGCAGACCTGTCTCAGTCCAAGTACTTCAGCGTCCTTTTCTTGACTTGTCCTACTGGCCGTACTACCATCCATGTCTTTCCTCTTCTGAGTGTGTGTGTGTGGGAAGTATCTCCCAGTTCTATAGTTCAGTCACTTCGCAAGTAGGGGGGAACCCAGGGCCGCCCTGCACTCCAGGGACACTGTAGATAGCAGCCTCTGGCTGCCTCTCTTAACTTCTCCACTAGTGCTGCTTCAATTCCCTGGGTCATTTCTCCACAGCCCCAGCATCTGCTTCGCCCTCTTCTCGGGACATACAGCCCTCACATCCTAACAGCCAACCAGGAGCTCTCTGTCGCTCCCTCAGCTCCTGCCAGCAATTGCTCTGTCCAAGATGCTACCTTCCTACAGCCAACTAGGAACATAATCCTCTCTCCTTGGGCTCCCTGCAGCAACTGACTGTGTCTGACCCTGCAGCTCCTTTGATGTAAGCCTGCTGGGCCCTGATTGGCTGCTCCCTGTACAGCCTCCTCTTCCTTTCTGGGGATGGGTGAACTCGCCAACACACTCCACCAGCCTCATTGTGCCATCTACATTTGCAGCTAAGCCCTTTTTGATATTAACAGGCAGTGTAGCTTGAAGAGAAACATGCTATCAGTGGTGTATGTAGGGTAGCAGTATATGAAAGAGAAATATGGGCCCAGAAAGCCTTGAATTACATTTGGAATGCTTCTTTTGCGCATTGCATCCTGGACAGGTCAGGGTAAGTTCAGAACCACAATTTAGCAGGCAGAGTCCGAGCAGTGAGAGGCTAATGAGTACGCTGATTACTCCAAATACCACGAGCTCTGACGTGCTTGGAGTACAAAGCTGGGAAAAGGGCACAATCTGAAGAAAAGAGTAGTGTCTTTCTTATGTCATTTACTGAGTGCTCAGCTCTGCTGCATGAAGTGCATGTCTTCAAATATTCCCTCTGCAGGATGGCTGGCCCTGCAGTGCTTTCCAATGGATTTTTGTCTCTCCATTAATTTGGAAGCCTGTTCCTTGACAGTGAACCATGAGCACATAAATGATGACTAGGCCCTCATCGATCTCTCCTGGTGAGGGTCTTTCCTGAGTCAAAAATTGGATGACAGCATGATGTCTAATCTTATCATGACAAACTACTTTTCTTATTGATCAAACATTTAATCTGTCTAGAGTTCAGCAAGCAATGACCAGAAGCCAAACAGTTCTTATCTATGTACCACAGATATTGAAATAAGTCTTCGTAGTGTATTTAAAGATGGGCTGAGAACTCCCAGAGAGCCACTCATATGCTGTGGTGTAAGATAACGCACCATGTCTTAGCCTCAAACCTTCTCACAATGGAGGGGAGGTGGTAAAAAAAACAAAACAGATCTCAGAGATCAGTGCTGAAGGGTGATGAAATGACACCACAGAGTCCTCATGGCAATACAAGGGTCATCAGCACAATTGTCTATGAATCAGAGATTACATCAAGATGAGAAGTTTGGATCCATATTTAGACCAGAATCTGGTAACTCCTAACACTTGGGGATGTTCACATTTGGAGTACAGGTTTTGACCTGTTACAGAGAGAGATTCTGATGTAGAACAGCTTTCACTTGAGCTTTCTCAAAGTTCAGGGCTGGGATTCAGGTTCAGTCTTCTAATTCAGTCCCTGTGACATTACCCAGGGTGCAGTCTGAACTGATGGACAGCTGTGTCCCCTCAGTTCTCCAACCTGAGATGTCCTTTACAGTGCTTCGCTACGTATGTAACCACTCCTGGTCCACTCACACACAGCCTCCAGTATGAGCTATACTGTATGAGTGTTATAACTAGTCACCATGAATTATACTACAGGGCAACACTAGCAAACTCCAAGATCCAGACTTTCCCCCAAAACTGTGCATCTTGTACTGCCCAACCCTCTCCTGGACAATACAAGCTCGTTTGAAGTCTGTCATTTCATTAATAGAAAATGATATGCACAAATCCTGTTATCCCAAATGGAATTTCCCAAGCATTTCAATCCAAGCACACTGGTTTAGATAAAACAATAAAACAAGGTTATTAAACACAGAAAGATAGATTTTAAGTGATTAGAAATAATGAGACATAAGAGTCAGAACTGGTTACAAGAAAATAAAAAGGTAAAACACAATGAATATCTAACTTAACAAGCTAAATGAATTCAAAGAAAAAGTATGTCTCACCACATGTTCTAGCAGCCTAACTGGCTGGATTCCTTTCAGCTAGGACCCTTCCCCAAGTTCAGTGTTAATTTCCTTGTCCTTCAGGTGTTGTTGATGCCATAGGCAGAGAGAAAAGGAGAGGTATTTTGAGGCCTCTGTTCCCCTGTCTTATAGTTGCCTTTTTCTTTGAAAATCATCTCCAGCTAAGGTTCAGGAGGCAGCAAGTCTGTGGAGATGGGAAACCTCCAGCTACTTCTTTGCCAAGATGCAAATTTCTAACTCACACCCTTTTTCCTGCCAAATAATGGCTGTTTAACTAGGTGATAGGCCATTTGATTTCACTGACATCTGGCTGAGCCATTAGTTTGCCTTTTGTCTTTGAGGAATGGATTGGTTCTTGCTTTTCTTAACTTGGAACGTATCTCCGTAATATTATACAGTATATATCTTATAACTGTACATACAGTGTTGCTACACATATTTTACCAAGACACTAATGATCAGCAAATTATGAGTTTTCAAATGATACCTCACAAGGCATCATTTGTACAAAATCCATCATAGTTTTTTAAAAAGGATAAACATCTGGATACAGACTGTCACAGACCCATCTCTGCTATGAGATACAGCAAGAAACAATGGGACAGATCCTTTATTGGTGTAAATCAGTGTAACTCTGTTGACTGCAAACTTGCAGAGCTATGCTAATTTACACATGTTGAGGATCTGGCCCTATATATTGCTATGGAAAGACTGACTTCTGTTGCTTGACATCTGGTCTCATGAGGGGCACTTGGCCTACACAGAACCATTGGGTCTCTTGTTGTAAGGGCTATTGAATTATTTGGTACTGATTACCTATAGTAAAAATAATTAATCAAAATAGTAACTTGGTCAGATGCTTAAACAGGAAATGGGTATGGGGGAAGATCCCACCCCTTCTCTGTGGCCAGGTGTGGTTTTGCTTATTGATGGCTGGATTTGGGCTGTGTGTTTTGTTCAACGGAGCTCAGCTCCACAGGAGTTCCCTTTTCATCCCTGAAAAATAGATTGAGGCTGGTTAAGGGGAAGCTGGGATAAGAATGAGGGTGAGATCAGGGGATCCCTGCTCATTTCACCTGAAAATTGGGAGTGCAGCAACATCACCAGACTCAGGGCTATTGCTAAAGCCTTGGAGTAACTGGGCCAAAAAGAAAAGATTTGGCCCAAAGTGACTGGGAAAAACAATTTTAAAGTAAAAATAATGTTCTCTTCTTCTGCCTCTTAGATTTGTCCCCCTCCACTGCTCTGAGAGTATATCATGATTCTGTAACTGTGTTATTAATTCAGGGGAGTGTTTAGAAATATATTTGCATGGAAGATGACATATAAATTAAAGTGTATTATCTAAATTTAGGAACTGGAGAAAACAACGTCTGAAGAATTGTGCTTGCATACAATTGGATGGAAGAATTAGATAAATATATTGAGGAGAGTTCTGGGTGCCATGTGATTAGATTTACACACACTTATAATGCATCATGCTGAGAGATAACGAACTGAAAATTTTAGATTCCTTTTGTTTTTATTACCCTATCTCTCTAAAACAATAAAATCTGCTTGTATAAAGTAAAGAGCAGACAGAACATTGCGTTGGTCATTTAGGCACTGCCTTGCACAGAGCTGAAGAGAGAAGTTATTATTACTTTTTGACAGTGTGGTAGTGCCTATGGGCTCCAACCCCATTGTGCCAGGTGCTGCACAAAACACACAATAAAACAATGAAAAGCTCACAGTAAGTAGGTTGTGGTGGGAAGCCTAGCCAAGATGCACGGAGGCATCTCCAGAGACATCTGTGTGGTGCTGTCCCTCTTTCCCCTGCATATACAAAGCTTGCAACTAAAATTTACAAGGTGGTATAGGGATGTGGACAGAGTGGGAGTGGCTAGAGAAGTCTAAACACATACGTGAGTGTCCTCAGGTATGGAAAGGAGATGGGACAGGAAAAAAAGCAACAACCCTTACTGCGGCACACAAGAGTAACAGAAGCTGCTCATCTGAGATGGCAAACATTTTGCACAGGATAAGTTGAGCTGCCAGTTAACCAGCTGAGCAATTTCTCTGCATGATGTCTTAGTTTTGAAGTACAGGACTGGGGCCTGTGGTCTGAACCTGCAAGTTACTGAGTATCTCCTAAGAGATGGTGATCCCCCTTCAACCTAACAAAGGTTGAGAAGGACTTGACACTTCTCAGCAAGTGCTCAGCACCGTCCAGGATCAGCCCATTCGTTTACAGGAAGAGATAGGTGTTTGTAGGCATGCATGCAATTCCCTAATTCATTTCTCTATCACTAAGTAGGAAGTCAAGGGCCCCAAAACCCACAGTCCTTGCTCAGGTTTATCTTCTACTGAGGGGCTAGATTGGTCCAGTGTTCGTGTTTTCAGGTGTAGGTGGCTGAAGTACTATACCCAATAGCGGGGAATCTGACAGAATATCCATCCTCCAGAGGAATCTTACTGCACCCTGACATTTTTTAATCAGTTTGCTCATTAACAAAATATAGTCCATTCTTACAGGAGAGAGGAGATTGTCCTAGCCATCACTATATGCATATTACATTGATAGATCTCAGCCAGCCCCAATATTTGATATTGGTGCCTGTTCCATTGGAATGTGTTTATCTTTAATCTTGGTTTTTATCAGACTGATCATAGTAACTAAGTAATGCTAAGAATGTGTGTTTTAAGGTCCCTTTTTGATGGTGGTAATAAAGCACATCACCAGGCTAAGAATATCAGCAGGAAAGGCCAATAGCATCACTATTCCTGCCAATGGACGCTTTGCCTGAGTAAAGAATGCAGAAATGGACTGAAAAATGAAAAGGATCCTCATTTTTCCAGCTTGAGGAGGGGTCTGTTGGAGGAAGGGCTGGAGTGAGTAGTATATTTTAAAACTGTGCCTTCTATTGTTCTTAAATAGCTAAACTTGCTGCTTAGAGCAGTTATTATTAAAACAAACGCTGCAAAGAATTTAAACAGGACAGAAAAAGACAATCTCAGGAAAAACAGGATATTCATAGTGACTGGAGATATCACTTATTTCAACCGCACGTAAGGTAATCACCTACAGTATGTTTTAATCTCCTCATCCGGTCTACAAAAAGAGAGTGTTTTTTATAAGTGGTTATGAATTCACTGAATATGCCCCAGAAAGCTCAGTCAGCAGTTTTATTCATAGGATCCAGTTTTCAGAAGGTGGCTGCTAGATTGTGTATATGTTTGTGCACTGAAATAGGTACAGAGGCACCAGAATTTACTTCTGCATCTCAGGGCTCTTTCGAGCATGCAAACATAAGATTGGCCTGTCCAATTTAGGGTGCTGCTTCTGAAAACTGGGATGAAGGGGCAGGGTCCTAAACTGGTACAAATCAGCATAGCTCACATCAGTTTAGCATCTGACCCAAACCTGATGGCTGCTATGTTGGCCCACTCATCAGACACTCAGCCAGAGACCTCCAGAGCTAAAAGCATGAGCTGCTGCAGCTTCAGCTAAAGATCAAAGGCTTAATAGCCAGGGGTATTACTAGCCTAGCCAGAGCTTACACTGCATCTTGGCTAATCAATGTGATCGGTTGCAAATCCTCTCCACCAAACCACACTGTCTCCTGTGTAATAAAGGAGCATTCCATTGTGTCAGCCTGATAAAACGAGCCAAGAAAGCTCTGCTCAGAATGCTGCGATCTGCTCTGCCCCTAAACTGCCTGGAATCTTGGAAGTCCACCATGCAATCAGTCCATGGGTTTATGAGCTGCAAACTCAAGCTAACAGGAGGCATTTCAGAGGGAAATCAGACCAGGAGTTACTTTCTCATTTGCTCCTACTGCTAGCGGAGAAATCAGGCTGGCCTGCAAGTTGCTAGCTTTGTGCCAGGATCTCCATAGGGGCACTCTGCCAGCCTCTCTTCTCTGTGGGTACAAGGTATTTGATTTATTTATTTGGCTATTTCCTACTCTACAACTGAAGACACTGCTTCCTTGCTCTGGGGGCCCTCAGCAATCTTTTAAAAACACAGGTAGAAACAGAGCTGTCAGTTATCCTGAGATCCAATCCATTAAGCACGTGACATAAACAGGACTCATTCCTCCCACACCCAATAATCATTTAGCTCTGTGTCTGGTGGTTTCCAGTTATGACTCCAGCCGTCTGGCTCGGTCTTTATTACCCTGGAAAGGGAGAGGTTATTAGAATCTGGTGGTTTTACCCACACAAAATTCTCTGTTACTCGCACACTCTAAGGGCACCCACATTTACCCAGTCCCTAGGGCTCAAGGCGTAACCCTCTTAATTTAGACACTCACCCTTATCCCATTCCTAGGGTTCAGGTATAACCTTACACTCTGCAGGTTTACGGGGTTTTTACCAGTGAAAGAGTCTTACACAGCAATATCCTACTTAACCTCTATTTATTAACAATCACCAAAACCGAATGCACACGTTACACATACAATGCTCACCACTCCTAATAAGGCAGATGAATTATTCCCTGTTGGCCAGTCAGGATCAGGTTTTCTGGGGGACTCCAGATTCTGCACGGTGTCACTGGCCGAGTGTTGAGGTCTAGCAGCTCTGATCTTGGGGCTGTGTCCTGGAGCTGGTTCCCAAGGAACTTCCTTTTGGATCCCAGTTTATATAGTGGAAGTTGAGTCCTGCTTACCTTAACCAATCATTTTACTAACCAATCCTAACATATTTTAACAAAATGCTCTAACCAATTATTCCCTACCACCTTAATTTACCTCTAGCAAAATTAATTAGGTAACAGACAGAAACAACCGGAGAACCAGACAGAGCTCATACAAACAATAGAGAAGTGAGGACCATAAAGACAAAACAATAAAGAAATAAGGATTTCACAACCACAATTATTGCTAAGTGATTTCTTGCCAGACAGGATGCTATCAAACTACGTTTTCTTTAACTATCTTAAGATCTGTTTCTTTGTCTGGTGATGGTGGGTGCGAGTAGGACAGGAGCCTTCTTCACAGCCTGATATTACATTGTTTTAATGTAATTTAGATGGATGTAAGGATGTGACATCCTGCTTCTTAGCTAATGGCTCCTGCTCTCTTAATATGGCTGCAGACAAAGGCCTTACAATATAGTTACAGGAAAAGGCTTGTTTCTGTCCTCTCTTATCCTCACCCTTGCTACTGCCCCCCTCTATCTCTGCCCACTTAACTCCTCTGGCTCCAATCCTTGTGCTTCTATCCTTCCCCCTTCTGCACCTATATACCCCCAAACCTCTGCTCCTATGCAATCCCCACCTTGGCTCCTGCCCACCCAGATCCTTTCTCCCACTGCTTCTTCCACCATTTCCTCACCCCTCTGCATTCTCTGTCAGTTTGTTTCCCCTTTCTCCTCACTGCCTCAGCAAATCAGGAAAAAATCCTTATAACCTCTTTTATTAACATGGGCAAAACACTGGGAAACAGCTGAGCCAATTTAGCTGAAATTTTCCAAAGCAATTCAGCTGGAAAATTTCTTCCTGAGTGGTTACAGTTTGGCAAAGCTGTAAGCACCAGAAAAGAGGGTCTTATAGTGGGGGAGTGCTGGGCAAGCTTAACTATAGGTGTCACTATATGTACTGCCTATAATAAGTGTTGTTAAGTGCTGCCATACATTCTAGCTGTCTGAACTTACTGAGTCTGCAAAACTGAGCTAAAATTACATTGAGAACTGCTGTTCTTATGATATTTCAGCACTTTTATGTTTGGCTGAAACCATGCAGTGCAGAACTGCATAAAAATGAAAAATAATTTCTGAATAAAAAGTTACCTAGATTGTTTGGAATGTCAAAAATGTTCCTGTGTGATTCAGATTTGGGGGGTCAAATCTATCCAATTTTATCTAAGCCAGCCACTCAACTTGAATAGCTCATGCAGAGCAAGGAAATAACTGATAGACATTAGATAATAAGTATATTAATGCACAAGATTTCTTGTGTTCTTGGGCACGAGAGGTGCTTGCATGTTGCTGCCAAAACAACATTATAGGTAGGGTGACCAGATAGCAAATGTGAAAAACTGGGACAGGGGGTGGGAGTTAATAGGAGCCTATATAAGAAAAAGTCCCAAATATCGGGACTGTCCCTATAAAATTGGGACATCTGGTCATCCTAATTATAGGGTTCAAGACTTCAGCGGGAGTCACAAAGAGTTTGGTAAAAGAAACAAATGTAAATTGCCTATTAGCCAGCAAGTTATAGGTGTGCCAGTGTATTGCTAACCCTCAGGAGCTTGTGCTCCCATTAAATGATTGTAGATTCCAATATTTCACAACAGCACTCCACATAATTTATACTGTGATAGACCCAGGCCAGTTGGGAACAGCAGAGTAGTAGAAGGAAGATATACTGGCCTCTGGATAAGCAGTTTTCTGTTTCCTGAGTGACCAGAGCAGGGGCTGCTCCAGGCTAATGAGTACACCTGACTCCAGTTAACCTGCTAAGAGTCAGGTGAGGCTGTTAAGCACCTGACTCTAATTAAGGCCCCTCTGATGCTATAAAAGGGCTCACTGCGGTCAGGCCAAAGGGAGCCAGAGAAGAGGAAATGTGTGTGAGGAACTGGGAACAAGAGGGGTGCAAGAAGCTGAGAGTGAGTAGGCACACTGCTGGAGGACTAAGGAGTACAAGCGTTATCAGACATCAGGAGGAAGTTCCAATGGTGAGGACAAAGAAGGTGTTGGGAGGAGGCCATGGGGAAGTAGCCCAGGGAGTTGTAGCTGCCGCACAGCTGTTACAGGAGGCACTATAGACAGCTGCGATCCACAGGGCCCTGGGCTGGAACCCAGAGTAGAGGGTGGGCCCGGGTTCCCCTAAACCTCCCAACTCCTGATCAAACACAGGAGGAATTGACCTGGACTGTGGCTTCTACCAGAGGGGAAGGTCTCTGGGCTGTTTCCTGACTCACAGGGTAAATCTGTGAAGTGAGCAAATCTGCCAATAAGCACAGGACCCACCAAGGTAGAGGAGGAACTTTGTCACAGTACATATGTAAAATATCCATCTCATAATGCAGATCATCAAGCAATTAACTTGCAAAGATTCAGCAAGACTTTCCTTTCCTTTCTGCTGAAATATATCCAATGCCATTAATGAGAGATAATTAAATCAATCAATTCTCCCTCTATTCAACAGCCTTGCATTTACCAAACAGATATCAGATGTGAAATGTTTTCTTAGATATCAAATATCAAGATGCCCATTTATCATGTTGTCCTTCCAGCGTACATCTGTTCTCACCATTGCGGATTTCATTTATCATATGCTGACACCATGTAGATCCCCAATACATCTGCGTGTCAATTAATTCCTTTCTCATTTCCTTTTGTGAACCAAGTGCATTGCACTGAGTAATCCCAAAGTTAATATATATTCCTAAATGTTAATTGGCTCCCTCATAGGAACACAACAATGCTGAGCTATATCTTCCAAATTATGCAACTGTCATTGGGTCCTGTCTGCCTCCATCTTGTGCATGATTAAGTGTTACAGGTTTTCATTTCAGGTGCTGGAGAAAGTCCTGATGGTTAGCGCAATAGATTCAGGCAAACTGGAGATATGCTGGTTAGGAGGCCTTTGTATCTTAATGGTAATGACTCTGTTTCCCATAATGATCTCCTGCCCCTCACCGGGCCAACTCACTCTCTCTAAGATTAAAGAGGCTTGTGATTTAATGAAAATCAGTGCAAAGGATGCTGTGGAATTAGGTATAAAACACTGCCCATGTAGTGTGCAAACAACACTCAGCAAACACTAATGTTTTCATGAATTTTTAAAAACAGCCCTAAGATCATATGCCATTACAGAGATAAGGTCCTAGTAAAAGACCCTGACGCTGGATTCATAGCCAGTCACATTTTTGGTTGCTGTATAAATTATTACACAATGGAGTGTGTGTGCTGTGCTCTAGAACATGGAGGCGTGGGTGAGGGAAGGCAAAGGAGGTTTTTATGCCTTCCCAGTTCTGAGTGGCACCTAGAAATGCCTCCTAGCTTACCTTAGGCAGCCTTATGGGCAGTGGCAGCATTGAGAATGCCAGGCTAGTAAGAGACTTTCAGGGGACATCTCAACTGCAGTAGGAGCACTGAGTCTCCGGGCCTGGCTCAGCTGATGGGGGGCTTGGGCTGCAGGGCTAAAAATTGCATTATAGATGTTTGGGCTTGGGCTGGAGCCTGAGCTCTGAGACACTCCCCACTCAGCCTGAGCCCAAATGTCTCTGCTGCAATGCTATGACTCTGCTCCAGGTCTTTTGTCACAGTATAGATGTACCCTGACTGTCCTCTGCTATTGGACATGGTCAGGCTCAGATATTTGCATTTGAAGATAACAGAGAGCATCTCCTCCAAATCAAATGGTCACAATGTGGTCTAGGAACTACAGTGCCCTAGCAGCCAGGAAAATGTTGATAAACTGACTTGAATTCAGAAAGGTGCAACCAAAAGGATTAAGAGGCCAGCTCAGCAGACATCAGAGTTTGCACCAGGTGAGCCAACCTTGAAGCATAGTTTTCAAAGCCTGCTGGCTGGCTTCCTTGGCTTTGTTTTGCTCAGGAACATCAATCACCTTGTCCAAGACCAATGATCTTTGTAGAAGCTGCCTGGAGTTCAGGCATGGGAGAGCTAGAATGTAGTGTAGACAGAATGCTGGCTGATTACAATCCCAGAGGAAGGACATCACTGAACATTAGTTAGCTGGGACATCAGGTTTTCTGGAGTTTGGTATACTTGAGTTGCATAGTGAATATATATATATATGGGCCAACAATGATTTAGGACTTGATCCAGAGGCTATTGAAGTCAACAAAAGTCTTTCTATTAAATTCAATAGGCTTTGGAATAGGCCCCAAAGGGGGATATATAATCTACAAGTATCTTGATGGCTGTCAACACGAAGGAGGGAGAAGAAGTGCTTAGTGTAGCCCAGGGATCGGCAACCTTTGGCATGTGGCCTGTCAGGGAAATCTGCTGATGGGCCGGGCCGGGCCAGTTCGTTTACCTGCAGTGTCCGCAGGTTCGACTGATCGCAGCTCCCACTGGCCGCAGTTCACTGTTGCAGGCCAATGGGGGCTGCGGGAAGTGGTGTGGGCCAATGGATGTGCTGGCTGCTGCTTCCCACCGACCCCATTGGCCTGGAATAGCAAACCGCGGCCAGTGGGAGCCGTGATCGGCAGAACTTGTGGATGCTGCAGGTAAACAAACGGTCCTGGCCCGCTAGTGGATTTCCCTGATGGGCAGCTTGCCAAAGGTTGCCGATCCCTGGTGTAGCCTTACATAGTATAACTTGGAGTTGGGGGATAAGACTGAGAAAAGGAAGATGAAAAAATCCCAGCAGTCATTTCTATCAGAGCAAGGAACGATCTCAAAAGGAAAGTTACAGAAGCCCCATTGCTAACCCAAATGAAGCTTTGGAGGCTATTATAGATTCTGCATGAGCAGGGGATGGATATCTCTTAATTTTTACAAGCACCTAGGCATTAAACTAAGAATGCTCTGTGTCATTATCTAAAGTAAATAGACTTAAGCAGCAGGGACCCTTACAGATCATTTTTCATATTCATGTGTTATCAGGCACAGATAGCGCAAGACAACTTGTCAGCTGCTGGATTCCTTAAAGTGCTTTTTGGCTCAGACAGATAATTCAACCATAGTGAAGAGTGGGTGCTATTTGAAAAGTTACTTTTCCTGCCTGTTGTAAGCATTTGCTTCCTTCTCTAAGTATAGGAATTATTATAGTAAAGTCAAATGTTGAGTTTTTTAACGGCACCCAGTGCACCTTAAAATTCCTTGCTAAAGAAGTGATACATCTATTGTGTGATCAGAGAACTTTCAGCGCCCCTGCAGAATGGAATGCACTAAGGATAGAGTATGTCTTATAATTCTGGATGTCCTTGGTTACATGGGGTTTTATAGCTGAGGATCTGTTCATTGCTGAAAAGCTGCTATCTGGCATGTCAGGTGTTCTCACTGACTTGTCCCGCTCAGAAGGTGGGCAGATGTATTCTGGAGTTTCCAAGTGCTCTCAGCATCAGTCCGAGACAGAGCCCATGGTGATAATCCAACCGAGTGGTTACAGAGGTGATGAAGGTGGATTCAGATTATGGCCTAGTAAATATTTTCAGTTCACAAACTCCATCTGAATTCAATAGCAAGGTCCTGAAGTCCTGAAAAAAGCTCTTGCCTAGCTAAACAGTGAATTGGGGATGGAATGTTATCACCTGGTATTCTGAGAGTGCTCCAGCATAGGACAGTGGGATTGTCAGCTTTGGTACAATGGGGTAGATTTAAGGAATACACTGGATTGGTGTTAGAGGAAGCAGCTGCATCCAGTGACCAGTCATGTAACTGCAGTTTTTAATCTTGACTCTGCCGTGGACACATTGTTTGACTGTGGGAAAGTCATGTAACAGTTGTGCTTTGATTCCCCTGAACTTGATTCTCCTGTCAGTACCTGGGAGTAAATCAGGAGTAACTCCAGTGAAATCTATTGATTTTACACTGGTGTAAAATCAGCGTGGGTGAGAGTAGTGAAGTTTATTGCCTTCTCATTGGAAAGGTGCTGCATAAATGCACGGTCTCATGAATAGTAACTAGGATCACTGTTTATTATTTTAATTACAATAGTACCTAAAGGCCACAGCTGAGATCAGTGCCCATTGTGCTAGGCACTGTACATACATGCCTGGTTCTGTGGCCCAGTTGCTGAAGGATCCAATAGGTAAAGTCCTGGGCCCCTTGAAATCACTGGGAGCTTTGCCATTGACTTCACTGGAGCGGGATTTCACCACTCTCTCTCCCTCTACACAAAGATCAAGCAAAATCTTTCAGCCACTGTGGCCTTTATTGTAGTTTGGGAGATCAACAAAACAAGAAAGAGCGAAGTACAATGTCCATGAGAGAGAGAGAGCCAGAGCACAAGCAATATGTGCATCTCTCCTGCGTCAGGCTAAATCCAAACACAAACTGGCAGCAGCATCTGCAGTAGGAAAGAGGAGGGGATTCAAGCTGATTGGAAAATCTAGGGTTTCTTCCACAGAAAATATAACATAAATGGGAAAATTTAAAAAAAAAATTGAAATCTTTCAATTTTAGGGGTTTTGTCAAAAAATCAAAAACAAAATTTTTGGCCAAAAACTTAAAAATTTGGGTTTATTTCCCTCTGTTTTCCAGCATTTTCCAGGGAAAGCTGTTACTTACCATGGAAAAGTTCAACTTTTTGATGAAAACCCAATTTTCCATCAAAACAGTTCTGATGGAAAATTTGCACCCAGCCCTAGTGGGACCCTCTCTCTTTAAAGATGCAGTGCACCTGACAGACACAGACTACACCTCCAACAGTGGATCTCTTCATCTTTAACTCAAAATCTCTTTGCTTTAGATAGTTTGTCAGATCTTAATGTCATTTTCACTGGATAGACTTTATATGGGATGCAACAATTTTAAGGCTATATGGCAGTGGGTTTATTAAATAGATGTGTCTGGGTGACAAGGTGGTTCTCCCTGATTTTGATCATTTTTGTCAATGAAATTCATTTCCTATAGGAAAGATAGTGAAATTCTCAGCCTAATGCACCTAATATCACTTACTTGACTAAATTTATGTGTCTAAACCATTCTGTCAATTAAATGCATTTTATCAAGAATGTGCACATAATTCTAGTGACAACATGATTTTTGTCAACAAAATATAGCCTGGCACATGTACAAAAAATTATTTAGCACAGAGAGTACATGGCGAGGCTGAAATCAGTTTGCAGGGATTACGGAGCTATAAAAAGACAGAAGAAGGAGAAGTTATTTGCTTTGTTTTGAGCCAGACTAGGGGAAATAGTTTACATGAAAAGAACGAGAGTTAACAAGGAAACTTCAGGTTCTTGCAGGGCATCAACATGAAGCCACAGTCGAGTTTGATTGACCAGATGGTTTTTAGCTGCAATACTTTTCAGCCCACAATCAATCCCTTATATATTAATTGCAAAGTCTTCTGGTCTTAATCCAGAATGGTTTTCCATTGTATTTGGTGGGAATGGCATCAGGAATATGCAACCAAGGTCATTGAATCTTTTTGCTTTTAGAGAGAAGCATCATCATGTCTATATACAGAAAAACCACCGATGGACAAATCTGAGCCCCAGTTCTGGTAACACTCTGGTAACACTCAAAGTAGCTTTATACATGTGAGTAGTGCCAATGAGTGTGTTTTTTGAGCTCACTGGGACTTCTATTATATGGAAGTGCCCTGTCAGTGGCTGATGTCAGATCCTTCCAGGAAAAGTGCAAAGAATCCCATATTGGACAATCATAGAAGATCCTGCCTTCGGGTCATTTTCTCTCAACCATTAATTAGAGGTTGGGTTTTGCCCTGAAACATAAGAGTTTACATCCATTCCAAAGTTCTTAGGTTTCTCTTTTAAAAAACAGATATTATTGCAGCTCTGGAAATTCTTATTATCCATGTAAGTGTCCAATTCTTTTTTGAATCCTGCTAAGTGAGTCACTTCATCTTGTGGCAATGAGTTCCACAGACTAGTGGTGTGTATAGCTTTCTCTCTCACTTTGATATCAGGAAGTGCAGAGCTACATGGATTTTTTTTAAAATTGCTAAACTTGTTTGATCTTTAAGAAATGTTAACGTTTGGGTGAAGGTTGGGTTTTCAGTGATACACTGGGTTTATTTTTATTTTATCTAGCATAGTTTATCCTTTCCTTATGCAAACCAAATTTCCTTAATTTATGAAAATATTTCTTGTATATCATATTTTATATGCAGTGTAGTTGTAGCCTGCTTGATCCCACTATATGTCTCATGTTATTTTAAAATCATTTATGGGGTATCCATCACTTTGGCAGTTGGGTACATTATGCAAAGCTTAAATGGGTTGGATACCATTCCAGTTAAGAGGAAAACACTTTATTCTCTCCTGTTGCCTGCAAATTTTAATCTAACTAGTCAGCACCGAACTCAGATTTATAGTTGGGACAAACCTGACACCTTACAGACTTTTCTAATGTGGCCAATTGTACTCTGCAGAAAGTAAACTCTAGAGGTGTAGAATTGCCTCTGAGAATGTCTTGCCTCCAGCGCCCATGAGAGAGAGTAGCCAATGTCACTCTAAAAAGGTATCTACTGTAATTATACTGCTACAGTATGCAGAATCCCAGCTGTATTCCAAGCAGTGTTTCTTCCCTCTAAAGCCCCCATCATCTGTCATCTGTGCTTTGATTGTAAATCTTTAGGGCTGGCACCCATGTCTTTGATTCCTTCTGTAGAGCTTTAAGCATATTTATAGATGATGGACTGTACACCCAATAGTCCATTTAGTATAACACAGATACATGGTCTAGTGCCCTCTAGTTAACACATAAGGTAGTGCCCTTCTTCATGGGGCTAGGCAAACCTAGTCTTACAGTCATTGATGTGGTTCAGCATTTAAAACTGGAGGCAATCAGGTCAAAGATTTGTAGAACATGGGGAATGGGTAGCTTATGATAATGGGCTATGAAGCCTTTAACATCTCTAGGTGGCTGGTTTAAATCCAGACCAGGCTGGTAGTGGCTGGAAGTTGCTCCCATTGGATCAGTCTGTTTGCCTGACCTATGACTGAACCATATGCAGTTTCAGTTCACTTCTGAGCGGACAAATGTTGGCATCACAGACCCACACCCACATTTACTGCCTTTATTAGCAGCGCCCTTAGAGAGGCAGAAGGACTGAATGAGCCTGAGACTGAACAACCTTCTCTTCCCTAGCAATGGTCCCTTAAGTTCAGGTTTGTGCACATGAGTGAGGGAGTCTGCACTGCCACTGCTGGCACTGTACCTGTCCTGAAGGCAGAGAAGTGACTCCTCCTCCCAGGGCTTCAGTCCAGCACCTTTCAGAGCACTAGACCAAAAGGTACACATAAACCTGATTTAATCACTCAGGGCCAGGCCAGGTCCTCAGCTGGCATAACCTGGTGTTGTTCCATTCAGTGGCGCTACCCCCATCTGTACCAGCTGAGGATCTAGCCCTCACGTTTTCTTGCAGTTCATATCTTACACCTTTACACCCTGGAATGATCCTACGGTGAGAGCAGAAAAAAGATGAATTAAAACAGGAGTTAATTGCAGCCAGCCACAGGTGGCTTAGCTTTGGGAAACGCTTGCAGTGAAAGATCATTCTGCTCTCTTGCACAGAGGTGGTCTAAGCAGCAAGCTTTTCTCCTGCCCTGGCACTGGATGTGGTAAAACCTGCAGAAGGGGACATCTCCAGGAAGAACTCCTCAGAGCATCTCTCCCCAGTTGTTCTGCTGGGATAGGGTGCGCTCCCCATGCCCTCTAATTAGGTTTTACAACTTAACCCCTACCCTAGGAGAGCCCCTGCAGCCTGCAAGTGTGAGACCAATCCATCCTCTTGCCTCTGCAGCAACTCTTTGTCCCGGCATATAACTCCAACTCTGCCCCTATGGACTCCCATAGCTCCGGCTATGGCTTCGCTGAGAATTCTCCGGAGTGTTCCTAGGCACATGTTTCTGGCTCCGGTGTGCTCATACCCAGTGAGGTGCTAACCCTGCTGTCTCTGAACAATCCATTCTTTTAAAATCCAGCACTGTACAATTCAGGCCTCGATTCAGCAAAGGTCTTAAAATGCGCTTATCTTTAAGCAGGTGGATAATCCCATTTCATGTGTGCTAAGCACATGCTTAAATCCCATTGACTTTAATGCAACTTAATTGTGACTTTAATGGGGCTTAAGCACACATTAATAGATAAGCATGTGCTTAAGTGCCTGGGTCCCAGTTCAGCAGCGTACTAAAGAATTCAACAGGTGAATTAAGTCAGGAGTTTAAAGTTAAGCATGTGCATAAGTGCTTTGCCAAACTGGGCCTAAATCACTACTGCCGGGCTTCAGAAATCTCTACTAACACAGAACATGACCCTTCCATAGCCAATGGCTGCAACAGAACAACAAGCCCAAGCAATGATATGCGCTGTTTGAAATGCAACATGACGATTCTAGAATTTTGATGAGTGGGGACAGGAAATTGTGCTGATGGCAAGGATTAGCATGACACATTGCTTCTTCCTGGAATCCACTACAATGGAGCCTTATTATAATAGTCATAACTCCTAGCTCTCATATAGCATTTTTCATCGATAGATCTCAAAATGTTTTACATTGGTGGTCAGTATCATTGTCCCTATTATACAGATGGGGAAACTGAGGCACGGGAGATGATGTGACTTGTCTGAGATCATCCAGCGGGCCGGAAGCGAAGCCAGAAATAGAACCCAGCTCCCCTGAGTCCCAGTCCAATGGTCTATTCATTAGGCAACACTATCTATTAGCTTGCATTCTGCTTCTGTGACATTTCTGAGGACTTTGTGATGTGTAGGGTAATTTGTGAGAAGACAGACATACATGTGCTGGTACTAGGGAGAGGAGGATACAGCTGCTCAGTGTTCTGGAAGTGGGTCTGACAACCGGAACAGTATGTGGTGGTAGTAGGGAGAGATTTTCCTGTTGTGGAAATAAAGTAAGAGATTAATGTGGTGAACCTAACAGCAAAAGTCAAGGATACTGAATATCATCCATTCCCAGGAGATGCTGACAGACATGGGAAGTGGGGAGTCTTAGATCATTTTTATTTATTTGGTGTGGGGTTTTTTGAACCATCCAAAAGGTACCGCGCATAAACACTGAGCAACAGTAGGGAGCTGAGTCAGACCCATGTTTGAAAATAGAGCAGAGTTAAACCAAACAAGGTATTTTTAGCCATCTGTATGGCCCAGAAACACTTTCTTTCTTCCTGCTACAAGATATAAACTGAGTCGTTAGGGAAATATTCCCAGTGTGTTGAAATGCAAGAAATTTCCCCTTGAATAGGTTATAAAGTCTTTCATGTGACATGAGGTTTCCAAAGTTTCTATAATAATTTGGAACCAAAATCTGCTTTGGTTTCTGTCGTGCTTCCCCTGTGTTGAAACAACTTGTTGAATTAAAGGAGGCAGCCCTCGCTCGATGCCAAAGGAGCATTCTGAGACACTAGAAAGACTCTACCTTGTCTCTTCACATTTAGTGTAAAAAAACACCCTCCTACTGAGAGGCCACCTAGACCTGTAACACTGAGAGCAAAGTACCCTCACTTCAGAAGGATCCACTTCATGAAACATATCTGGACTTGTAAACTTCTAGATTCTTACTTGGTCCCTCAGTCCCAAGATCCTATTTCTGATGCTCCCTATCCCCTCTCATCAACCTTTCCTTCCTCCTCTTTCTTAACTCTTTTCCCAAGCAATGGAATAAAAGTGTGTTCCCGTGTTAGTAAGGTGGCTGGTATCTCCCTTGAAACCAAGACTTTGTGAAGATCCCTGAAGATCCTCCAGGTGGGCCCCATGCTTGTTTCACAGGGGCAAACCCTATCCCATGATGGAGCATCTGGGAAGAAGCTCCAGGAAAGTTTTCCTCTCCCCCACCCACAGTAGGATGCTTTGGTATTGAGTGGCTCTGCCCTGACTGCCTGATTGAGAACAGGGTCAACACATACTTACCTTCACTGGGCAGGGGGGAAACAGCAGATGCAGATAGGAAGACCGACAACTGCCATGCTAGAGACCCACTTTCCTCCTCCAGGAACCCAGCAGAGTCCATGAAGCCAGTAGATGAGTAAGTTTCTCGGTGGGGAGGAGGGAAGGGGAGCAGAGCTGGATTGCTGCTGCAGCCACCAGTAGGCAGCAGAGCAGCAAAGGTGCAAGAAACTCAGCCCTGTGACACTGAGAGGGCCAGGTTAGTGCCTTGGATGTGTCTGTGCTGCTGCTATCGGGCAGGGGGTTCTCCTTCCCCACCACTAAGGATGGCAGAATTTCTGCCCTCTCAGCTCTTCCTCTCCTGCCATAGTAGGCTTTGGATTGGATAAGGAGGGCTGGAGGAGGTGCTTCCACAGGCAAATGCTCTTTCTAGCAAACAGATGGGTTACCCAGGCTTCAGCAACAGCTCCCGGCACCTCCTCCACATATTCAAATGTGTGGCAGGGTGCTTGGAAGTGGGAAACTCAGATGAAAGAAGGAGTGGGGCCCTCCTCCTCAGTGCAATAGTCAGGAGTCTCACTGACTGCAGCTGCTTCCTCCCCAGTCTGTTTTGTAGTATGCAGCACCCCAATACTCAGAATAGGAAATAAGAGGTGGAGTCTCGGTCACTGAGGTCACTTCAGTGTTGACCTTTGAATGGTGAGCTGTCTCCTGCACTGATAATATGGCTACAGAAATAGGGCTGGATTGCTGGCCTCTGCTCTGGCTGGTCTGACAATGACAAGCAGCCGCAGAGCTGGCTGAACCAGCTGCCTAGGGGAACCCCCAGGTTCCTACGCAACCACCCCTCAGAGTGACTGATATAGGGGACATAGCCAAGGGATAGGAGTTGTGGCCATAGGATCCTGGCTGTTGGAACAATTGCTTGGGTACTTAGATCAGCTCTGAGGTTGCTCTAATTTATACTCAAAAAGAACAGGAGTACTTGTGGCACCTTAGAGACTCTCAAATTGGTGCCACAAGTACTCCTTTTCTTTTTGCGGATACAGACTAACACGGCTGCTATTCTGAAACCTAATTTATACTGGGAGCCAGCCCAGCCCCTAGCTGGCCCCAGGAGAGATCCAGAACTTGGAAAGTTTGCTTCTAGTTATGTTTCATTCAGATGTCTCCTGTTGCGGCCTCAAGTTGTCCTGAGTATAGAATGTTCCATCCCCAGAATTGGCTCCATATTGCTGCTTCTGAATTTTTAAAAAATACCCATGTCATGCAGCCAGCAATGTACGATAATACATATTTGGTCTTTAAACACAGTGGGTCTAATTCTGCTTTCAGTTACGTTAGTGCAGCTCAGGAGTGACTCCAGTAAAGCCAGTGCTGGTGTAAATGAGCTCAGAATCAGGCGCTGTGTGCTCCTCTTTCCATTAGCTAATGCTGCATGCTGTTTTCCAACATCACTTACAATGATATACAGTAGTTTTTAGGATAAGCGTCACTACATCCTTTATATTAAGTCCTATCTCAGTTACCGCTGTAGGTTCTTTATTGCTATTGTAATTTTGAAGTCTGTGAGCAGTACTTACATTTCGGATTTTGGAATGGGAGTTATAAATTGCTCTGTCATAGGAAATGAAACTGGACAGCCCCATTTATGTCACTGGTGCATTTTCAGAAGTACATTTGGCAGTGGGATTTACATATTCAGATAATTGTTGTCCAAGCCAGAAATTAAATTAGTCTCACTTCTCTCTCAGTGGAAGCACTTCAACTGAAGTGGCAATAAAAATGAATCTCACAAACTAACCAATGGCCACCAAAGTCATTTATGTGTTATTGATCCACAGCATAATTTAATGGTGTGAAAAAGCAGGTAGGGACAGAACCTTTTGTATTTCTCTTTGCATTAGGAATGGCTTCTTGAGAAGTTTATAAAGGCAATGTTAAAGCCTTCCAGAGCTTACTGACCCTATGATTCCTTGCAGCAGCTTGAGAGGGCTACTTATAGAGCTAGTAGGGAACCAAAATCCAGAGCCAAACCCATCTGGACTTGGGGATGGATAGCATCTGGAGACCCTCTAATTAGAAATGAGATGCTTCCTTGGGAAAGGAGGTCACTTACCAGTGTCAGAAAGGTCCCATTGTCCCTGTGTTATTTCAGTGGCTTTTCTTCTTTCCCTGACTTGACTCCTGATGAAACCCACATATTCCTCTGCATTTCTTGTCCCTTTCTTGATGGTTCTTCTACTTCTTCTGACACACTTCTCATTCATCACTTCCATCCCTTCTTCCCACCTTGAGCTATCCCCATGCCCTTCTGTGTCATTCTGCATCTCCACTCTTCCAGAAGGTTTCTCCGAGTGCTCCAGTCCAGGCCCATCAATGGCTATTAGCCAAGATGGGCAGGGATGGTGTCCCCAGCCTCTGTTTGCCAGAAGCTGGGAATGGGTGACAGGGGATGGATCATTTGATGATTACCTGTACTGCTCATTCTCTCTGGGGCACTTGGCATTGGCCACTGTTGGAAGACAGGATACTGGGCTAGACCATTCTTACATATCTTCTTATTCTCACCAGATCTTGCTGCAGTTTAAAGGATATCCAATCTCCACCTTGAATGGGCATTAGATGCATTGGACATACTGGGGTTTGCCTAACAAATCCATCTTAATGTGGTTTGCAGTGCACTCTGATCCCAATTCAATAAAGCTCCTAAGCACATGCCGAAGTCCATCCCTGTTTAGCCCTTGAGCACCTGCATAACTTCAAACATATGCATTAGTTCCACCTAAGTCAAACTGGCACAAGTACATGTTCAGGTCCACAGCTGGTGTAAATTGGCATAGCACCATTGAAGTCAGCAGAGCTCTGCAGATTTATATCAGATGGCAATCTGGCCCATAGAATCATGGGCCATGACACCCTATTGATTCTTTGCATGCCAAGTTCTATTTGCCTTAAACACAGCTATCATGGGTAGAATGGTCATAAAATGGAATTTCCACCCCATAGGAAATGCTGACATTTTGAGACTTCTTATGTCGAATTGGGATGAAAAGTCTAGAATTTCAAAATTTTTCACAGAATGGAAAATCTTAAATTTTTACTTGGAAACATCAAAATGACCTCATCACAATGTTTTGCTCTGGTAACGTCAAAGCATTTATACTACTATAAATGGTATATATAATAAGTCATATATATAATAAAACATTATATTAAGAGTCTAAACAAAAGAAAATGAAATGAGAGCATCAAAATGAAATACTCAATTTCAAATTAAAATTGTTCTTCAAAATTTCTGTCAAATTTTAGCAAAATCAACATGTTCCCAGGAATCATTTGATTTTTAGCGAAACATCATTTTCTGATGGAAAAGTGTTCCATCTAAAAATTTTCTACCAACTCCAGTTATAGGGAAAGCAAGAGGTTTTCAATCACTGGGACTTAGTGGGAAGTCAATGGAACTTAAGCTCTTGCTTAAAGTTAGGCATATGCTTAAGTGCTTTGCTAAATAGGATGACTATTGAATTGGGGTCCTAGCTGGGTCTGTTATGAGCCTGATGTGGAATGGAAGCAACTTTCAGTGATAGCCATATCCCTTCAGATCAGATAGTTCTTACATCCTGATTCTGAAGTCCAAATCTTGCAGGTCTTGAAAAGTTGGCTGTTGTACTTGGTCCATTACTGCACGTACTGACATTATCCTCTTTGAGCTCAAATCTGAAGCCATATCATACTGCGAAATACCTCAGAGAGTATCTTGGAGATTTATGACCAATGCCATTATTGGTTATTGTACAATTAAAAAGCAAAAATCAGAAACCTAAATACTATCCAGAAGGAATTTCTGTGAAATCATCAAGAATGAATAGTTGAACAGTAACGATGTTAATGTTAGACGGGAACTAGCATAAAGTTTGCTTTAATTGGGGTGATCAGAGCTCTAGGACAGCTGTGTTCTGTATTCTTAAAAAGTAGAGAAAACGAAGGACAATCAGAGGAAGTGGGTTATGTGTGTGGTGTGGGGGGGGAGGGATGGAGGACATTGGAGAACATTGAGAAGGGATGCGGATGAACTTTCAGGGGTACTGTGTATATCCTTCCCACTCAAATGATCAGATAGTTATCTGTCTCTAAGGGTGAGCGCAAGGTGCTAAAATGTACTTCCTTTGGATGCAGTAGAACCAGTCCAAGTATTCATGGGAAGAGTGCAGGAGTTTAGGGTTCAGCAAGGCACAATCATTTGGGGACTGATTTATATGTCATGCTGTTTTACTTTTGGATTTAAAATAAGGGCAATGCAGGAGATGGGAAGGAACTCGGGGGCATTAATCCAGGAAATAACTTGGGAACTTTAGAAACTGAGACCCACCCATATTCAGGCACATAATCATGAATCCAACATAATTAGAAACAAGAGAGACTTTGGTCACACAATGGTTCATGCCATCAAACAGCTAAAGATCTGCTATAACTTTCAAGTTTTTCAATAAATAGTTATTCTCAATGTCTCTTCCTTTTAGAAGTAACATCTTTGAATATCAACTGGTAAATGTCATTAAAAGAAGACAAAAAATGCCCCAGCATAACTTAAAAAAACAACAACTCTGATTCTACTTCAAGAAACTCATTTTTAGGAGGGTCAAATCATGGGCATGAAAGGTAGTTGATTTCAGCAGATATTTGTTCTTTTCAGGAAAAGAGAAAAAGAATGGATATAATATTTGCTAATCATATACCTTTTCAGATTAAAGATCAGTTTAAGGGGGACTGTATCTTGTTGAAGGGCACAATTGTGGGTTATTAATAACAGTGGCCTCAGTGCACCTGTCCAAAAACAAAAAAAACCAGCTTTTTTTTAAGGACTGCCTTAAGACACTTGTGTGGAAGGGGAAGTTATCCAGGCTGAAGTGCATACCAATTCCTTACTGGGATAGATCTGGTAAGTCGAAAGGGAAGGGGAATAGGGAAGCAGGTGAAGTATTGCATTATTTACACAGAGAAGTCAGTCCTCCAGGCTGCCGGAGAGCATTGCATCCCTCTAGAAAAGAGTACACGTTCTATTCATACTCTCTTCAGTTATATACTGGAATAGATGGAATGGTAATATCTAAATCCTTAATGAAGCAGACAAGATCTGCAGAAATTGGCACCATTACATGATCGGATCATGCATCACTGGGAGTAATAGTTGCTAGCTGAGATGAGTCCCAAAGATTGGCTTGAAAGCTTAAAAGGGTTCAAGAGCAATGCATTATCCTGCCAATTAAAAACAATCTAAAGATCGTTCTATGCTCTAGTGAAATATGGGGCACTTTTGCTGATTATTTAAAAAATGTCTGTACGTCAGATATGCCAAGTTCTGGAGTTTTTCAAAACTAACTGGAAGTAGCCGTCTTGCCAAAGAGAAACAAAATTGATAAAGAAACTTTAGCTAAAGAAATAACAGTGGTACTTTCAGTTCTATTCTTTTAGGGGAGAAACTTCTACCTATGAAAGAAGCTACTGGTTGTTCTCTCTAAAGATGGAAAAGACTTTAGATGCCCATATCACTGCTGAATCATGACAAAGATTTTAGAAAAATACTAGTTACCTGACTGCAGTCCATTCTCTCAGTTTATATAAACCAAGATCAAACTGGATTGATTAAGGACAGGGCCGCCCAGAGGATTCAGGGGGCCTGAGGCAAGGCGGAGGAACTGCAGCGCTTGTACTCACCCAGTGGCGGTCCAGGTCTTCAGTGGCATTTCGGCAGCGGGGTGCCTTCAGTCGCTCCACGTCTTCAGCAGCACTGAAGGGCCCCTGCCGCTCAAATGCCGCAGAATACCCAGAGCTACTGAAAGGTACCCCGCTGCCGAAGACCTGGAGCACTGCCGGGCCAGGGCTCGCGGGGCCCCTGAAGGGCCCGGGGTCTCGGGCAAATTGCCCCACTTGCTCCCCCTTCTGGTTGGCCCTAATTAAGGATAGACAAATGTCAGCCAATATTTGAGTACCTGGAATCATCCATAATGCCAGGTCCATAGATCCCATTAATTTTCTCATCACTTGAGGCAGAGAAAGCTTTTGATAGACTAGAATGGATTTTGCTTTTTCAAATCCAGCCCCATATGAACATTGGCTCTGAGTTCCTTAAATGGATAAGTACTCTTCTGTACACCAGCCCACAAGCAGCTCTGCGAGTTAATGGGGTTAAATCCCCCTATTTGCATTATACAGAGGGGCCAGGCAGGGGTAGCCATTGTCTCCTTGACCTTTTTGCTCTGGTCATGGAGCCTTTTGCATAGAAAAGAACGATGAATCTATCACAGGAACAAAAGTTGCGATGACGCCTCAGAATAGCATTCTATGCAGATGGTGTAATATTATTTTGATCTAAAACCGAATATGTCCCTAAAATTAGTTTCTAAAGGAATTTACGACTTTGTGAAAGTATCTGGATTTAAAATAAATTATGCCAAATCTGAAATGCTAGCTATACATTTGACAGACTCTAAAAAAAATAGTCACTCCTCCAGAAAACATTTCGACACAAATGGACAACAAATTCTGTAAGATCTTTGAGATTTGAATTCTCAGGTAACCTAGAAGAGTTCTGTGATTTAAATGTGTCAAACCACTACTAGCGCAAATGAATAAAGATCTGGAGTGCTGGGGGAAGTATGCAATTTCTTGGTTTGGAAAAAAAGCCTCGGGCAAAATGCACATTTAAATAATAGGTTTCAGAGTAGCAAATAATAGTTTGTCTCGGGGAACCTGCCTAATCCTATCCCTAATGTTTGAAGTTGATTATGTAACTCCATCTCTATATACTTCCTCAATTTTTAAACCTACAACCCCTTAGTTCTGGTCTGTCCAGTGACCTTGGTGATCTGTTTAATGAACACTTTGCCTTGGATATCTTTCTTGTTTCAATCTTTCTTAATTATCCCAGATAAAATTCTAACACAGCGGTTCTCAGACTGTGGGTTGGGATTCCATTTTAATGAGGTTGCCAGGGCTGGCTTAGACTTGCTGGGGCTCAGGGCCAAAGCCTGAGCCCCACCACCCTGGGCCAAAGTCTGAGGGCTTCCCTCCCTGGGTAGCGGGGCCCAAGTTACAGACCTCCTGGCGGGGGCTGAAGCCCTTGGGCTCTGGCCCCCCATGGCCAGGCCAGTGGGGCTTGGGCTTTGGCTTTGATCCCCTGCCTTCTCCTCCAGGGTAGCAGAGCTTGGGTGGGCTCAGGCTTTGGTCCCCACTCCTGGGGTTGTCACAATTTTTGTTGTCAGAAGGAGGTCACAGTGCAATGAAGTTTGAACCCCTGCTCTAGCAGGAATGGAGAGGATGTTATTAGAATGTATATGGAATAAGAAAAGACCAAGAGTTAGTGCAAATACTTTGTATAGATCCATTAAACAAGATGGACTGTTTCAAATATTCTATGGTACTGTTAAACTAGCCAGCTCAAAGCAGCAGTGGATTGAGGGTGCACTAATGCCACCAAACATTGGATCTTCACTGAACAAGAAAAATGGATTAATGTAAACACTGGTAGGCTACTATGGATTAATAAAAAAATATATAATGCCTTCAACAAATTTATATGCATCCTTTAGCAATGGCTACTGTATGGGTTTGAGATAGAACTAAAGATAAAATAAATTATTCTCCTCACTAATGATACCTATTGTAAACAAACCAGATCGGAATCCATATCTCAATCCAACTCATGAACCAGAGAGCTTTTAAAGACAGGAAGAAAGTGATATGGAAGGACAAATTACCATAGGGGCATGGAAAAGAGGACCAGCAACCGCAATCTGTAAAATGATAACATTTCTTTGATATTGTTTCAGTGGTACCTCACACCAGTCATGCTAATACACTCACACATACACAGAGTGAGTGGAGATAAATGTTGGAGCAATTGTGGTGAAAGAGGACATTTTATGCATTATTGGTGAACTTACCCAGTTGTTAAAGAGTATCAGGATGCTAATCATAACCAAATAGCACAAGTGTTGGATATTTATTACCAAATGACCCATTAGTAGTAATCCTGGAGCGTCCCAGCAGAACTGGTCAAGCAAAAGGAACTGAAGAATTAATCTTTCATCTGCTAGTAGCTTCTATGCTACTGATGGCCTGTTACTGGAAAAAAGAAAACTAGGCTAAACATAGTAAAATGGTTCAGAAAAATATGGGAAGCTGCTGTTATGGAAAAATTAACTCACCAATTACATACCCAGAAAAGCAGAAGGAGGACAAATAGATCTTTGGTTACTTTATATTCAAAATATTCCTGCAAAAACCCAGCACACCTGTCAATTTGTGTGTGAATATTAATATTTGCTAGATTTGCCTGGCCTGTTAAAGGTGTATTCAGAGATTTCATTCAATTTAGCAAAATCACTAGAAATGACATGTCAGAGGTGTTGTAATGATGCTCATTCTATAATATGGTAACACCCTGTTAAACAGAGCGGTCTGATGAATATATTCCTTCATAATATCTCTTGAAACAAAAGTTCACTGTTGTCATGATTGTTGGTTTATTTTGGATATTTACATGATACGGATGTGTATACCCATTAATGCTTCCTAAATAAATAACTATTAAAAATGTAATAAAAAGAAAAGACAGCCTGGGGCAGTTTTGCTGTAATCAAATCCAGCTATAACTAAATTGTGGAGAATGCATAAAAGGAATCATGCACGCACACAGAGCGCCATAAATTCCAGCTGCCCTGCTATCTTGTCTCAATGCTGAATGAGAAGCATGCCTTGGAGTTTAAATGGCTGTCTTAAAAAAGCTCTTGCTGATTAAATACATAAATAAATAAAAACATGATGATCTCATCTGAGTGTCTTAAAGCAGCAAAAAGAAATGGCAGGCGCTCCCGGCCTCTCTGCAGTGACACACGATGAGTTTTGAGTGAAGCAGCCTGTTAATGGCTACAATTAAGATGCAGTTTCATTTTAAAGATGAATTGCCTGGGCAGTGACAAGTTGCAGGACACTTATTACTGTCACACTGAGACAGGTAATCAGCAAATGACATTGTAACTGCGGCTCCTCTTGTTTTCCTTCTACTGGGGAGCAGCATACGATTCAATTTAGCAAACAATTTGCCACATGGATCATTCTTTCTGGGTAGCAAAGTTTCCAAGGATGTCTCCCCTGGAGTTTTGACACTTTTTAAACCTCTGACATGCCAACTGATACTCACTGTAGCCTGCGGTCATGGAAAAAGAAGAGAAGGAAAAAATCCCAACAAAATTGGCAGCAGCCTTTGGTGAGCATATTCTAGGCCTGATCCAAAGCTCATTCCAGTCAACAGAGAGACTCCCATGTTGATTCCTTCTGAACATGCTCTGTAAGGTTCTCCTGAGCTGAGATGTAAGTGGGGCCCAGTGGAATAAAATGGAAGCAGGAACTATCCAGAGGCTCTTCAGACAAGGAGACCCCTCCACATAGAGTGGAAGAGTTGAAAGGTTTCCTTCTAACCATTCTGCAGCTTCCCAAAGCTCTCCTCAAGAGGGGACAACCTACAGGAAGGAACCTGAGGGGACCTCATGGGGGAACTTAAGACATTTCCTGCCCCTCTGCCTTTCCTTCCACTGGTGACTCGGTGGCTGCTTTGGGGCACTTGGCTGAAGATTTCAGATAAGCAGGTCTCTGAGACTCTCTGCTTTCCCTGCATAGGTAACACACCCAGTGACCTAACTGAATGTAGGATCACTCTGAGCAGCTGTTCACAGATCCTGGAACAGAATTTTCCCCATACTGAGGGAGCAAATGTGAATGTCTTGATATATTGAGCTTATTATTAAGTCCTTACTCTTTAAATGTATTCTTGAGGCAAGAGCTCTGCAGAAGAAATTGCCTCATTAGAGTAAATCACTAGAAACATAGCAATTTTAATGGCCATTTTACTTTTAAGAGACCAACATCTGTTCTGCTCTAAATTAGAAATAGAAAAATGTATTTCATTTTACATCAGCAACAAAAAAATCCAGGGAGTATTAAATGCATGTATATGTTCTGTGCATAATCTGGCCTGTAGCTCTGCCAGTATTTCCTGCATCTTCTCTTGCTTTCCCTATTTTTAAGGCAGACAGGAGTTTGGCATGCAAAGGATCTACAGGTCCATTATTTCATAGGCCAGATCCCTAGCTGGCATAAATCAGTGTAGCTCTAACTTCAACGGAACTTTGCCGATTTACACCAGCAGAAGATCGGGTCCCACGTATGTTGGGCCAGACAATTAATGACTGTTTGGTGAGATCTGGTTCCTGTTTAAGAAAACCCATTAATCAGAAAACGCAGTGGTATGGCTGCTAGCTGCCAAGCTCTCACAAGCTTCTGCCAGTCATCAGCAAGGGAGTTAAATGATTCATAGTGGCCCCAATCTAGGAAATCACTCAAACATGTGCTTAATTTTAAATGCGTGTTGCCCTAGTGAAGTCAGTGGAGCTAATCGTGTGCTTAAAGTTAAGCATGTGTATAAGTGCTTTGCTGATTCAGGCCAATGAGAATGCAGTTTGGTGACATTACTTCATCAGAACTCTGATTTTGACTTCACTTTCTCGGGAGTGCAGTGGGTAAAGTTGCCCCACCCTTGGACAATAGGTGGAATGGTCAGTTCTGATCATGTTCTACAGACTCCACTAAGCATGCTCGTACTCTGTGTGTCCAGTCACGCTCTCCCAATCCAATGGGCAGCAACTACAGAGCTCTTACAGAACAAGTCCCTGTGAAAGGTGACGGTTTGCTCACATTTTTTTTAAATGTAGCAGTTTTAAAATTAAAAGCAATTATTCTTAAAAGAGAGGAAATAAATAGTTAAAATAATAGCCTGAAGAAGCCTAGGAGAAAAAATTCTACCAAGAAGGAGAGGTGGAAGACAGGATTATTATCTTTATAACTGAAATGATAGGAAGCATAACAAGAGTGCCAGAGAGACAACCTCTGAACCTTCCCAAGATCACATTCCCAGTCACATTGACCCAGGAGGACTGAAAAAGAGAGAGGATTATAGAGTTCTTACAGCACTAAACTGGTGCTCAGGAGACCTCAGTTCAAGACCCTGCTCTGCCACAGACATCCCATGTAACCTTGGGCAAGTCACTTAGGGTCTGTCTACATTAAAAAAAAAAATATCCCCAAGGCAGAGAGTTTCAGAGCCCAGGTCAAGTGACTAAGGCTTGCATATTGTTGCTTAAGCTGGAGCTTCAGTTCTGAAACCCCGCAAGGAGGGTGGATGTCAGAGCCTGGGCTCCAGCCTGAGCAGGAATGTCTACACTGCTATTTTTAGCCCCATAGTGTGAGACTCTGAGACTCGCTGCCATGGGGCTATTTTGCAGCGCTGACAGACCCTCAGTCTCTCTGTGCTTCAGGGCTTGTCTGTACAGTCAGCATGCAGCAAGGTTGGGGGCGTATATCACATCATGCACTGTCCAAGTGTTCCCCGTTACCAGGCAAAGCTGTTCATCTAGACAAGTCCTCAGTTCCCCATCTAAAGCAGGAATAATCACACTTCCCTGCATCCCAGGGTGTTGTGCGGATAAATACATTAAACACTGAGGTGCTTATACAGTACAGTGATAGGGGGATGCACAGGTACGTCAGAGATAGCTTACGCTCTGCTGCCACCGTTGTGACAGCTTCTTCCTGAACGTGAACTGAATGAGGCTGCGTGGATGGGGTGGGGGGTGGTTCCGGAGCCCAAAGCCACTACTTATCAGGTCTAAGCATATGGCGCTAGCCATCACTGCAGCAAGTCTAGTATAGTGCTTTTAGCACCTCAGGGCTTGGATGGACCTGGTGCAGGGCCCTTCAGGGCAGGGAGCATCTGTACAGCCCCTAGCACACAACGAGGCCCTGCTCTGAGTCCGAGCCTCTAAACGTTGCTGTAACACAAATAATAAATAATGCATTGGCTGTCAGCGCTGGAGCGCTTTTCATAGGCTGAAAACACATGGGTTTGAAATAAAGGGCTTTTAGCATATTTAAAGAGCCTAGAACATATTCTAAATGACTAGATGTGTCTAGAGCCATACACTCTTCGACAAGGATGTTTTTCTGTCTATCTTTGCCTGTATACATGACAGAGACTCCTTGTCTGCTTGATCCCAGCCTTGATGGCTTTCTGTAAGCCTTGGAGAAGCCCCGGGGGGGGGGGGGTTCCAGACAGCCTTCAGTGAAGTTTGATAGCACTTTGGAAGATGTGATTGGGAAAGTATTACTAAACGAGAGTGTACAGCACTTGAGAGAGATGTAAGCTTTTGCTGGGGAGAGCTATCCTCTCGGGTTGTGACCATGCAAGAGAGGGAGAATGCTTTTACAATTCGTATGTCAGAAGCACTGCGTGCCTGTTTTTTTAAAACAGGAATGAATGCTTCTCTTTAGTGTTGCGCAGTTGCCAGACAGCCTTGCTTTATTCCTGAGCAGCATTCAAGAATCCTTCTCCTTTCTGGCAAACCTGAGATTGAGTTACAGCCAGGCAAGGGCCTTTCATCAGCGTTTGGAGCAATAAACAGCTGCTCACCTCGGCCTGACTGCTCAGTTCCTTGGTAGCGTGCGGCGTTCTGCGGGGGCTGAGACGGAGCATGGTTCAAAGTTCACCTTCGTTACAGCGCCGAAGGAACGGCTAATTCACACACAGCATCCTCGCCTTGATTCAATGGCTCAAAATGGACCACGTGCTTGGGTGAGATGCTGAATTCAGTTCTCGGAGTATCATCTCCAAGAGAGACAGAGGCTTTTTGTAGTGAGAGTATCATGCTCAAAATCAGGCCTATTTCATGTCTCCAGCTTGCTGCCAGGTTTATTATGAGGCTGGTATCAATGCCCTCACTGAAATGCACCACTGAAGAAATAGACAAGGCTCCTGGTTACAGGGCTGTCTCGTCTTCTGTCCTAATGAGATAGAGGCTGGGAGCCCAACTCCCTTAGGTTCCTTTTGCAAATCCCAGTCAGAGTTACTAAAATTCAACAGATTATTTACAAATCTGTTACAAGAAACTCTATGGAAAAAAAAAGTGTATTTGGGCGCTTTAAGATCCTGATCCTAAGCCTGTCTCCTGGTTAACAGATGTGAGAATTTAGCTCAGGGGTTCTCCTGTTGTGAAGATGATTGAAGAGCCGCATCTTAAGAGAGATTGTCTAGTGTACATTTCCCTCTCTGCACGGGTCACTTCCCCTCCACCTGATGATCGGAGAACATCCGTGCAGCAACTAGAGCAATTGCCGTTATGGAAAAGTAACATTAGAAAGGGACTCATCTGAGCTGTCCTGCTAAATTCAGTGGGATCTTAAAACACTTCTCAAAGGGTAAGGCTCTGTCAGGGTTCCTTCCCCTCTCTGAACTCTGGGGTACAGATATGGGGACCCGCATGAAAGACCTCCTAAGCTTATTTTTACCAGCTTAGGTTAAAACTTTCCCAAGGCACAAGTTCCACTTTGTTCTTCAACAGTGTGCTGCCACCACCAAGTGATTTAGACAAAGAATCAGGGAAAGGACCACTTGGAATCCTATACCCCCCCCCACAAATATCCCCCCAGGCCCTTACACCCCCTTCCTGGGGAGGCTTGAGAATAATATCCTAACCAATTAGTTACAAATTGAGCACAGATCAACCCCCCTGGGTCTTTAGGACACTGGAAAACAATCAGGTTCTTAGAAGAAGTTTATTTTAAAAAAAGATAAAAGAATCAGCTCTGTAAAATCAGGATGGAAGGTAACTTTACAGGGTAACAAAGATTCCAAACACAGAGGATTTCCACTCTAGGCAAAATTTTAAAGTTACAAAAACAGGGATAAACCTCCGTCTTAACACAGGGAAAATTCGCAAGCTAAAACAAAAGATAATCTAACACATTTATTGCTATTACTTACTATTTCTGCAATACTAGATGCTTAGTCCAGAGATGGCTTAGGGAGATGTATTTACCCTGCCCTGGTTCCTTTGCTGACTCCAAGAGAACCGAACAAAGACACAAAGAAAAACCTTCCCCCATAGATTTAAAAGTATCTTCTCCCTTTATTGGTCCTTTTGGTCAGGTGCCAACCAGGTTATCTGAGCTTCTTAACCCTTTACAGCTAAAAGAGGAATTAACCCTTTACAGGGTAAAGAGGGAGTTTAATGCTACCCTTAGCTGTATGTTTGTGACAGGCTCTTTAGCCAGTTTAATCACTGGGCAGTGAGGGTACTCAGCACCTCTGCAAAGCAGGATTGAGAGGGTGGCCATTTGGGCACCTAAAACTGAGACACCCCAAATCAGTAGCCACGTCCGAAACTTTGACTTACATGACTCAGCAATGGTTTGGATTTGTTCAGGATGTGTCTATATGTGTCACACTGTGCTGTCAGGAGCAGAGTCCAAGGTGAGATTCTGTGCTGTGCCTCTAAAGGGCAGGGGGCCAAATTGGCTTTAAACTGACCCTGGGTTGATGCAGAGGCCCCAGGTTTAATTTAGGCAGCCTTTGGGGACTAAATTTTGGCAGCTTCCTGGGTCTGCTCTATAGGCTACAGAGATGAGCCAAAGCTCTTCAGCACTGTGTGCTGTGGCCTGGCCCCTGACATTCCCCATACATCCCCATCCCTGCCCCCAGCCAGCCCTCCTGCACCTGGGTTTGCAGCAAGGTCCTCAGAAGGTTGCCTTATGGCTGTGTTCCACAGTGTCTGCACCAGGGCAGTTATCACCTGGGTCACTGAGGGTGCCTTTATGCCCCTTAGGAACAGAGGGGCCACAGTGGAGGTAAGGATTTCACACCAGTTCTACTGAATCCAAAAGCAGTGTCCTATCCACCAGACCACATTACCTTTCAAGATGCTTAGAATCAAAGGGAGAAGCCAAGGGGCTGAGTGTGTAAATGGTGTATGAGAACTACTGGGGCTGAAACCGGAGCCCAGGTGCTAACATGCATTTTGTAATGCTACGTCTATGCTACAAAAACAATGTGTTCGTAACTCAGGATACCCACGTTAGCTAATTCTGGTTAAAAGAGTAGTGAAGACAAGTCAATTCTACTTTGAACGTAGGTTAATGCTGAAATTCAAGTCTGTAGGGTCCCAAGGGTTGAACTCCAGCTGCTATTCTATGTCAAAAGCCAAAGTTGTCATGTCTTCACTGCTATTTTAACCCAAGTTAGCTACCACATGATAGCTATTCTGAGTTACAAACACAGCTTATTTTGCAGTCTAGACATTAAGAGAGTCAGGCTACCAAAATTTCTCATGTCTTGGAAGTGCCTGGAGAATCCTTTCAAACTATAGTTGTCTTTTTTTCTTCTTTTTTTCCCCTTTTTTTGGCTTGGGACAGGGGCAGACCTGTAAAGAAAATCAGATCTACAAATATTTCTTTATTTAGAAACAAATACATATGGTACTAAATTAACTCAGCTAAGGAGATGGAAATTAGATCATTTAAACACAGAAGAGTTCTCCCATATTGATACACTGGAATTTTTTTTTAAATACTCAGACAAGAGTGTCATTGTTTCAGAAGGAAAACAAACACATTTTTTATGATTACGACAATGCAAAGCTATTTTAGGACTTTGAATTGTCTAAGGTGAAGACTCAATAGCATCCTCAAATGAAGATTCAAATAAAAAAATCCTATTTGTTGGAGGTTGAGATTTGTATAATGCTCTGGGCAACTGCTGGATGATTTGTCATTGCTTCCTTTTTAGAAACGTTCACGAATTTGTAATTGCTGCTATTTGAACATCAGGGATCAAATGCAACTGCTCCCTTTTCAGAACTATTCCCCAGTGCACCAGACTAAAGAATCTGAAGATTTGTGTGAAAGATTCAAGCACTCTGCTTTATTGGTTGCTTTCCTTATTAGAGACTATATGAATATATTGAAAATGTATAAATATACATATATGCATATTTACACATGTAGCTTCCTATCTGGCCTCATGTATTTTTCATGAGTTATTGCTCCTTTTGCTTTAATTAAAAAAGAAAATCAATCCATTAAAATTTAAATTAAGTTTAGCATCCTGTTTGGTGTGTGTGTCTAAAATCCAAAGTCAGGGATGATTTTCTCTCTTCTGCAGCCCAGTGTTCTCCAAAAGCGAGTCATAATGCAGTGTAGATACAAATTATCGAATTAGATGCCATGCCTGTGTCCAACAGGAATGTATTAAGACCCTGATCCTTTAATCAGATTTATACAGGTGAACTCTTATGCTTCCACCGAGTCCTCCTGGCTCCACACAAGCGTAAGAGTCCATCAGCCTGGGTCCAATTGCAATATTATGGTCTAAAATTATACCAGACAGCCCTGTTACAGATAGCCATATGAGTTCTGTTTAACTGAATATATGGGCAGTTAGTATGGAAAAAACAGTGTGCTTGTTCTTTTTAGAAGCTGAGTGGATCAACAGTTAAGTGTGTTCTTTGCCCCGGTCTCTCTGACTAGAATCATTTTGATGGTTAGCAGTACTGCCCAGATCTGACCACCCCTTCAACTCCTGTGCACCAGAAATCTGCCTGAGGCACTGGACATGTGGTCTGCACCGGGGCAGGGGAGATGTGAGGATATCATGGTTCCTGAACACCGCTGCAGTGGAAGTGACAGTCTTACCCAAGACAGGCTGATTTTTAGAAATATTCCACTCCTTCAGTAATCACAAAAGAGCTCCCTACAGATTTTTGTATTAAAATTGGCCATGGTTCTGTGAATGGCTTAGCCGCTGATTGTTAGGCAAAGCCTTAGAAAGCATGTGCTCTAGCTTGTCTTTAACAAAGCTCCACAGGGAGCCTACATCTTGCAACTTTCTGAGAAACAGGCCCTGCATCCCATGGAATAGCTGGGAATGGGAATGCTTATGTCATATGTTTGCAGAGAACATTGCTGGAAATTTAAAACAAACATCTGATTAGAGGCCTGGGTTCACACAGCACTGACTAAAGACCAAGAAGTACAAGGAGAGTCATGGCCTAGAAGCTTCTGATCCCTTTTTTGCAAAGGCAGTTTGGATGGATGGTTAGTTTGGGAAATGGTGACCCGAGCTGCTCGCACAGAGCATCTTTTGCTTGTCAGTTCACGTAAAGGGGAGTTGGGTGCTTTCCATATAAAGCAGCTGCTTGTTAAACCAGAGCTATTAAAAAATGGTAAGTATATTTAAAAAAAAACACGTGAAGCAAATTAAAATTTTGTTCAGAGTTCTGTGCCTTTTTTTCGTTTTCCCCAATGAAAGTTCTCACTTTGTGTGTGTGTGTGTGTGTGTGTGTGTGTGTGTGTGTGTGTGTGTGTGAGAGAGAGAGAGAGAGAGAACCCAACCACCTTCACCATTCCCTACCCCCTCTGTTCACCTGGAGGAACAATGTGTTCATTTTTATCCCTAAACTTGAAGGATTCGATTTTTATTGGCAAGCGTCAGTAAACATTGATCCGATACCACACACACAAACCAACAGAAAAAAATATTTCCATCAATAGTCATTGAAATTTACAGATAGGCAATGCTACTCGAGAACATACAGTTTGATTTAAGGATATTTATTTTGGATGTTTTGACATACAGTGTTGACAATTTGTGTTTTAATGGTTATAAAGCTTTCTGAATCTCAACTTCTACCGTCAATAAATATCTATTGTCTGACACTCCCCCATAATTTCCCACAGCTGGGAACATTTTAATCAATACCTAAAAAAATGCTTAAAAATAAACATCAGTATTACTCATTGAAATGATATGAAAAACAGTGAATTCTGGCTACCCAAGTTATACCACTGAAAACAATGGAAGAAGCCATGTGTTTTCCAAAACCACTTTAAAGGATATTGAGCTAAGTAGGAACATGAAGGGTTAGGGTAAAAGTAGCAATGAAATGCGTGCCTTACCATTTGTAGAAGAGTGACTCCCCAGCCAGCACACTCCCTTGTGCATGGGTGTGGCACAGGCTCTCCTCTTCCCATGCCCCTACTGACAGTCACTCCAGTCCTGCAGCAGCCTGCTTCTCATAAGGCAACCCTCTGACCAGGTAACATTCAGTCCCGCCGCTTGTCAGCATGCTGAGAGTAATGACCTTACATCAGGTCTTCAGCCTCCAGCTGAGCGTTCCCTACACCTCTTCTCCCTAGGCTTTCAATAACCCTTAGCCCTTGCATCGGGGGGGGGGCTCATGCCACCTTCTCAGTGGCTGGTAGGGGAACCCACTCCCTCCCTCTCATCCAGACTTTAGACCTTGGCTCCCTTTGACTCCTTGATGTTTCCCTGAACTATTTCCTATCTCTGCCTGTCCCTAAGCCCCTTTGCCAGGCTCCACGGAGTTCCCTGCAGTTCTTGCAGTGAGCAACACCTCCCTGGGCTTTCTTCCTGGAGGTCTATTTGCTGCCCTTTTACCAAGGCTTACTCCACCTCTTCTCCCTGGTCTCTCCTAGTATTTACCAGAGTCCCTGTCTCAGCAGAGGATCAAGCTCTCAAGGCCTGCTCTCCCCACCTTCTACCCTGAAGTTTTTCTTTTATCTTAACCACCCAGCCAGGGTTTCATGTTAATTGAGCCTGATGCACCCTGTAGTTGCCATCAGGTGCCTTAATTGGCTCTCCAGCTCTCCTTAACACTTTCAGTGCTACTGTGGGGCACACAAGCTATAACACCTTCCAATTTCATAGACTCATAGAAGATTAGAGTTGGACGAGACCTCAGGAGGTATCTAGTCCAACTCCCTCTTCTCAAAGCAGGACCAACCCCAACTAAATCATCCCAGCCAGGGCTTTGTCAAGCTGGAGAAAAAGGAGTGAAGTTTCACACAATTTCATAAGCCACAGGAGGATTTAGGATTCAGCTACTAAACTGAATCAATTGGATTATTATTGTTATTTATATAATAGTAGATACTAACAGCTCCAAAGAGGATTGGATCTCTATTGCGCTAGGCAGTGCACACACACTTAGTAAGAGCCAGTCCTTGCTTTGAAGAGCGTATAATCTAAACAGAGAAGAAGATGGTGTGACTTGGTGTGCCTGGGGCAGCCCTCACTGGAAATGCCAAGATCAGGGCAGGCTGCAAAAGCGAGAGCAGATACTCCCAAGACTGGTGGGTAACACTGAAATCAAACTCCCCAACCAGTCACAAACTGTGCTTCTGATCCCCCACATTGGTTATCCAGAAGCAAAAAACAAAGAAATCACACAGCCTTCATATTTCATTCCAGTTCTCTGGCTCCCAATCAGCACCTATGGCCAGTACAGTGAGAAGTTATTTAAAAAACTCTGCTCACTATACAAAATGTTCTGATCCCAAAAGGCCAGGCATGATATCAGGTCAGTATAGGTTTGGATCTTACCCAAAATCCCATGCTGCCAGACAATCCTTTAGTGTCTAAAACTAAAGGTTTATTATAAAGAAACAAGAAAAAAACAAGAAGAGAGTTGTTAAATGGTCTAACAGTCACATACATATAAAGACTTCAAAGTCCATCAGGTTCCTAGCAGTACTGGTGAGTTTTCTGGCTTGAAAGGCCCTCTGGAACACATCCACTGCTTGGATGGGTGATTCAGTTCTTTGTTCAGAGCTTTGTTTGTAGAAAAGTTACTCCAGAGCTAAGAGGCAGGACTGAAGACACAATGGAGAAGATGCAGCTGCCTTTTATAGCGTTTTGCCATGTGGCATGTGCTTCTTTTGTTCCAAACACAAACTGCCCTGCACGTGGCTTGGAAACCTTCAAGTTCTGTCCATTGGCAGGCCCCTGCATGCCTTGCTGAGTCGTAAGGTGTATCCCTTGCCTTCTCTCAATGAGTCAGTTGTATAGCTGATGGTTCTTAATGGGCCATCAAGCATGCTGGGCAGTGCTGATGCCAAACTGTCCAGGGGTGTCACCCAGAAGCATAGCACAAGTTTTGTAATACAGATATACATACATATCTATAACCCCAAATACAAAGGTGATGTAAACACATAAATGAGACTATCATATCTGGAAAATTATAATATTTTTGAAGATATCTTACATGGCATATCTGGCCTAACTCATTGTAATTTTAAAATATTGATATTCATAATATCCCAAAGTGTCCCCCAGATTCCATACAGAGCCACAGATGGGAGAAAGGAAGTGGATTAAAATTTTAAAAGCGACTAGTGATTTTGGTTGCCATATTTTTTGGCTGCCAAACTTGAAAGACCTTTGAGAGGCCTGATTTTCAGAAAGTGCTGAGTTCCCACCTTCAGAAAAGCCAGGACCCTTCAAGTTAGCTGCTCAAAAATGGAAACAGCCACAATTACTAGTATTTTTGAACATTTAAATACATATTTTAATCCCAATTTTACAGACAGTAACTGAGGCACAGAGAAATTAAATGCCAGGTTTTTAAAAGTGCTCAGCACCCAGCAGTTTGAATTGAGAGCAACTTCATTTATTTGTCTAAAATAAGAGCTGAGGTATTTTGAAAATCCAGCCTTCATTATACATGCTGAACTTGATTAACAATCTAGCCCTAAGTGACTTGCCCATGGTCACACAGGAAATCTGTGGCAGAGCTTGAAATTAAACCCAGACCTCCTGAGTTGCTGTTCGGTGCTCTAACCTGAAATGCATTTTTTAAAAAGTCCATTTATGAGGATCGTATAATTCTAACTGAAGGATTTAGGGTAGTTTATATGGAGGAGAGATCCCCTGGAGTGACAAGGTTTCACACTGTTACATTTTTTTTTTTTTGTCTGGCAAGTGAACTATATTTCACCAGAAGGTGGGAAAAGACTTGGAACAAAATTGATTTTGGCTGAGCAAACATTTGACAATGTTCTGTGGAAAAACCCATCTGTCCTGGGAGATATCAACTCCAGTAGATGTTGATGGTGCTAAAAATATCTGACTGAGTTCACAGTCCCTGAGCATTTTGTTTTCAGCCTCAAATATTTTTGGAGAGTCTTAATTTTTTAAGGAAGGAGAAATCTTCTTTCAATTTAGAGAAGCTTCTTACTTAGTAGGTATATGATGAAAGATTTTGATTTGCCCAGGATGTGTCTATAAGTGCTTGGCACTCTGTGCTATGTGGAAACTAATTAATATGGAAGTGATGGAAAAAGGCTTGTGAGCTTCTAAATAGAGTGCTCTGTCAGATACAAGGGTTTTCATAACTCAGTTACTTCCTCCATCGCAACAGTAATACAGTTTCTTCTGAGACGCATGGGAAATAAAAGTAAGCCTTGAAGGTAACTTCAAAGATGCATCCCATATGTAAAACAGCACCTTGATTAGCAGTGAGAGAGAGAGACAGTAACATACTTATTATTTAATCACCCTGACAACAAAGAACTGGGCCGCGGCACAGAATGTTTCCACAAAAGGGTGTGATTCTAGCCTCACATCAGTGTAATTCCAGTGATGGTTATGAAGTTAGTCCTGGTTTCCATGGGCATCAGAAAGATCGGCCTCTATCCCAGAATAAAAGGGAGGCTGGATGAGGAGAGAGAAAGCGGCAATGTGACAATTCCACGGGAGCCTGGCACTCATGCTACAGAGGGCCAGTTGTTCAGGTTTCTTAAAAGATTGGTGAGTTTTATCAACAGAATTTTCTAAGATGATTGTGTTACAGCACGGCAGGACAAACCCTGTACTCGCGTAGACCTCTGCTGACCCTCTGAAATCACTTAGATCTGCCCCATCACCTCAGGGACTGTTGTCGGTTCGGAAAGCAAAGAGGCCAGGAGATGTATCAAGATGGAAACACAGGCCCTGATTCTCTCCTTACATACGCAGGTGTAACTTCATTGTCTTCACTAGGGGGGGGGGTTGCACCTGCTTGACGCCATTGGAAGCGAGCCGTCAGGCCAATGGAGTATAACCGAGAGAACATCATCACGCCAGCACTGTGCCAGGGGCTGAGATCAAATCCAGTGCAGGGTGCACACTATTCTGGACACCATGTTGCAAAAACAATATTGAAAACATTAGCAGAGCCGTTCTGCCTGTGGCATGCAGCTCCCTGATGTTTCCTATCCTGATAAAGTGCTGTGGCATCCGGGTAGAACAGAGCCTTTCCCAGAACACTGCCTGGTGTAACACAGGGTGTAAGAGGGCATGCAGATGCCAAAGTGATGAGCGATATGTACAGTATATAGCTACATAGATTGGATATGTTAAACTGGATGAGGTAAAGGAGGAATGTGGCAGCCTTGGCTTCCCTTGTGAAGAAGAACTCCCACTTCTGTACTGGTCAAGAAAGAAAACATACCTGCTCCTGGGGGTCAGGAGGGTGTGTGCCTGGAGTTTAATAGGATTATGCTGTGGAAGTGGGAAGAGGAGGATGAGCAGGACTCTCGGAGGCGGGTTGGATTTACTGGAACATGCTGAGGAAATGAGTTTAAATGTGATAACCCGAGGGAAGGGGTGTCTCCCAGGACATGCGTTCAGAGCAGCAGGGCACGAGGTAACCTGGAACTGGCAGATAAGCTGGTGTTCGCTCCATTTTTGTTTGTTTGTTTGCATGGCAGCTCTGAAGCCAGGATAAAGTACAGACAAGGGCAACACTGCATAATGTGACAGAGACACATGCACTGTTCTGCTTTTTTTTTTCAATTGAAATGCATGAAAATCCCAGTTTGGCAAGGGGGATGAGTAAAAGAAAGTGCTGAGGTAGGCTGGGGGCTTCGGGAAGCAAACAGACACAGTCTGAAGGCTCAAAGCATTGTTGGAATTATGAGCCATGCTGGCTAGACTCCTGCAGAGCATTTTGGAATCACAGCACATGGGGTTTACAAAGGGCTCGGTATGATGGTTCTGGTGAAGGGGTTAGTTCACTTATTTTACATAAAACTATAGACCGTGGGCGACCACCCTAAAGTCAATAGCAAAACTCCCATTGGTTTCAATGGGACTAGGATTTCACCCCGTATTTGGGACTCAGTTTGTGTAGCAATATGGAAAGCCAGAAAATTAGGTGTTCCAGAAACATATGGGCACTTCCTGCCATTTACCATCGGGTGAGATGTATATTGGTGCTGGGGATCCCACAGCAAGAGGACTGCAAACATATGTGATCAAAGTGAGAACACTGGTGGGACTTTGCAAGGGGGATTTTCCAAAAGGACTGGCCTATAGATAACATCCATATACCCATTTTGTGCTCACCCACTCAAGCATGCAACAGAGTATACAACCAAGAAATACACTACTTTACAGTGACACAATCCCTGGTGGGTAACCAAGGCTGGTTCCTTGGCATTTACATAGGCTTACCCGGCAAGGTGCATGCAGAACATGTTTTCAAGAAATTCAGGCTGCCTGAGAGAAGACTGAGTCTGTTTCCACAAGGGAAGACTGTGCTCATTCTCTTTAAAATTAGATACACATGACCAACACCATGTAATCAAGACTGTAGATCCAGGATGCTCACAAATACATCGTTCTGATCTAGCTGAGCTCGACATGCTATTCTGCTCCTGTTAGTAGTCTTTGTTTAAACGCTATTCTGTGTTGCCTAGTGATCCTTCCTAAGTCCTTTAGCTCCAATGGCTGCTGCACCTTCACAGGAAGTAGCCCTGTAGCTATCACCCACCAGGTTATAGAAGATGAACTGAAGGTCAGAAGATTGAGGATCTGATATAACAATGGGGAATCCAAAGTCAAGGACCTCACAGATGCATAGGGGAAGCAGAGAACATCTGCTTTGCTTGCTGCTTAGCTATGGCATGACTTCAGAGTGTCCAGGGCAGCCTGGGACTCCTGCCACCCGTAATCTAGCTGTTTTCCTTTATGTTTCATCTAGCCCAGGCCAGCTGTATATCAAGGTGACCTCTGAGGGTAAAATATGGGAAGAGTGCATTTCGGAGACACTGTGCTACTAGTCAAGGTCCAAAGATGATTATGACACTGGCTATAGACACAGTTGTGTGCTAGGTGCATAGTATTCTCTCAGAACCAGTTCTGCTTCAGTTCTGTCAGATATGTTAAACTGGATGAGGTAACAGGCAAACCAGTCTCTGTCCTCAGGTGCACCCTGACTTCAAAGCTAGTGACACAGAGGTCAATCCAGGGCAAAAGTACAACCTCCAGTCCTCCATCGTCTATCCCCAGACCAAAACCAAAATACAGAGTATGGCCATCTGAGCAGCTGATATAAGAGCTGCCATTTGCAGTGCCCAACAAGTTTTATTGGTCCTACAAAACCCAGGCATTATGTTACATATTCTTAAGCACTGTGTACTGGAGCCTTCTCTATTCACTTACTCTTAACCATACAATGTAGCTATTAACGTTATACAACTAGAGAGGACTCCTGTAACACACCCACTTTCACCACCCCCAATAACCGCGGGGGTTGGAACATGATTGTGATGGCAGCTCATGGGACCCTGAGCTGACCCAGCAGGCTTGGCAGGCTAACGCACCCTTGGGACATGTCATCTCAATGACTTCAACATCCCTGAGGACTCAAACTTGCAACTTACTGGAAAAATGGAGATACTTATACACAGTGGCACTGTTGAAAACTGGACCTAAGGCTCTGAACCTGAAATGAGATGTGCACAAGTGGGTCTCTACACACAGTGACTTTGAAGGGCCCCATGTGGACCTCATTGTAAGATTGAGTGGTTTGCAGCCATTGCAGGTGCTCCTCCTCCTCCTCCCACCCAGTCCCTTAAGACATAGATTGATATTGACAGCAGCTCCTGTGATTTGTTCTTGCCACCGTGTTTCATTTTTCCATTCAATGGTGACAGTCTCATGACTCACTTTCATTTGAAACTTCCCAGGCTTCATGATGGAGGGGCTAGGGCTGCAGGCTTGGCTGGGACCCTAGCACAGCTATCTCAGTGAGCTGGGGAGGGGCACTTGAGTTTAGGCTGAAGGCTTCAGCTAGTTTGTATAAATTATTACGTTCCTGGCCTACAAACAGAAGTTTGACAAAAAACATAAAATACTCTTCCTGGAAGGTTGCATTGTAACACTGCTTTATTTTTGAGAACCTAGAATCCTAACACACAAGAACCGAAAACAGACACAAAGCAGCTGTTCCCTAAGGCAGAGAGCCACAACTTAACCCACCTTTCTCTAGCCTGGCTCTTTGCAGACTGATTGCTGAAGACCTGGATCACAGGCTTCCCTACAGAGCTCCATAGCCTGCAAGCGAGACCAGAAAGTCCCTTACCCTTAAAGCGATATCTTGTCATTTTAACAGTTTCCAACACACCACATAAATGAATGATAATGAGTATGGTACTAAACTTTCTTATTTAATATCCACTGAATTCCTGATTCCTTGTATTTTGAAAATTCCCATTCACCTTCCACCACCAGAGCTGTTTATCCATAGTGTATGCAGTTGCACGCGATGTATTACATACTGGTCAGTGAATTCAAGTGTGCAGGAAGCACAGTGCTGGGTTAAGCAGACTGTGCCTCGTTGTGCGATCACACTTCTATCAGCAAACAAGCTCTTTCCTCAGGTTCATGCTTAACACTGAGGATTTCACCTAAGAGCAGTGACAACATACACACAGGGGCTGCTCCAGGCCCCAGCACTCCAAGCGCGTGCTTGGGGCAGCATGCTGCGGGGGGCGCTCTGCCAGTCGCCAGGAGGGCGGCAGGCAGGGTGCCTTCGGCGGCATGCCTGCGGAGGGTCCGCTGGTCCCGCGGCTTCGGTGGACCTACACTGGAGCCGCGGGACCATCACTGCAGGCAGGCCTGCAGGAGGTCCACCAGAGCCATGGGACCAGCGGACCCTCTGCAGGCATGCCTGCGGAAGGTCCACCGGAGCTGTGGGACCGGCGAGTGGCAGAGCGCCCCCCACGGCATGACGCCATGCTTGGGGTGGTGAAATGTCTAGAGCCGCCCCTGCATACACACTTCACAGCTGACCATCATAAGTCTGCAAACATGCAGTGTTACAGCTCTGTCAGTCCCAGGATATTGGTGGGCAAGGTAATAGCTTTTATTGGACCCACTTCTGTTGGCGAGAGAGACAGAATAAAAGTGGGACCAATAAAAAATATTACCTCACCCACCTTGTCTCTCTAACAACTCTATAAAAACAGAAGTTTTACAGTATTCAACACAGCTAGCAATTATCCAGTCATTCTGCTGAGCTGCTTCATAAGCACCAACATAAGGAAGTCCAAGGAATTCTCCTGTTACAGTTTTCAGTGTGTATCAGTTTTATCTTCATTCTCCAAAAGAAGAATTATTTGGGAAGGAAAAAAAAAAAAGCTTTGGGAGCTTGCTCCTTCTCCTGTTGTAGTCAATGACAAACCTTCCATTGACTTAAACGAGAGCAGGATTGGTCCCTTCTCTAATAAATGATAGTCTAAGTAATTGTTATATGAAAATGCTGAAAGCTTGTTAAAGGCAGCTAACGCTCAGGAAGAATTTTAAATGGAATTTGGAACGTACTTATCCAACGGAGTTAACGGTTTGCTGGGTTTTTTTAGAGGAGATGGAATCACATAAGAAATATTTTTCATCCTGAATTGTTTAAAATTAATTCTTATCTCCAAGGTTCTATAACAGCTAGCAGCAGGCGAGCCTCGAGCATTTTGAAGGTTTAGTTAATAGCCCATGTTTATCCAGTCTTGTGTTCAGATCCAAAAGTAAAGCACTTAAGGACATGCCTCGTTCTAAATATGGGAGCAGTACCATTAATTTAATTGGGATTCCTCCCATACTCAAAGCTACGCAAATGCTTTGGTGGATTGGGTTCTTGGACTGGAACTCATATGAAAATCCTGTGGCCATGTGCTCTGATTATAGCAACAGCTATAATCCTCTTGTGGTATTTCAACACTTCTGCTCCCATGGCTAGATCCACAAAGGGCCTTAGGCATCTAAATGCCTCTTCATGCACCAGTTCCAAGCATGGTCATAATAATTCCTTTTGTGAAGCCAACTCCAGGTGCATCAGATTGCAGGCAATGACAGTGGTAGGCTGCTAAAACTCCTATGTGATTCAGTCACTGGAGGGGGACCAAAAGCCACACTGGTTTAGCATAGGTTACATCAGCGTTTCCCATAACTTTTGAAAGCTGAACTCCTTTTCAGGAAAATGAAGTCAGTTGTGTCTCCATTCAATCCTGGCATGTGTTGTTTAAGTCCAATCCAAAAGGAGCAGCCACTCAGAGTAGATTGTGTATGTCTTCATAATATGATACTTCCTTTCCTTTCTGACTTGCTTTGATAAGTTAATGATCAACAATTAATATAGTTAGCAATGAGATATTTAAAATATCGTTATTGGTATCTGAGTTAGCAAGGAATGGAATGAATGGAGCAGTTCAGAGCTATTGTCTCAGGCTCCCTGCAACTCAGGTAGACCGTTGTACTTGTTAGTGGTTTCCAGGTTTTTCTTCTCAACCGTGACGTTTGGTGTGCTGGTGCCTGAAGCCGCCCCTGACCAGCGGCTCTCAACCATTGTACACCTTTCAGGAAGCTGATTTGTCTTGCATACCCACACATTTCACTTCCTTTAAAAACTACTTGCTTACAAAATCAGACATTAAAAATACAAGAAGTGTCACAGCATGCTGTTACTGAAAAATTGCTTCCTTTCTCATTTTTACCATATAATTATAAAATAAATCGATTGGAATATAAATATTATACTAATATTCCAGTATGAAGAGCAGTACAAACAAGTCACTATATGAAAATGCAGCTTGTACTGACTTTGCTAGTTTGTTTGTTTTTCTTATGTAGCCTGTTGTAAAACTAGGCAAATATATAGATGAGATCATGTACCCCTAGAAGACCTCTGTGTACCGCCAGGGTTCCATGTACCCCAGTTGAGAACCACTGGTGTAGACAATGTTAAAACATATGATAGGATGTAAATTGTTAAAATCTCAGTAAAGTATGAGTAAAACGCTGCTCTTAGTCATATTGCTTCAAATTCATGTGCATTGAGACAAGTACCTATTTAGTGCTTTCTATTGAAGCTAAACATTACAAGATGAGCTTTTCATGTCATTCTATTATGAAATACTTCAAGAGGATGTGACACAGAAATAACTTAAGCAAGAATAGATTTTCTTAAGCAAGACAACATAATAAAACATTATGCATCCTGAGATACACCCTAAATTATACTACCCCAAAAAAAGATATCTCTTTGGAAATGTTGAGTATCAGAATAGCTTGATTTTTCATCAGATTGTGAAATGACGAAGTTCATTATAGAAAATTGTCTTTTAGCATTGAAATGCAGACAGTCTGCCTTGCAACCACAGGCTCTGAAAACAATGTGTTTTTCCCTTGTTCCGATTGCCTTGGATCACCTATATAAACTGCATAACCTCATTTTTAAACCATGATGGTGGCCTCATATTTGAATCTTCAAACTCATTAGAAAAGTATCATAAGCTAATCAAAAAGCACAGGCCATGCATTCTAATTTTACTTTCGGAGGCTGGCCTTTGCTTTGTGGGGATTTGACATATCCACTTGACTAAACAATAGCTCAGACAGGAAAAAAAGTGTAATAAAAACACTGAAAAGATCATGCCTGTAAGGTTCAAAGCAGCACAAGGCTTGGCTAATTTAACACCTTTTCTGCTTTCAGAGGAACTGCTTTCCCATTGATTCGTTTCCTGTTCACCCATGAATATCTTGTCACTATCGCTTAGATCTGTGGCATATTTCTTTCCCTGGCTGTAAAAAAATTACCTATATAATAAAATATTTCATGGCCCCTGCTTAAAGCTTTAGAGCTACCTTGAAGTCTTTGTGCAAGAAGAGCTCATTAAAAGTGCATTATGCTAGTGTGAAAGTAATGCTCTGTCTTCCACAGAGAAGGTTCACAAAAGTGGGGACGTTTTAATAAGGGAAAAAATCATTCTGATGAAAAGCAATTACAGAGATTCCTTTAGCACTGGACTCTGTGGCCTTGCTTCAAAGTCAGTGTCACAGAGGTGCTTTGTACCAATTATGCTCCCTGTACCAGCAGCAGCTGCTGTGCCTCTGGGGAGATAATTCGCCACATGGGAAGGCTGGTAGAATTTGTACTGCTACCCTCACTCACGTTCTGGCTGAGGAGGACAGTGTTTACTTGCAGCCTTAGTTCCAGTGGAAACTGGAGGAGGATCCCTGTTAGAGGGGCCAAGGACGGCCTGAAGAGAGACACACTTTCTGTCTGGTGAGCAGCACCCAGCTTCTGGTGCCAATAGTCATCCAGCAGACCCCTGAACTGGCTTCCATGAAGTGTCTCAAGCCTTGTAATGATGTGGTAATGCTACAGGAATGTAGGGGGAGCTACAGTGGGAGCTAGGAACCTTTAAAAATCTTGCCTTCAGAGTCTAGATAGCGAAGATAGACAAAGGGTTGGCAGAGCTACAGAACTTTGCTCAATGTCACCCAGCAGGGTAGCAGCATTGCATGAATAGAACCCTGTTCTCCTAAGGCCCAAGTCACTCAGCCAAGCTGGCTCGTGGAGGATGTGAGGGGGATTTCTTCTCTGCCTTCCCTTTTCCTGGCTGTCAGGTGTGTCATCGCTTGGATTCATTGTATCCATCGCTGTGGATTCAGTTTGCCTGCCTCCACACCTGCTCAGGGAGTTCCTTAAAGCCACTGAAATGAAAAATAGGAAATGAAAAAGTTGATAAGCCCAGCCCAACATATTGAAAGGTTAAGAAATGGGATGAGCATGAGAACTACAATGGAGGTCGACACAACGGTGTTAGCCTTGTTGGACAGAAATCTAATCCGAATGTTGGTGGATGTGAGGTGTGTTACAGGTGTGCTATGGAGGTCAAATGAAGGTTACCATGGCAAATTGCTCTAGTGCTGTCAAGGCCTTGGTCTCAGAGGAGTTAAAATAACCTCTCACTAAGTCTCAGGGGTGCCTGGTTCCTGCACTACCTGGGTTGCCTTCGGGGATTCACAGGGAACTGGCATGTGAGCAAACTCACGTCTCTGTGACCATCTCCTATGCAACCCATGAGATCCAGTGTTGTTTCTGTTCCTTATTATTGTTTTTCTTAAGACACCAAACACATGGTTTAAACACAAGATCAACTGGTAAAAAACAAAATGTTTTGAAGGAGCAGCTGCCTGCCACTTCTGTCAGTGCTATACATTCTGCCTCTCTCTTGTCTAAGTACCCGTGAAAGGATTAAAGTGATTGTACTGCACACTGGTATCACATGTCATCATTAAAATCTAGACATGCTAGCAGATCATTTGGATGAGGACCACCAAGCATAGGGATCATGTACTAACACAAGAGAGTAGGACTTCAAGAATGACAGTCAGTCGCTATAATAACTTCCTAATGATAAACTGCCATTGTAAGCTATCTCTTTTTCTGCTCAGCAATCTCCAGGAGAAACTGGAGTTAAAGTCTCCTTTAAGTTGACATGCTGTAGGGAAAGATATGCTCAGGGGAAGAGTATTGGCTTTAGCTATTTCATCCAGTTCTTTCCATTGCTTTCCTATGCTCAATTCTAAAATATAAAATAATATTCCCCTTTATCATCTGATTCCCGACCTAGTTAAAACTAGGTGGTTTTATCCAAATAGCCAAGTCATCATGCTTAATTCTATCACTGATTTCAGCCCTTGAAGAGTTAGATCTGAAAGATACCCCTTAAATGAACAGAACCAGGAAGCAATTATTCCTGCTTCTACTATCAGAAAGCTGCATCTCGTTTATTACTCTTTTCATGAGAAAACTGAAGCACACAAGTGCACCCCCTGGGACATAGGTACAGCAGGCACTCTGAATGCAAAAGTAGTGGTGCAATCGCTCCTTCCTATGCTTTTTGGAGGGCATAGGTACTTGTGAATGGGAAAGGAACGTGTCAGTCGTAAGGGGGTTCTGCTGGCAGGTGAAGGTGAAGGCCCTGCAGTGCAGCTCTCATGTCATTAACATCAATGGGATTGTGCATGTGTGTATTTATTGGACCCCTAGTTTGGGCCTGCGATGTAATTGGTTAGATGCCAGTTATGTGACAAAATATTTCATTCTGGTTCTCACAACAAGAGGGAAATAGACCATGCACTAGGAAATTAACCATGGCAGCTGTTATGATATCAGCATTGTATTTGGCAAACAGCAGTCACCACTCCCAACCAAGCACTGGCTACTAGCGTGACATTGTGGTGGTGACTATAGTGGCAACAGGCCCTGACACTGTGGATCAGGCAGAAGAGGGATGCACAGCACACACTGATGAGTAAGTTAAAGTGGCACTGAGAGATCTTTACCCATGCATCCTCTCATCATTGAGCAGCTAAAGTCTGGACTCCACAATCCTAGAGCATTGATGTCTGAGGTGGTCGTGCTGGCTCGGAGAGGTGACTTATGTGACTGACAAAACTCTTCTGGCTCCTCCTGCTGCAAGGATGTCATGAAAATGGGGCACAGTTGACCATTCCATACTACTCATGCAAGGGACCAGGAGAAGGCAGCATCAGAAACTATGGTCCAGATCCTCAAAGGTTCTGGGAAACAGAATCAATGGGTGTAATAAACCAAAATAACAATAAAAAATTGGCCCTTGAGAAAAATCAGTTCCCTCAGTTGTATGTCAGATGGGATTTCTATTGCCATTTATATATTGCTGGGTATTTCTATTCAATTAAATCCAGTAAAACCATTAATTCAATAAAGACATCTCAAATTCAGGAATATTAGCATTTCTCAAGGTTCGGAATGACAGCATGGAGGCAAAAGTTAAAGTAATGACACCCTCATATCATGCCAGTTTCAGTTTGAAATACTTCCTGCACTATTTTGTGTAAATGAAGAGGCAGGAAAGAGCCAGAGAATACCTTGACTATCTGCCATTGTCTATAAAAAACAATGATTCGATCAGTCAATAAATCAAACACTACAATACATGATTTTTTTAACAGGTGTCAGCTCCTGAATAGAATCAGAGCTGAGGAAAACTGATTTTAAAATACAAAGAAGGCGTTGTGTACTGTCTTCATAACAGCAATAAGTCAAAGAATAGAGCTCTTTCCTTGCAGGCCTCAAAATCATGTAAATGAAAATCAACAGTCGTTATAGAGTTGGATCCTCAACCGTCACAGAGATTTGGGAGTGGATTTCAAAATAGCTTTGGATGCAAGATGAAACTGTGCAACTTCATCTGATGTTGATCTGAGGGCTTCTAAACCACAAACACAATGCAGTGCTCAGGGTGGGAGGAGCTTTAAACTCAAAGACTTGTTGTTTTTTTCCCCTTTTTCATCTCTCTTTCCCTCCTACCTCCCCAACATTCTGTGCTCCAGGATTTAACATTATCCTGCACTATGAACTTCGGAAATATTCCATCTGTACACATAATTATACCTACAAAGGTTTAAGGATATGTACAATAGAGATTTTCTACATAGTTACAACAAAGCATCTAGTTTTAACCTTTTAAGCCTACAAGGTGATATCTTCACAAATGAAACCTCTCCTTGTTTATTACCATCCACTGGTAATAGATGAATGGTGGAAACCAGAACATAATTGCATACAATTTTCCAGAAGATCTCACACACAACCTACTGGCTGGGTTGCTCAAGGAGATGCCATTGCATTGACATCTTCTGGTATTGTTACTCATGCCTGGCTCATTCAAGCAGCACTCTCCAGCTCTCTATAAAAGAAGAGGCAAAGGTGAATTACCTGCTTCAATAAATAGAACTGCTAGTGCAGAAAGTCACCAATTATTGTATAATTATGTGCTATGGAGCTTTAGTGGCCAGTCCTTCCATGAAGGCATCAATGCTAAATTGGTTCCTTTGATGTTACATTGTTCTGTATCCTGTTTCTTTGATGGCTGACTTAGCTGAATAACAGCATTTATGTCTATTGCAAAGACCTTCCCACTTAAAGCCCAAAGGCAACAAGTACTTTCTGTAATAATGTGAGGAGAAACCTTTGTTTTGTTTTTAGAAGTGGTGCAAATTTTGATGCAAGTCCACAAATTTCAAAAATTCAGTGAAAAACCACAAGTATTTTTCAATAAAATGTTCATTAATTTTTCTGGGGTCCTTTTATTGACCAGCTCAACCTAGTTTTAGGATTTGATCCAAACTCCACTGAGCTTATTGGAAGTCAGTCCACTGAATACAAAGGGTTTTATATCAGGCCACCACCACCCATATAGAGGCGATGGAATCCCACTCACTCAGTCATTGTGTTAAGGCACTAAGAGTCTATCCAGCTGCACAAATACCAGGTATGCACGGAACACCTTATGGGAAAATAATTAAAGTGCACATCTGGTGCTGGATCATGCTCCCAACAAAGTCAATGGCAAAATTCCAGTTGACTTTCAAAAGAGTAGGATTGGGCTGCTGGATTTTATAAAGGTTTGTAGTTATGGCTTTGTGGTTCATGAACTCTTCTGATTTTACTATTCCCTATCTCCTTTATGATGTTCCAGACACCTCTTTGTTTCTTCCAAATTCCAAATGCCGGCCACTGAATAGTTAAACAACAGGCTGGAGGATACTAACTTCTTATAAGTAAGTGGTAGAATCACATTCTGCTTTCTCCCCACTTAAAATAAAAAAACAATCTGAATTGTACACAGTCCAGTAACTGTGTTAAATTCAGCCCTGAGAGATGCACAGTCCAATAAAGAAAGTCAGCATCTAGGGAAGGTCAAACCAGAAGAAGAGAAGCTATCTTCTTCACAGAATGAGTGAGTCATTTTGAAATCTGTTCATTATCTTGTTTAACAAGAGTTTATAATTCTGCACCAGAACTCGCCATTCACAAATCATTGGAAAGGACAGAGATTGCTTCCTGACCCTTGATTACATTACAGCACACTCACAGCAGAACTGTTTCTTTGGGGGACTTGTTTAAGAGTGGGGAAGCTTTAGCATTTCTGAAGGAGTTGACAACAGTTCTGTGAGATGAAAGGATGCTAATCAATGTGTGTGTGGCAAAAGAACACTGCAGCTGAGAAGGAAATTCAAAGTCACTAAGCACAAATTAAATGAAAAACCTGGCAAGCATTTGAATGCACTTGATTCTGATAAGAACCATTCCCAGGTCTGCTCTCCATCCATCAGTGTGCAGGAAGGGTATATGCAGGCATGCGAATGACTTTCACAATATTCCTATGGAGATTGGTGCTTTATAAATATGTACAGAGACAGATATTGCTAACGAACAGCTCTTGGAATGGAACACATTACAAAAAATCTGCAGTATTTTGTATTATTTCCTAAGGTTTTTTCTGACAGAACAGATTAATGGATTTTAAGGGCAGAAGGGACCCTTAGATCATCTAGTCTGATCTCACTCCATAATTTCTGCATCAGTTTCATAATATAAGTTCAGATACATAAATTTGCATTTCAGGTGAAAGGCTCCATCATTTCTTCCAGACGTTTTGGTGCACATGGTTCCATAGAAAAGCTCAAGATCTATAGGGGCACAAAATGGCTTTGATTATTTTTAATTAAATGGACCAATGAAACAGGGACGTTGAAAATGGCTTTATTTTTGTCTGGGGGTGTGGGGTCACCTCCTTCTGACTCACTTCATTTCCCTCAATAGGATTCTCATATTCAAACAGGAGTTTAAATGAGAATTGCCTGAATTGCATCCAATGTCCTATTGTTGTCTCACAGCAATATGCCATGTTGTTTATACAGAGTAGTAGCAGAGGATGGTAATGAGTAAAGGTACACACGTGAGGAAGGACAAGAGAACAGCAGGAGGCATACTGATGGAAAGAGACCAAAACATTGGAGTGGGAAGGGAGGAGAGTAGCCTTAAAGAGGAAGTTTGGAAGGCTGATTCCAGTGGCAGATAGAGTGGAGCAAGGGCAAAGCAAAGGAGCAGAAAGAAGGATGAATGGGAGAAGAGATGTTGGGAACAAATTGGAACTAGTTGGAGGGACGATACTGGGATGGGCTGCCAGCTACTTCTGCATTTGAGCAGGGCAAAACACATTGTTAACTGTAATATTTTGGCCTATCCATCTATTATTTTTATTTGTATTTTGGGGATGCATAGAGGCTCCGGTCATGGGCCAGAGCCTCATGGTGCCTACATGTCATGAGAGAAAAGCTGATGCATTGTTTCCATGTGGGGTTTTTTAGGGAGTGAAATGTATTTATTACCCTTCACCCCCCCAAAAGTCCATTATTATCCCCCATTTTGAGTCCTGGGCTCAGCACTTTTCCTCTTACCTGAAGAAAATCTTTAAAGCCATTTTTAAAATACCAAAACGTGTTAATGTACAAAAGGAAGGGGGGAAATGAAATGGCGAGGTTAAGACTTAATGCAGATGGTTACAAAGGAGCCTTAGACAATTGATAAATCCCTAGTATGTTTTGTTCTTTGTCTGGCATCTGATTATAAAACAGATTTTTTTTCTTGAAACAATGTAAAAACTATTAGAGTTCACTTTACATATTGATGTGCCTCTTTTAGAAGGTGCTTTTTAACTCAGAAGAAGAATGCTAATGTAGAGGTTGCTATGGCAAAGCAGTCTTTCCTATTGAGCAGAAGAATAAATAATTGCATAAAATACTGAATCTATAGGCAGAAGATCAGGGATGTTGGCCCAATCCATGGTGTATGTGGAGGGTCCATGGCAGCTGAACCTGATTTTAAAAACTTGTTCAGATAGCATGGATTAAGCACACTTTCCTTGGTTTACATAGGCTAGTTAGTGTAACACCCTAAAACCATTTAAGAAACTCTTTCTCTAGCTAGGACCCAGATTCTGATCTCATTTACTCTGGTGTAAACCCAGACTAACTTCATTAATTTCACTAGAGTTTAGACAGATTTAGACTGGTGAAATCAGAATCTGACCTTAATCTCACCTAAGAACAAGCATTTAAGACAATTTCGGGAATTTTGAAAAAAAGGGTTAAGAGGGATAGAGTCATCAGTGGTTTCGGTTCTGTCTCTCCAAAAATCTATATGGAACCTATGCTTTCCATTTGCTTGGTCTAAAGTGCTATTCATTGCCTTGGTAAGGATTGTATTCAAATAGATGATTTATAACCCAATGGCATAATTTAAGTCCATTAAGTGAAGTACGGCTTCCATTTTTATTCATGGATGGATTGATTCTTGACATCCACATAAAACTAGAGTAATTGTTTTTCATATGACTGTCTGCATGGAAATTAGGGGGATTAAATCAAAATCAATGTAGCTCATATTACATGGATTAAAAACTGGCTAACTGATAGATCTCAACAAGTAATAGTAATAGGGAATCATCATCCAATGAGGATGTTTCTAGCAGAGTCCTTCAGGGTCTACTCTTAGCCCAATGCTATTCAGTATCTTTGTCAATGACCTGGAAGAAAATATTATATCATTGCTTGCAACTTTTGCTGATGACACACAAATTGGTGAAGGGATGAATAATGATAAGGACAGGTCAGTAATACCAATAGACCTGGCTCTCACATTAGAAGCTGGACTAACCTGTACAACATTTTAATACTGCTAATTGCAAGGTCATATATCTAGGAACCAAGGGCGAAAACTTGGTTGCATGAAGTCAATGGAAATTTTCCATTGACATAAATGGGGCCAAAATTTTACCCCAAGAATTCAGGTCAAACTAATAGGATAAGGGACTGTATTTTAGAAAAGGGATTAAGGGTCATGGTGGATAACTAACTATACATGAGCTCCCAGGGCTATGTTGTAACTAAGAAAGCAAATGACATCCTTGGGACATAAGCAGGGGACTATCAAGTAGAAGTAGGGAGATATGGTTTCCTCCTCATACAACACTAGTGAGACCATTACTGGGATACTGTGTCCAGTTTTGGGGGACTCAATTTAGAAAGGATCCTGACAGACTGGAAAGGATTCAGAAACAGCTACACAATTATTCAAAGTCTAGGAAACCTGCCTTATAGGGAGAGACTAAAGAAGCTCAATGTGTCTAGTTTATCCAAGAGAAGTTTAAGGGGTGACTTGATCACAGTCTATAAATAGCTACATGGGGAGAAGATTTCAGATAATACAAGGCTATTCAGTCTAGCAGGCAAAGGAATATCAAGAGATTGGCTGGAAACTGAAGCTAGACACATTCAGCCTAGAAATAAGGGACACATCTTTAACAGTGAGGACACTTAACTGCAGGCACAAATTGCCTAGGAATGTAGTAGATTTTCTGTTGCTGATGTCTTCAAATCAAGACTGGATGTCTTTCTAAAAGGTGTACTGTAGCTCAGCCAGAAGCTATGGGCTTGATGCAGGCATCACTGGGAGAAATTTTGTGGCCTGAGCTATGTCGAAGGTCAGACTAGATAACCAGAATGGTCCCTTCTGGCCTCAGTCTATGAAAGCCATCAGCAGCTCCTAATGAAGAGACAGAATATTGGATACTGCAGGCCCACCACAGCTCTGTGCCACTACTATGGTATTACAGCCTGTGTGCTGAAGAAGTAGCTGCTGCTGCTGTCCATGTCTCCATGCAGTGGTGATGGTGGTAGGTTTTCCTGGCCAATATGAATGTATCCATTGACCCTATGGTTTATCCACCATGCTGGCATACTCAGAGGCTATCTCCCAAAGAGAGAGGCCCCTAATACGGTAGGTGCATTTCAACCAAGTTTATAAGCGATTCATTTTCAAAGGGGCTCCTCTTTGTGTGTATACTACAGGTTATGGTTAGGGTTAAGGTATATACTAGAGGTGTATATTGTCGTGCAAAACCCTGCCGGGTTCAACCAGTTGAACTAGCTGTTGCCTCAGCTATTAAGCAAATCCTTCCAATTTGTGTCATAAATAAAAAATGCTGCATCAAATAATGTACAAATTAGTTAGTAAAGAAATTGATAACAATCTAACTCAAAGAGAAGGGAGAAATTGACTTCTTCAAAACAAGAAGAACATAAACGCGAAGATGTTTCTGCTATTAACTTAGTGTCCATTGTGGAAAACAGAAATATTTCATCCAAGAAAAAACCCATATCCATGGCTCTGGGATGTTCCTGTGACATAAGAGAAGGAACAGAACCTTCAGAGTGTGGGAGCAGACAGTGGGGAGGAGGCTGTTCATTTTAAGTTAGACTGCAAGATTGACCTGAGTTAAGACCTGAGTTATGCTCTATTTATCTGTTAACTATGTATCTAAATAAAGATTAGCAATGAATTATTATTAAGACTAGTGGATTACTTGACTATAAAACAACACATGGTCCCAGGAGCGGGAAGAGTGATAAAAGAACTGGAAGTTAAAACAAAACAAAAAAATCTGAGGTAAAAGTTATTCAGTTAAAACAACTTTGAATGAACGGATCAGTGAAGAGTTTCTACATTTCTAGAAGTGTTGAGAAATGCTTCAGAAAACAGGAAAAGATTTGAACAAGAGTTTGACTTATTTGTGAGGGTGTTGAGATCGTCTCATAAGGAAGATGAACAAGACTTCCATCCCTTTGAATAATGCACATACTGAATCAATTTTGTTGTATAATTCATTTGAGCTTGATGTTAGAGAATGAGAAAATTCTTGTCTTAAGAAAAAATTGAGGAATACCTTTTACTAGAAAAAAATAAAACGTTTGAAAGATTTCAGTTTCACTCAAGAAATCAAAAGGACTTTTGAATCGTTAACAGAACTAGAAATATGAAGTCAGACATGTTTATTAGGACTAGACAAGTAATAGTAATGGGGAATTTGATTATTAGACATATAGATAGCTGGGTTTGTGATGACTGGCAGAACCGCATGGTGAATTACCTGCAGTGTGTAAGGTTGAGACATCTTGATAGACTTATGTGCAGTGCTGGTGAGGGGCTGTGGCTGTGGTACATGTAGGTATCAATGATATAGGGAAAGAGGTCCTGGAGGCCAAATTTAGGGTGCTAGATAAGAGATTAAAATCCAGGACTTCCATGATAGGATTCTCTGAAATGCTTCCAGTTCCTTGTGCAGGCCCAGTTAGACAGGCAGAACTGCAGAGTCTTAATGCACGGATGAGACAACAGTGTTGGGAGGAAGAATTTAGGTTTATTAGGAAATGGGAAACCTTTTGGGAAAGGAGGAACCTCTATAGGTAAGATGACCTCAACCTAAATGAAAATGGAACCAGATTGTTGGCATGTAAAATTTAAAAAAAGTCATAGAGGAGTTTTTAAATTAAGGGATAGCCGACAGGTAGGGAGAAGCACACAGTTTGGACAGAGACATGCCTTAGGGGAGATCTATTTATTTGTATACCATAATAAAGAGGAGACGATAGAAACTGATAAAGTACAGGAAGGAACTTAAGAGAAACAAATGAAAAACAGTCTCATTCAGTTACATCACTTGAAGGCAGACAACTAAATATTGACAAATTTTATGAGTGCCTGTATACAAATGCGAGAAGTCTAAATACTAATATGGGTGAACTTGAGTGCCTGTTATTAAATGACGATATTGATATAATAGTCATCACAGAAACTTAGTGGAATGATGATAATCAATGGGACATGGTAATAGTGTGATACAAAATATATAGGAAGGACAGAGTGAGTTGCATTGGTCGGGGATTGGCACTATAACTGAAAGTAAGGATAGAGTTAAATAAAGTAAAAAATATTAAATGAAACAAACAGTACCATAGAATCTCTATGGATAGGAATGCCATGCTTGAATAATAAGAGTATAGCAGTGGGAATATACTACCAATCACTTGAACAGGATGGTGACAGTGACTGTGAAATGCTGAGGGAGATTAGAGAAGTTACAAAACAGAAAATGCAATAATAATGGGGGATTTCAATTATCTCCCTATTGACTGGGAACACGTCACCTCAGGATGGAGTGCAGAGAGAAACTTTCTAGACACCATTAATGACTGCTTCTTGGAGCTGCTATTTCAGGAACCCCAAGGGGAAAGGTAATTCTTGAGTTAGTCCCAGGGGATGCACAGGATCTGGTCCAAGAGGTGAATATAGCTGAACTGCTCTGTAAAGGTGATCAAAATGTAATTAAGTTTAACATCCTTATAGGGTAGGGGGAATACCAAAGAAATCCATGTCAGTGGCATTTAACTTCAAAAAGGGGAACAACACAATTATTAGGCTAATTATGCAAATTAAATGGAACAGTCACAAGCATGAAATGCCTGCAAGCTGCATGCAAACTTTTTAAAAACTCCATAAAAGAGGCTCAAGCTATATGTATACCCCATATAAAAATAGCAACAACAAAAACCAGTGACATGCCCTCCCTAATGCTAAAGAGAGCAAAAGAGGTGGTTAGATATGATAAGACATCTTTTAAATATCAGAAATCAAATCCTACTGTGGATAAGAGGAACAAATTCTGGTAAGTAAAGTGTAAACGTATAATTAGGCAGGCCAAAAAAGAATCTGAAGAGCAACTAGCAAAAGATACAAAAACCAACAGCAATTTTTTGAACACCATCAGAAGCAGGAAGCCTGCCAAACAATCAGTGGGGCCACTGGATGATTGAGGTGCTAAAGAAACACTCAACGAAGACAAGGCCATTGTGGAAAAATGTTTTCTTTGTGTGGGTCTTCACTTCAGAGAATGAGAGAGAAATTCCCACATCCGAGCCACTCTTTTTGGTGACAAATCTGAGGAACTGTCCCAAACTGAAGTGTCACTAGAGGAGGTTTTGGAACAAACTGATAAATTAAACAGTAATAAGTCTCAATGACCAGCTGGTATTCACCCAAGAGTTCTGAAGGAACTCAGATATGAAATTGTAGAACTATTAACTGTAGTATGTAACCTATCGCTTAAATCAGCTTCTCTGCTAGATGACTGATGGATAGCTAATGTGACACTGATTTTTAAAAAAAGACTCCAGAGATGATCCTGGCAATTACAGGCCAGTACCAGGCAATTTGGTTGAAACTAGTGTAAAGAACAGAATTATCAGACAGATAGATGAACATGATATAAACTCATAGACTCATAGAATTTACGGTCAGAAGGCACCATTATGATCACCTAGTCTGACATCCTGCACAACGCAGGCCACAGAATCTCACCCATCCACATCTATAACAAACTCCTAACCTATGTCTGAGTTATTGAAGTCCTCAAATTGTGGTTTGAAGACCTCAAGCTGCAGAGAATCCTCCAGCAAGTGACCCCTGCCCCATGCTGCAGAGGAAGGCGAAAAACCTCCAGGGCCTCTGTCAATCTGCCCTGGAGGAAAATTCCTTCCTGACCCCAAATATGGCCATCAGTTAAACCCTGAGCATGTGGGCAAGACTCACCAGCCAGCACCCAGGTAAGAATTCTCTATAGTAACTCAGATCCCATCCAATCTAACATCCCACATATGTTGGGGAAGAATCACAGCTTTGGTAAAGAGAAATCATGTCTCACCAATCTATTCAATTTGTTTCAGGGGGTCAAAATGTGGACACGGGTGATTTAGTGGATATAGTGTAGTATATTTGTAGTAGTTAAGAGACAAGGTATTTCTCTTTTAGGTTTAGAAACATTAAAGAACATTTAGAAGCACTTAATCTAATTGGTAGAATTCAGAGTATTCAGGGTTCTGAAACACTGGAAATAGAACATCAATTCACAATGTTATTCACTGACATTGGTAAATTGGATACAATGTATAAAATAGAGTTAAATTAAACAATGAAACTAGTTATATGTGCAACTAGAAAAATACCCTTAGCTTTAAGAAGTAGGGTACAAAAGGAATTGAAAACATTAGGTAATTTTGATATAAGTAAGGGTATGTCTACACTACGGGATTATTCCGATTTTACATAAACCGGTTTTGTAAAACAGATTGTATAAAGTCGAGTGCACGCGGCCACACTAAGCACATTAATTTGGTGGTGTGCATCCATGTACCGAGGCTAGCGTCGATTTCCGGAGCGTTGCACTGTGAGTAGCTATTCCGTAGCTATCCCATAGTTCCTGCAGTCTCCTCTGCCCCTTGGAATTCTGGGTTGAGATCCTAGTGCCTGATGGGGCAAAAAACATTGTTGCAGGTGGTTCTGGGTACAGCCTCACCCCTCCCTCAGTGAAAGCAGCAGACAACTGTTTCGTGCCTTTTTTCCTGGGTGAACTGTGCAAACGCCATAACACAGCAAGCATGGACCCTGCTCAGATCAAGATCGCAGTCGTGGACTTTGTAAACACCTTGCGCATTCTCGTGCAGTCTATGCTGAACCTGCAAAGCCAGGCAAGGAGGAGGCGGCTACAGCAGAGCGGTGATGAGAGTGATGAGGACATGGACACAGAATTCTCTCAAACCGCGGGCCCCTGCACTTTGGAGATCCTACTGGTAATGGGTCAGGTTCTAGCCATTGAACGCCGATTTTGGGCCCAGGAAACAAGCACAGACTGGTGGGACCGCATAGTTTTGCAGGTTTGGGACGATTCGCAGTGGCTGCGAAACTTTTGCTTGCATAAGGGCACTTTCATGGAACTTTGTGACTTGCTTTCCCCTGCCCTGAAACGCCAGAATACCAAGATGAGAGCAGCCCTCACAGTTGAGAAGCGAGTGGCAATAGCCCTCTGGAAGCTTGCAATGCCAGACAGCTACCAGTCAGTCGGGAATCAATTTGGAGTGGGAAAATCTACTGTGGGGGCTGCTGTGATGCAAGTAGCCAAAGCAATCATTAAGTTGCTGCTACGAAGGGTTGTGACTCTGGGAAACGTGCAGGTCATAGTGGATGGCTTTGCTGCAATGGGATTCCCTTTGCAGCAAAGGGGGTGATAGATGGAACCCATATCCCTATCTTGGCACCGGAGCACCAGGGCACCCAGCACATAAACCTCAAGGGGTACATTTCAATGGTGCTGCAAGCACTGGTGGATCACAAGGGACGTTTCACCAGCATCCATGTGCGATGGCCAGGAAGGGTTCATGACGCTCGCGTCTTCATGAACACTACTCTGTTTAAACAGCTGCAGCAAGGGAATTACTTCCCAGACCAGAAAATAACAGTTGGGGATGTTGAAATGCCTGTAGTTATCCTGGGTGACCCAGCCTACCCCTTGATGCCGTGGCTCATGAAGCCATACACAGGCAGCCTGCACAGTAGTCAGGAGCTGTTCAACTACAGGCTGAACAAGTGCAGAATGGTGGTAGAATGTGCATTTGGCCGTTTAAAGGTGCGCTGGCGCACATTACTGACTCATTCAGACCTCAGCCAAACCAATGTCCCCATTGTTATTGCTGCTTGCTGTGTGCTCCACAATCTCTGTGAGAGTAAGGGGGAGACCTTTATGGCGGGGTGGGAGGCTGAGGCAAATCACCCGACCGCTGATTATGTGCAGCCAGTCACCAGGGCCATTAGAAGAGCACACCACGAAGCTTTGAAAATGAGTGGCTCTGGTGTTAGAGATCTCACAGATGCAGGTCCGGGCAGCAGAATTCAGCTTGCATGTGGCCATGGTAAGCCACTGTCTTTCGGCTTCTGCAGCCTTCATATAAACAGTGCCCTCCTTTCCCAAATACCAAGCAAATCCCATTCAGTGCTGCTTCTTGCCTGCTAACATGCAGCAGCAGAAACCACCCCCCCCGCCATCCAATTCTCTGGGATGATCGCTTTACCCCTCCCCCCACCGTGTGGCTGGTATCATGGAAGATCACTGCTAATCACCCCCCTTCTCCCCCCACCGCGTGGCTGGTGGCAGGGAAGATCCCTGCTAGCCAAACGCGAAAAAGCTCAGAGCCATTCCCCCCCCTCACTCCCCCTGCTTGGCCACCTGCAAGGAAGTATTTCTTTTAAGCAACAGGCAAACAGCCCAGTAGGAATGGCCATCTCTGTCTCCTTAATTAAATTCCTGAATTTCAACCAGGTTACCATGAACGATATCACTCTCCTGAGGATAACATAGTGAGATAAAGAAAGGATGTTGCTTGAATGCCAGCAATCACCGGGACCATACGCATCTAGGCTTTGTCATGCAATGATACCAGATCACTTGCTACATGCATGGTGTGGTCAAGTGTCCTACCATGGTGGACGGAATAAGGCTGCCTTGCCCAGAAACCTTCTGCAAAGGCTTTTGGAGTACCTCCAAGAGAGCTTCATGGAGATGTTCCTGGAGGATTTCCGCTCCATCCCCAGACATGTTAACAAACTTTTCCAATTACTGTACTGGCTGCGAATGCATCCCAAGTCCTCAGGGCAAATCAATCATTAAAAAAAGCTTGCTTTTAAACCATGTTTTATATTTACAAAGGTACACTCACCAGAGGTTGCTTCCATGGCTTCATTGTCTGGGCTACTGGCTTGGGAGGGCTGGGAGAGTAATTCCATCTGGGTGATAAAAAGCTCCTGGTTGTTGGGGAGAACGGAGTGCTGTGTGCTCTCTGCAAGCTCATCCTCCTCTTCCTCCTCCTTATCTTCCCCGTCCGCAGAATCCTCAGCCATGGCTGAGATTACCACCCCCGCTCAGAATCCAGGGAGAGGGGCGGGGTAGTGGTGGCGAACCCCCCCTAGAATTGCATGCAGCTCAGCGTAGAAGCGGTGTGTTTTCAGCCCTGCCCTGGACCTTCCGTTTGCTTCTTTGGTTTTCTGGTAGGCTTATTTGAGCTCCTTAACTTTCACTCTGCACTGCACTGCGTCTCTGGTGTGGCCTTTCTCCATCATGGCCTTAGAAATTTTTTCAAATGCTTTTTCATTTCATCTTTTGGAATGGAGTTCTGTTAGCACGGAATCCTCTCCCCATATAGCGATCAGATCCAGTACCTCCTGTGTGGTCCATGCTGGAGCTCTTTTTCGATTCTCAGGAGACTGCATTGTTACCTATGCTGGTGAGCTCTGCGTGGTCACCTGTGCTGGTGAGCTCTCCACGCTGGGCAAACAGGAAATGAAATTCAAAAGTTCGCGGGGCTTTTCCTGTCTACCTGGCCAGTTCATCCGAGTTCAGATTGCTGTCCAGAGCAGTCACAGTGCTGCACTGTGGGATACCGCCCGGAGGCCAATATCATCGATTTGCGGCCACACTAACCCTAATCCAATATGGTAATACTGATTTCAGCACTACTCCTCTCATCGGGGAGGAGTACAGAAACTGGTTTAAAGAGCCCTTTATATCGATATAAAGGGCCTCATTGTGAGGACGGGTGCAGCGTTAAATCGGTTGAACTCTGCTAAAATCGCTATAAAAGCGTAGTGTAGACCAGGCCTAAGAGCGGAAGAGCTGACTGAGTGGGTGAAATCATTAGTAATAATGGATAAGTAAACTGAATCTTTACACTTATGTTTAGATTCAAAAGACTTAAATAACTATGTTAAAAGTGAACTTCTTAAAATAAATACCAGGGAAGAAATATTCAGACCAAATGTCAGGAGCAAAGTACCTTTCTTCTTTTGATGCTTCAAATGTATTTTGGCAAATATCTTTGGAGCAAAAAAGTCAGTTTCTATCCATGTTTAACACATATCCTGGACATTACTGTTTTAAATAAATCTTACCTTTTGGATTATATTTGGCTCTCAAGGTATTTCATAGAGCAATACAAAAGATTTTTGAAAATATAGCTGGCACACAAGCGTACACAGATGATATAATAATATGGGGAAGAACTTTAGAAGTGCATGATATGAGATAAACTAAAGTATAATCTAGAGCAAAAGAAGCAGGATTGAAATTTAACAAAAATAAATGCAAATCTTGAGTGCAAGAATTAACATTTCTAGGAGAAAAACTGACCAATCAAGCTTGATCCACAATGAATACAAGCCATTGATAATTTTGCTTATCCGGAAGATAAACAGTCATTACAGAAATTTTTGGGCATTGTTAATTCTGTGGGAAAATACATACCTAACCTATTAAGGAAAACAACAAATGTAAGGACTTTACTTTGTAAAAATAATCAGTGGAAACAGGATTGTCAACAACAACAGGACTTTAGCATCTTAAGCAACAATAAAAACAGCTTGAGTGTTAAAACTATTTGATAGTACAAGACTTACAAAATTATCTCCAGAAACATCCAAACAAGGCCTAGGAGCAGTTCAATTACAAAAGTACTGTGAGCTTTAGAAACTGGTTTCTTATGCATCTAGGACTAGCTCAAAAATGGAATGCGAGTATGCTCAAATAGCGAGGATTTGGCATCAGTTTTTGCATGCAAAAAAATTCACATATTTAAATGTGTTAGATCTGTCCTGGCAGAAACAGCTCATGAACTATTAATTAATATTTTAAAAAGGAACATGACAGATGTACTGCCTCAGTTACAAAGATTATTTTTTTCAATTGTATTAATATGATTTAAGATTAGAATATCAGCCAGGCAAATCAGTAATTCTTGCTAATACTCTTTCTAGTATTAGAAGAAGATCGTAATATAGTACATGTATATGTACTTAAAAACTGTTTCCTACATCAGAAAGATTATGGAAAGATATTGTACAAGTAACTAGACAGATGAGCATTTACAAAGGGTTGTTACAGTTATTGAAAAAGGATATAATAAAGAAGATATCAAAGCCATATAATCAATTTATTCAAGACATCAGAAATTGAAGGAATTCTATGTAAAGGTAATGGAGTAGTAATTCCTTTAGGGTCAACATCAGTGACATTGAAACAGATACATGAGGGACATCTAGGCATAGAAAAATGTAAACAGAGCAAGAGAGATTCTGTGTAGGTCTCAGATGAACAAAAGAAACAAATACCAATTTATATTTGGCATTATTAAATTATAGAACATTACTGTGAGCTGGTTTCTCCCACTTAGTGGATACAGTGGTAATGTGGCAGTCCCACCTAATAGGCGCAGTCCTAGAGTGGGATAGGGGAACATGGGCTTTCCCATTCCACCAGGCCCTGGGAGCTGGTTTGGCTTCATTCAGACAGCAGTGCCTTGCATCAGCCTCAAGTCATCTTCCCTGGGTCACGTACAGCCTCATTCTGCATCCCTGCCTGCTGCCAGCTGTCCCCAGGGAAGCGCTGCCTTCTGGGCTTCCAGCCCTGGTCTCAGTATCCAAATGCTGCGGTTACCCCATTCCCTCGCTTGGAGCAGGCTCTGCTCATGTCCTTCCCTGGAGTTCCCCAATCACTTCCTTCTGCCTGGCCTGCCAGCCCCTGACTGAGCAGACTGGTTGCCTTTTAAGCCCCACCTCCAACCCAAGTATGCTCTGTATAGGCGGATGGATGGGGTCTCCTTAGCCCAGAGTAACTCCTTAACCCCCACCCCATCCAGTGAGGGGTTTATACACCCCATCACAATCACCATTATAACAAGGTTTAACATCTCCAACAGTTACTTAACAGAAAACTTCGAAACAGATTACCTATGTTTTTACAAGAGGGTTATAAGGAAAGGAATAAGTATAAATATCAGTCGAGTTTGCACCAAAAGACATATTATGATAGAAGATTGCATAAACTACCTTATTTGAAACCAAATGATACAGTACATATCTATAATGGTAGCAAATGGGCTCAGAAAGGCACAGTAATACCACAGACCCTCAGTCCTTGTCTGCAATCTGGAGCAGTCCTTAGCAGGTCACTGGCTAGCAACCAGAGCACAAGCCCTCCACTGAGCCTGGATATGTATGGTGGTTTCTAGCCCATGCTACCATGTCTACATTACTATGGTTACCCATATTAGCTAGATTAAAAGTGGTACAGGTATGCTTACCTGTGCTACAATTACACCTCCCAATTGCAGTGTAGAGATATCCAATGTGCCAAGACAATCCCATTCTCAGAGTCAGTTTTCAACTGAGACTATCTTCTCCCTTGTGCACAGGTCTGGAGAATCCATCTCTTGGGTAGTTATTCCTCCATCGTGCTTGTTCTAGTGAGCTGTCCCAGTACCTGCCAAGATCCTTCTTCCAGCTCAGAGGTTCGCAACATTTTTCTTTCTGAGCCCTCCCCCTCAACATGCTATAAAAACTCCATGGCCCACCTGTGCCACAATAACTGGTTTTCTGCAAATAAAAGCCAGAGTCAGCATTAGAGGGTAGCAAGCAGGGCAATTACCCAGGGCTCCATGTCACAGGGCTCCCACGAAGCTACATTGCTCACACTTCAGCTTCAGCCCGGGGTGATGAGACTCAGGGACCTGGGCTTAAGCCCCATACAGTGGGGCTTTAGCTTTTTGCCCTGGGCCTCAGAGAGTCTAATGCCGGCCCTGCTTGGGGGCCTCCCGAAACCTACTGTATGTCCCCTAGGGGCCCCCTGGTTGAGAACCACTGCTTCAGCAGATGGAGGGGATTACATGTGAGAGTGTGAACTGTGCAGTGACATGCCCAACTCCCTGGGTTTGCATGCAGTGATCTCTTCTGCTTACAGAAAGTGATGTGCATGCACCAAAGTGAGGAGAAGCTTTGTAAGTCTGGGCCCATGTGCAGGAGGACCTCAGGCCAATTAGAGGCAGGGTGTCCTAAAAGGATATGATTATGACCAGTTTATGAGTTTGTGTAGAAATAAGGAGACATTTGGCTGGGTTTTGCCTCCAGGTTAATACAAACTTGAAATTCCAAGCAGAATTTAGGGTTGGCAGCTGTTTACTGGGCTATCTGAACAACTCTAGTTCCAAACAATGTTCAGAGGATAATTCACTTTAATCTTCTGATGTTATCAGTCCCAGTCCCAGGAAGAAAATAAACTATGGGCTAAATTCTGCTCCACCCTACACAGGAGCGGCGCCAGGGTTTTTGGTGTCCTAGGTGGGGTTCCTTCCGCATTCCCAGTCGTTGGCGGCAATTCTGCGGCTGGGTGGTCCTTCCGCACTCTTAGTCTTTGGGGCACTTCAGCAGCTGGTCCTGGAGCAAGTGAAGGACCCGCCGCAGAATTGCCACTGAAGACCCAGAGCGCAGATGGACCCCCCACCGCCGAATTGCCACCAAGGGAGGCAAAATGCCACCCCCTCAAATCCTGGCGCCTTAGGCGACTGCCTAAATGGAAGCACCGGCCCTGACCCTACACCCTTTGCAATACCCCTGAATTCAGTGAGGTGGAATTTGGCCCAGTATATTTTTCACATAAAACTTTTACATTATTCCTGAGAAAATACATACAGTTAAGGTTCAGTAGTCTATTTATCACTGACAAGTCACTTCTGATTGATGCACCCTTTGAAAATCTGCAGCTGACTGTAAGAAGTTATAGCTTACCCGGTGAAATCTTCTACATAAATCCCCAGCCTGCCACTGAGAATCTGAAATGTAGGAACAAACTCTCCTGACCTTCGCACTCTGCCTGACAGGCATATTCTCCCTCAAATTACATGAGAAATTAATTGTAACTTCCTATTGTCTGTTGTTTTTCATTATGGTGTCATTAAGCTGTTATCTTCTTAAAATTTCCAGGTAACATTTAAGACAATAGTACTAGACATTAATCCATTAAAGGTAGAGAGAATGTAATACACTGGTGCTTTGTCATCTACGTAACTCACTGTGGTAACATCACTGGTAACCATACTTCCATCTCATTTTACCAAATCCAGTGACACTGCCCTTCATGTGTCTTCTGTTCCATTTCTGGACCCAGTTGCCCACTCTCTGGCTTACAAGAGGAAAGGCTGCTATTGAGGAAGTGAAGATACTGGAGCTGGAGAGTCTCAGCATCAAAGCCTATGTATGATTACAAGTACCAGTAAACTGTGGCCGTGAAACCATTGGGAGATTCTGCTCTGAGTTACTCTACTGAATTAATTGTTCCACTGAAATCCATAGAGTGACTCCCAATTGAAAGACAGGTAACTAAGGGCAGAACCTGTCCCCTAGTGTCACAGCCTTCTAGTTCCTCCTATCAGATAGAGAGTTTGTTGTTGAGAATCTCAAGATACTTAATTGTCTAATTTGGATGCTTCATTCACCACCCAGGTCCATGTTTAGGTACATAACTCAACATTCAGGTGCTAAACTTTAGCACCCAAATTGGAAAATTGGACCAATCAGGAGAAGACTGACTGAATAGCTAGAGAGTGGTGAATGAGAGAGGAGGAAAACATAGAAAAATGGAGGGAATTTTTACAACTCCATGAGCAATTCAGAGGGCTTTTCAGGAAAAAAAATCAGAACCGCTCCAATTCTCTGAGACCATTTCTCAAATGATTCTAATGTTTTCTATTTATCTGTGGCACACAAGTATTTGAAAGTGGATTGGGGAAGAGGATCAATGATTCTTATACTGACAAAGTCTTTCATATTGCATTTGCATACTTTGAGCTGGGACCGAAATGAGTTTTCCATCCTACAAAAGTTTTCATAAATTTAAACGTGTTCCCATGCTGCATGGGGATGAAACAGACCTTTCGAGGTTTTCTGCCAAAACAAACCAAAAAACAGGGAACAAGACCCACCAACAATCCAGTGGTTAGAGCACTCAGCTGGGAAATGAGCAATCCAGGTCGAATCCAGCAAAGCAGGGAATTGAAACCTGGGATTTGAACTCACTTTCCCACATCCCAAATGAGTACTGTACCCTACCCACCTGGGTATTTGAAGGTGGGTGTCTGTCAGTATCTCTGTTGTAGTTGTTCTACTTTGTATAAATAATTAAATACTCATAGGAGAAGTGACATGAACCTAGTCCCCCATGTCCCAAAAAAGTGTCCCACTCACAGGGCTATTGGCTATTCTGGGACAGGCTCTGTTGGGTTTCCTGGGAAGGTGGTGGAATCTCCTTCCTCAGAGGTTTTTAAGGTCAGGCTTGACAAAGCCCTGGCTGGGATGATTTAGTTGGGGATTGGTCCTGCTTTGAGCAGGGGGTTGGATTTAGATGACCTCCACTGAGGTCCCTTCCAACCCTGATATTCTGTGATTCCATGGCTTGGACTAGAAATTATTTTCTAGACCTAAGAACCTTTTTCTGTCAAAGTTTGTCAGAACTCAAACATTCCCATGAAAAGTTTCAATTTTGATGAATCAACATTTTCTGACAAAAAAAACAAAAACAACACAGTTAATCAATTCCCAACCAGCTTGATACTTAGCAGGAAGACAGAAGAACAGGGCATCTTGTAATGCAGCTTCCTACAGTAAATGTCTTTGTAAATGGAAAGGCTGAAATTCTTTAAGCCTAAAATTGTGCAGTCACACTATAGACTGGGTTAAAATTAAGCAAAGAGGTGTTTACACTCTAGAACATAACAAAATAGAAATAATTCAAATGCCAGTCACATATTGAGCAAGAGGATGATATATTTGTCTGTCCACAGGCATCTATACTGCTCTCATTACTGTTCTTTCATCTGAGCAGACTGAATGACTAAAAATCAATGCTCCATTCCCATGTCAGAAATGCACACTAAACCTCCTTATAATTCAGTGAGTGAGAACATTTAAGAAGCACATATAATTATAGAAAGAGCTGTGAGACTTTAAACACATTTGCTAAGTCTGACTTGCAAGTCCATTCAGCCAGGTTCAGGACCCCTTTCTGTTTCTATTCACACGCATGTTTGGGAACAAAACTTTTATTCAGAGCAATTTGGGCTTTCTTGCAAGAGGGAGCATGTCCACTCCCATTCTGGGCAGGCCAGTATGGCTATTTGCACTAGGAGTATGTCTACACTACAGTTAGGAGGTGGTACACCCGCAGCCCATGTAGCCATACCTAATTGTCTTAGATCACTGAAAATAGCAGTGTATCTAGCTGCCTGAGTGAAATCCTGCCTGGGATCCTGGGTACGTAGTTGGGCAGCTATTCTATGCCACCATGGCTACTTTTAGTGCGCTAGCTCGGGAATGTCTATATGTGCTACAGTTGCATTGCTCGATTGCACTGTAGACATAATGCTTATGTGATTTCAAGAGGAAGAGAGAGGTTGACCAAGAAGATGATGGCAAATCAAACCAAACGTAATGATCCCTGGTCCTTTGGGCCCCCCACTACAGAAAGGATGTGGACAAATTGGAGAGAGTCCAGCGGAGGGCAACGAAAGTGATCAGGGGGCTGGGACACATGGCTTATGAGGAAAGGCTGAGAGAACTGGGCTTATTTAGTCTGCAGAAGAGAAGAGAGAGGGCGGGATTTGATAGCAGCCTTCAACTACCTGAAGGGGGGTTCCAAAGAGGATGGAGCTCAGCTGTTCTCAGTGGTAGCAGACGACAGAACAAGGAGCAATGGTCTCAAGTTGCAGTGGGGGAGGTCCAGGTTGGATATTAGGAAACACTATTTCACTAGGAGGGTGGTGAAGCACTGGACTGGGTTACCTAGGGAAGTGGTGGAATCTTCATCCTTAGAGGTTTTTAAGGTCCAGCTTGACAAAACCCTGGCTGGGATGATTTAGTTGCAGTTGGTCCTGCGTTGACCAGGTTAGCAGCACTGAGAAGGAGAGGGGTGGGGTAGGGCTGGGAAATCTTAGTTTACATTTTGAAAAATCACTCTTGTTTCTCTCAGTTGGAGAGTCAATATTACTTTGTGAAAAGAAGAGGACACTATACATTTTGAGAGACTTAAAATTATTCTCTGTTTTCCTTGCTGAAAAGCAGCTATAGCAGGAAAATATTTTTTAGCCTCCCCCTTTTTTATTTATAGGTGTCAAACATCCTTAGTGGTTTCTCCTTCTGGTAAAGACTTCCAGGCTGCGTCTTGCTTTGTTGGGGTAGCATGTCCAGGTGTATTAATTGCCAGCTCCCTGCTAGATTCAAAGTGACAGATCTTCAGGCCTTCATCAAGACCATTGAAGTTAATGGAAAGGCTCCTACTGATTTCATTGGCTCTTGGGTCAGGCCCTAGAGTGCCCTTTGCCGTCCTCCAGCAGCTCAAAGTGCACTTACGACCACGTCAAGCAGGCAGCTGAGGATTAACCTAGCCATTCTCCCTGTTCTCTCATCAGGGTAGGTGTATATTGCGGAGGGGGAGTGTGTGTATCAGAGTGAGGCTGGAGCATGCAGTGTTCTACTGCCTGATACTCAACTGGTGAAGCAGTCCTATAGGGGCTACTCTGGCGGGTGCAAATCGAGCAGCCTTTAAGTTGCTGTAAGATACACCATTGGCCATTTTGGTCCATAGCCAGAACTAGGACTGGGACAGGTCTAAATCACATGGGTTAGAGCCCCCTGCTTGCTGCAACTAAAGACTGAGACCAATATTCCTTGAATGACTGTGTTGTTACCTCATGTCCTGATTTGACTGTCTCTGTGCTTGGACATAATACTGTTAAGGTCTTGAGCAGTCAGCACCTTTTACGGTTCACTGAAGCCACAGAACTAACTAGCTTATATTCTGGTGAATTTAAGTGGATCAAATTTCCTACTTTTATAATTTTCAAGGTGCTTTGAGCTTTTAGGACCTTTTGTGTAGTCCGCGTATCCCTGGCTATCTGAGCTTTTCGGCTGACAGGACAAAGCTTTTGAATTGATTGCTCACATGGCTTTCCTTTGGTTTAAAATGTTTACGTTATTCTGTAACCCACTTACATGTCGAGGAACATGTAAATTATTTAAAGGTTGTCGTGCTGGTGTGAATCTCTTCATTGATTTACCATTCACTATTGCATCTTTCCTGGATGAGTTTGGAGGATGCAATATGTTGCTAGCAATTGCAGTTTCATGTATTTGAATCTTGCCTAGTGTTGTTCACTTTTGCAAGCTCTATAATTCTAATGTAACCTTAGTGACAAAACAAACAAACAAACAAACAAACAAACAAACAAACAAAAACCTTAATTTTCACTCAAAATGTAACCCTTCCAGGGACAAATAATATTCACATAGCTTAAGTGAATTTGAAGAACAACTAGCAAAAGACTAAAAAGCTAACAACAATTTTTTTTAAGTACATCCATCAATGGCTGCATAACCATGGAGAAGTACCCCCTTTTTGTTTACGTACTCAGAAGCTGGGTGGTGGGAGGAGGCAGAATTGGGATGTGCATCCTATCTATTGCGTCAGCAGTTAGGAAAGTGCATTTCATTAATCCCATCAATTATTTCTTGCACATTGCCCAGAGACACAGTCCTGTGCAGCAGAACATGGTTAATGTCCTTGTACTTCTGGATTATGACTGTCCCCACCATAGATTTTCCAGCACTGAACTGATTTCCCACTGATTAATAGCAATCCAGTGTTGCAAGTTTTCAGAATATGATCAAATCCCCTTGCTGCACTGTCAAAATAGCTCTCATTTTGGTGTCTCTGTGCATGAGGCTTGGGGCGAGCTTGGCTCACAGATACAGGAATATGGACGTCTGCATCTGAAAATTCTGCAGCTACCGCCGATTGTCCCAGATCTGCACCATGATCCAACCCCACCTCTTTATGCTTATTTCACAGGCTCGGAAGTGCTGCTCCATCACGTGCAACTGGTCAGTGAATGCCTGCAGCAGCTGGCGACTGTCATTCACACACCACCCACTCCTCATTGTTCTCACCTTCACTGCTCCACACCCAGCCACTGCAGCAGTTGTTGTAGTTCCACAAATACAAAAGAATCTGTCTCCGTGTCTCCTAAACAGACAAGACATCTCTGTTGATCTGTTTAGCATCCATGCTTCTGGCAGCAAGATAATAGAGAGATTACAAGCAGGCATGAAAAAGAGTTTATGAGATGGAACAGAAGGATTTGTGGGAATTTGATCCCAAACTCCCATAATTCCTGGAGAGGAATGATGGTATCCCACAGCTTTCTGCAAAATTTCCCACAAGGCAGTGCCCTGGATGGTAGCACAGGGGACTCTGGGATGCCTACCCACAGTGTCTCTTGTCTTTTGCTGATACAATCATCATTGTGAGGAAAAGTGGCACCAGCAAAGGCAGCCAAGTGTGGATGCTCTCTACCAACATAGCTATGTTGCAGCTGTAGGCTGGCAGAAATTGTCCCTGTAGAAGTTTAGTGTAGATGTGGCTTTAGCTCATACTTGCAGTGCAGTGTTCCTACTACTTTCACCCTTGCATTCCATCTCACAGCAATCACTCCTATGTTCTACACCCACCTGCCAGGTCTTGTCCCTATTTACACTGGGACAACATTGCTTTTGTTTTATCTAGCTTTAAAATTGGAGTGGGGGCTCTGGGCACTACTGTAATACAAATTCTAGCAATAGGTCTGGCGAAGAAAAGGAACATTCCTCCTTCATTTCATTGAAAACCTGTGGGTGCTCAGCACCTCTCTGAATTGGCCCCCTCCCTGCTTTGGATGTAGTGAGTCCTGGTACTTCATACATTTGATTGGAGTGGCGGGTAAAGCACATGTACATTTCTACAGCAGTGACATTTTTAAAGATACCAGGGGGCCTCTTTGATGCCAATGGCAAAATTCCCATTAACTTCAGGGGGCCCAGGATCTCATCACAGGTACTTTTTTGTTGAGTTTATTTCACGTGCATTCAAGACTGTATTTGCATTGTGCTTCTTAATGCTTTCTCTGCGATGCTTTGCAGAAACTGGCATTGACTAACTGGCATTGACTGGCTAAATGATTTCTGAAAAGAGAAACTTCCCCTCTAGAATAACCCTGTATTTTACTGCATTATTCTCCCTTCAGCTGACAATGTACTAGTCACAAAACAATTGCATGGCAGTATTTGGATCAAGGACTCTGTTTCTTCGTGACTTTAAATTCACATCCTGTTCTTTGCATTGAGTCTGTGAGCTTCACGTTCAGCAGTAGCAAATATATCACATCAAATTATTCTCCCCTAGAGCAGGGTCAATTTGATATTCAAATTCGTTTGTCATTTATCTTGGGTCTGCAAAGTGATTTTACTTTTTTTCAGTCTCAATTTAATTTACCTTAAGTGTTGGTAGCAGTGTTCTTTTTTTTTTTAAATATATAATTGAACTATGTCCAGACAGATATCCATGGCGCTTCCCTCCCTCCCCCCAGTGTCTGTTTTTCCTGATGTACAATTACAGTTGCTCATAGACTCATAGACTTTAAGGTCAGAAGGGACCATTATGATCATCTAGTCTGACCTCCTGCACAATGCAGGCCACAGAATCTCACCCACTCACTCCTGTAACAAACCCCTAATCTATGTCTGAGTTATTGAAGTCCTCAAATCGTTGTTTGAAGATCTCAAGCTGCAGAGAATCCTCCAGGAAGTGATCCGTGCCTCGTGTTGCAGAGGAAGCTGAAGTTGCTGTTTGGAAAGATTACATTTGTGTGTATAGCTGATCAAATAAGGTCTAATGAATTCTCAGAGAGAAAGAAATCACTAAAACTCATGGTTACAGTCCATTCAAAATAAGGTGAATTTCTCTGTAGATTCTAGGTGAAATGGCTCCATCTAGCCCTTAGTCATAAGGAGCCACTCTGAGTAAGGGATGGCATGGAACTGCTTTGCCCCAGGCGGAGCCTGGGAAGAAATTATGACTCAGAAACTAGGGACAAGTGACTCACTGCAGCACTTCAGAGCACGCAGGGTACCCTCCTTCACACCTGGCCAGTAAATTGGGTGGTGACACACAACCAGAGCTCCGCCTCTTCTGCCAACTTACTTGAAGAAGGAGAGTATGAGCAGCATGCTGGAACTGACTGGGACCCATGATCCCAGTAGGTCAAGCAAGGAGGTGAGTGGAGGGGACAACTGTGTTACTCCTCTGCTCAGGGGAGAAATCTTGACGTTGCGTATTGGGATTCTATATTTGGTGATGATATGGAAAGAAACTTTAAGTGGCACTCATTTGGAATAAGTAGATATTAGATTCCAGCGCCGTTTCCCTATAAAATTCAGGCCGTTACTGGATTTCTTGGTTATAGGCTTCAATATTCAGCGCTTCTTGGGGCTTGATTTGATTTTATGTACGATAGAAAAAGCTCTTAGTTCCACATCATGCTACTGTACTTGTGGTGGCCACATCACTTAACAAATCATATTACTTAACAGAATGCAGTGCAAATGGTAAAAGTATATTTGTTTCGGGGGAAAGTCTGGGACCATCATAAAACTACTGTACCGTGTCTGTGAATGATGGAACATACAAGAGACATTAATTTCAGTGGCTACTGAACTTTTCTCATTGTGCACCTGATCCCCTTAAAATGTAATGGGAGTCAGACAGGGCTCTATAATATACAAGTCAGTTCAGCTTTATGGGTAAAATGCTGGTCCCATTGACTTCAATGGGGCCAGGATTTTGCCATATCAATTCCAGGTGAGATTCACTGCTATGCTGTGTCATGGAGTGTGAGGGAGTCAGGGCCCTGCACCCTCCACTTCCTGCGATTTACCGTGACTTTCAGCCAGCCAGTAAAACAGAAGGTTTATTAGATGACAGGAACGCAGCCCAAAACAGAGCTTGTAGGTTCAGACAATAGGACTCTCTCAGTCAGGTCCATCTTAGGGGTAGGGAACTTAGTACCCAGCCCTGGGGCTCCCTCTGTTTCCCCTGCCAGCTCCAAACTGAAACTCTCCAGTCCCTCTTCTGGCCTTTATCTCTTTCCCTGGCCACGAGGTCACTTGATCTCTTTGTTCTCCAACACCTTCAGTTGGCATCTTTGCAGGGGAGAGGCCCCGGCCATTAGTTGCCAGGATAGGGTGTTGGCCATTCTCTGTGCAGACAGCATCACACTGGCCCTCTAAGGTTCTGCAACAATCACAGACCCTTATCCCACCACCTAGATACTTAAGAAATACATAGAGGAAACTGAGGCACCCATACAGTATTCAGAGAGAACATTCCCATTTTGTCACATGCTGGTCTAAGTTCACCGATTTAGTGCTTCTGATTTGCACTATATGAGAGGAGAATCAAACTCTGTATCTCTTCAGGACAGACTCTGCTCATCTTCCTGCAGAAGGTTCTGAGAGCAGAGATTTATTTTAAATGCTTAAGAAAAATCATAAGGTAGAAGACTAGCAATAAGCTGGTTGATATTTTGTGGTTAGTTAAGATCAAGAAACCAACAGATAAACAGTGTATAGTCTTCTGTTTCCCAGACTGGCTGGCAGCCTCCCTAAGGGCACAATTAGTAAACAGCAGACATTTATTGGCAGATTGTTTTGTCCAGTTGAATACACTGTCTGAGGTTGAACTGTATACTCTAAAAAGAAAAGGGCATGGACTGGAGAACTGGGACCTGGAAACCCAAATCCTGGCTTCTCCCTGTGTTTGGGAGTGTTTGGTTTTGATGTGCTCATCTAAGAGCTGGGCAAAAAGTTTAAATGATTTTCAGATTGATCAAAACTGTTTGCAAATTTGTGTCGAATTTAGCAAATAGATACAGCCAGAAAAAATAAGGGGAAAAATGTTTCCAAAAAACTCAAAACTTTTTGTTTCGACATTTTTTAAAAGAAATGTTTCAACTTTGTTTGGGAATAAAAATTCATTTTGAAATTCATCAAGAGTTAATGAAAAAACACACAAAAAAGGTAAAAACACCAAAACCGGAATGAAATGCTTTGTTTGACCTTAAATTAATTTTTTTGAAGATTTTTGGTTTGACCACTGTGGTTTCCCAACAACAATGGGAAAAAAATTCATCCAGCTGTACTCCCTTATGGGCCTGTTTGATGAAGTTTTGAGCATCCAAAATTAACAACCAAATGACAAGAGAAATAAGTGGGACCTGCAGATGCTCAGCACCTTTGCAAGTCAGGCCCTATAGTAATACATTCAAGATGCGAAATTTGGATCCAGATATGGATCCAAATTTCTCCAACACTCAATGAGGTTGATCCTCTATCCTGCTTCAGGCCCACAACTATTTGAAAAATAGTAAATATTGAATGATGTATTAAGAAGGTCATTGGTTTTAGATTTTTAGAAACTTTGAAAGTCAGGATACTTTACTTTTTAGCCTACATATTAATAAACATCAAATTGTCAGCCTTCGTAAAGAGAGATTCTTAGTATAATTTGCATGTTTATAAAGAATTGCACAGTTAGTGTTTATGAAGCCCAGCAATTTATCTGCACTCAAACTGTGCTTATAGGAGTTAACAAAACAAGACCAACTGTTTAGCTATTTATAGTGCTCAGGAAAGTGCTGGAGAGAACTGAGCTTCTGACGGTGGCATCTTTTGAATCAATATAAAATCAAGATCCTATCTATGGCACATTTTTTTAAAAGAAGGAATGTTAACTCTGTCTTGGCCAAATCCCACAGCAAGAAATTATATGTTCTACAAATCTGAAACATCCCTGCAGCTGCAATTGGATACCGTCTCATTCTCAATTCCCGGTAAACTGTTCTGTGGTGTTATCATACAGTTACTGCTTCACTTCCCAGAATCTAGTGCAGTGGATGAAGTGATTCCTGTATAATGGTTTTAAACCTCTAATCCTTATTCATGCAAAACTCATGTTGAAGACACTGTCACAATGTATAAAATGTGCAGAGAGCTTTAGATTTGGAAAGAAAACTTAATTTATGAATATTGGCAGCTGTTTTCCTGGACACCGAGACTGTTGAATTTTCATAGATTATTAGATTCCAAGTCCAGAAGGGACCCAGTACTCCCTCAAGATAATTTCTAGAGCAGATCTTTTAGAAAAAATGTCCAGTCTTGATTTTAAAATTGCCAGTGACGCAGAACCCAACACAATCCTGGGTAAATTATTCCGATGATTAATGATTCTTAGCCTGAATTTATCTAGCTCATTTACAGTCTGAATTTGTCTAGCTTTACCTTCTGGCATTAGATTGTGCCATATGTAGATGAACTACGGTACCTGAATTAAAAAGATATTTTCAAGAAACATATCAGCCAGGAACTGACACCATTGTTCTAGAGAGAAAAGAACAGCTCGCAGGAAGGCAGGATGGCCTTGGGGTTCAGGCCCTGGACTCAGCAGATTTGAGTTCACTTCCCACCTCTGCCACAGAACTCTCGTGTGATCTTGTTACTTACACTCCCTGTGTCTCAGTTCCCTGTCGGATGCTTGTATGTTGTTTCCTTTTCTCTGTTCCTTGGTTGGTTGTCTTGTCCATTTATATTATAAGCTCATCAGGCAGGATCTGTCTCTTATTAGGTGTGTTTGTATAGTGCCTGGCACAATGGGGCCATGATATTGTTCGAGGCCTCCACTTGCTGCGGTAATATAAATAATGACATCTGAAAAATTACATTAAAATAACATTATTCACATTGCAAAGTCAAGCACTCAAAAGTTACTATATACCAGAATTAATGTGGCCTGTGCAACTTTAATTCGGTCCCCTTGTGCTACCAGCACTGTCTATCATAAGAATGTAAGGGAGATGTGCTGGGGAAATAGTCAGCAAGTGGTAAAATCCCTTTAATTCAGTCTACTGTACTGTGCCAGGAGTTAGTTGTCTTTAATAATATGACAAGGAATTTTTCCTGTGAAACTCCAAGCATGACCTCCACGCTGATTTTGAGAAAAGTGAGTATAATGATGCCAGGAGTAGGCGCGCTATACTGCTCAGCGGAGAATAGCAAGGGATCACATCAATAAGCTTAGATACAGACAAGCAAAATCAAGGGCAGACTCTAAAAGCGATTAAAAACCAAAAAAGAGTGGGATGGCTGTACATATATCCTTGCTGGTTTCCACAGACCTGCCATCAGAATGTTTTTGTTTTTCCCTTCAAGGGCCTGAGCCAATGCTCATTAAAGTCAATGGAAAGGCTCCCATTGACTTCAGACAACTTTGAATTGGGCCTTGAATGCTCTTAATGAAAGTCAAGAACAACTAAAAGGGAACGAGGAGAATTTTTCATGGTGCCGAGTCATTGGAGCCATCTGATGCAATGCACTGCACCTCTTTCTTTAAGTCCCAGATGCAATGTGCAGCAGAGTCTTGCAACTCTGCAGAAATAACAGATTTTTAAAAAAATCTAAGTGCCACATGCTGTTCATCTTTATGGGTTATATGCAGACACAATTCTACTGAAAATGAATGGCTGAATAATATAAAGCTCTTGCTGTCTTGCTGTAATGCTGAGCGCATTAGGAGGAAAATAAAACCCCTCATATGGAGAAAGGTATAGAAAAAAAAATCTGGAGAAGGTACGGGTGGCACAGCCCCTCATGGCAGGATGTAGTGTAAGGGGCTCTCCTCTGCTGACAGTCACTGCAGTGGTCTGCTTCATCTTGAGACATGGACCTCCAGCCAGGTCACATTCAGTTCCAACCCTTCCAGGGTAACAGAGTCCCACAAAACAATAGTCTAGTGACTATATACCAGGTCTTCAGCCCAACTCTAGGCTTGATGGTCCTTACCCCTTTGATACTAGGGGGCTTACACAACACCTTCCTCAGTGACCAGAGGAGGAATCCAATATCGCCTGTCTTAAGAGATCAAAAAAATAGTGAGTTAGACCCAGAAAACTCATGATTGGTCTCCAAAAAACCATGAGTTAAAAAAAAATCAAATGTTTTTTAGTCTGTCTTTTGACTCATTAAATCCCCTCTATTCTCTTGCCAAAGGATGTGTGAGAATTTCAGGTTGAAAAGTCAACTTTTAATGCAGACAAAAATGTATGCCGTTCCCTGGCTGCTCAGATGGAAACTCCACTCACTCTCTCCTCACTCCTATGGGAGGGCAGCTGCCATTCGTTTCCTGTTACTGTCTTCAACCCACAGCACTTCTTTCCCTCCCATTGTTTCTGGATTTCTCTACCCAGGACCACCAATTCCATAGCCCTCTGCCTCCTGCTGCCCCAGGACCCTCTCTTTGCTATAAGACCATACATGAAAGTAGGAAAGCTCTGTGCCCTCAGCCCTGAGCTCTGCTTGTGCAGTGTCCAGACCTGAAAATCATGGGATTGGAGGAGCTTCTCATGTCATCACGAGAGCTGTTCCTCCTGAAAGTGCCAAAATCCTGTGACTTTTCAGAGTTGGCAACATTGAAAACCTGCCATCCTCTTGGGAGGGGACTCCCCAACCCCACTGCTACCCTCAGGCTGGGGGAGCTGCCATCTGATCCCTACATCTCCCACTCCCATCATTGACCTCTGCGCCCATCTCAGCCTCCTCTCTCACCACATCCTTCTGCACTCCATTCACCTGCAATCCCTAAATCTACCTCCTGGGCCCCTGTGTCTGCTCCTTTCACTCTCTCCATCCCCCTTTCATGGTGTCTGTGATGTGCCTCACAGTTCCTGTGTCCCATCCAGCACCCCGAACCATAGTGTGGCAGCCATTTTGCCTGTGAGGCTGGCTTCAATCTCATTGAAAACACAGGGAGGTGGTAGTCAATTTTAATCAGGGCAGCCTCACTTTTACATGCAGATAGACCAGGGGTTCTCAAACTGGGGGTTGGGAGCCCTCAGGCGGTTGCAAGGTTATTACGTGGAGGGTCATGAGCAGTCAACCTCTACCCCCAAACCCCTCTTTGCCTCTCGCATTTATAATAGTGTTAAATATATAAAAAGTGTTTTTAATTTAATTTATAATTTTAAATTATAAGGAGGGGAATCACACTCAGAGGCTTGCTATGTGAAAGGGGTCACCAGTAAAAAAAGTTTGAGAGCCACTGAAATAGACTGTAGGAAAATGGTGGCTATTTTACTGGTTTCAGTCCCATTCACAGTACTAGGAGGTGGTAGCCATTTTGAATAGTGGCAAATTGGCACCTTTGATCATTTATTCATGAAACAGGTAAAAGATCACCCCAGCAATTGCTAGAGTTGTGATAAAAATCACAAGAACTGGTAATACTGAGAATCCCCAGGCCCTCCCTCTCTTCTGAGTTTCAGCCCAGGGCCCTATAGTGAGCAGCTACAATCTACTCCCTCAGATCCCTTGCTTCCTCCCAGGACTACTTCCTCCCTCAGCCTGTCTCCAGGCCCTTTTCCCAGCCCCTTCATGGGCTCACTCCTCCTCAAGTTCTTCACTCCTTGCCAGGCTCTGCAGAGTTCCTTCCTGCTCTTCTACCACTCAATGCCTCCCGGGACATTCTGGCCTTTCCAAGCTTTCTGTGCATCACAATCCCAGCCTCTGGGCTGCCTTTCTGGGGTCTGACCCTTTTGTCAAGGTTCACTACAGGAGCTCACTCCACCTCTGTGACTTCCTGGTGTCACTCCTGGCCCTTTGCCACAAGTTTCTTCTCAGATAAGGATCCCAAGGCCTAGTCCCCTCACTACTATCCTGAAGTGCTCCTTGTATTCGTCACCCCACTCCACTCAGCTGGGACTCATCTTCCCTAATTCCACCACCCAGCTCCTCCCAGCTGGACCTAATCCTAAATTGGGGCCTGGCCCATCTTGTAGGTGCAATTGGATGCACTATTTGCTCTCCGGCTCCCGTTAACGTTCTCTTTCTCGCTGCCAGGGTGGGGTACGCAACCCATCACCCCACTGTATCTATATTTTGCATTAGAAGCTAAACAAAATGTCCAGCACAGCAACATATATTTTAACTTTTTAATGCCATGATCATTTCATTATGTCTAAACTAGAGCTGGCCAGAAAATGAAAATCCCTTCCTGCAAAAAAATTGTTTTTTGACAAAAAATCATCCCAAATTGGGATGAAAAGAGTTTGTTAAAAAAATGCATTTTTCATGGGAAGAGATTTCCAGTAAAATTCTGGTTCAGGAGAATCAGAACAGAATTTTTCAGCTTGCCAGCTCTGGGGCTGGAAGGCTATTGTCGATTTCACTTTCTCCCTGCAGCAGAAAGTGATCTATCATTTTGATTGTCCTGATGGAAAATCCTGATGGCATTTTTTGTCAAAATTGGAATTAAATTTCAAATAGGTCTTGTGCTACCTCTTTCCACAGGGGCGAATTTCACCAGCATGTATTCCTACTTTGAGATACACAATGCCTAGTGGAAGGTACTGGACCCCTTCTTCTTCTAATGAAGCCAATGGTACTTAAATATGCCCTTCATCTTATGGTATGAGACTCTAAAACAGATCTTCAAATGCCCCTTTTATTCAAGCCCTGTAACTGACATGTCATTTTTCAAACTGTCTATTATTCATGCATGTTTTTATCACTGTGTATATAATTACCTGGATTGGAACATCTAAGTGGAGAGATTTAAAGGCATAAACAGGAGCTAAGCATCCCACTCCCGTTAACCTGAAATTGGAGATGGGGGTCTAACTGCCTTTTGAGAATCTACCCATGTCCATATCGTGGGTTTTGTTCAAGAACTCAGGAAGAATTGAATGAAAAGACCCACAGGCTGTTATACAAACTCGGATCAGATTTAGACCTGCTGTAAGAAAGTGCAATTCCATTACTTTGATGGCTTCATTGAGTATGGTAAAAATGGTAAGATGCAGAGAGGTAACTTGCCCGCTGACTAAGTTCCTTAGAGTCATAGAGTTTAAGGTCAGATGGGATCATTATGATCATCTAGTCCAGTGGTTCTCACCCTCCCATTCCTGCAACAAACCCCTAACCTATGTCTGAGCCATTGAAGTCCTCAAATCATGGTTTAAAGACTTCAAGAATCCTCCAGCAAGTGACCCATGCCAAGGGGTGAAAGTAACTTCCAGGACTTACCGGTTGTCATAAACAGATAAGTAAGAGTTAATAGAACAGAAGTACTTCATATCTCTTTTGCCTGTAAAGGATTAACAAGATCAGTGAGCCTGGCTGTCACCTGACCAAAGGACCAATCAGAGGACAGGATACTTTCAAATCTTGAGGGAGGGAAGTTTGTGTGTGTGCTGTTAAGATTATGGTTGTTGTTCACTCTGGGGGCTCAGAGGGACCAGACGTGCAACGAGGTTTCTCTCCTATCTCCTTGATACAGGCTCTTATGTGCTCAGAATAGTAAGTACTAGGTAGATAAGGCGAGTTAGGTTTATGTTTGTTTTCTTTATTTGCAAATGTGTATTTGGCTGGAAGGAGTTCAATTTTGTATTTGGCTGAAAGGATTTTTATTTGTACTTGTATACTTAGGCTGGGAGGGTATTCCCAGTGTCTATAGCTGAAAGACCCTGTAACATATTCCATCTTAAATTTACAAAGATAATTTTTACTGTTTTTCCCTCTTTAATTAAAAGCTTTTCTTGTTTAAGGACCTGATTGTTTTTTTAATCTGGTGAGACCCCAGGGGACTGGATCTGGATCCACCAGGGAATTGGTGAGGAGAAAGGAGGGAAGGGGGAGAGAGAGGTTATTTTCTCTCTGTGTTAGGATTACTTTCTCTCTCAGGGAGAGTCTGGGAGAGGGAGAGAGAAGGAGGGGGGGAAGGTGGATTTTCCTCTCTGTTTCAAGATTCAGGGAGTTTGAATCACAGTGATCTTCCAGGGTAACCCAGGGAGGGGAAGCCTGGGAGACGCAACGGTGAGGGAAAGGGTTTACTTTCCTTGTGTTAAGAGGGTCTGGGTCTTGGGGGTCCCCGGGCAAGGTTTTGGGGGACCGGAGTGTACCAGGCACTGGAATTCCTGGTTGGTGGCAGCGCTACAAGTACTAAGCTTGTAATTGAGCTTAGAGGAATTCATGGTGGTACCCCGTCTTTTAGACGCTAAGCTTCAGAGTGGGGAATTATACCATGACACCGGTACTGCTGGAGTCCTGAGGGGGTGTGGCCTCATCTGGAAGAGGCGTGGTCTCTCAAGATTTAAAGGCCCTGGGGCACTGGCTGTGGTTGGGAGACCCAGGGACTTTAAATCAACCAGGGGCTTCCCACTGAAGAGGTGGCTGGGAGGCCCTGGGGCTCAGGGGCAAATTAAAGGGCCTGGGGCTCTGGCCGCTGGGAGGAACCCCAACCTTTGTGGGGCTGGGGCAGGGATTTAAAGGGCTCTGGCCCGCAGGCTCGGGGAGCTCTGAGCCCTTTCAATCCCCACCATAGAAGCCGGTGCAGTCCAGCACGACGTACTGGCTCTTGCCGGTATGCTGTACTCGACTGGACCGGCTTACTTTCACCTCTGCCCTTGCCCCATGCTACAGAAGAAGGCAAAATCCTCCCAGGGCCTCTGCCAATCTGCCTTGGAGGAAAATTCCTTCCCGACCCCAAATATGGTGATCAGCTAAACCCTGAGCATGTGGACAAGACTCACCAGCCAGCACCCAGGAAAGAATTCTCTGTAGTAACTCAGATCCCACCTCATCTAACATCCCATCACAGGCCATTGGACATATTTACTGCTAATAGTCAAAGTTCAATTAAGTGCCAAAATTAGGCTATCCCATCATACCATCCCCTCCATAAATTTGTCAAGCCTAGTCTTGAAGCCAGATGTGTCTTTTGCCCCCACTGCTCCCCTTGGAAGGCTGTTCCAGAACTTTACTCCTCTGATGGTTAGAAACCTTCATCTAATTTCAAGTCTAAACTTCCTGATGGCCAGTTACATCCATTTATTCTTGTGTCCACATTGGTACTGAGCTTAAATAATTCTTCTCTCTCCCTGGTATTTATCCCTCCTATATATTTATAGAGAGCAACCCTATCTCCCCTCAGTCTTCTTCCTTGTCAAACCCAACTCATGTTGTGGGGAAAACTCATGGGCCTTTCCATTGTATTACACCCACAGAAGTGCCATATGACCTTGGGTCACACTGGGCTATTCAGGGTTACCCAGAGGAGGGTTTGGCCTGATTCACAGAGGTGGCAGAGGGACCTTTCTCCAGGTCTCTGGGTGAATGATTGGGAGCTGCTGAGGAAAGATTTAATCCTGTCTGAATCTTCGCCCTCTTTCTCCTCTTGCTAGGGCTGTGGAGGTTACTTCACACCTATGGTGATGATAACTCTCACAGAGTTTCTGCGGGGGGTGAGAGGTAGGGAACTAAGAGTGGTTCCTACAGTTCTTAGGGTGGGGCTGCAGGAGTCACTTTTGTGGCTCCGTTCCCCTCTCGCCCAAGGAGGTTTCTTTGGTGTGATGGGTCCTAAGTCAACCATGGAGGTTTGTCTATTGTCCATGCTGCCTATTCAATCTCCCTAGCCCTCAGTGAACCACAGAAGAGCCTGGTTTCCCACACATGCAAGTCTAAGACACCCAGGAGGCAATGCATTCACTTATGTTACTTTGCCTCCCCTCCCCCCAACAGCTATATATGGCAGTTGAGGGGACCATCATGGATGCCTCTTCTGGAGTTGAGAACAGAGTTAGGAAGCCATTCCGTTTCAGGTGAAGGGGGCAAGTACCCTTACATTTCATGGAGGTCTCAGTAACCTAGAACTGCTGAGGCCTTCTGCATGCTGCCCATGTGTCTTGGGCAAGGGTTTAGCCCCAAATGGCCTAATCCTGGAGCCCTTGTTGAGGCAAAACTTACACTGATGTTGATGGAACTTGAGACTGAGCTTGCAGTAATGTATGTGACAAAATCAAAGTGGCTTGCTTGTATAAATGATCCAAGATAAATATCACAGCTAGATGGAGGATACTTGATAGCACAATGGAGCCCAAGCAATGGGATATATTCTTGACTAAATATACGATTGGCAATCTGGCTGCTCAGTATCATTTTTAGTTGAACTGTCCTTTTATCCTGAATACGAATAATGTCCTTTATCTGAATAAGAATGACTTACCTAGGACTAGCATTATGGCCAAGAGTGCAGTAAATTAAATCCGAAGGATGAGACCTTTTTAAAACACGGCAACAAAGTTTCACCGTCTTCTATTTCCTCGAATTCCTGCTGTTTCTAACTTTTAAAATCATTGCCTTATTTAACTTTCTGCACTAAACTTTTTTATGATAGAAATAAAATTCTTTCATTAAAAATGAAAAGGCAAACTGAATAGCACTGCAGTGCCAGTATCATATTTAAGGCAACTCCCATGATAGAGCTATTCCAGGTTAAAGAGAATTTTCATTTGAACCAGGGGTTGGATTGCACTTTTCATTTCTGTACAACAAAGCTCTCAGGAGCAGCCAGTTGGGATCCTTTAAAAGAAATGCTGTTAAGTGTATTGACTGTATTCAGCAATACAAAAGCTCCCATTGAACTGATAAATCATGACCTAGAAAACGTAGGGCCTGCCTACTGTTGTTTATAACAGATTGTGGGACTCATAACTTTTTTTGTTTGGTTGGTTCTCATTTTAAGGCTGTCAGAATGACCAGGGATAATGACTTTTAAACAGGGGAGGAAAAGTAAAGATCTCAGCAGGAGGCTGACTTTTTGGAAGGATAATGATTTTGCTTCTGTAAAGCAATTAATATGGGATTTTGAAGGATGAATGCTGCAGTGTTTTAAACTTGGCGCACAAAGTATATTGATGTTTCCTGTGGTCTGAGAATATTGAACATATCTATTAAAAATGTTTTGTTGTTTCTGGGGCTGGGTGCCTCCGGGAATGAATTAATGGAAGGCAGAGGATTTCAACTGTAAGATAAAGCCTTGAAACTGGCCCTGCTCACTAGCTGCAGTCTAATGGCTCTTTAGTTATCTGTGGAAACTGCTGGGCATTTCTCTCCCATACAACAATTGAAATGACCCCCTTGTTGCCATCACAGCAGAAAGGACCTGGAGAATGAACTTGTAGAGTTGTTCCTTCTGAGTCAGGCTTTAGGCACGTCAGTGATATAGTACACCAAATTGGCACAACTTCTGATGCTGCACCTGTTCTGTGGAGAAAGCAGATAATGTATTTTTCCATAGCTGTTGATCTGGGGTCTGACCCAGATCACAATGAAGTCAACAGCAGGAGTCCCCATGTGAAGTGAGTACGCTGATCTGGACTAAGGTACTGGGAATCAGGACAGCTGAGTTCCATTCAGAGCTCTACCAATGGGGAAGTTATTTCCCCGCTCTGTGCCTTAGTTTTTCCTTCCACCCTTTCAGTACTGTAAGCTCTCTGAGGCAAGGACTGTCTCTTACCGTGTGTTTGTGCTGTACCTAGCACAGTGGGGCATAAAGTCATTCCAAGTAAACTCACTAAAAGAAAAGATTGCTTTAGTTCTTTGTTTATTAGAACACAGTTTATAAGAACATAAGAACAGCCATATTGGGTCAGACCAAAGGTCCATCTAGCCCAATATCCTGTCTTCTGACAGTGGCCAATGCCAGGCGCCCCAGAGAGAATGAACAGAACAGGTAATCATCAAGTGGTCCATCCTCTGTCACCCATTCCCAGCTTCTGGCAAACAAAGGTTAGGGACACCATCCCTGCCCATCCTGCCCAACAGTCATTGATGGACTTATCCTCGGTGAACTTATCTAGCTCCTTTTTTAACCCTGTTATAGCCTTGGCCTTCACAACCTCCTCTGGCAATGAGTTCCACAGGTTGAAAATCAACATTAGCATTAGTGAAACTGTACAGTTAAATCCTGAGGACAGGTTCCCCTCAGCATGTTTGTAACAAAATAATGTGGATCTGAATGGGGTGCAGTCTCCTCAGTTATCTGCATGTCTAAAACCTTTCTTACTATGGCCTCCTCCCATCTTGGAAATACGCTGTGTGGTTTGTTGGCAACACACGATATTAAAATGAGCAATACACGGATATAGTATCTTTCAAGGACAGCTAGGAGCAATCAGCCCAACGGTTACTGTGACACATCCTACCAGAATATTTATAGCCAGAGTTTTACTGAGGGAATGGCAGTCTGATTTAGAGTTCTGATTCCTGCTTACTTTCCTCTCTCCTAAAAAGGTGATGGTTTGGTATCATAGATCTCCAGAAGATCTTACCTCAAGCTTTCTGGCCATTGTACTTCTCTCTGCAGTAGACAGGACTGCTCTTTCTACCACACACAATAGCCAATCCTGAGCGCTCTCAATGTCTATTTTCTTCAATAAAAGCTGAAGATGCTCAGCACTTCACATGATTAGGCCCATTATAAAGAATAAATGACTCAAATTTATTTACACACAAAGTTGCACCAGTTTACTTAAACTGGTTTAATTAATAGGTTTGTATGAAACCATTGTGTGGATGCTTTCAGTTTTGTTTAAGAGTGTTTTTTTAGGGCTTGTCTACACATACAGTTATTCCAGAATAGCTATTCCTGAGTAACTTCATGGGAAGATCCTCTTATTCCAGAATAAGAGTGTCCATATGTGGAGTTACGCAGGAATAGCTATTGTGTTTTAAAGTCACACCCTACCATAATCCTAATTAATTTTGTGTGTTGATACTCTTATATCAGTGTGAACCTGGTTTATAGTGATTTAGCTTGCAACAGTAAAATCACAGGTGGAAGCTAAATTGATCTAACCAGTTTTAAACCAATAAGAAATTCCACATACAAACTCTGTATTTAGAGAGTATTTAACACTCTAAATAAAGTGACTTAAGTTAAACTGGTGCAACTTGTGTGTGTAGACAAGGCTTAAGCCACGCTTTGAAAGGATGTGGACACTCTTATATGTGTTTATTTATTTTAATAATTATTTAAGAATGTAATAAATTGGTTTCCAACAATGACAGACATACAAAAGAACAGTAAATTAAGTGTACGGATTTTATTTAATCAGTACATGCCTGTAACTGATATTAGCATTAATGGGAGTGATGTCATTTGTCAAGAGGTAAGATACCAAAGGATGAAGAGCTTTCTGCCATCAGTGCACAGGAGATCTAGGCAGCTAGTTCCATTGACACCGTGGAAGTTGTTTCACATAAATCCCTCCAGCATTAATGGGGGAATAGACTCTCAGTGGTAAATGTACATTGGAAATATTTCCTTGGCTCAGGTTCTTACTTGAAATCTAAAAACTATCAGTATTCTACCCAGGTGGAATTCACAGAGGGCCAGAACAAAGTCTATGCAGCACTGAATTCCTGTATAGGCCCTATTTTGAGAGCTTAAATGGCACTTGGGCAATTTATAGGCATAGTACTGCCCCATGCTGGGAAGCGGGGGGTGGATTTCCCCCTTTTTGTGTAGTAAAACATGCAGTGATGGGTATTTTCATTAGCAGTGACAAATTTGGTCTATGTAGAAACATTGCCATTTCTATAGGCGATGGTAATTTTTCTAGGTGAAAATGGAAAAGACGTAAGCCTTTGGCATGGAATTGTGCATTTTTAGGAAATGCTCCAGTCAGAAATTCACCATTTGGCCTGTGACAACAGCGTTTTGTGGCAAAATGATAGGGTTCTGCCTTTCAGTATTATTTTATTTTTACTTTCATAAAAAAAAATCATGGTAGGAAGAGAAAAGAAGCTATTTATGCTTTTCTTTTTTTAATAAACTGCTGATTGAATTAAGTGAAGAGAGACCAGCTCTTTCAATAATATTCTAACCAAGTAATTGTGCCAAACTCCATCAATACCTCAAATATTATTTCATCTCCCTTGTCTTCACTGAACACTAATATTCAGCCTGAAGCATTTCCTCTAAGAAGACTCCCTTCCCTATGTATTTATACTGATGAAGAGCCCTGTTATGATGAAAGTGCTCCCAGCTCCAGCCCCCAGTTTTGCAGATTCTCTCTCCAGACTCCCTGACAGTGGAGAATGGGAATCTGCTGTTGTCTTAAGGGGTGTAACTAGCATTGCCTGCAGGAACTGCTGCTGTTTAGGTGGTACATATCTCTTTTAGGACAGTTCAGTCTCTGGGCCTATGCCATCTCTCTGCTCAGTCTCCCAACATATGTGTGAATTATTGCCAGTTGTATTGATTTTTTATTTTGGTAATGTGGACCTTTGATGTGGACTGAGAGCTCCGGCTTGCCTCACACACAAGCAGATTGTCACGGAGCAGCTCCGAGATAGTGTACTGACTGAAACTCATCCCTGGCCACTATCACAGAGGTGAAAGCCTTCACATCCTGTTTCCAGTCCCCATGGCCAATCAGGATGTGAACTGAAAGTAATATTTAATCCTACATTTATATTCCACACCACTGCTCTTAACTATAAATTAAATCTAGCCCTCTTCAAAGAATGACTTTGGCATCCCTGTCAAAAGCCAAGGATGAGTGCATATCTTTCATATGTTGTCAGAGTGAAATGGAACTAACCTGAGGTAACTGCTCAGCAGTTTATCGAAGAGCAAGTTAGCAGAGATAAATTGCCATGTACATTGTTGCTGGTGGTTGGTGCTGCATAATCACATCAGAAGAAGTTACAGACTATTCTTAATGTTGTCCCTTTGGAAATCCAACCCCAACCAGCAGTGTTTGTTCCTTACCAGAGAGGAAATGACAAGGATCTTTAAGAGTTTGAGCTACTTTCCAAAACAAAACACGGTCAGAATTAGGTGAGCTTGTACCAAGAGTGTTTTTGAAACTGTTACAGAACCAGGTCAGGCTGAGGTCAAGCTGTACTGTTCTGTGTCTGGGTTAGGAATCAGGCTGGCTAAGAATAGGAAGAAGCCTTTAGGGGGAAGGGAGCACAGAGGTACTCAGTCTGAGTGGAGGTGAAATTGACACACTGGAAGAAGAAAGGAAATCAGATCAAGTGTACTAGTGAGTCTCCGTGTGCTGGTAGAGGTGAATAAGCACTACAGAGCTCCCTGTAGCTTCTATCTCTAATCAAATGTGGAAGGTGCTTTTTAATCTCCATGTGAGGGAAATTACTTGTGATTTTCAGAGACAAGAATATACATTTTAGCTTCTGCAATGTACAGAATGTGGGGTTATTATTTTTTAAGCCGGTAATGGAGAAACCAGCCAGTGGATAGTAAATATATGGCATCTATTCTGTGCACAATTTTGATTCTCAATAGCTTTTTCTTTTAGTTCAACAATTACACCCTCAGACCTCAAGTACACTTCTGTTCAGGTTCTGTCTGCATGCACAAAGTTATTTAGGTGGCACCTAGCCAGCTGAATTGCAGATTTACATAACTACAAGCTGACCTTCCAAGAGTCAGAGCTCAGGGCTCTTTTCTTTTTTAAAGCTGCCCTGTCCAACGTCAGACGCAAGAGCAATGGAACAGCTAAAATAATCTAACCTCTATACTGCTACTCAAAAATCACTAGACATATCATGCCAGCCAAGCCCAACACCTGACATCCTGCACTCAGACCCACTAAACTAAGGTGAGCCACCGGTAGGGGTGTTTAGATTATTCTCTCCTTTTACACTTGAATGGGTTTGTGTTTATGGAGGGGGGGCCACAGAATCAACATGTGAGATTGGCTGCTAAGGCAGATCTGCACCTCTGCTTACTGCCTCCTGGGAAATACAAACTTTTCAGCCTTCCAAGAGTTCTGTGAATAAGGGGACAGAATCACAGGTTTTTAAGGTCTATTTTCCTTCAAGATCTATTGTCCCAGCAGGCCCTCACACACGTAGGTTACCAAGACAACAGTGGCGGCAGCTGTGTCTAGCCCTCAGTCAGTCTGGTTTCCAGTCCTTCCCTCCACCTCTGCACCTCTCTCACTTGCATCAAGGAATGCTTTTAACCTTCTCAGTCCTGCATCTCTGTCCCCTCCACACACCATCCTTCAGCCATACATCTCACAACAGCCAGCCGTCGGCATGCTGCCTGTCCGTATTCTCCCACTCTAGCATCATTATGACAGTCTCTTTAGTCAAAAAGGAAGCTTAATCCAGTTTAAATGGTCTCAAATTCAGATGGTGTAAATCACGTAAGCCCCATTCACCCTGATGCAGATGCAGCAGTTTATATCTTTATATCCCATTATTTTTATTACATGACAGTTTTCTATCATCTTGTTCCATGATGTTTTTTATCATGAATCTTGTGATATCTCAGAGCCCCAGCTGCAGGAATCAAGGAAGTGGTGAGCCTCTCAGATTTCTTTTTTTTTAAAAGTGTAAGTTTCTAGCCATCTTGATGGCAGGAAAAAAGCTAGGAAGCATGAAATGAGTGCACTGCAAAGGCTCAAATCTGAAGGTAAATAAAATGATCCTAGAATTTATTATTTTTTAAAAACTCATGATTTTTAAGCCAGTCTCATGATTTGTGAGAACCAGACTCCTGTTTCTGAGTCGGAGTTGACAATACTGATGATACCATCACGGCAGGGGTTGAAATTCTTTACCTTAGTTTAAACATTAGTATAGCTGAACTATAAGCGAATGAGAACATGTCTCTTGTGGTTTGAGTGGAGAATTATATACAAAGTGGAAACTAGAAATAGAACTGCAGGAGGGTGTTTAAAAGCTAGTCAAAATGATCAGTTGCGATTCCCCCTAGTGTGCATGCAGAGGGTATGAAATATCCTGGGTTTCCGACTGCAGGGCAATTCTTGAACTGACGGACTCTAGATAGACAGGATGGAAGTTTTGGCATTTAAAAGAGAATTGACGAACCCCCTTAGGAATCTGGGAACTGAAGCAAGAGGAGTGGTCCTGGATTCTGATCTGAAATGAAGAACTCACACTATCCCAGGGGTTCTCAAACTTTGGGGCAGGCCTCCCAAGGGAGACATGGGAAAGTGTCAAGGGAGGCATGAGCTATGTGCCTGTTTTGTTTTTTTATGAAGCGCTCTGGCTGTCAGCCCTAGGTGGATGGGCTGAAGGTTCATGCACACCCAGGAGGCAGGGATAAAGGGAACAGCCAGACCACCATCACCCTGGAGCTGATAGCCAGAGCCATGCACCTCTACTCAGGCTCTCCACCCCCTCCCCAGCCCCTCACCTGGAGTTGGCAGGGCTCCAGCTATCAGCCTCAGGGTGGTAGCAGTATAGAAGCAAGGGTAGCAAAGAGGCACTAAGTCTGCTGTGAAATGTGATATTGAACATCTCTTTTCCCATTGCTGCCATTACTTCTGTGCTGCTGCTGGCACGGCACTGCCTTCAGTGATGGGGGCTCGGCCAGCAGTCTCTGCTCTCCGCTCTGCCTTCAGTGCTGGGGGCCCAGCCAGCAGCCGCTGCTCTCCGTTCTGCCTTCAGTGCTGGGGGCCCGGCTGCCCGGTCGGCAGCCTCTGCTCTCCGCTCTGCCTCTAGAGCTGGGGGCCCGGCCGGCAGCCGCTGCTCTCCGCTCTGCCTCCAGTGCTGGGGGCCCGGCCGGCAGCCTCTGCTCTCCGCTCTGCCTCCAGTGCTGGGGGCCCGGCCGGCAGCCTCTGCTCTCTGCTCTGCCTCCAGTGCTGGGGGCCTATCCAGCAGTCTCTGCTCTCCGCTCTGCCTCCAGTGCTGGGGGCCCGGCCGGCAGCCTCTGCTCTCTGCTCTGCCTTCAGTGCTGGTGGCCCAGCCAGCAGTCTCTGCTCTCCGCTCTGCCTTCAGTGCTGGGGGCCCGGCCGGCAGTCTCTGCTCTCCGCTCTGCCTTCAGTGCTGGGGGCCCAGCCAGCAGCCACTGCTCTCCGCTCTGCCTTCAGTGCTCTGGGCCCATCCGGTAGCCGCTGCTCTCCGTTCTGCCTTCAGTGCTGGGGGCCCAGCCGGCAGTCTCTGCTCTCCGCTCTGCCTTCAGTGCTGGGGGCCCGGCCGGCAGTCTCTGCTCTCCGCTCTGCCTTCAGTGCTGGGGGCCCGGCCGGCAGCCGCTGCTCTCCGCTCTGCCTTCAGTGCTGGGGGCCCAGCCAGCAGCCGCTGCTCTCCGCTCTGCCTCCAGTGCTGGGGGCCTATCCAGCAGTCTCTGCTCTCCGCTCTGCCTCCAGTGCTGGGGGCCCGGCCAGCAGCCGCTGCTCTCTGCTCTGCCTTCAGTGCTCGGGGCCCGGCCGGCAGCCGCTGCTCTCTGCTCTGCCTCCAGTGCTGGGGGCCCGGCCGCCGCTGGTCTCCGCTCTGCCTCCAGAGCTGGGTGGTGGTATATGTACTTGGGGCAGGGGAAGGGGAGGAGGTATAAACCACTACAGACACAAAGAAGGGAGGCCTGAGCAAATCAGTTTGAGAACCACTGCTTTATCCTAAAAGCCAGTGTCTAGGGTAAGAACTGTGTGGGAGCATCAAGGAGACCTTCAGTCACTGTCTTTTCACCAGAGAGTTCACAAGAGCCAGTGTGTCGCAGAGGAAGGGAATTAGGAACAGTTTAATCTGAAGCTCTGACTCCAAATGATTCTTCTTATTTCCAGCTATTTTCCGTGTATTAAAATTCAAGTTTAAAGTGCTGCATTCCCTGTGGTGCTGTTTACTTTCAACGAATGCATGTATGCGTGTGCAGTTCCGCGGCCAGGAGTTCTAGCTCCAGTCTAGCAGAACTTAGTTACAATGCGAAATTCAGATAAGGGGTCCCATAGCCCACAGCAAACCAGACACAGGAAGGGTCAGATTTATAGGTCAACTGGTTCAAAGACTGATTGCTGAGGAGTGCCCCTAAGCAAACGACCAATAAGTTTAAGCATCATATTCAAGTCACCCTGGGGCACTAACTGTCCTTCATGCTGCATCCACACTTGGAGCTGGGGGTGAGATTCCCAGCTTGAGTAGCAAAACTCACGCTAGCTCTTATCAGAGCTTGTGTGCTAAAAATAGTAGCACTGCCATACTAGCATGAGCAGCAGGGAGTGGCAGCACAGGCTAGCTGCCCTCGAGTGCAAACTGGCCTGGACGCTGAGGGTATGTACTCTGGGCACCCCCAACCTGTGCCACTACTATTTAAAGTAGTAACACTAGCTCATTCAGAGCCAGTGTGAGGATAGCTGCTCGAGCTGAGAGTCATTCCTGCTCCCCGCAGCTCCAAGTGTAGTGGGAACCTTAGAGACTAATCAAACCTGGACAATGGTTTCTCGCTGTGCCCCGAGCTCAATAAGGGCTGCTCATCTGAATCAAATTGCTCACATCCAGAAGTGTTTGCAGGACTGGGCCCTATTTATAGTAAATTTGTGCCAGCACAGACAGGGTGAGGGGGAAGTTTTTGTACTTTCCCTATTTAAGGGCTGCTAGGGCCCTGTATGGGTCATTGCAGTCATCTGGAATCACAGGGCCGTAAGAAGGCTCCAGTCACACCCACTTCCTCCTCTAGCCCACTCCAGAATGCTCTATGAGGGCTCTTGGAAGGAGAATTAAACCTTCCTTATGCACCTTTTGCAGCACCTAGCTGGGACAATGGGAGTGTGTCAGTCTGTCCCAGAGTGTTTGCCAGAGACATCCGGGGCGTCTTGCTTTTCAGTGGCGATGGACTTTTATTTCCTTAGGGATTTAAAGTTAATGGGCCAGCATTGCAGTAAGAGAATTATCCACTATTTCATTCCCCTTTGGTCTGAAGCCAAGGTTTCGGAATTTAGAATGAGGTTTTACTTGATTTGAACTGAGCTTGTGTTTACAAAAGGTTGTAGCTGGCGAACCATTCTATCTGTCAAACTGAGACATGATGATGATAAGAGTCCAATGGCTTTAGAAAGCTTTTCTACCATTATGGTCAAGGAATGTCAGCATTTCTCCCAAAGTGCAGGCGGCGACAGATGGCTGCTCTGTCTGCGACTTCTTCCCCCATTTACAGTGCTTGATTAGACAGACTGGCTAGTCAACTTGTGTGTGACTGTGAGCCTCACAGAGAAGGGACAGGGGAGTTCTGTTTATTATTTGCATAAGTAGCAATATTTCCCTTTTCTTAGCCCCCTGAAAGGTGAGCTGCAAAGGTATTGCTAACAGTTAATCACTGACTTCATGCCATATTAGCACAAAACTTTCTCCCTAAAATTGTGAGAGATTGGAACTTGCTGACCTATGGTTTCCCTGGAGAGTGAATGATGTAACTATCACTAGAAGAGAATGAAAATAGCTGTTTGGAATGGCAGAGCTCTTTTAAGGTCTACTCTAAACCCTAATGAAGCCAGTGGGAGGTTTTCTATTGACTTCAGTGGGCTTTGAGCCAAGGTCTTATATCTTTATTTCTGGTAGCTGCAGAGTGACACTGGTAACTCTGGCAGGGAAATCAGCAAGCAGCAGCTTAGATTTTACAGGCTCTTTAATGAAGTTGTAAATGGCTGAAATTTTGCTGCAAGCTCTTTCAGGCAGCAGGGGCTGTCTACTACTCTGTGTCTGTATTGCCCATAGCACCATGGCTCTCTGTTCCTGGCTGGTCCCTAAGAACTAGTATAATAAATAACAAAACACTGTGCTAATTTTAACAATGGCTATAGATCAATGTCCAGTCCCTGAAGATTCAAGGGAAGAGAGAAATCTTTGTGCACATTCACATTTTAATTTTGGGAGGCTCCCAGATGCGGCGAGGATGGGCTGATACAAATCTTGGATAAGAATATGGGGATTTTAAAATTAAATAGTAAAATAAATAGTAGCAAAATAATAATTCACTATTCACCTTTAATATATGGAGTGACAAAGGCAGACTTTTTAAAATTAAAACATATTCCAGCTTTGTGTCCAAACTAGAGTTTAGTCAGGGGCAGTCTGGAGCTAAGGAGAATGTGGTGCTACAGAATGGCCCATCTACAGTAGTACAGTAGCTAGACGCTTCAGTTAAAATGAGCAACAAGAGCGAAGATGGTAGCGTTGACATGTGAATTGCCTTCAGGCTTCAGAATTAAGGCCCCATTAATGGGTTGGTTAACGCCTATAAGAGCTGCAGAAGCTGTTGATCTGCACACTCTGGAGCCCAGCACTGCTGTGATTCATACAGGGAAGGCTTTATTTTGCCACTACAACAGCTATTTTGGACATGTGCCCCTCTTCTTCCACCTTGGAAATTCAAGGACAGTGTTGCGGCTCCACCTTTAAGAAGAAAGGAAGCAAACAGCAAAGTCCCTCCATCTACATACCAATGTTCCATCTACCCTTAGTACTTTTACCTCCTGGTGCCTGGAAGCACAGAATCTGAACCTTGGCTTTCTCGCAGAATCATGCCCTACTCTCTTTTTTTAAAATCATGCTTCTTATTTCCTTTCCAGATCTTAGGAAAAACAAAAGGAAGAGGGGAGAAAAAAAGAATCCAAGGGGCTGGGGGAGATAATTAAGAAGGGATCCCAGGAGGAAACCCAGGAGAATGGGAGTGGAAGCAATGGCGGTCTATAGACAACAGTTCTGTGTTAGAGACAGCTGTCACTAGCCAAGGGTCTCGGATTTATTACAGCCAAGAGATTGAAGGATGAAGGGAGAAGGGAAGAGAGAGAGACTGAAAGAACCTGGAAAAATGGGGAGAATAGCCTTGGGAGTGAAGTTAGTGATCTGAATTACATGATTGAGAGAAGGAAGGGGAGGGAATGGAACAGAGAAGTATCCTGAAGGAATAGATCCCAGAGAAAAATATTGCAGATGTGAAAAATTGGAATGATGAGAGAAAGAAAATAGGAGGAAGAACAATTGCAAAGGAAAATTAATAAGACAGTATTTCAATTATATGTGTTCTAGAATTCAGTGCCAAAATGTTACAATGAAATAATGTCAGTAATTATGCAGGTAAATACACCATATCAACATTTTTGTTAGAGGAAAGTACAAAGGAGGGTGACTTTGGGGATGTGGGGTAACTCAGGTATTTTTGATCCATTGACAGACTTCAATTCTTGAGCTAATAATTGTAGCTTGGATCTTCTGAACAATGGTATGAAACAGTCACAAGATGCCTTTACCCCTTCCATTACTTTATGCTAGAAAAATCCCATGGTCTGGAATCTTGCACTGCAAAACCTTTAATCAGTGTCTTTTAAAAGGCAAAAGTTCTGCTGTTTGGTCGTACATTTTTTTTTTTAGCAATAACGGTGCTGCCAAGACACTATTAGGAAAGCTTGTCTTTAGAAATTAGCCACTCTTTCCCATTCCCATCACTATAAGGAGTATTCACTGAAGAGTGTTGAAGCAATTATAGAGCAGTAAAATGGTTAGAAGTCTTCCATGTTGGGGGAATGTGGTAAATGGTACTGTCCATAGTTAGAGTGAAAGTGGTCCTGTCTGCTTTTTTTTTTGAAGTTCCAGCATGGTGCCCGTTTTGAATAGAGAACTGGGATTTGAATGTCAATGTGTGTCAGTATTGGCCTGTGCTGACTGTTTCGGAAGTCACTGAAGACGACTCGTGATGCCTGTATCATCTTTAGAGGTGAACCTCCATGCTGACAGTGTAGTGGAGTGGATTACAAAAAAAATTTATTTTTGCAGGCAACTGAGGTCTCTTTTTTCTTCAAATTACCCATTAAATTTTTCAGCTTTTCCACAAAAACCAAACACATCAGATAGTTTTGGAAACAATTTCTGGTAAAAGATATTAACAAAATGTGGACCAGCTTTATGTTTTGGGACACATCATACTTTGAATGTAAAAAGGTACAAAATTAAACCAAATCCCCATTCTAATGTGTTTAGCCATCACTATTACATTTGTATTAATATTAAAGAGTGTGGCTTTTCTTTCCCTAGAAACTTTCTAAAAGATAAATTAATTCCCAATGACACAATGGGACAAATCCTCAAGTGTTTTCAGTGCCACAGAGTTTAATAGACTATTCTGCAGGTTGATGGACCTTAGTCCTCATTAAGGTCAAATTGCCTGACAAAGAATTTAGTTATGACCTCCAACTCCTTGATTCTGAACTGACACATTATACTGCCATTAATCAACGCGGGTTTTGGCCTTTGGTTCTGACATTCAGAACGTAAGCTTACTCTTTGTTAATGTTCGTACTGGGTTCCTCAGACACATTTATATTCAAGAAAATTTCAAGCTTTAGTAAGCACTGATGATTCCTCATGTTTCATGAAATATTAAACACACCTTTTAATAAAATGTATTTGTAATGCACAGATCTCATTTTGTGTTCTCCCAAGGAAGCAGATTTTTATTTGATGGGCTAGAGGACATGAGAGATTATTTATCACTGCAGGTCTGGGCCTGAATTTAGTTGCAGTGTCGTAAATTTGGAAGATGGCACAGCTAGTGATCTTCAGTTAATTTCCAGGAAGGTGTGAAAACTTTACCCTGTCTGATCATGAAATAAAGATATAGCCAAAAAAACAAAACAAAACAAAACAAAAAAACTCTCACTGCTTGATAACTTGCATGAGGATGAATTTAATCAAAAGTTTAAATGACTCCATTTATGGATACCAACCACATTCCTTCTAAAAAAGGTGATAAAAAGTCAGAAATTTTCTATACCATCACCAGATTTCTCTTCTAAGACAACAATGGGTGATATTTTGCCCTCAGATTCCAGACTTCAATAACAGCTGTGTTTGTGTCTATGTGTATGTAAGGACTGAATTTGACCGAGTGATATCATGCAAGGAGTTTGAATTTGGTCAGACTTCCCCTAGAACCTGGCCTTGTCCCCCACTGCCTACTGTGGCTGGCAATGGATTATGGATAATGCCTTTCCTGAAGTAAGGCTCTGCCCATCCTTTATTGTCTGAACCTGTCAGAAAGAAAGCCTTAAGTGTGACAGAATACACCCTTTTGTTCACAGCCTCCACACCATTGTAATATTTTTTGTACAAGGCATGTCTTGTAAGGTATCATTTGAAAGCTCATAACTTGCTGGTCATTATTGTCCTGATAAAATATGTGTAGCAACATTGTATGTAAAGTTATAAAATACTCTGTGTGTTTTTTTTATTTTTAACACATGTTCCAAACCCCACAACCCTTCTCAAACAGAAGTTGGCAAACAAGATCTGTCCTAAACAAAAGAATATATGCTCTGCTTGATTTGCATTTAAGCAGTAAGGCATCAGGTAGGAAGGGAAGACAAAAAAATTTCAAACAGGTGAAAAAAATTCAGGTTACATCCTTCCACATAGACTTTTTGGCCCCTGGGTCTCAGCTGGAAATGTTTTTCAAGAGGGGCCCAAGCACCACTCCGTCCCACCGCATTCACTACACCTGGAGAGAAATAGGAAGCACTAGCTGGAGTCTTGGGAAGGGGGTCCTTACCTGAAGAGTTAGGTCAGAGAGACTGCTGAAGGCATGTGGTAAGAATCTTTGCTTGAATCTGATTCAGTTTAAGTTAGGCATTAGCGAGCATTTTATCTTTATTTTTCTTGTAACCATTTCTGACTTTTGTGCCTCAATACTTGTACTCATTTAAAATCTCTGTCTTTGTATTTAATGAGCTTGTTTTTCTGTTTTATCTAATGCTGTGTATTTAAATTAAAATGTTTGAATAATTATTTGAGATAAGATGCCATATTTTTCCCTTAAAGGAATAACAGACTTAAAATATTTGTGCTGTCTAGGAGAGGGTTGGGAAGTACAGGACATAATTTTCTGGGGGGAAATCCAGGGCTTGGGGTGTGTTGGGGTCACCCTGAAATATAACCAAGAGCCAGAGTGTAAGCCAAGTGTGGTTGGCAGGCTACAGTAACACACAGACACTGAGGGTATGGCCTGCGTGCTGGAAAGCTGTTTGTGAGAGGCCTGGGAGCAGCAGCAAGGCATTGTAAGGCACCCAACGTTGCAGGGCAGGGGTGATGCTGCACCCACTGGTCTGGCCTGTAGCCTGGTCTGTGACACTAAGACAACCTTTTCTTCATCTTTATCAGTGATGACACAGCTTGAAGAAAGTTGTTTTGCATTTGCTTAATAGGTCAATGCATTCTCTTGCCAATAGAGCTAATTGTGACAAAACTAATCCATGTTCTCAGTCCACTTTTGACTCAAAAAGCATGTACATAGTCAATGCTGCCACCACCACAGCTAGGACTAAGAGGCCCTTATTGGCACAGTCAGCAGAGGGATGATTGGATGAACAAATGACTCCTGTGCTTGTGGCAGTGGTCCCCTGATGTCTGATTCTTGAGACACCTTAGTGGGAAGCCTGAGGAAGCTTGTGCTGCTAGTGTCCATGAACTGTATATAAATAAGACCCCAGGACTGTTGATCCAGCACTTTCCATAACCACTAGATTCTCTACATGAAAAGAGAAAATTAATTCTCATTTCCTGTATCATCAATCAATAGGGAGGAAATTGCATTTTGTCTTCTTAATCCTTTAATTACAACCATTCCCTATTGCAGCCTGAATGAAAAGCTGTATTATCAAGCTGCCTTTCTTTATTTACTACTATTTCTTATAAGTACATTGACTTTTATAGGTGAATCAAACCACATGTCTTGACTTGGCAGATTTGAATATTGGGCTATACATGTGAAAGTTGTTTCAGACAAGTGCATACAGGTCACTAGTTAAACAATAAACAAACCACGAAATAAATAAGTAAAACTGACCAGCTAACAGGACCATAGAGGAAACCTCATGATCTTATCATGGTTAAGGCTACGATTTTGTCACGGAGATTGGGAAAGTCACGGAATCCATGACGTCCAAAGACCTCTTTGACTTGAGTCCATGGTGGATGGGAGCTGCAGGGTCCCATCACCTCCCAGGTGCCTAGGGTGACCAGATAGCTGGTGTGAAAAATTTGGATGGGGGTGGGGGTAATAGGCGCTTACATAAGACAAAGCCCCAAATATCGGGACTGTCCCTATAAAATCAGGATATCTGATCCCCCTACAGCTGCTGCCGGCAGCAAGGGGACCCCCCCCAGCTGCCGTGGGCTGTGGGCAGCAGGGGGATCCCTGCAACCTCTGGCCACTGTGGGTGGCAGGGGTACCCCACAGCTCCTGGCTACCGCAGGAGGTAGGAGGACCAACGCAGCTCCCAGCTACCATGGGCAGCAGGGGGCCCCAGAAGCTCCCCACCACTGTGGGCAGCAGGGGGACCCCAGAGCTTAGACCCATAGGTTGAGGAGGACTCTGGAGCTCTGAGCCTCTGGGGATGTTGAGGGGCCCCTAGAGCTCCCAGTCAGCACCCACAGCTTTCCATTTTATCATGAATAATTTTAGTAAAAGTCAGGGACTAGTCATGGGCATCCGTGATTTTTTCTTTATTCCCCATGTCCTGTCTGTGACTTACTAAAAATAACCATGACAAAATCTTAGCTTTAATCAGAGCTAATTATTTTGGAGCACAGCTAACTGGCAATTCAAGAGTTGGCCTGACAAAGAACAGTTTTCTGAAATTTCATGTATCTGTGGTGATAGCTTGACCATCAATACTGATAGGTAAATATATAAATATACCTAAGGTAAGTGCTTGTTGTACATAATGCAGGGCTTGCTTTTTAAGAGTTTGCAGTCAGATTTTCAAGCATCTAACCCCCCTAATTGGGCCCAGACTTTCAAAGCAGCTCAGCACCCAACATGCTGCGCTCGTCTGAGAATCTGGACCCTTACTTTGATGCCTATGTGGGTGCTGAGCTCTTCTGAAAATCTGCTCCTGACTCTGTCAGCTGAGTCCATGTGAGATTTCTGGCCAATGAGCCTTCATTTAAACTGTCTGTTTCCAAGGCAAACAATAAATATCTTCTGACATTAGCCCTAGACTTTTACTCCCTGCCATGTGTAGGCTGATTATTTATAGAAACGTGCACCTCATACACATGATACTGGATCCTGCAGGAAGAAGACCCAAATGGATTTAAACAGAGCTGCTAAAGGTTTTACAGTTGCCTTGGGATGAAGATGCAAATAGGGTCAGCTTTTTTTCACCTACTGTACAGAGGGAGGCCACCTGGCTCGGTGAATCCAGACTCAAGAAGCAAGTTTTCAGGAAATAGTACAGCTGAACAGGGTATTTATACTAACATGCTGGAGCATGGGAATAAAACAGTGTAGCTGTCTACGAATTATTTTAGGGAAGTTTTATGGCCTGTGTTACACAGGAGGTCAGACTAGATGATCACAATGGACTGTTCTGGCCTTGAAATGTGTGTTTCTAAGAACCAGACTGGTGACTTCGTTACAGCTACAGGAATAGCACAGTCTGGAAAAAAGCAAATGTCTGACCATAAGCAAATCTGCTTCCTGGTTGTTGTGTCTAACATTTTCAGCAAAGAAGACATGGAAAATGATAGAAAACCTGAGCTATGTCTTCTGAAAAATGCCTCTTTCAGGAGGGTAAGAACATGAACCATGCCAAGAACAGAAAATTCTTGTCTGCCCTGATGTTTATCTGACTGACTGCAGCTGAGTTACACCTGATTTCCATGAAGGTGCCTGAGAAGAGAATATCACATCTGTCTACTTTTAGCTGCTTAATAATTTGTGTCATATTTGCTTTTCAGATTATGGACTAAATTTTTGGCTGGTGGTGCAGATAGGTGACTATTGGAAACCTCTGCTAACAGTGGGAGCACAGAGAGAGCTAGTTGGCTGCTCGGATTGCAGCTGGGCCAAGAATGGGTTTTTCAGTTGCCTGGCAATTTTGAAAAAATAAAAATTCTGGTCAAATTGAAAATGAAATTTTTGGCAAATCAAAGCATTAAAAAAATCATTTCCGGTCAAGTGAAACATTGAGCTCAACTCAAAACTAAAGATTTTGTTTCAATTGAGCTTTAATTTTTTTCTTTTAAAGTAAAGGAAATCTTGAATCAAAAAGTCATTTTGCATTTAAAAAATCAAATTTAAAAGGATTTTTTTGGGGGGGAAGGGAAGTGGTTGGTTTGGTGATTTTTTTAATCACAACAGTTTGGTGAAATGTACACAAGTTCATGAAATATTTTAGTGTAATTGAATCTGCATTTTTCATTGCAAAGAGTTTTGGTGAAAAATTTTGCCCAGTACTGCCCCTGACTTTGGCCTTCAAACCTGGGAGAGGACCTTAGAAAGAGGAAGTGTGGATGTGCCAGAAATGACGTCCTGCAGCTGTGCCTGCCCAATTGCCAGGCAGCCAATGAGTGCAGCTGGGCCACAGCAGAACCATCTGATTGGCTATGGCAGTCAGGTGGCTTGTTCTTAAGCCCAGCAGAGGCAGAGGATCAGTGGCTGCTCAATGCACGTTTGTAGATTCTGTGCCTCACTGTGCTTTCTTCAGTCCACATCCTGCACCAGCTTCACACTAGCCTCGATCCTGCCTTGTTCCAGCCCTGCTCCTGCCTCCCCATCTCCAGGTAATCTGGTTCAGACTCTCAACTCTGATTCCTGGCTCGGACTCTGTCTCAACCCTTGACTCTGGCATTAGGATCTGACCACTAGGCCTGACAGGATGAGAGAAATGGGCCATGGCCAAGGGATGTGGTCTACATGTTAGTGCACAAATGCTCCATGGCTTGGAAATGGACACACTGTAGGGCTGGCACCAGGCTCTAGTGAAGGAAGCAGGTGCTTTGGGACGGCCAATGGGAAGGGGCAGCACATCCGGGTCTTCAGCAGCAATTCAGCGGCGGGTTCCTCAGTCCCTCCCAGCGCGAAGGACCTGCTGCCGAATTGCCACTGAGGAATGAAGCAGCACAGTTAAGCTGCCACCTAAGTGTGGCCGATCGCAGTTTTGTTTTGTTTTTTTCCCCCTTTGCCATCTGTGGTGGCAAAAAAGCCTGAGCTGGCCCTGATGCACTGCATTGCCTCCTCTTACAGATTATCCTTACTCTCAGTAGGACTAGATTGACAGGGGACTGTGCACAGGAATTACCAGAAACCAGATCACATTAATATTGCAAGTAGAGCTGGTCAGAAAAAAAATGGATGGAACCATTTTCCATCAGAAAATTCAGTTCAATTGAAAGTAAAAGTCTCTGAAAGATCATGTTGATTTTTCTGAAATCTTGTTTCTGAGAAAAACTGTGTGCTGGAGGAGAAAGAGTTCTAACAATTTCAAAGTGTTCCATTTTGACATTTTGGGGAATGAAACATTAGGTTTTTTCCATTTCCAAAATGACATTTTTTATTTTTTTATTTTTGAAATTTTGGGGTTTGTTCTGATTTGGAAGGAAGTGAAATTCCAGTCTCAAAATACGTTGTGAAACAGATTTTCCATCATCGGCACAGCTCTAACTGCAAGCTTTTGCAATATACACTCATTTGGGGGTTGACAGGTATTTTCTGTTTTTGACAGAATGTTATCCACTGTATTTTTCTCACAGTGGAATTTGAATGAATGCCTAAACACGTGGCCCCATCACCAGACAGGGACGCAAAAATCCTCTTTTGAGGACAGTGAGTTCTGTTGGACGTTGACTGCTAAAATGGTTCAATCAAGATATAAATAGGCTTTAACTGGCACTCCCAAATGCTTTTAAACTTTATTCCCTGCTGCTGGCACTCTAAAAGGATTTCAGTCCTCCCCTGCCTTTGCAGGCAAAGAAAAATCAAAGATTGTTTGCAATTTGATACTTGCAACCAGACCCCAGCTGATTGGTAAAAAGAAGAGGCACAAATATCAACCAAATGGGGAAATGCCTTTTGGAGAGGAAGAGATTGAATGGAGAAAGTTCATTGTTCACTACAAGTAGGGTTCAGTGAAGCAGACTTTCACTTCACTGGTTACCTTGCTCTCAGTCTTTATGTATAGCTTGTCAAAGACCTATTAAAATATTTGTCTAAAGAGAATGATAGTAAATCATGTTGGTACCAAGGTGACCAGTGAAACTGGCACAGTTATAAGCCACCATGTTGATAGTCCTGGACACTTGTCTAAACTAGAGTGGTAAAAAAATAAAACCCACCATTGCAAGAAATGCTGCTTGGAATCCCTGGAGCTAGCAACCTTTGCACTGTGCTTTGAATCTAAGCCCAACAGCTGTCTGAGTCCAGTCATTTCTCAACAGTGTTTGTAATGGTGGAGTACGCACCTGGGTGCAAGATTTAGCTTAGAACTAGCTCAACCAGTATAGACCATAGGCAGGAAGCCACTTCTCCCATTTAGTTGGTCCCCCCCCAAGGTCCATCCCACAGGGCAATGATTCACATTTGGAAGTTACTCAAAAAGTTCTTCCTCCAAGCAACAAATTTTGGGTGTTGTGGGACATGGCCTTCTGGAATCCCAGAATGCACCAAATGCACTGGTGAAACAATGGTTGCAAGGCAAAATGCCTGTGAGTTAGTAGACTACAGTATTGCCAGTTCCAAGCATTCAAACATCGTAAGTTAGGCCCCCAAAATCCTGAGATGGGCTTAAAAATCATGATTTTAAAAATTGCATTTATGTCTTCTGGTTTGAGCCCTTAAGAGTCACATATTCAAGTTTTTCCATCGCCTTGAGTACAGCTAGCATGTGTGTATCTATCCAAGCTGGGAAGCACTCTTTCAGCTACAATGTAGATGCACCTATAGTTGCAAACCCTAGTGTAGACAGGGCGTTAATGTCAAACCACTGGTTGTATTTTCAATTAATAGTAGGTATCATAGTGGTTGGTAGAACAGGGTTACTACTGAGGGATAATTTAGTATTACTGACTAGTCATCAAAATGTTAATAGCCTTAGAATTTAATCTCTGCAGGAGGAGCAGCATTTAGAAAAGTGACGGCACTACTCAGATTAGCATGAATAATGTTAGTTGTAATGTTACAGCACATAGTATAATTAGTTGCGATATCAGGAATTAAAAATTACACTGATTGGCGTTCCAGGACTTTTGCCAAAGAAGTGCTTCTTGTCATAGGGATAAGTAACTGTTATAAAGTCTGGTATCTCATGAACTACCAACACTAGAAATTAATACTATATACCATTGGGAAAAAATGAGACTCCAAGATTTACAGTAACACAGCGTTAATTTCAGTCCTTACAACTGGTTCATTCTGACAAACGCATGCCTTACTTTTGCCATATCCATTCTGAATGGATTTCTGATGAAGCTCTATCTCATCATCTATCTCATCATTCCAGATTTCAAATGGGATAAAGCATTCAGCTTTAATCCTAGCATGTTGTGAAAATGTTGGCTGCTTAAATTGCGCTATAATTAGAGTAAGTGTGGGGAAAACAAGATAGTAATCGGAACAACGTAATTTAATAGTATAGGTGTCACTCCATTCATAAGTGGCTTCCCAGTATTTAGTCAATATTAACTTATTAAAACCTTATTACTTAAAACTATGAATTAATATAATCTATTAAGAGGCAGTGTGGTCTTGTGCATTGGGTGCTAGACTCGGCGAGTAAGAGATGTGTGATCTATTCTCACCTCTGCCACTGGCCAGCTGTATGATTGGGCAAATCATTTCACTTCAGTGTGCCTGAGTTTCCCCTTCCACCCATTCACTGTCCTGTCTATTACTATTTCAAGCTCTTAGGAGACTGTCTCTAACCTGACAATGTGTATGTACAGTGCCTAGCACAATGGGGCCCCAATCTCAATTGGGCCTTCTAGGCTATCTGGTAATAGTACAATTATAGTATGTGATCATGGAATTAAAAACTATGTCCTCATTTCTGTAAATCTATACACATGCTCACCTTCCCTGCATCCATGAGGATCCCTATTATCTTAATACCCATACATATGAATGTGCAGGATTAGGCCCATATAATAACTTATAGGTAAAGGGAGCAGAGTTAAGACTATATATGCCTTAACGTTGGCATTTACTGACTTTTGAGTGCTTAACCATAGCAATGTCTTAACATGAATTTTTAATTAAATATAAGTTATTTGATAGTGGACCCTGTAATAATCATATCCCAGGCTAATAGATCTCTCTGTGTTTGGCATTGTGGTTTATTTCCTCTGGGTCTGGGCCCTTCTGATTTCAGTTTTGGAGTTTAAATAGGTTAACATTCAAGTTATGGACATTGGCCAGAGCAGAGCAATAAAAGTGATAAGAGGTTTAGAAAACATGACCCATGAAGAGAGTTTAAAACAATTGGGCATGTTTAGTTTAGAGAAGAGATACCCGAGAGGGAACAGAATAACTGCCTTCAAATGTGTAAAAGGTTGTTAAAAAGAGGATGGTCAATTGTTCTCCATGTCTACTGAGGGCACGGCAAGTAGTCATCAGCTTAATATGCAGCAAGGGAGATTTAGATTAGATATTAGGAAAAACATTCTAACTCTAAGGATAGTTAAGCACTGGAACCGGTTACCCAGGAAGGCTGTGGAATTCCCATCCTTGCAGATTTTTAAGGAGAAGGAGCAGGAAGATTATGTGACTTCCTGAGGTCCCTTCAGTCCTACATTTCTATGATTCTCTAAATCACAACCATCTGGAACCTTTGCCCATCCCTTGATAAGAACCAAACCAAAATACTTTTTGAGGAATGAAACATTTTGGACAACATTAAGGACAAAGAACCCTCAACCTGCAAGAATTGCTATTCTCAAAGGATAAATATTGTGCTAATGATCTGCAATTCCCCATAACATCAATAAATATTTGGTCCACGCTATTCCTAGTCTAAATGAATCCTGGGAGTGCTGGGAATCTTGTAAGAATCCCACCCATCCCAAAGAGATTCAGGATAAGTGCCTGAATGTTTGGGTGTTTGTCCAACTGAACTAATTTCCAATCTCCAGCCCATTGAACTCGGTGAACATGCCAGCAGCAGAAGAATAAGCTAATTTTCCTTTCAATTTCAATAGTGAAATCGTTTAAGACAGTGACAGGTTTTTAAATTCAAAGTTCATAGAGCATCATTTCAAGTAGTGTTATTAGAGTTAATAGTGTGTAATTATAAAGATATATTAAATCAGAAAAGTAATGTGACTCAGGATTGTTTGCATTTCATTTTTTTTATTAGAAAGATAATCAGTTTAAACATCTGATAGTTACTCAATGGCTTATGTGGGAATAGTTGTTCTCAGCCCAGTTCTTCAAAGAGAGGATTCTGGGTAAGGACAAACAGAAACAACTAAGATGTCTATATACCACTTCAAGGAGTCTGAGTAACAAAAATGAAGGAACTAGAACTACTGGCTAGGAAATGAAACCAGATATTATAGAGATAACAGAAGCATGCTGGAATATTAATCATGACTGGAATACAGGTACTGAAGGGTATGTGCTGTTTGGGAAAGATGGAAATAAAGGTAAAGGTGGTGGAGTAGCATTGTATGTTAATGATGACGTAGACTGTAAAGAAATTAGAGGTGATGGAATGGATAAAATGAAATATGTTTGGGTTAAGATCACTTTGGGGAAACAAAGTAATAGAGGCTCCACTGGGATAGTGCTTGGCGTGTGCTACAGACTCCCTAAGATCCAATTTGGATATGAATAGAGACCTCTAATATTTTAAATCAGATAAATACTATTTGGAATTATGTGATTATGGGATATCTTAATTTCTACTAAGAATGGTAGGGCCTAGGTATTCCTGGACATTATAGCTGAGAGATTTTTTCACTGACCTGACAAGAAGTGTTACCAGTTTAGATATAGTAAGTAGCAAGGACCTTACAGAAGACCTGGTTGTGGAGGACAACCTAGCTTCAGGTGTTCATGAGCTAATTCAGTTAAATGAGAGGATATACAATAACAGACCTGCAATCATGCCTTGATTTCAGAAGAGCAAACTTTAAAACAATAAGGGAATTAGGGAAGTCCCCTGGACTGAAGAACTCAAAGTAATGTCAAACCTTCTCCACATTCAGCTCCTTGAGTCAAAGTTGCATAAAGTATCTGAAACCCGCATACCAAGCTACATGAAAAATTTGTAGGAAAAGATTGCAGACCAAATTGGATGAACAAGTATCTCAAACAGCTCATTAAGAGAAAGCAGAAAGCCTACAAGGAATGGAAGATTGATGAATCAGCAAAGAAAGCTCCCTCTTGGATATCAGAAATGTAGAGAAAGAGTAAGAACTGCCATAGCCAAACTGAGATGGACCTTGCAAAGGAAATTTAAAGCAATAGTAAAAGGTTCTTTAGCTGCATAAATAAAACAAGGATAGAAAAAATGGGACAAGCATTGAGGATGGGGATGAGATTAAAGATAATCTAGGAATGGCCCAACACCTAAACAAATACTTTGCTTCAGTTTTTTAAATAAGGGTAATGAGGATCTTTGGGGTAGTGGCAGAGTGGCTAATGGAAGTGAGGATATGGAAGTAGGAATTACCACATCCAAGGTGGAAGTCAAATTCAAACAGTGTCATGGGACCAAATCATGGGGCCCAAATAATCACATCCAAGAATATTAAAGGAACTGGCACTTGAAATTGCAAGCCTGATAACAAGGATATGTAATGAATATGTGCCTGGAGAATTGCTAATATAGTACCATATTTTTAAAAATGTGATCTGGGAAACTACAGCCTGTTAGTTTGACTTCAATTGTGTGCAAGGTCTTAGGACAAATATGAAAGAGAGAGAGTAGTTAAAGATATAGAGGTAAATGGTAATAGGGATAAAATACAACATGGTTTTACAAAAAGTAGATCATGCCAGACCAACCTGATTTCTTTCTTTGAGAAAATAACCAATTTTCCAGATCTAATCTATCTGGATTCCCAGTAAAACATGGGAAGTTAGTTACATTGGAGAAAATGGGGATTAGGATGAGAATTGAAAGTTGGATAAGGAACTGGTTAAAGGAGAGACTATAATGGGCCATGCTGAATGGTGAACTGTTAGGCTGGTGGGAGGTTACCAGTGGAGTTCCTCAAGGATCACTTTTGGGACCAATCTTATTTAAATTTTTCCTTATTGACCTCGGCACAAGGGGGATTATGCTAATAAAATTTGCAGATGGCACAACATTGGAAGAGATTGCCAGTATGGCAGAGGACCAGAATATCACACAAGATGGGGATGACATTGAAAACTGGAGTAATAGAAATGGGATGAAATTTAATAGTGCGAAATGCAAGGTCATACATGTTGGGACTAACAAGAATGTATGCTATCAGGTCGGGACATATCAGTTGGAAGTGACAGAGAAGCTGAAAGGCCTGAGCGTGTTGGTCAGTCACGGGATGACTATAAGCCACTAATAAGCCATGCAGCCATGAAAAAGGCTAATTCACCATATGAGGTATTTCCAGTAGAGATAGGGAAGTGTCATTACCATTATATAGGGCACTGGTGGTATCTCATCTGGCATACTGTGTGCAGTTCTGGTTTCCCATGTTTCAGAAAGATTAATTCAAACTGGAACAGATGCAGAGAAGGGTGACTAGGATGATCAGAATAATGGAGAATCTATCTTATAAGAGGAAACTTAAGGAGCTTGACTTGTTTAGTCTAGCCAAAAGAAGGCTGAGGGGAGATGATTGCTCTCTATAAATACATCAGAGGGATAAATACCAGGGAGGGAGAGGAATTATTTAAGTTAAGAGCCAGTATTGGCATAAGAACAAATGGATATAAACTGGCCATCAATAAATGTAGGCTTCAAATTAGATGAGGATTTCTAACCATCAGAGGAGTAACATTCTGGAAAAGCCTGCCAAGGGAGCCCTGTTTCAAGACTGAGCATGGTAAGTTTATGGAGGGGATGGTATGATGAGGTTGCCTACAATTGCACATGGCCCATCCGTGACTGCTATTGGCAAATATCTTCAATGACCAGAGAGGGGACACTAGATGGGGAGGGCTCTGGAGAATTCTCAGTGTCTGGCTGGTGGGTCTTGCTGACATGCTCAGGGTCTAACTGATCACCAACTTTGGAGTTGGGAAGGGATTTTCTACCAGGTCAGATTGGCAGTTTTCTCCTTTTTCTGCAGTGTGGGGCACAGGTCACTTGCTGGTTTGAACAAGAGTAAATGATGGATTCTCTGTCACTTAAATCATGATTTGAGGTCCTCAGTAACTCAGTCAGAGGTTATTGGCCTACTCCTGGAATGGCTAGGAGAGGCTCTGTGGCCTGCAATGTGCAGGAAGTCGGACTAGATAATCATGATGGCACCTTCTGGTCTCAAAGTCTATGAGTAAGACAGGTGCTCACATCTCAAAACCCACCCCAACCTACTTACTAGGCTTTTCTAGACAGGCTCAGCAGGGGCATCAGCCATCAGGGATGAAATGGAGAAGGAGGATTATTTCTGTACTGAAGAATCACAGTGGGAGCTTCAAGGGAAGGGGGTGATCATGAGGGGGGAAGAAAACCTAACCCCCACCACCTCCGCTCCCAAAACAAAACAGGAATAGAGTGGAAGTCAGTTCACTCCTAGCAGCAAATCCCTCCAAATCAGGGCTAATATTAGAAAGGATAAAAAATGTTTTACAAAATTGTTCGTTGCCTTTTTTCAAAAATCACATTCCCTGCCGCCCTCAGTTTTAAACCCAATTTGAAATTGTAAAAATATATTTTTTCTGCTTGTTTTTGCTTTTATGCTCCTTCATCCCTCCTCATCTCTTTCCCCCTCCTCCTTTTCAGTGGCAAAAAGAGGAGTGTGGAGAAGAGAGGAAAATTGCAAAAAGAAAAAAGATATTTGTGGAGGCTTTCCAACAAACCAACAAAAAGTCCTGCAGGATGAAAACTGAAATTGCCAATCTTAAACAACCATCCCCTACCCCCATTTTTCAACCGTCTCTTGTTAAGATGTTTCTTCTGGCCAGTGGAGGAATGTTTGCATTGCTAGTGCTGATAGTTCTGTCCCTGGTCTGTGGATAAAGAGGGACCTTCATTCTCTGAGGCCATCAAAATCTGATCTATCACATGGGTACTGCACTCAGAGAGATGTGTTCTTCAAATAGAAGCACCCACCTGGTTTAAAATAAATTACTAAAATAAAGTATCAGAGGTGTAGCCTTGTTAGTCTGGATCTGTAAAAGCAGTAATTTCCACTACATGCGTCCGACGAAGTGGTTATTCACCCACGAAAGCTCATGCTCCAATACGTCTGTTAGTCTATAAGGTGCCACAGGATTCTTTGCTGCTTTTACTAAAATAAAGTCTCCCAGGATCTAAATTTAAAGCAGGATGGTGTTTTTGTTTTGTTTGTACAATGCCAAGCACAAAGGAACTCCAGTCATGGACGATGACCCCAAGGTGCCACAACAACAATGCAACAAAGTCTGAAAGATGAATCCTGCTCTTAGATATGTCAGTGTAAATCCAGAAGTATCCATTCGGCTACTCACAGAAATATTTTCCACAAATCAAAGAATGAATTGACTCCAGCCATGTGCGTCCCTTTTAAATTCTCATTCTGCAAACATCCCATCAATCACACAAACTCATGGAAAGTGAAGGTTAAACTCACTTTCTTAAATATTTGTGGACACCTCACTTTAAACTAGCATTTGCAAATCCATGCACCTGAAGTGGTGTACTTCACAGGGATGAGACTGTCTGATGCAGCAGGGTGACCGGGATCTCAGAATCCCTTGCTAGATTACTAGCACAGAAGTAATTAAATGAGCCAGCCAAACAGCTGACTGTACTTTTCACAACCAGGGCTCCAAACATGTGCACTAAATTGCTTGTTGTCAATGGCTGTGGTGATGACAGAAAAGCTGCAGGCCAGTAAATGTAGCAGACATGGTGTGTTTTGTATGGGAGGGGATACCACTTAATACGTATGGGGAAGTATTCCCAGTATGCTCACTAGAGCCCTGGCACAGAGGCAATTAAACACTGCAGGCGGCTCATGCCCACACAATTACTTTTTGTAAATGTGATTAAATAAATGCTGAACCAAGCCAATAAATTGTACAATGGCCTCATTTTTCTAGGAATGCCTCTGGCAAGGCATGTGTAGGTCAGAAAGGAAAAAAAGTTTAACTTCTAAAATTCCCTAATCCTGCTTATCTGCTTCCTCTCCCTAAACACCTGCCAGTTTCAGAGAGTTTCAAACACCTGTTAATGTTTTATATTACAGTAGCATCTAGAGCCAGCAGCCGAGATCAGGGGCCCACTGAGGCAGGCGCTATATAAGCACATAGTAAGAGAGAGCTCCTGCTCCAGAGAGCATGCCATTTAAATAGAAAAGCTAGATGGAGAAAGCAAGTATTATCCCCTTTTGATAGTGTCTCAGTTTCCCATCTAAGAGGTAAAGTGACTTGCCCAGGGTCGCTAGGCAACCCAGCAACAGAACCCAGGCCTACTGACTGCCACTGCAGTACCCTAGCTATCGGCCCACATCACCCCTGAATGCTATGAGTAAGTATAATATAGTAATAAGGTTTTAATGAGTTATTCAAAATTAGAAACTAGAAATAATTTATGGAGTGAGACTTGTACTTTTAAATCAGGTCATTCTGATACTATCTTGTTTTCATCCCACTTTAATGGCTCCATGTTTGAAGCAGCCAATATTCTCACAGACTGCTAGAGTTAGAGGTGAATGTTTTGCACACTTTGAAATCTGCCCCACTTCACCATGAAGACTCAATGCAATCCGTATCACTCAGACTCAGAGGAGTCACAATGTAACAGCAGTACCTCCTTCTTCAGACCCCCATGTGCGTTCAGAGCCAGATGTACTGACCTTAATCACAAGAACAGAGTTTTCCTGCTGTTTACTCCTATTAGTCATGCAAAGCCAGTGCAGCTATGGAAAGGTGAACTGAATTCTGTTCCTCCTTATTACTTCTGCTGATGACACATCTGTGCAAGCCTCCTGTGAGAACCTAAGGCTAATTAGTAGGAGTTGGTCAAGCTTTCAGGTTACCCTGCTGCTATCCAGCCAGGTCCCCAAAGATTCTGGACTATTGTCACTTACTGAAAGAAATGTGCCTATCAGTTTCAAAAATTTTATTAAAACTGTTTAACAAAAATAAAATTGAGATCACCAATGCTAAGCTATTGTTACTAGCTTTAATCTAAAAATAAGCAGTACAGCTGTCAAATCTATGTCAAGTTGATTTTAAAAAGTTAGTTTCAATGTTGGTGTAACAAGATACTGGCTAAGAGGTCCTAAGCCAGTCCCCTATTAGCCCAGCTCCAAATAAGAAGCATTAACTGGTGCTGGCTGAGTATGCCATGCCTAACTGATAGAAGGGAAGCACCTGTGGGCCTCATAAGCCAGGGGGCTATATAGGGCAGGCAGGCAGGCAGGCAGAAAGGAAGTGAAGGGCGGGGGGGAAGAGAGAGTGAGAGAGAAAGAAAAAAGAAAGGAAAAAAAAAGCCCTAAGGGCTGGTCCTCCTTGCTTCCTGGAGAAGCTAGCTGTCCCCCAGCTTGCTAGTTTGGAGTGGTCTGTAAATAGAAGGCAGTGGGAGCTGACACTGGAAATAAAAGACAGTGGTGATTGCACCTAGAAGAGGTCTCTGGCTGACTTGTGGACGCAGGGGTCCATAGAGCGAGGGTGATCAGGAGATCCTTGTTACAATTGGGTAGGAATTAAATCAAATTAGTTAAATCATCAGATTAATACAATAAAAAAAAATCAGTCCTCAAAAACCCTAAGAGGGGATGTAAGCAGGGGTGGCTCCAGTGCTCCAAGCACGTGCCTGGGGCAGCAAGCCCTGGGGGGCGCTCTGCTGGTCGCCACGAGGGCAGCAGGCAGGTTGCCTTCAGCGGCATGCCTGTGGTGGGTCTGCTGGTCTCATGGCTTTGGCGGACCTCCCGCAGGCTGCTGCCGAATTCTCGGGACCAGGGACCTCCTGCAGGCAAGCTGCCAAAGGCAGCCTGCCTGCCATGCTTGGGGCGGCAAAATACCTACAGCTGCCCCTGGATATAAGGAGGTGGCTGTCCACTTGGTTATAAACTCTGACTACAGGATTTCAACCAGGTCAATCAAATCTGCAACTTTGAGCTAGTTAAATATTTTGATGCTAATACCAAGTTTTCTGTGTAATCTAAACCGCAATCTCAGAGCAATAATGAAGCTTCCCTCTTAGATTAAAATTCTAGTGTGGTGGTTAATCCTTTTCTCCTCCTCCCACACTGAAATATTACCATGCAGACCTTAAGAAAACACTCTGACAAGCAGCAGTTTGAAAAACCTTATGTACCAAAATTTACGTGACAATTTTTAAGTTTTGGGAACTTTACAAAGAACACACCTGAATGAGTGTCTCTATGAAATTATTTAAATCTGGGAGACTTTTTTCTGGTGACTTTATGGGCACCCATATGCAGAACCACACTTTCACAACCTAAAATTAAAGGATATAAAAGCTGGGGTGTCACCCAGCTAATAAAAACAAGAGACACAAATAGAAAGAGGGGAAAATAAGATACTTAAGTAAACAGGAGGGTTGTGACATCTACGGTGTTCTAGATTCCTGTGGAATTGGATCTGGAACTGCATTCAAAGTGCTAGACTGTGATGCTGTGGACACAGCACTTCGTTAGCAGACCCACTTTGGGTGCAGGAAGATGGTCAAAGGCTAGCATAGCTTGTTTGCTGAGGTCTTGACTATCTCTCTCCAAAGCAGCTGGCTTTTAGAGGTCCTGGAATGTCACTCTTTCCTCAGGTTGACTGTTGACTTGCAAGGCAAGGCTGCTTAGCTTTACCTTTGAGTCTTATGATATTTGTGAGCTTTCCTCATGCCATCTTTCAGTACCTCCCTCCAGGACCTTCAGACAAATTGAGTGCAAAAGCCTGCCTTGGATCCATGCAACATGGTCTAATCTGATTCAAGTTAGATCATTTTGGGAAAAGTCCCTCTTAAGCCATCCATTTAAAAAGTATACAGTGGTTTGTATAACAGAAACCCCACCTCCACCTCAATATTGAAAAAACTACAGAACACAAGGTCATATTTCAGGAAGCTGACAAGTTTATCTGGGTGGAAATGTCTTGAGATAACATTGTGTCATCAGTCTAAGGAAAATTCGACCCAAAAATACCTATAAAATAGCTAATTATAAAGTTACCTTAGCAACAACCAGCCACGCAACAATCATCCATCAGCAAAATTAAAAATAAGTTTGGATACTTTATGGCAGATGTAATCAATCTTCTGGCTACCAAGACAATTTACAATTGTCATGCTATTTTGGAGCACAGCTATACATCAAATAGGTTATCTTTGCAAACTTTGATCTCAATAGAGAAAAGTTATTTTAAAACCTCTCAACATGAAACCCACCTATGAAATATGAATCAAAGTCTATGTAAGAGCTGTATTCCTAGCTAAGCTCCATTTCTCTCATGCTGCTGAGGACAATGAGGGTTGCACAAGTGTCACAGAGGGTGTAACTTCATCTGGAGAATCTTTGTTACTGGTGATATATGAGATGGAAAGAACCCCATTTGGCTAGGAAGAAGGATGACCTGTTGGTTAGGGTGCTGACATGGGCTTCAGAGACCTAACTCAAGTCCTAGCTCCACCACTGACCTCCTGTAGGGCTTTAGACAGGTCACTAGGGCTCAGATCCACAAAGGTACTGATGAAAGAGTCATAGAAATAAAAGGACTGGACCCTGGGTCTCCCACCTCCCCGATAGGTACCCTAAGCACCAGACTACGGAGTCCCTCTCTCTCTGGCCCAATAAGGACTTATCCATGCTGGAACCACCTCAGCAGGAGAGATGGACAGAGCGCCACATCAGAATATCCCATAACTCAGTGGTTAGCACACTCCCTTGAGAGGTGTGAGACCCCCGTTCAAGTCCTTTCCCCACCTCTGGCAGAATGGGGAATTAAACTGGGGTCTCCTGCTGTCACTCTGGCTAAAGGTGATAAGGGCCTCACTAGCACCACCACCTTTCCCTCTCCCTCCAGCAGATTTGTGCAGAGAAAGGCAAACATTTAACTCATTCCCACAAGAAGTGGCGTAGGCACCTAAGCCACCTGTCTCTGAATATCTGGTTCCTGTTGATGGCTCACTAAACAGAGAGAGGCTCCTCCCTGCAGCCTAGACATAGGCACCTAATCTGAGAGGGGGCTTAGGACACACTCCTGTCACCATCTCCTACTAGCTAACGTAGGCGGCTCTTTGCCCAGCATGATGGCTTTTGAGGATTGCATTCTAAGGCGCCTCTCTTGGCCCATTTATTGTGTAGGGAGCCTCGGTGCCTAACTCAAGCGGTGATTTCCTAGGTGCTTAACCAGTAGTGTGACACTCAACATTGCAATGCCTCGGTCCCTTCATGGAGCCCCTCCTCGGTGCCAAACCCCCATTGAAATCAATGGACTTAGGTGCCTAAATACATGTGAGGTTCTGGACTTTATCCTGTCTGTGCTTCCTCCCCATTTTACAGATAACACTTCCCTACCTCCCAGGGGTATTATGAGCATAAAATACATTAAAAGAGATGGATCTGTAATGGAAACCACAGACGTACAGAAACTAGATGGCTCTGGGTGTGATGGATTTGCTAGTAGTTAGAAAAATCTCCAGGTACACTGAGCCAGACACAGAAGTTGCTGGCACAATTCCAGACAGCATTGTTCTCTAGATTAATAGACACCAGAATCAAGTGTCAGATATCCTGAGTAACTCTTCAACCTGGGATTGCTGGACAAAGCCAAGCCCCTTAGCTCCAGCCATAGCCCCCATTCTGGGGGCCAGGAGATTGGCACTGCAATCCCTCTATGGAAGTAGAATCTTCCAGTGGCCAGGGTAATCTAGTAACCCTGCTGCTTTGAGTCACCAGAGCAGAATGGCTGCTTTGCACATGGAACAAACCCCATTACTGATTTTTTTTTGAGGCCGTAGTGCTAGTTTGTGAAACTGACCCTTCTCGCCTGCCTAGCTTGAAGAAGTGCAGTAATTAGAACAAAACCTTATTTTTTCTTGGCTCGGCAAAGTTGCATCGGGGTGGCAGTTGCTTATAGTGTGAACAAAAAGGAAAGGAGATTTTGTATTCTTTTCTGGGCATTTATTCCACAGGCCACCTCCCTGCCTCAGGTGAGGTTGAAGCACGAGGACTTGCTGAAGCGAAGGACAACCTGCTAAACCTCATAAGCAGCACTGCATTCTTTCACCATCTGAAAGGTTAAAAATAAACAGTTTCGCTTTCAACAAAATACTCTGACTAGAAGAGGAGAAAAACACTCTCATTTCCATGGAAATGGGATATTTTGCAGTGACTTATTTTTGTTTGAATGCATGAACACAGAGGGTTATTTGAACATCTAGAGGGGGTAGTGTGTTAAAAATTGCTTTCCATCAATTTTTGAAGAAACCTGTCTAAATTTTGTTTGTTTCATTGGTTAGGTACCACTGGGAAAATGGAGCACATTCTTGGTGTCATACTGTAGGGCAGGGGTCTCGAACTGGGGTTCAGGACCCCTCAGGAGGTCGCAAGGTTATTACGTAGAGGGTCACGAGCTGTCAGCCTCCACTCGAAATCCCACTTTGCCTCCAGCATTTATAATGGTGTTAAATATATTAAAAATAGTTTTTAATTTATAAGGGGGGTCGCACTCAGAGGCTTGCTGTGTGAAAGGGGTCACCAGTACAAAAGTTTGAGAACCACTGCTATAGGGGGATATAACAGAAAAAGGAAACCTGGAGCAAAAAGAGATACGGACCTCCCGGGCATCCACACTGACTGATAAGGGTTTGTAGAGCTGGAAAAGACCCCTAGATCATCTATAAATCCTGCTTCATTTAAGTCCATTACAAAATTGTCATTGAGATCGGAAGCAGGAAGAGCCCCCAAATTCCAGTCTCCTTACTCACATGAGCAGGCTTGCTAATGCACTGGGACTATTTGTGGGTATTGGCTTGTCTATACACAAACTGGAGCCAAAATGAATCATGGTCCTAACTGACATGTTTCCACAGACACTCTGTTTTGATGAAAAACATTTTCTAACAAAAAAAAAAGTCCTCTCAAAAAATTGGTGCAGTTCTAGTTGTACATGCCAGATCAACCCAGTGTTTTTTTCTACTGAAGGGCTGCTGTACTTTATCTTTCTATTATCTCCCTACACCATTACAGCTAGCTTTCCCTCTATTTACAATGATAATGAACCAGTGAAGAAGTTAGAATCAGAAAGAGTTGTTAACATACCACACACTCACACCCACACATGCCACTTGATTTAGGACAGAATTATTTTCATATACTAGTCTACAGTAGCTATCGAAAGGATCCATTTTTGTACTTTTTATACAGCTTCATTAAATTGATCCTATTTTTTAAATTGTTTTATATTATTTTTATTCGACTAGAGCAGCGGTTTAAAACCTGTGGTCCGTGACATAGGCACCGAGTTTCTAATCGGCTGCAGGCTGCTCCCCCCTGGCTTTGCCCAGGCCCTGCCCCCACTCCACCCCAATGCTCTACCCCGACCCTGCTTCTTCCTACCCCCACCCTGCCTCCGCCCTGCCTCTTTCCACATCACCTTTTCCCCACTCAGTTCTGCCCCCTTCCCCTCCGGCGCCCCCTGATGCTGTAAAACAGCTGATCTGTGGCAGGTGGTAGGCGTTGGGAGGGAGGGGAGGCACTGGTTGGCAGGGCCCGCCAGTGAGCAGGAGGTGCTGGAGCGAGGGAGAGACATCAATAGGAGGGTTGCTGGTGGGTGCTCAGCACCCACCATTTTTTTCCCTTGGGGGCTCGCAGCCACAGAATTGGCACCTATGGTCCATGAACCGCTGGAGGTCCGCAGACTGTCCAAGATTTCCAAAGGGGTCTGTACCTCCATTTGAAATGTTTTTAGCAGTCCACAGATGAAAAAAGGTGGAAAACCACTGCACTAGACAGCCCATTGTGCTGGGTTCTGTATGTAAGAGACAGTCCCTGCCGCAAAGAACGTCTAGCCCAAGTAGAAAAGGCAAACAAAGAGCAGGAGAAAGAGCATTATTATTTTACACATAGGGAACTGAACTTGTCTATTTGGACTGTAGACTCTGGAGCAGACACTGTCTCCTACTATGTGTATATACAAGGTGGGTGAGGTAATAGCTTTTATTAGACCAACTTCTGTTGGTGAGAGAGACAAGCTTTGGAGCATTCACAGAGCTCTGCTTCAGGTCAGCTTGGCTACATCAGCATTGCAGATGTGTATGTATAGCACAGTGGAGTCATGAACGTAGCTGCAGCTTCTTGGCTCTATTGTAATACTAATAAATATCTAATTAAAACATTTGTAACTATACACCAAGAGCTGTTTAACTCCTTATTTCACATTTTATTACCATTAAATAATTCTCTCTCTCATGTTATTTCCCCTCTAGGGTCTATACTTATAGACATTTACAATATTCACTCCTGAGTGCCTCGTCTCAAATCTACTTAGGTTACAGTCATGCTCGCCAACCTTTCTAACATGTTTGTTGCTCTTTAGTGTTAGGAATTTACAATTAAATGGATCCTCACAGCCTTCTGTGTAAGCTTAATTGTGCTAAAGACTGGACTTAAGGAGAACAGATCATTGGAAGACAGTTATCGGTGAAATACGGAGACTTGATCCACAGATGTAAGGAAGGGGTTTGAATGTAATTTGAGAGGAAAATGAGCTAGATTTTCATTCGGTCATGCATTGCCTGACAGTCAAATTGGTGTATTCAGTTCATCCTGTTAGTGATTTATCCTTTAACACTGCCAGGGTCTGTATGCAATCAACTGATGCTGTTAGTGATGCATTGATCATATGCCTGGTGTTTTGGGGTATGCAGGTTTCTTTTCCTGACCAGTTACCCATTCCATCTAGCTAGTTTTGTCATTTCCAATGTCTGTCCTATGCAGTATATCAAAATATGTATAGATTGTAGGCCCTAAGCTTTTCTGTCACCAGGCATGGGCTCTGAATGTGCTAGAGTGACCAAGTAGGGCATCCTTTTGTGATTGTTGAAATCAAGCTGCAATTCAGAGGTGTTTATGGAGCTCAGCAGGAGCTGGCTTACCACACTTGAAAAGGATATTTGGAGGAACTAGATTGACTGATATATTCATAACCACCATATGCCGATGCATTAACCAAGGACACTTTTCTTTGTTTTAATATAAAAAAATCGTCTTACAATAAGCCCACATGTCTTTCTTTAAGAAGAACAGTGATGAATTCATTTCAGCTCAGTCAGAGGCAAAGCTCAGTAAAGGTCTTGCTCAGATAAAGAGATAAATCTTCAGTGCACAGGAGACTCCAAATTGTTAAGGAGACTGTGAAAGCAACAAATCTGTGATGTTGGACATTGAATTCTAAGGGCTTGATTCTGAAAAAAAAAAAAAGAATAAATACACATACACAACCCTTTCCACACTGCAAACGCTCACACAAAGCTGTTGAAGCACTGAAAGAAAGATGAGCTTCCACAATCTGGCTGCTCTCAGAAATCTGATTATTCCAGTATATTTAGCAGAATCAGGCCTTAATTTTCTAGAATACAGTGACAAGCAGTTCTTTTCCTGTGAATCTCTGGTTAAAAAAAAACCCAGACAAACAAACAAAAAACCATCATCCCACTGAGTTTACTGGCTTCTGTTTAAAAAAAAAAAGTGTACATCTATGAGTGTGGCCTACAGACTCAGCCAATTGTAATTTACTGTGAGATCTGAATTTAAATAATGTTTGTTTCATAGAGGACAGGAGCTGGTCATTCAGATCAGCTGGTTTACAGTTCTCCAAAACTCCCCCAGATTTATTCACAAATAGTTTTTACTTATCTTTGAGAACATATCTCTGAGATATTAATAATAATAAATGAGTTTCATGCTGGATAAGCCCCTAGAGGATACTTGGTTGCAAGGCATTAATCTTTCTTCCCTGTAACTCTGTGTGAGTGTGTGTGTGGCAAGCACAGTAAAATTACTTCTGTTAAGTACTAAAATACGTATTTCATTGTCTGAATAATTATAGAGTGAATTTTGCTTCCTCTTCATTCCTTTTGATAGATTCCAAGCAACCAGTGTGATCATCTAATCTGACCTCCTGTAAAACACAGGCCATAGAATGTCCCCAAAATAATTTCTAGAGCAGATCATTTAGAAAAATATCCAGTCTTGATTTAAGAATTGTCAGTGATAGAGAATCCACTTTGGTAAATTGCTCCAATGATTAATTACTCTCACTGTTAAAAATTTACACCTTATTTCCTGTCTGAATTGGTCTAGCTTCAACTTCTAAATAAGAAGTTTCAGAGTCCTGTTCGCCTCATTTATAAACTGTAACTTTAAACAACCTTTCGATCTTGCTACCCAAGCCTGCTTTCTGTGACAGGTAAGAAGGCTAATGATAAAATAACCTTCTCCATTAAAGGAATATACCATCCTCAATAACTTAATGCAGCACATAAGTGTGCCAGGCTCTGAATAGTAAATACAGTATTTTGGTCACACTGCCACAACTTCTATCAAACGAAAATGTTTTAACTGGATTATAGCTGTTAAATTCCTCCATCATCCTTCCTGCAGGCATTCCAGACCTTCCCGTGTCGTACTCACTTCAGACCTTAATCCCCTGTGCTTTAAGTCTCTCCTTACATGTATTTCATTTCATTTACTATGTATACTCTTTCACTTTGAATAAATCTGTCTTATGAGATGCTTTGCATCATCTAAGTAGCAAGACATTTGCAATTTAAAATGAATATAATTAGGGCAAGATCTCTCCACTAAGATGTCTAAATTTTAAAAATATAAATAAAAGATATTCCACATGGACCATAAATCGTTCCTAAAATAGGAAGTGACAATACACACGTTCTTATGCACAGATAAATATTTATTTATTGGGAGCAAGAGCAGTTCCTTAATTCACTCAAATCAATGGAACTTTTGCACTTGGTTTTAATAGATGAGATAGTGGGCTCTGTACCTATTACTCTTCAGTCCTGGGTGTTCCCTATCTAAGGGTATGTCTACACTACCAGCCAGATTGGTGGGTAGTGATCGATCTATCGGGGATCCATGTATCGCGTCTCGTCTAGATGCTCAAGTAATCAGGGCTTGGTCTCCCCTGCCAGCTCCAACTAATCTCCTTAATTGGAGAGAGGCTAACAGGGAGATGGCCATGCTCTCCTGGCCAACACCCTGTTACAGGCATCATCCTTTACTAAGTCTCCAGTGGGCATGATGGCTGAAAGTATCTGCATTAACTTCTGCTGGCACAGGCATGGCTGATGGAGCCAGTGGAAGCACAGCTCTGCAGAAGGAGTCATACTACCAGAAGGAAGCCGGGGAGGGAAGGCCCAGCCAGCTTTTCTGAGGCCCATGGGATTTCCCAGGGGTCCCATGATATCCAGGTGCTTTGAGTGCCAAAGCCTCTGCCTCCAATGTGGTGAGATTTCCAGTTTCCAAGCTATGGATATTTTGTCTCAACTTTTCCCTTCCTGTGGAAGGGGATAATTTAGGCCAGAATCTATACTCTCTTTATTATCTTTCCTGGTGCAAAGAGGAGTGTGTATTTAAAAAGATCAGGGTTCAGTGGAAGTAACTTTGGATATACATTGGTAGGACTGAACAGAATTTGATTTGCTTTATCCATCAGTGGAGACACACAGAATAGACAATATTTTGACTATGCTACCAGTTGAGAAGCGAAGTGTGATGCCTCAAGGAAGCCTTATGGGTAGCTGTTGTGAGAATTGGAGCTACAAATTTTCCTATTTGTGAGCTCCATGGTAAAAAGTGAGTGAAGGTTCATAAAGTGACACGATAATCTAAAACAATGAATGAGATCATGGCTGGTAAACAAGAGAAGTGTGGAACCAGAAACTGATGGACCAAAATCAGTGTGTAAGAAATTAGGCCTGACTGGTGGGCTACTGTGCCCGTCACTCCCTTTAGGGATCCAAAGAAAAGATTGGGGTGGGAAAGCTGGTTACTGCAATGCTGGCTGACTGGAACAAGCGAGCTTCCTCAGACCTGCGACACAGCCCTGTCTCCGAAGACCCCTGAGCTTCATCTTAATTCTGAGAGGTGCCCTGACCAGACTGAGCTAGATAGAAGGAACCAAATGACATCACCATCTCCATAGCTCCTGCTAAATCTTGAACACTACCTTGGATGTGTGATGGTGTCACTCTCTCTCTCCCTCCCTTCCCCTTTTCCTTTTCTACTGTATGTCTTCTCTTTCCCTCTCTCCTTTTTCCTTGTCAAGCCAGAGTCTGTCAAAAACTATTTTTTTTTGTTGTGGTGACACTGCTGTAAGCATAGGTGCAAACTTCCCTGCTTTTCTGTGGGTGCTGGAACCTCCCTTCTGCCTTGACCCTGCCCCTACGCCACCCCTTCCATGAGGCTCCGCCCTGCCCTACCTCTTCCCTGCTCCCATTCCAACCCGTTCCCCAAAGTCCCCGCCCCATCTCCGCCCCCTCCTGCCCCTATTCTAACCCCTTCCCCAAATTCCCACCCCAGCCCCACCTCCTCCCCTCAGCATGGCACGTTCCCTCTCCTCCTCCCTTCCCCTCCCAGAGCGTGCAAACAGCTGTTTGGTGGCAGCCAGGAGGGAAACCCTGGGAGGTAGGTGGAGGAGCAGGGATGCAGTGTGCTCAGGTGTGAGAGTGAGGGGAGCTTGGCTGCCGGTGGGTGCAGAGCACCCACTATTTTTTCTCTGTGGGTGCTCCAGCCCTGGAGCACCCAGGAGTTGGCACCTATGGCTGTAAGCCAGTGACCAGCACGGCAGCTAAATACAAGGCCCTAACAGACTGGTTTGCCAGGGCTCAGAGTGGCAGATAAGACTCTGTACTTTGCCTATGTTTTCCCAGCAGTGAGGTTTCAAGGGAGAGTCAACAGCAGAGACAGAGGTGCAGTTTCTATCTCCACTATTCTCTTCTCTCTCCCTGTGTGAGTTTTTGTCTTGTTTCCCCCTCTAGGAAACAGGGCTGAATTTCAGCAACAGCGCCAGCCCAACTCAGCTACATTCCCTTTTCACCAGAAGGACAGTTATTACCACGTAAGAGACTAGAGGGAGTTTCCTTCTAAAGACTCTCTCCAGCTAAAGTGGAAGGGAGCAAGGGATGGTGTTAAAATAAAATCCTTCCTTAATACCTTCTTTTCTGTATCACTAATAAAAAGTTTAAAAGATGTTCAATGATGTGTTTGCCATGGTACTAAGCAGCCTGAGATCTCTGTTTACCACCCTCTGAACCTTGTTTAACACTGTTTAATGTTGGACAGTGACAGGCTCACGTTAACACTTTTGGACCCATCTATTCCATCCAAATGAACACAAGTCTTCCCTAACCCAGAGGGAAGCCAGGGGATTGGGTTTTGTAGGGACAATTGGTAAGTCTCCAATAGTCTGGCTGAGCCATAGCTGAGGACGTATATCGCTTAGGAGAGAGAGTAGATAGGAGTGTGTGTGGAACACAGGGAATCACCAGCAGAGACAGACAAATATTCTTCTGCCTATAATTGTATAAATGACCGTTGGTACCCTAAAAGGCAGAGGTGGTGGGCAGGTGGAGAAGGGAGCAAAAAGCCAGCGATCTGCAGTTGTACAAACAAGTATTATCTCCTGAGCAGTCAGCCTCCAGCCAAAGGAAATAGAAAAACCCCCACAAGAATGAGAGAAGGAGGAGTTAAGGATGCCTGAGCACAGACTAAACACAACATTGGAGAGAAGCAGGAACACAGAGGGAGGGGTGTGAGAGCGTAGCTGGGTAAATGGTCATGAGGAGAATCTGATAAAACAATCTGCTGAAGGGACTGGGAAAGGGAAGTTCTCTTTGGGAAGCGGGATTAGAGCTTCCCAAGAGGGTTAGCTGGAGTTAGCTGCCAACGCCCAAAGCTGCTTCTGACATATGGAATTTTCTTGGCTTGGTTAGCTACAGTTTTGAGAGATAAAGGGAACTTAATGAAGCATTGTCCCTTTCCTAATGGTTGCAGCTAATCAACCTATGCATGGCTGGGCTGGGTCAGTATGTGGATGGGAGACACCTAGTTACTGCTGGAAGTGGTGGCTGTGAATTCCAGCAGGGAGCCACTGCTCCCACTAGTCACGCAGTCATATTCCAACACCACTGATTCCATTGGGTCATAGAATCATAGACTATTAGGGTTGGAAGGGACCTCAGAAGGTCATCTAGTCCAACCCCCTGCTCCAAGCAGGACCAATCCCCAGATTTTTACCCCAGTTCCCTTAATGGCCCCCTCAAGGATTGAACTCACAACCCTGGGTTTAGTAGGCCAATGCTCAAACCCCTGAGCTATCCCTCCCCCCGCATCCTTATGCATCCTTATAGCAAGGTCATATGCATCCTTGCTATAACTCCATTCATGTCAATGGAGCTGATCCTGGGATTTATTTGCCAATTCTGTCTCTATAAATTAAGCCTGGATTTTTGACGGAATATGGTCATTTTCTTCCCTTTCTATCTTAAGTGTAGCATTGTATTGCTGTATGCTATTAAAAAAAGCTGTCATATTCTGCTCCAGGGGTGACTGCATTTCATCATTAGGCAAAATGGACCTCTTATGTACTGGTATCCCTTACCTAACAAGTGCGTTGTGAGGCTTGATTAGATCATGTATAGTGCTTTGACCTCCTCAGATGAAAGGAGGTATTATTTTATCCAGACTGATCTGAACCTTCAAGCAGGGTTGTGTTCAGTAGAGATACCCATGAAAGCTGAGATCTGAGCCAATGTCTATTTCTGGATTAGTTCACACTCCTTCACTTTGTGTCATGGCAGATCGGACCCATTGTCAGGACATTTTGAAACTAGAACCAAGCCTCTGAGTCCAAAAATGAAAGTGACTGGATTTTCCTTCATTTGATTGTAAACTCAATAATGCTAACAAGACAAGTCGTTGGCTGCTCCATTAGGTGTTGAGCCGTGCCAGCCTTGAAATCCCCACAGGACAAAACATATCCATTCTTTGGGTTCTGTGTTTTTCTAGCCGTAAATTCAGCTAAGTGAATGATAAAGTGCAGCTGAATTTCTGAGCTGAACACCATGTCTAGGACAACATACAAACAGGGGCGGTTCCAGGCACCAGAGCGCATGCCTGGGGCGCAAGCCATGGGGGGCACTCTGCCAGTCGCCATGAGGGCGGCAGGCAGGTTGGCTTCAGCGGCATGCCTGCGGAGGGTCTGCTGGTCCTGCAGCTTCGGCAGACTTCCCGCAGGCATGCCGCCAAATCCACGGAACCAGGAACTGCCCGCAGGCAAGCCGCCGAAGGCAGCCTGCCTGCTGTGCTTGGGGCAGCAAAATACCTAGAGCCACCCCTGCATACAAACAGGCCTTGCCTTCCCTCCCACCCCCCACCTCTGTTTGATATCCAGTTCCTCAAAAAACTCTTCCCATTCCAAGCTCTAAATAAACTGGTTGTGTCAGACATGTCACTGCATCTGCCATTGGCTTCTGTGGCAATGCCACTCTGGCTCTTCTTCAGTGAGGCTTCAGTATGGCTAGGCTGGCACTTTTTTGTGGGGGAGGGTTCCACAGGGTCTAATTAGAGTCAAATGTATGGCTGAGTCAGCGTGGCCTAGCAACAGAGCATTGGCCTGGAACTCAGTAGACATGGCCTAGCAACAGAGAATTTCAAAGAAAAACATTATGTTGAAAAATTCCTGACCACCTCTAAATGTTACATTCACCCAGTGCTGGTCCAGTGAGGTTGATCAACAATGCTGGTGTAAGACTCTCAAAAGTTGTTGTATCTTCTAGAGCCATCTCTGGAGCCACTTCACCCTAATGTCGGGATGCCTTGCAATTACTAATGAATCTATCCTCACAAGACCCCTGGAAAACAAGGAAATATTATCTTCATTTTTATAGAGGGGGAATGGAGGATCAAAGATACTAGAGATTTAGTCCTGCAGAGACTTGCATGTACTTAACTTGATGTACTATGAGTTGCCTTATTGATGTCAATATGGCTACTCACCACGTATGTGCACAAGTCTTTGTAGGATGAGAGCCTCAGCAACTCGTTCAAGGTCACAAACGAGGCAGAGTCAACTCTTTAGAGCCCCAAGCCAGCACTTTAAGAAAGCTGGCCTTCCACTCCATCTGCAGTTAGGCACATTCAAAAGTGCCTATGCTTGTCTGCAGCAGTTTAACCTAGGATTCTTTTTTTTATCTGTATCATTGCCATTCAGTATCTATGTTCTGCAAGGATTGTGTGTTGTGCTGTGCTCTCAGTTGACTGCATATCGATTTCCTCTAGGCAATTGGTAGAGTTTGTGGGAAGTCTCCTTTTTGCAGATCAAGCCCCAGCTGAATTGGAAATCAGTTATATTTATTTCAAGCTGCATTTGAATGAAGTGCTCTGTTTTTCTCTATGTTCTTATTCTAGCTTCTCAAGCTATAGTAAAAAGCAGTCTCCAAGCCAAATAACCTCACTTGGCTTTGACTTTAGCGTTAGCTTTGTATTCCCAGATGGAATACATTTTAAATAGAGGCAGCATCCCCAAACATTCTGATTTCTTTTGGGATTGGAAATAATTCTCTTCCCTTCAGTGAAATGATCTCTTCCCCCATAGACTGCTAAGATTTGAGGAATTGTGACTAGAAAACCTAGTCTTATTGTAGCATCTATGGCTGTGTATGTGATAGAAGGGTGAGACATATTTGGTCCTAGGGATGGAGAAACATTATTTGCCATAGGGCATCGTTAGAGCTCTGCAGACAGCAGCTGGACTCTCCCTGCTTTTGAAGGAAAAGGCTGTCCCCATACACTGGACAGGAGGAAAGATGAGGAAAGGCAGAGGGAGCTCACAGCCACTGTGACACACCCCAGAGGTGGTTGCACTTCTGTGGTGTGATGCGTTCCTGCATGTATAGGTAGCAAAACATTATGGAATCCTTTGGGAAGAGGGCATTGAGCAATTTAAAAGCATCCCTTGAGCTCTTTTGAAAATCAAGAGGCCTCAATTAATACCTTAACTCAGGGGCTCTCAACCTTTCCCAGGCGGTGATCCCAAAAGGCTACCAGATCCCACTGCCCTTGTGCATCCAGCCACAATGCCAGGGAGAGTGGTCATGACTCTCCTTGCATTGAGACCTCTCACTTTAGCCATTTTCCTAGTCTTAAGTAGAAGGAGCAGAACATCTTTCCCACTCTCTGGGACTCCCACAGCCCAGGAGGGAAGCAAGCAAGCGATGGAGTAGCCAGAACTATACTCCGGGCCTCGCTGCAATGTAGCAGATGGTCAGAGGGGGAGCTGCTGAGCAGCTGCATGTGCTTAGAAACATTAATTCTGGCAGTTCCTATTTTTTTAGGTAGTTGAGCGTGCAACCTCGATGTTATTCTAATGTCTTTTAAAAACACAATTTCTTAAGTTTAACAAAAAGCCAAGTGTGTGGTCCAAGCCATGGAGATACTAGTTTCTTAAGAAAATGGCTGCAAAAATTTTCACACGGGCAAAATAATGTATGATTCTTTAAGTTCATTCTTGGAAACCGTGAGACCATTTCTCCTGAACCTTAAAAAAAAAACAAATCTGAATGCAAACACTTGACATGGAAAATTTTAGTCTGAACAGTGAAAGTTTGACAGAGTTATAAGCCAATGAAAATGGATGATGGAAAGTGTTATGCAATCTTAACTATAGATATTGCTACCAGCTCTGCTTATAATAAAAGATGCAAACAAGCAGGTTATGTTCTATATAACTAAAATAGTATGCACACCTTGGATCCTTGCTGTTATGTCTTCTTTTGGCAGAACTAAAATCTTATTAATGGGTTTTTTCTTGCCCCTCCTACAAAGTTGACTGTTAACCAATGTCCTAAGTTATCATGTACTCTTTCTATATGAACTGTATAACTGGTATTCCAGGCAGTTAGAACACTGCAATTACAGGAAAATAAAGGACAATTTGTCATAGATGTTTAAAACCAAAAAATGTAAGCCGCACAACTGCTTCATGCTTCAGTGGATATCCAGTATTGTAAATTTTGCTTCGTTTTAATTGATCTTGAACAACATATTGATTTTCTTATGGCACGATATGATGAAATGTGATGTAATGTTACATTTGGCTAACTCACAGTACCCCTAAGCCAATATCAATTTTGTCTATAACTGCTTTCCAAGGGCTGAGGTCGTGTAAAGGATTTTTCCTTCTAAATCACCACGTGTTGTGAACTTCTTAGAACACTCTTAAAACAAATCTTAACGTGTTCCAAACAGCAAGCCAGATTCTTCAGTCTTCACACAAGTTACATGTTCCTTGAAGGCAATGGGAGTTTTGCTTGAGTAAGGACTAACTTAGTCCTGAGTAAGTCACTCAAGATATGGCCCACGAATAAAGCAAGGCTGATGGAAAGTTTGTGCCTCTTTACTGCTCCCCTGGATCAATGCTAGTATGTTATACCCTATAATACCTACCACCTGACTTCACTTATCTCCACCATCAGCTTCATTCAGAAAACAAGATTTCCCACCCCACCTTTAAGGTGAACTGAACTGCCACCTAAAGTAGTGCTGAAACTGCTGACTTTCAGCTGTCCGGCTTTAACACAATGACAGGGCTGGATGGCAGGTTTCAGTGAGGCTATTTTTTGGTCATTATATTTAGAAGTCTATCTAATAAGCCTACCTCTGCTACCATCCTTTGTGACTCTGTTTCCCAGTTCTGTCATCATGCTGGCTGGCATGGAGGATTGGGATCATGGCCGGCTTCTCTCCTGGCCCTCCCTTTCCCTCCTAGAGAAGTCTGCATGGGTAGCCTGGACCAGACCTTGGAATCCGATCAGAGAGAGGGCTTCAGTTGTGGCTAGCCTCACATGGGGAACAAAAGGGAGAGGATTGTTGAGCCTTTCTGCCCGATCCATGCAGCGCAGAGACTGTATCTGATCCTATCTTATCATTTCTACAGCAATATACAGTGTTATTAGCTTTTTGGCAACTACCAGCAACTTTACTGGAAGGACTTCAGTCCAGTTCCAGAAATCACAAATTTTGGTTCCATTTGGAAGGTAGTTTCTCAGCATCTGAGTTAACATGAGTTTGAACTCACCTGATTGATGGATTAGATAGAAGGATTTATTATTTTATGAAGACAGGACAGGCCAGCCTGAGAACAATAACATTTTTTTTTGCTCAGTCTATTTGGGCCATGACATTTATTGTATCTCTGGTATAAGTGTTTCCAAATTCTGTTATTTTTATGTGCTCTTCCCATACATGCTCCACACCATCCTTAATAATGCACACAGGTGTTTCCCTGGCACTTATTCATTTCCCCAAACATCTCAGTGAAATTAGCATTTCACCTTTGGCTCCCAATACTACTCAAAGCAAGCCGCAGCCTCTTTCAGTTCTGTTCCTGGTAAAGCAGAAAGCCTTCCTTTGCCTGTTGAGTTCATTAATGTTATTAAATAGGTAGATGAGCAAAATGCATATTAAGTATTTAGCTACTGTGGCACATTGCCAGTCCCTCCGTCTCCTCCCCTCCAAAATCTTTCCCCTTCTTTGAAAATGATAGATGCTTCTGCTGACTAGAAAGAGGGATTGTTTCTCTGGATTTACATTGGGATAAATAAGAACAACTAGCCAGCTGGGATCTGTTTGTGTAGAGCACACGGCAAGCATAGGACCTTAAGGTACATCTACGTTGCAATAAAAGAGCCACGGCTGACCTGGGTCAGCTGGGCTATAAAATTTCAGTGTAGAGGTTCGGGCTTGGGCTGGAGCCCAGGCTTTGAGAGCCCACAGAGGGGAGGGTATCAGAGCCCCATCTCCAGCCTGAACCAGAACGTCTACACAGCTATTTTCAGCCCGTCAGCCCAAAGTCGAGCCAGCTGATGCAGGCTCTGAGACTCAGTTTATAATCACAGTGTAGACATACCCTTAGGCCTGACTACACTAGGAAAATGAGGTCAGTATAACTACATTGCTATGAGGTGTGAAAAATCCATGCCCCTAAGTGTTACAGTTAAACCAACCTAGCCCGCAGTGTAGACCATGCTAAGTCAATGGGAGAATCTCTATTGACCTAGCTACTGCCTCTCAGGGAGATGGAGCACTTATGATGGCAGGACACATCTTCTCATCAGCATAGGTAGTGTCTTCACTGAAGCACTACAGCAGTGCAGCAGCAGTAGTGCAGCTCCGCCATTGCAGTATTTTAAGTGTAGACCTGCCCTTAGACAGAGACTTATCTCTGAAAAATAATCTAAACTTATTGCTCATCTCTTGATAGCAGAGAGATACCTCCTAGCTGCAGAGCAGAAAAAGAAAGAGCCTCTGGTTACAAAAGCATTTTTTAAACAGGTATAGAGTACGTTCTTTGGGGAAAGAAAGCGACAATACCAGAGTGGGCCCTACTGGTTTCAATGCAAAGTCCTTCCTTAGCATGTGAATAAAATGATCCTTCAAAAACCACCAAAGGACCAGCCCAACACAACTGATTCGATTCAGTTATTACAGACACAGGGCAAGACTGTCAACAGCAGTCAGCATGTGAAATCAATAGTAAGGTTCATAGATATCAATACTGTGTGTGTTTGAAAATCCCACCAAAAACCTCCTGGTACATTAGTAATCTATTATCATAACTGTCACCCATTTTCAGCATACTCCTCCTCGTTGCCATGTATAAGTGCCTTTATGGTTGCTTTCTAGTGTGTCACCCACACTCCCTCCCTCTTGTTTCTGAACAGAAGTAAATAAAGTTTAGAGAACAAAGCAAAGAACCTCAGATACACCCCCTCTCACCTCCCGCATTTCAATAAGCCCACTTTGTCAATGGGGGAATGTTCTACCAGTTACTCTGGTACAAACTTCTCCCCAGAGTCTGAACGCTTTTGTTCCAATATGAGCCACTTCTTTTGGTTAACTTAAACCCTTCCCAAGCAAAATAAGTTAAACTGAAAAAAAGCCCCTCTTCTACCAGAACAAAAATGTCTACACAGGAGGACATACCGATTTAGGTCTATCTGCTTAAATTTGTACCTGAGGTTATACTGGCGGGGGGCGGGGAAAGACTTTCTAGTGTAGACAAGTCCCAGCTGACTTGATGACTGCCCTACAGAGCATACAGGGGCGTGAGTGGACCAGTGCTGCTGTAGCGCTGTTAGTACAGATGCTCTAAGCTGACAGGAGAGAGGTGTCCCATCGGCAGAAATCTACCCGCAGTGAGCAGCAGTAGCTATGTCAGTGGGAGAAGCTCTCCCGCCAACATAGCACTGTCTGCACTGGCGTTTAGATCAGTGTCACTGACGTTGCTCAGCGGGGTGGCTTATTCACACCCCTGAGTGACAGACATTAATGTCAGCCTAAGCTGTAGTGTAGCTGTCCCTGAGGATGAGGAATTCAAAGGAAGTCTAGACTGCTGTGACTTGCACCGAGGGGCCAAGAGAGTGGAGTGAAGCAAGAAAAGCAACTTACAGGCTGCTAGAAGAGTCTCATTTAAGATAGCCCACCCCTTATTTTAACCCCTACGTTCTCCCATCTCGCAGTGTATAACTCACTCTTAAGTCAGCCTAAGATGAGTTGAACCGCAAGGCGGGCTAACACATACCACCTTGCACATCAGCTCTGCGTTTGGCTCATGGGGCGCTCATACAGTGGATACCCAAATAGCCAAGGAAACTCTTAGGAATACTGGTTCCCAGTAGGCTGGCTGGAAAACATTTTGCAACCATTTTTTTTGGAGGGGGGGATGGGGTTTGTACATATTTCAATAATTCAGAATTTGACAAGTTTCAGCTAGCACTAGAGACCGGTGACAAATGGAAGAATAATCTGCAAGGCACACACTCAAATTGTTCCTGTCTGTTTGATTTTCAGATTTTATAGAGGTTCAAATCATCTCCACCAGCTGTTCTTACCAGGCACTACATCTGCAATTTAAAGCACTATCTCAGAGAGGAAGAAGAGTTCAGTGTACAGGGCACTAGCCTACAGTCTAGGTTCACAGCTCTACTCTGCCACAGGCTTCCTGTGTGATCTTGGGCAAGTTATATTATTTGTCAATACCTCAGTTGCCCATCTGTAAAATGGGGCTAATAGCTCTTGCCTTAACCTACCTCATGAGAGTGTAGCAAGAATAAATACACGAAGATTGTGAGGGGCTCAGATATGGAAATGGGGGTGATATACATTAGACATGTCTCGGTAACTTGTTAACTAGGGGTCAAATTCCTGAGCTCTTAACTGGGAGTTCACCTGGGTAAGGACTAGTAAAGTCAATGGAAGCATTGGCTGAGTAACGACCAGTTCAAAACTGAGTTGTCGACCCAGGACTTTGGTCCTAGGATTTTTAGTCCTAACAGTTTTATTCAGTAGATGATGCAGAAACAGAGGAAGAGGGAAATTAGTTATTCAGCTAGAAAACTAGCTGGAAAGTTGTCATAAATAGAGGCTTATCAAGCTGGAATATAAAAGAGCCAAGTGTGACAGACCCAGACCAGTGTGATACAGGAGTCTGGTAGAGGGCAAATATACTGGTCACTGGATGACTAGTTTTCTGTTCCCTGAGTGACCAGAGCAGGGGCTGCACTAGAGTAACCAGCAACCTGCTGAACCAATTAAGATAAACAGGCTGATCAGATCACCTGCAGCCAATCAAGGCAGGCTAATCAGGGCACCTGGATTTAAAAAGGAGCTCACTCCAGTCAAGTGAAGAGGAGCCAGAGGAGAGGAAGTGCATGTGAGGAGCTGGGAGCAAGAGGCACAAGGAGCTGAGAGTGAGAGGCTGTGCTGCTGGAGGACTAAGGAGTACAAGCATTATCAGACATCAGGAGGAAGGTCCTGTGGTGCGGATAAAGAAGGTGTTTGGAGGAGGCCATGGGGAAGTAGCCCAGGAAGTTGTAGCTGTCATGCAGCTGTTACAGGAGGCACTATAGATAGCTACGATTCACAGGGCCCTGGGCTGGAACCTGGAGTAGAGGGTGGGCCCGGGTTCCCCCCAAACCTCCCAACTCCTGATCAGACACAGGAGGAGTTGATCCAGACTGTGGGGAAGATCACTGAGGTGAGTAAATCTGCCAATAAGCGCAGGACCCACCAAGGAAGAGGAGGAACTTTGTCACACAAGATGTTCTAAATTAGAAACAAACCCATCAGCTCAGAGACAGGAAACCATCAAACTGTGGGATTCGTTTCTCTGACGGCTTTGTTTCTTGCTTCTCTGCTTCCATCCACTGCAATTAATTTGGATCAGATGTTTTGCATCAAGCTCTGCTATCTTTATCCCCTTGATAACAGTTACATGGCTGGATAAAGATGTTCTAATCCTGAGATGCTTTTGCATAGTTATTATATCCTTCTCTGGCAAAGCAAGTGGGTTTCGTCACTAGATTGACTGGCTCAAATCTGCAGAGATTGCTTAAAATCAGAGATCTGGGACCTCTCGGGGGTTTCTTATCAGCCTCTTCTCATACTGCACAATATAATGGGTTAGAACGCCTGTTTTATGGGACTTCCCCAAGGAAAATCCTACTAGAGGAAAACAGTTTGAAAACTGGAGATTTTTTAGGGGCCAAGAAAAGTCCGTATGGATTTCCCATGACACATCAAGCAGCATCTACAGGTGGGTAATAAATTAGCTGTGCTAACCAATAATCTCTTTATCATCTGGCCAGTTAATTGCATTCCAAAATATCCCAAGTATGGTCACCGAATGTAAAGCTGAGTGCAGAAACATTATTGAGTAAGTTTGTGTAATTAAAGTTTAGTTCTTCTGCAACATAAAGACCCAGCAAGCTTTAGGGTCCTTTTCAGCATGCCACATCGCTGGCAGTGGGTGAACAATAAATCACTTCCCGACATGTGACTCTTTAATTAAGACGCTGAAAGATGTAAAAACAAAACACATTGGTTAAAGCCTTTTTTTGAGGCAGAGAAGGATATTAGAGAGGTTGACGTTCTTTTGCAAACAGATGCATTGTTGCTCTTACAGATGCCCCACTCCTATCCCCCAGTATTATGCAGCGCATAAAAGCGTGCTTTTGGAAAGGCAATGAATATTCATTTTATGCAGAGTGGGTAAAAAGTCAAGAGTGTGTAAGTGACTTAGACGCTTAAGGCCAGGTCTACACTACAGACCTATATCGACATAACTGTATCGCTCAGGGGTGTGAAGAATCCACAACATAGTTATACCAACCTACCTCCTCCTACCCCCGCCCCGTGTAGACAGCACTATGTCAATGGAAGAGCTTCTCCAGTCAATGTAACTGCGGCCTGCCTCTCAGGGAGAAACTATCCTATTGGCATAGGAGCGTCTTCACCTAAGCACTACAGTGGCGCAACTGCACTGATGCAGCATTTGAGGCATAGACCTGCCCTCAGTCTCCTTTTCAAAAAGAGATGTCAAAGGGAGTTAGGCACCTACGTTCACTTGAGGATTTGAGCCTCAGGGACTTTGGCACAATGTTGCAATGCCTAACTCAGGCACCCTGCCACCTTCAGCCCCATGTTAGGCACCCAGGTTCCCTAGATAGTGCATAGGGAAAAAGCTAAGCTTGCCAGTAGGAAATGCAGACAAGAGGAGGGCTTTTTTTGACAGCTTAAGCTCTGTCCCTCAGTGAGTTAGGCACCTATGTCCAGGTCATTCCAATGCCAAAGATTCTCCCCCCTGAGATGGATGCACTCCCTTTTTCCTGCCTGTCACCCTCCTTTTCTCCTTCTGTAAGGATTATACTAATCTTTGTGTGTATTGAGAGTAATCCTCAAACAGGCGAAATTCATCCTGTAGAAGGGCCCCTGCACCCCTTAAATCCCACTTAAAAATGAGGCTAAGGGTTGCTGGCCCTCTGACCTGGGGTACATTTCTCCCTCATGTTATTTTGGCCATGCTTTGTGGTGAACTCTAGGGCAAATTTGGTATTTCTCTGCTTCAGTCTACCTTAAATCTCCACAATGGTTTTGTGCTTTTTAAAGTGCCATTATCCCCTTATTTCTTGCATATTTTTCTCTCATCATTAATTTTAATTAACACCAGAATTTGACAACAGCATGTCATCTCCCTGGTTTTCATTATAGGTGTTAATTGCAGAATTGAACAAAAGGTGAAGAGGAAACTGAAGTAAACATCAGAAGAAGCAGAACACGGCTGGGTGTTGAAGAGAATAGTTTGTTGCATAGTTTTATCAGGATGTTTATTAAAGTTTTAGAAAAAAAATAGATGCTGAACTATAGAAAGTCTGTTTTGGACATTTTTCAGGGATAGATTTCATGCCTTTAGGGCCAGATGTTCAGAAGAGCCAAGGGCCAAATTTTGTAGTTATTCAGCATGCACAACTAGCTTCGGGTTTTAACTTTGGCTGTTTTTCTTTTGGAAATCTGGCCAGAAGTGTCACAATTCAGAATGTGATCCCCCAAAATTCAGAGCTTAGCCTTCCTAAATTGCTACAGCTTTTGGCTGTGGGCCCTCCACCACAATACAGTACATTGGATAAAAATTTGATGAGGCACAATACAGACAGTGTGACCTAACACTGGCTTGGTTTGGCCTTTTGTCACATCAGATATATGCATACATCTCTTGAGTCTAGTTCTGCTCTCAGTCACATGTTTTGCTCCTGGGTAACGCTATTGATTTCAATGATGTTACACTTCATTTACACTGGTGTGAGAGAAGAATTGGACCTGTGGAATCAGACCAAATATTAAATAAGAGAATTCCATAGGTTTAACCACACCCTGAAAGCATCTAGTAGTAAGATGTTTCCAGTGACCATACAGACTTCACTGACGTCACTATTCAACCCACTATGGGCAAAATTGCATCCAAGACTGGATAGAAGCATGTGATGGAGGAGGGCAAGAAAGGTCTTAATAAGCCTTCATCACTTGCCCTTCTACTTAGGCGCTGGGCACAATCACAGTTTTGGTACGCATGAAGAACAAGGCAAGCTACCTGAGTGGCACTAGGGGTTAAAAAGGGGCTATGACTTGGGTTCTGGTCTACCCTGGCCAATAGAGCTATCTGTGATTGCGGAAAGCATGTTACAAGCCTGAAAAGGTCACAGCATCTCCACCACCCGGCCATTCCCAGTGTTCCTGGAATCATTGACGGTACATCTATGCATGGATAAAAGACCCATGGCACAGTCACAGCTGGCCAGGTCAACTGACATGGACTTAAAAGGCTTGGCCTCATAGGGCTAAAAATTGCAGTGTAGATGTTTGGGCTTGGGCTGGAGCTTAGCTCTGGGAACCTCCCACTTTGTAGGGTCCCAGAATTTTGGCTCCAGCCTAAGCCCAAATTTCTACACAGCAATTTTTCAGCCCTGAACCCTGCAAGCCCGAGTCAGCCGCCCAGCCAGCAGCAGGTTTTTTATCCCTGTGTAGATGTACCTTGAGTGAGCTTCCCACACAATGCCCGTTGGGGCTCTGTACTCGGGTGATGTGTCTCTGCGCCACCCACAATGCAGGGGCTGCGCCTGGAAAGGCACCATATAGGTTTGCCATTGCTGAGACACACCAGGGGCTAGAAATGGAACTGGCCCTCAAAACAGACCCCGTCCGCCCACTCATAAAGCTATGTGGTGTAAGGAATGGGTCTGCCACAGAGAAACTCCCCCCTTCATTCCAAGTCAGGGCCCTCCAGAAAGGTGATTTTTGGTTAGCTGGGTGAGAGGTCATCAATGCCACCCTTTGGGAGCGATGCTCTGTGTGCTTTTCCCCCCATTGATCTTAGCCATCTTCTGCTGCAAATGACAGCCCAGGTGAAAGATCCTGGGTCCTTCCAGCGAGAGGGAAGAATATTCATCTCAGGCCTATCAGACAATGCAGCTAACTGCACTTTCACCTACTGGCTTGCCCTAGGGCAGTGGTCCCCAACCTTTTTGTGGCCAGTAGCACATTCATGTTTTCAGAAGAGTGGGGCGGACACCAACAATTTTTCAAGGCTTATTTTGTATTTGTACATTAAATAATACAAAAACCAACATATTTAATATTACATAATATATGAATCCATAAGATAAAAAGTGTAATTTTACATGTAAAAGATATTAATTAAATTATTCTGCAGTTACTCTTTCACCTCACCATGTGAATATGCTCTTTTTTATCCACCTGTAAGAAAAATTAAGGCATTTTTACAAAATAAATATCATAAACAGTTTTCATCTTATTTATTTTAAAGAAGTAAAACATTGTTGAACTGCTGGTCCAAATATATTTATTATTCTTACTTTAACATAGAATGAGGCCTGCAGCCCCAGAGTTCTCTGTCCCTGGCAGGCGTGGGGCCCCAGCTTCTCTCCAGCTTAAGCCGTGGCTCCATGCCTGCCAGGGACTTAGAACACCGGCGCCTGCAGCCCTGGAGAAGATGGAGAGAAGTCGCAGCCCCACGCCTGCCAGGGACAGAGAACGCTGGTGCCTGCAGCCTGCAGCCCCAGAATTCTCTGTCCCCGGCAGGCGTGGGGCCCCGGCTTCTCTCCCCTGCTGGGCACTAGGTGGGTGCACATAAATGCTCCGGCGGGCGCCATGGCACCCACGGGCACCGCATTGGGGACCACTGCCCTAGGGTGACACTCATGGCCTGGGGCTAGCAGATAGTTGCTTCCATTGCTGAAACATCGCTTCTAAAAGCACCATGTTTCCTGTGGGACAACACAGTTGGGAGAGCAAGGGGACAGTGTGCTGCCCCTAGCATTAATATACAATCATTGGGCCCAATTCCACCACCCTTCCTCGCAGTCAGGAAAACTCCCATTGACTTCAGTGATGGATGATGAGCCCCCTAACCAGAATGAGGCCAAAGCATCTTAACCTCCCATATAAAACGTTGTCTTATTTTGCACCATGTTGCACTGTAAATTCATACCTAGTTTATCAGCTTCTATCACATGGAGGCCTTTCTGCTTCCAAGCTTCTCCAGTTAATTCCTGTCTCCATGTTACTTTATTTCCCACCCTCCCCACCAACATGCGTTAATTTCCATTTCCTAGGTTGAATCTCATTCTGTTAGTGCCTGTCCTGTTCCCTAATTTCTCTAGGTGGAGCATCTCATGACCACAGCTAGTCCTCTTTGGAGTTGGCAACACCTCCTGGCTTGTGTCACCCACTAATTTATTGACCGTGCTTTTTAATCACCTCTTTGGTATAATTAATGAAGATACAAGACCATCAGTAACCCCCTGTGGGATCCATATGACTTTGCATCCTCTGAAAGATGCAGTATCCTTTAAAATAGTCTGTGGCACACAGTCTACCAGCAAGGCTTAGCGATATTACAATACTAACCTTTTCAATTTCATCTCTCTGACAAATTCTTCACTACTATTTAGTTTTTCTAAAGAACGTTTTATCCACTTTTTTTTTTTAGCTCCTCTCGTTCTATTATCTTGGTCCCTCATTATTGCTAAACTGGCCGTACTCCTTTTATTAATTTTTCTTTTAAATCAAGGACAGATATAAAATATCAGTTCGTTAACTCTTCCATTACAGAGTCCTTATTTGTCAGTGGGCATAGAGTACGCTCAGATTCTTTTTAATCCTGAAATAAAAGCTTTTCTTATTCCCTTCTCCCTATTAACTGTAACTCATCATGCTTTCTGACTTTCCCTAGATTTCTAGTTGGTTTATTCTGCCATTCTCCCCACCCCAAATAAAACAAAATCCATTAGAACTTGCTCTGTGCTTTCAACCCTGGAGTAGTCCCTTGTGGAATGGCAGCTTCCTCCCTCTTGCATCTTCTCTTTTTCAAAAGGAACTGGAATTGGTTCTGCTTTAATTACTGTGCCAGTCAGCATCCTCCAGCCTTCTTCAAAACTTTATAGTTTCAATGCATCCTCCCACTGGACCTGGCCCACTAGCTTCTTTAATTCCCCCCAAATTTGCTTTCTTAAGGCGTTCTTTGCATGATTAATCCCTAAATTGAATTTGTTTCACGTGATGTTAGTAAAGAGAACTTCATTAAGACTTTTCCATCCACCATCATTTCTTCCCTGTTGGTAAAAGTATCTTTTTTGCGTGAGGGGCAGTGACCAAATTATCTGCTCATGCTGCATACTGATGCTGACATAGAGACGTCTGACCCTTCCCAGCACCAAATCCTGTTAATCTTATTCCTCTGAATAGTCCCAATGAGGTCACCGTTACTATTTGACTGAAGTAGGTTTTTGACTTCAGAGAGTGCTTGTTACAAGCTCTGACATGTTTAAGCAAAGTAATACAGACATCTCTCCATGGCAAAAGATAAGTCAGACAGGGCCAGATCCTCAGACGATACAAAGTGATGTAGATCTATTGACTTCAGTGGAGCTGGATCAACTGACAGCAGAAGCCACTGTAGTTATGTTGATTTATATTAGCTGAGGATCGGACTTATTTTTAAATCCAAAGTTGTGTGTGTGTGTGTGGGGGGGGGTAATTTTATTTTTCTTTGTTTGGAAATCCTGAGTTACCAGCATGTTTAAAGAAAATCTAGTGTGTAGTTTAGACACAAAGCTACAGCACAAGAAAACCAAATGGCACAGATGACAGAATTATCACACCTTACTTGGTTCTGGCAAGCTGAACGAGGACTGAACACTTGCACATGTGGTTTACATGCATTAGTGAGAAAATAAATCCGTTGGGGAAATATTTCAGTTTATTATTCAAATTGGATTCCATTTTTTGTCTCAGCTTCATATTCCCTTTGCTACATATGGGTGTGGGTATGCACACATTTTAATATCATTTTATTTTTCAGTTGAGTTTCACAGAATAAAAAATACAAATGATGGCTAATGTCCATGAATGCCCTAACGATGTGCATACAAATGCAGGAGAGAGAGAGGCAGAAGACAAAAACAAGGAAGAAAGCATTTCTCCCCTTGTGTTTGCACAGCACTAGCTCAACAGGCCATGACTGGAGCTCCTAGTTGCTACTGCTGTATAAATAATAAATATATTTAAAAAAACCCTTCTAAACCAGCTAGTTGGATTTATTGCAAGAGATGCATCTGCCACCACATTAGCATGCAAATATTCTTATCACATTATCAGAAAACAATGCTTTAAAAAAGAAAGAAAGAAAGAACTAAAAATATTTTCTCCTTGATGCATGTGTATTACTCTTCCCATCAACAGTAGTGGGAACCACTGTATGGGACCTCATCAAGGGTGGGGGGATTTGACCACCCACCAGTGCTTAATTTGTAATGAAAGAGGTGCTGTGGTTTAAGCAATTAGATGCCAGGGCTCGAGGAATTTTTTTACATTCATAACTGATGCAGCAAGCCCAGAGGTGCCAGGGCTCTGAACTGCCTAGCCTATAGGTGCTGGGGCTTGGCCCTGGCACAAATTAAGCAGTGACACCCACACAAAATCTTCATATAGTAGTCATCCCAAGCTAGGAATCACTGCTTATGTTTTACTGAGAGGGTAAATCAAGAAGTCAGGACAAGGAAACAAGTGCCAGGACTATCTGCATGGAATAAAAGGAGTGGAGGTAACGTATGTAGTTACTTCCTCTTTACAAACTTAAAATTAAGGTGGCATCTTAGGCCCTGCATCTTTTGGAGGGGTTTCATGAATACCCACTAGCACACAGCTCCTGGCAGCATCCCACCATATGAGTGCGATAAATAAGTCATCCAAAACTCCTCTGCCACTTGTTTGATACCCTTAGTGTGAAGGAAGATATAGAGAAGCAAAGTTTGTGTTGTAAATGGCTTGACTAGTTTTTGTAAAGTGTATCCATGAGGAAGTTTGTGTGGAAGGTTGTTCTTTTATGAAAGTATCCAGTTTTGAGAGCTCATTCTTAATCTTTCCCTCTTTGCTATATAGCATGTTGAGCAGGTGGACTAGCAGTTTCTTTGAGAGCGTGTGGCAGAGTCTCTCAGCATAGTCTGTGTGATAGATTGTAATGGATGTTTTATCTTTAGTCCTTTTGGTCTGATGTCCATCTGTTTGTTAGTCTCTACGGTGCCACAAGTACTCCTGTTCCCTTACTGTCGAGACAGCTGAAAAGAACTGCTACAGGTTTAAATGAATACACGTTACAATATATAAGCCCCATCGTAATTGACAGTCTGACAAATATTTTGAAAATCCCTTACAACACACACATACACACACACCATATAATATATTATAGTGACTGCACTAGTACATGAGCATCACTTTGGGTTTGCCAGGGGAAGATTTTTTCAGAAAATCGACGTCAATGCTATTTCTGCTGTTGCCAGTACTGCAGTATGTGAGCAGTTTTTAATGCATTTATCCTCAAAACATGCTCCTGGGACAGGGAAGAGCTGTAAGTCTATTTTAACGACAGACCTGAAGCCCAGAGAAACGAAGGGCCTATATTTGAAATCAGTTGCAGATAGACACCTAATCAGCTTAAGTATCAGAGGGGTAGCCATGTTAGGTGATTTAAAAAGCTCACTGGAATGTCTATAGACATCTCTGGGCACCAAAATACCATTGAAGATCTAACTCTCAATCATTTGCCCATATTCACACAGGAAGCATATGATAGGGTATGGCCTTGAGGGTCTCCTGAGGGCAAACTAGTACCCAAACCACTGGACCATCCATCCTACTGTTAATACTTATCCTTTCTTACCCTGAAGAGACAACTAGACATTCTGAGGGCTATTATATGTCCCAGAGCTGTGTAGTCTGCAGTACTATGCAATGGCAGTATCAAGTTAGGGACATCAAGAAAATTCTGCTTGGCTTTGCTGATTTCAGCTCAGAAATGCAGGCGTCTATGGTCAAGCACACAAGAGATGAGTCTGACCATTTCCATGTGGGGTGAGCTTGACCTCCTGGATAAGAGAGAAGAGCAATCAGCCACAACAATAGGGAGTTTCTTGCTCTGTTTGAAGGAAGTGCTCTCATTTTTTGGTGGGGCAGGTCCAGACATTCCATCTTGTATGGCCTCTGAAAAAGATCTCTGTGTGGCCATAGAGGAGACTCGGAGGTGAGAATGGGAGGACAAAAAGATATATTAGATAGCTGTGAAAATCCCAATCTTACATCATTGGGTGTAGCATAAATGTCATTTCTGGCCAGAGGAGGAAAAACTCTTCATTAATCAAAGAATTTATAGCATTTCCCCTACCTCGTTCTCTGGGCCCTGCCTTAGTGCAAAAAGCTCCTGTAGTTCTCACTGTGGCATGGCTGAGTCTTGGATGGGGATGGAGGGGAATGGCACCATTTAACAACAACTCAGCAACTTTTCTTCATTTGCATGATCAAACAGGGCAGCATTCTATCCAGGGTCTTTTTGATATACTGTGCACAGAGAGAGCGTTAATATTTTATATTTCCCAATTCCTGCAGACCAGCATAAATAGGAATTAGCTTTTTAATTAACACTTTTTTTTATTTGTAAAATAAACAGGCTAAGCAGCAGGAAGAAAGATTTTGGTTCCAGCTGTAAATTTTTCCATAAGCGAGTGCATGTTCAGAAGCAGAACTTTTAGGGGATAAAAGTATTAGTTTATCCTCCTGGTACCAGCCAATGGCCTGGTCCACACCTACCTAAAACTTAGGTCAACCTAGCTACGTGGCTCAGGGCTGTGAAAAATTTCACAACCTGAGCACCATAATTCGGTGGACTTTACCTAGCTGTGGCTACATTGGGCTTAACAGAAGGATTCTTTTGCCAACCTAGCTACTGTCTCTTGGAGAGGTGGATTATCTATGTGGATGGAAAAAGTCCTTCCATTAATGTAGAAAACATTATACTACAGTGCTACCGCAGCACAACTGCAGTGCTGTAGTAATGCCTCTGTAGTGGCTATAATGTAGACATACATCTCCTTTCTTCTTAGATTATCCTGCAACCTCTTTCACCTCCCTTCTGCTTTCCTTCCTTTCAGTTTCTCTTAACCCTCTTTTTCCCTTCTCCATTTTTCCTTTCCCTTTTGGCCACTGGACAGGGTTCTGTGAAGAACTACAAACACACAATTTTCTTGCAGTCCTACCCTAGATGAGTATGTCAGCAGTCTAGTATCTCTCTGTCTTTGTTTTCCCACAGGCTTCTCATTAATACTTCAGGGAGCCATAAAATAATGTCATCTGTATTGTTCCTAGAGAGTGGAAGTATCGTGAGTAGATCAGATCTCATGTTATTTCAGCCTCAGAAATGGCTCCCTGCAGGCAAAACAAACTGACCAAAAAAATCTCAGAAAAAAATCACCATAATAATATCAGGAAACTTCAGTTTATTTGTCCATTATTTCTGGGATATACACTCTTGAGACCTGATCCAGTGCCCAATACAGTAAATGAGAGTCTTCCACTGACTTCAGTGGACCAGGCCCTTGGCACAGATAGATCTCAGTCCTATGATGTGTTGAGCACTCTAAACACAAATTAAAATTATTGAGAATTGAGGGTACTCAGCACCTTTCAGGACATTGTTCTAATTCAGCAAAGCATGTGCTTAATTCTAAGCATGTGCCTAAGTCCCTTTGGCATCAATGGGACCTAACCATAGGGTGAAGTGTTTGGCAATTTGGCTTGATGATTTTGTGAAGTACAGCAAGGTGACCTGTACCCATACAGCCTCCAAATATTTTAATGAAGTTACACTGCTCTGCTCTAGTTCAAACAATGGAATCCTAACTTACTATGACTCAGAGAATGAGTTTCCTTGTCACTCATATCTCAAAGTCTAATGAAGCTTTGACAAAGCATTAAACTTGAGTTTCTGATAGAAGCCTACAATAACTCTAATGGTGTTGAATGCGGTGTCATTTTTATTTTATTTTCAAAGGAAATATAATCTGACTTCCCAAGGGATTTTTATCTTGTGTCATAACAAAGTCTACCTGGTGATGGATTTCCCACTTTTCTTTCTAGCTTGAGTAACTACAAAATTGCTGCACAGGGAAGCAGCATTCTGTCACATGTCACGGAACGCTAGTGCAAAGTGACAGGAGTCTTTGAGAGTCTGAGCTCAATCCAAACTCTGATCTCCAGAATCATATGTAATAAATTATGAAATGTATTGCACAGTGATTCTACAGATTGACTTGGAATACAGGAGAGGTTTGTATGGATCATAGAAAGAAACAGACAATAGAGAAAAATGAATATGTAACCAGATCCTTAGGTGGGGTAAATCAGCATAGCACTCAATGGAGCAATGCTGATTTTCACCAGCTGAGAATCTGGCCTATAATAAATATTCAGCTACACATGATATGCTAAATAAAGGGCTCTTTTATATTGAATTTATGCCAAATAATAGCAGATAAGGGAATACATACCTCCTTTGGGGGGGAGGGAGAGGAGGGAGGGAAGCGAGAACCCTATTACACTCCATTGTAAGCCATTATGTATCAGAGGACTAAAAGCTACTCTTCTCTTCAATGGCATAATTTTCTTCAAAGGATTGAAGAATCCTTTCATTGCTCTAAAGTATACTCATAAAAGACAAATATTATCTACAGTAATTTGGATGACTGGAACTATTTTTGCAGCTCACAAATTACCTAGGACTTTGCAGATGGTAGTGTAGATGGAATGCACTCACAGGATTTAGATACATAACTTTTACACACACACACGCACAAGTTTTTCTGATGAACTTTGTATTGCAGACCTTAAAGGCTTCAGACACACAGTTATTATTGGATAACTAACCTTTCCATTACGGTACTATAATGTTCGCTATAGTGAAAGGTAGTCATGGGAACCTGAAGATAACAGCGCTGTTGATGTTCTGATCATATTTCACTATGAAATCACACAAATCCCAATTTAGAGTGTCAGTAATGCCCTTCACCAGTACACGGGTTTCGTGTCAGCCTGGCACAAAGACTACATACATTCCCCCCTCACACCTGGTCACAGACTTAACTACAATATAAAAGTTGCGGCTTGTAGTGGAGCATGGGTCCTGAAACCTTTGAAGAGGGGTTGGTTTCAGAGCTCAAACTCCAGCCTGAAATGCAACATCAAAGTGGTGCCTCCACTGTTATGTTCTACCTGTCCATTTTCTCTATATATTCTTCGGTAGACAATGCTAGGCTCTTATACTACATTTTTCATCACTAGATCTCAAAGCACTTTACAAAGCAGGGAGCTGGGCAAAATTTTTCAACCAAAACTCCCCCCCCCACACACAATGAAATATGCAGATTTGGTGACAGTGAAACATTTCACAGATTTGTGTCAATGTCACTGAGCTGTTTGGACTGAAAAAAACCACACCTTTTTTCAAATCTAAATGTTTCAGTTTTCCATTTGAAATGACTTTGTTTCTGTCTCCTTAAATTTTTTTAAAATGTGTGTTAAAAATGTTTTAAAATGCTCGGACTCAAAACAGAATGTTCCATTTTGTGTCTGATGAAACCTTTAGTTTCACCAAAAATGATTTTTTAAAAACGTTTTGATTCACCAAAACGTTCAGTAAATGTTGTTTTCTGCTTCAGCTAAAACCACCCTTTTTAAGGTAAATGTGATATTGTATATTTGGAGTGTTATGATGTAGCAAAACAGCCATCATTAAGGCTGATCCTAAACAGGACCGGTGCAACCCATTAGGCGACCTAGGCGGTCGCCTAGGGCACTAGCATTTGGGGGGCAGCATTTCAGGTCCTTCGGTGGTGACTGTGGTGGCCAGATCTTCGGCTGCCCCAGTAGTCATTGGCATTTAGGCAGAGGGAGCTGAGGCAGGGGGGCATGGGGAGGGCCACCTGCAGCAAGTGGGGGGGAGGCAGCACACAGGGGAACTCCCTGCCCTAGCTCACCTCTGCTCCACCTCCTCCCCGAGCACGCCACCCTGCTCTGCTTCTCTCCCTCCCAGGCTTGTGGCACCAAACAGCTGATTGGTGCCACAAGCCTGGGACGTGGGAGTAGTGGAGTGGCAATGGCGTGCTTGGGGAGGAGACAGAGCAGAGGTGAGCTGGGGCAGGGAGCAGCCGCATGGATCCCTGGGCTGAGGGGAGCTGCCGCAGGGGGGGCGCCTCAGGGCGGGAGTGTGGGGTGGGGAGCTGTCCCGAGGGGGTGCCTTAGGGTGAAGGGCTGCCACAGGGCTCAGAGTGGGGGGCACAAGGTGGAAGTTTCCCCTAGGGTGTGAAATATCCTTGCACCTGCCCTGATCCTAAAGCACTTCCTTGTGTAACGTGTGTATAGGACAAGTGTATCTGTGCACCATCGCTTGCTGCAATTAAAGAGGCACACTTGTTTAAAGCAAGTTTTGGTTAGGTTTTTGCTTCCGGGTTCACATTTGGATTTGGCTTCCAGCAGAAACAAGTTTTGGTCAGCTCGGTTTACTCTTGCACTGGCATTGTCCCAAATAATAATAATCATCATCATATGAATTAGCACATTCCCATCACTTCCAGAAACTAGAGGGCTGATTGGAGTGGGTGGGAGAAGATGGCTGGGACCATTTCCTGCTTATGTGGAGAAAGAAAGGGGAAAAGGAAAGTTGATAAAGCAAACAGAGCACCAGCTTCACTCTAACCCTGCTTCATGCCACCTTCTAGGCTTGGAACAGCCTCCCACTTTGTCATCTAAATACACCTCCTGCCCCCATAAGCCTTCCTATGGCACTGTTCCAAGCTGGTCCGGAGGCTGTCTCCAGTCCTCATTTCATGGGAACAGCTGAACAGAATAATGTGGTTATCAAATCATGGTCTCTGGACCTCCAGCGGGCTCTGGAGCACTTGAGAAGAGCTGGACAGAGCTATCTAAGGCCACGTCCAGACTAGGAATTAAAATCGATTTTAGATACTTAAATGGCCTTCACCACTATAGTACCTGAGCACCTCACAATCTTTTAACGTATTTACCCTCACAACACTCTTGTGAGATGGGGCAATGCTATTATCCCCATTGCATGGATAGGGAACTGAGGCAGAGAGAGACCAAGGGCCAGATTTTCAAAGGTATTTAGGGACTTAAGGAAACAGGTAACTGCCTAGTGGGATTTTAAGGAGTGTCTAGGTTGCTAAATCCCATTTAAATCAAGGGTCAGTAGGTGCCTAGGCATTCTTGAAAATCTCATTAGGCACCGTCCACATCTATAGGTAGCTAAATACCTTTGCAAATCTGACCCAAAGGGACGTGCTCGAGCTCACAGTGGAAAGCTGTAGGAAAGCCAGGACTTGAACCCAGCTCTCCAGTGTCTGAGGCGAGTGCCCTAAACACTGCATCAGCCTTCATCTCTAAGTGACATGGGGTCAGATTTTCAGAAGCCCCCAGTAGCCCCTATTGTGACAAGTGCAGTCATGACTCAACATGCATCCAACATTCTGGTCTGACTCCTCTTGTTCCAGACCATCTACGTATACAAATACTAAGCAATAATAATGCATTTGTTCCTTCTCCTGCTTGACTCCTCGGCCCACCTTTCCACTCTCCATATATTTGAGACTCTCACTCGAGCTGCTGACTCTACTGATCCTCTCTCCAGTGCCCATGCTGGGCTGATTCAGCTGCAAGAAGGAAGCGCCTCTTCTCAGGGAGGAATGGGAGGTGCTGGTTTGAGCGGTTTTAATCCCCCACCATTTTCCCTTTTTATCATCCAGAGGTTGGAATATCACAGAAGAAATAGGCTGCAGCTGTGTTGGGGGGGAAATAAAGCAAGTCACGCCTCAGCAATTTATGTACAGATAATGGAGTGCAGTTCAATAGATCTGGAATTGTAATACTCGCTCTGAAGAATGGGGAAGGGAATTTGACAATAGCTTACTCCTCTCTCAGAAATAGCATCAGTGTGGTTTTGTATATCCTACTGGAGACTGGTTTTAGAGGATTTTAAGTGTTTTAACTGTGCAGCATATTAGAAAATGCAGGTGTATAAAGCTATTGGAATGACCCAGTCAGCAGTGATTTGTATAACTCCTAGCAATGAGGTACAATGCCAGAGTTAATGAATGCGGGGACTGTTTTACCCTGTTATAAATGAAGGGGACGAAGGTAGCTCCCTTTTAAAGACACCCACCCAGCCAGTTAGCTATAAAATCTCTCTTAGTAGCTCTTCTCTACTTGCTTTACCTGTAAAGGATTAAAAAGTCTCACTGTTATGCATAGGTAAAAGGAAGGGAGTGGGCACCTGACCAAAAGAGCCAATGGGAAGGCTAAATCCTTTTAAAATTGAGAAAAAACTTCCCCTTTGTCTGTCCGTCTGTCGTTCTCGGGGAGAGGCAGACAGGGCTGGAGCTATGGTGTAAGAAGTGTGGGGCCAGGTATGAAAAATCATCAGTATCATACCTAGAAACTACTTATTAGAAACTCATGCAAGTAGATCAGGAAACGTCTAGGAAGGTGCAATCAGGTTTGTCTCCTTTTATTTCTTTATGGCTTGTGGACTTCTCTGTGCTAACTAGAAATGCTTTTGTTTTGCTTGTAACCTTTAAACTGGATCTCATGAAAGTTATTCTTGGTGCTTAATCCTTGTAAGTGGGTTATTTTTTTTTATATCTAGCAATAGCCTGAGTTTCCAGATGTATTTTCTTTCTTTTTGTTTTTAATAAAATTTACCTTTTTTTAAGAACAGGATTGGATTTTTGTGTCCTAAGAGGTTTGTGCACATGTTGTTTAATTAGCTGGTGGCAACAGCTGATTTCTTTTGTTCTTCTTTTTCAGCTCTTCCCTGGAGGATGGGGGTGAAAGGGCTTGACGGTTCCCCACAGGAAGGAATTCCCAAGTGTTCCTTCCTGGGTTCTCAAAGAGGTTTTGCACTTGGCTGGTGGCAGCATCTACCCATCTAAGGTCAGCTACCTTGTGACCTTGGGAGTTTAATACCAGCCTGGAGTGGCCAGTATTAATTTTTAGAATTTTTGTGAGCCCCCACCTTCTGCACTCAACGTGCCAGAGTGGGGAATCAGCCTTGACATACCCAAATTCCCATGCATCCACACTCCCCATGTTAATGCCTGTGTTAGGGACTTCAGCCTATGACCACTGGAGATGGCACCGTGACAAGGGCACTACCTGATCTCTGGTGAGCCAGGGATTGATTTCATCTCCCCTTGTAAAGGTAGCTGGAGAAGCACTGTAAGAGCAGTGCTTGGGGAAGCAAAGTCTTTGGAAAGATTGGGCTCCACAGCCAGGCTCATTAGACTGGGTTGGATTCCATACGGGAGGGATTTTCTGTTTATGGTCTAATGGTGGCAACTTATTTGACTCTCTCACCCTAAATACTAACTGTTCAGGAGACAATCTTGCAGATGACAGTTCTTCATTGCACCACACAACAGGCAGGCTTCTAACATCGTGATGTTACAACAGACCACCATCTGAAGTGGTGCAGTACACCATGATATAACAGCAACATAGATATTACCATAGCAACCCAGACCACTGGTTCATCAAGTCCCCTATCCTGTCTTTAACAGGGATCAGTGCAAGAAGGTGGGAAATTATGGAATAACAAGCTCATAGGGGAGCATTCTTCTGGACCTGTCAATTAGTGTTGGTTTCTTCCCTCTGTCTTCTCCACATCCTAAAGTAACTGTGGATTCTCACCCAATTCTCACTGTTCTCATAGTCTATGTAAACCTTTTCTAGATCCTTCTAACCTGTGATATGGTGTTCCCATGAGTTCCACAGCTTAATTATGTATTTTATAATTAATATGTCCTCCCATCAGTTTTCAATATATTGCCTCTCAATCTGATGGGTTGTTTCCTTATTCTTGTATTATGAGAAAGGGCAAATAGGATATTGATACATACGTCTTTCCTCTATCATTCATGTCTATATACTTCTTCCACGCCCCCTCTGATACATCTGTTTAAACTGTACAGGCCTAGTATTTTCGTCTCTAATTGTATGGAAGTTTCTCAACTGCCTCTAAGCATGTTAATTGAACTTCTCTGGAGCCCTTCTAAATCCCCTTTTTAGCTAGGGTGACCAGAGCTGCACACCGTGTTCTCAGAATTAGATCCCATTCTTTAAGTGTACTGAGATTATTTGCTGTCTTGGCTGCTGCATATTGAGAATAGCTCTCCCTCCCCCTCAAGCTGTCCACGATGACAGCATGAAAATGTTAGAAACAGATTTTTTTTTAATTCTGTCATGCAATAAGGTACTTCCTTAGTGATGAAATTCCAAAACATATTAGATTGATAGCAGAAAGTGGTAAATCTTTTTTAATTCCTTGGCTATTTGCATTAGCTGCTGTCCAATCATCTCCTTGTTGATAATCTGTAAGAAAAGGGCCCCAAGCCCCCAAGTTCAGATGTGGATCCAAACTTCTCCAAAGACTGAGAGCGTTTGGACTGGAGAGTGGGAGAATGGGGTTGATTATAGAAACGGCTATGAAGCTCAGACCTTTGGGTGTTCATATCCATGGGATTTGATTTGGGCTCATCCCCATTGCTACACAGGTTTCTTTCTAGTTTTAACAAAGAAAGCACCAACCTCCTAGCTCATGCAGTGTCCAAGAGAATCAGTGGAACATACTCAGGCAGCTGGTAAAGAATTTCTCATGAGGCTGCTGAGTATTTCAGCACATGTGCCCATTGCTAGCAGGCGTAGATGCTGCAAACAGAGACGCACGTGTAGTATAGCATCCAAAAAGGACAGCAACGTTGTTGCTCAAGTGGCAACACAATTGATCTTAAAAGCAAAGGGCCCCAAGATACACGAAAAAGAAAAGTGGGAGGGGCAGTGCTGGAAGGTTAGAGGAGTCTGAAAACTGAGTACATCCCTGTAGAAAGTGTGGCTCGGCTGTGGCCTGCCTCAGTTTCCCCTTCTCTCTCCATGAGGTCACCTAAACAGCCTGGTCAAGGAGAGCCAAACAGTAGCACATCTCCAAAGGAAGCACTTGTACAACGTATTAATTGCTCTTACCTCACAGCCCAGCTAAAACTTAAACATCCCAAACCAAAAGTTTCTAGGTTACAGGAGCAGCTCCTTCTGCTGTAAGGCCTCAGACTTCTCCACTGCCTGCAGAGCTCTGCACTCGCACTCTTTCCCCTGTTTGTTCTAGTCTCTCCCTAGTCTCCTCTTTCTAGATCAGGCTCCCTGGGACCTCCTCTTCCTCCTGGCTTCCTTTCTCTTCAGGAACTTCCCCAACCAAGCTTTTCTAAGCCTTTTATTAGGAGCAGGTGCTCCTTCTAGCTACTTAGATCCTGGCAATGTAGAAGGGCAACCAGAAAGACTGTGTTTTGCATCTCTTAACACATAGTAAGTGCATCAAATTTACTTTTGAAACGTCATCCAGAATTTCAAGAGGCACCCGACAGACTTTTAAATCACTCTGATGAAAATTAGCTTGCTTAATGAGAAACAAAAGTAAATTACTTAATGATTATTAATCTCATGCATAGATGCAATCACTTCCCAACCGAGATTTTTATTAAAAAAATTCATTTAGATTATTTTGGGAAGATGACAATTCTTCTTTTTGACTTCCCCTCCTCTCTATGTATTTTAATTTGCATAAACAAGGCATTAAAAATGGAGAGAAACACTTTAAAATACAATTACTCCATCAATAAAACCTGACTTTGCAGAATATAGCTGCACCACTGAGATCTAAAAAAAAAAAAAAAAAGACTAAACCTCCTCTTTCCTGGTATAAAAAGCATGTATTGCTTCTAAAGCGATTGCAGTTTAAATTTATGTTTTAGAATCCTGGAATAATTGAACATGTATAAATATTCTCTGTAGATGCACTGTGGCAGAAAGTGCAGGAATAAAAAGCCCATATCAGGTACCAACCAAGGTATTTCATTTAACGTCTCACCATGTTTAGAAGTCAAAAGCAGACACCTTCCTATTAACCTGCTGTGCTTGTCACTGGGAGCACTTTGTTCCATTAGAAACTTGTTAATTGCTATCTTAGTAACAAAGGAACAACACACTGTGTTGCTACTATTAGAAGTCTGTGTAGATTGCTTGCCCTTGGAAAGGCAGTGGGGATTAATTGACTATATATTCTTAGCAGAAGCAATAAAGATGTGTAATCAGTTGGATGTTGGTATTTATTAATGGAGATCCTTAACACATTTTACATAAAAACCAGTTAATCAAAAGCTATACCATATGTTGCAACAAAACATGAGCTGAGTGACAGGATTCTTGAAGAAAAATCCAGCTTTTGTGTGTGTATCCAACTACTGAAAAACTGGCCTAGGCGACATAAAAAAGCCACCACCACTGCATGAATTATGTGGCATTATTCTTGTAGCTCGTAAGAAAACAGAGATGCAGCTTCAAATGTAAACCAGAGAAGAAACCCATTTTCTCAGAATTACACTGTGCTATTACATTTGTTAGACAATAAATAACTCCTCTTACCACTAACGGTAACACATGACTGAAAGATTTCCTCATCCATCCTTCCTTCCAAAGCAGAGGCTTCATGCAAATCTCTTTAGGGTTACCTAAAACGTTGTTTTCATACCAATCCCCCAGAACTGATACTTGGTTCTTGTTAGATTTCCAAAAGAAACAGTGAGGCATCATCTTAAAAAGTGCTAATCCGCACTTAAAATTAGGGACAGATGGAAATAAATGTTAGTTTTATATTGCCAGCTATATTTGTGTGTGAAGAAAATAAATTAGCCCTATGTTTGCCTAACATACATCATCTCTGGAGATCATGCAGCCTTCACCTTGCCAGCGTATACATTTTAGGGAGTTATATAGCTCTAATTTCTGTACACCAAGACCAGAACTTCCAACAACTGGGCCAGGATTTCAATAGAGCTAAGCTTTAAGGTTTCGGGTGCCGATTCCTTTGAAAACCAGGCCATTAGTGTCACAACCTGAGCTGATGGCGCTGAGTGCTTTTGGAAACCTGACCCTTATGTAAGTGTCTAAATGGGAGCTGAGCTCTTCTGAAAATCAGGCCATAATGATAGGAGTATGGAATCAAACACTGTGCACAATGCTTTGGTCCATTGTCTTCAGTGCAAAGCAGGCAAATGTAATTGGTCCAGCCCCCTCCAGTGGTGTAAAGCCACCATAGTGGCTCTCACGCCACCTCTTCCCCCAAACACTGCCCACGAAACACCTTGCCCAAAACCACAAGCTATCAAGCTGAGAGAAGAGAAAGGAGCTGAAGGCTCAATAGATACCACTTCTTTATGCGTTTTTTATTTAAATCATCACCTCCTGATGAAATATCTGAGGAGAGCAACCAATGGTTGTGCACAGACCCTTCCTCTTTGGGTGAGCTTACAGATGGGCCCGAGTGGTACACCTGTGTTCTAGAACAGGATGCTCTCGAAGCCTGGGGATGAAGGTGGGGTTTCAGATCAAGCTGAGCCAACAAAGGATGATTGGCATATAGCACCCGGAACAATATCTTTGCTACCAGGGAAACGCTCCCAGCTGTAGACAGAAACCATTTCCCCCTTCTCTTTGTCCAGGTACTGCTTCTCAACTGTACCAGACTGTGCTTTTGGTCAGGGCGACCTCTCACCTCAAGCCCATTTGGTGCAGTTTTCTTGTCCATTAATTTCCCAGCCGGGATAAGTGTTTTATTACCCCAAAATTCAAAACAACTGTATTTTAACCAAATTGTCACATAACTAAAATGCAAATGAGGCCTAGTGCATTTGACCATTTCCCCTTGTTCACCAGCAGGTGCTGGCAGAGAGCTCCCTCCTCTTTGGAGCCCATGTCCACCTACACTTCTCAAATGGTACTGACCAACCAAAAATTAACATGATAAATATCTTCCCTATTTAAGAAATATGGTCCAGATGCTCTTTCACACACATTGCTAATAGGAGGGAACAATATCTGTTTTTCGCCTGATGTTAACTCAGATCAGTATAGGGTGACCAGATCAGCACACTAAAATATCAGGACACGCTGGGATGCCATCACCTCCGCTCCTCCCAGCCTCCGCCTCCACTCTGGCCTAGGTCCCACCCCATCCCTGCTTGGCCCCCTCCACCGCACCCTTCCTCATCCACCAGCCTGCTGCTGGCTTGCTGCGTCCCTTCTCAGTCCCCCACCCACCACTCACTTCCCCACTCATTGCTAGTCCTCCCGCCTTTTCATTCCCCTGCCCACCACTCACCTCCACGGCGCTGGCTTCCCCTTTGCCGGGTGGGTGCTCGCCCATCCCCTACCTCTTCCCACCTCTGGACTGCCCTCGCCCCACCCCCATTCTACCCCTTTCCCCCAAGTCTCTGTCCCTGCCCTGCCTCTTCTCCACTTCCTCCCCTGAGTGTGCCACATACCCAATCCTCCCAATTCCCTCCTGGAAAGTGCTAAGCACTGCCAAACAGCTGTCAGGTGGCGAGAAGCGCTAGAAGGGAGGAGGAGCGGGGATGCAGCACGTTTGGAGGAGGGAGGAAGAAGGAGGCAAAGAGGGGGGATCTTGGCTGCAATTTTTCCTTGTGAGTGCTTCAGCCCTGGAGCACCTAGGGGGTCAGCGCCTCCTTCCTGCTCGCCTCCTTACCTGAATATCGTGACAAATGGCATCCCAATCATACATTGATTGGGACACGAGACAAAGGGTTAAATATTGAGACAGTCCTGATTTTATCGCGACATCTGGTCACTCTAAACCAGTAATGAAGTCAGGAGGGTCAGATGGATTTAAGAGTATGCGGGATTAAACCAGGTTTAGATAACTGAGAAATAAATGCACTGACTTAATTAGCTCTCTTGAAATAAATTATTACACAGTCCTTATTTCCAGCTCTCTTATGAGCCTATAAAGAATTCTGGAAACAAGTCTTTATAGTTTTGCCTCCCTATTGCAATTATGATGAATAATGAGATCTTAATTAATGAGTCCTAGATTTCTGAAGAACGTAAATAGTTAAAGGATAGAAATGTCGTATTTTGGGGGTGGGGGACTCGGAGTTGAAAAAAAATCAAGAAAAAGAAGATCTATTAGCCACAACTATTCACTTTTACTCTACTTCTGTGGCATTCTAATAAGTGTCTGCCCCTATCTTGAGTACAGAGGTGTGGCCTACAAAGACTAAAAGCTGCTTGGTCCCAAGTGGATCATAGCACATCTCTACGGTCTACACAAAGACAAGGGCAGCTGCAATCTGCCCTAGTTTTCATGTAAATTAGGGATGATCTTCAAGCTCTCACAGTATTGCTTACGCAGTTCCATTCTATATTACTGACGTATGGAATAGTTTCCTGTTCAGACATTATAAAACCTGATACATTAGAAGAACCAATTTTCCTTAAAAAGCAACTACAGACACAGTGGTTAAATCTTTCACCCAGGTATTTAATGTTTCTATACCTCCTGAGGAGATATCCTGCAATCTCTTTTGTATAAAGGTAGTGGCATTACCATTCTTATTAATTATAAAATCAATTTCTAACCTGACTGTGAGAGCAACGATTGGAGGGGGTCTTGTTAACATGAGATTAAAATTTACGAAGTCTAATTATTTTGTAAGAGAGTCTCAGACTGGATTTAGATCTGTACATAGTATGTCTGCATTAACCACATGGGTAACAGATATTTTGTTGTCGCTGATAAAGAACATGTACATGATGTGCCACTTCATTTACAAAAGGGTGTTATCATGCTTTCAGATTACATGGCTGGCTGCCTGGTGGTTCCGAGTTCTAATCATGGCTCTGCCAGTTACTCCATGTTATTTTAGTTTCCTCATTTCTAAAATGGGGATAAAAATTGAAGCTAGTTGGGAAATTGTTTTTATTTCCGATGAGAGTTTTGGAAAAAAATATTTTTTTATTTCCAGAGGGCCTGCCTATGTGGCAATTTAATGCATGGCAAGCTGGGGTGTGACTCTTCAGCCCTCCAGCCTATGTGATGATATGGACCCTGCTTCTGTCTAACTAAGAGTTTTACAGCATGCTTATAGGAGTAGGTCAAAGTGCAGAGCAGAACTTGTTGCATGTGGTAGCAGGTTCCAGATGGCCACTTAGCCTACAGCAGGCCAGAGTGCTGTAGATTTGCACTACAGTTCGCTGCACGCTAAATTGCCATATAGACCAGGCCCTCAGTTTCATCTAAATTTTTCGTTGAACACTTTCAGGTTTCTGTCAAAACAATGAAAACTTGAACATTTACATTTTTGGTTTTCAGCAACTCAGAATTGGAAATTTCCAAGTTTAAAACCCAAATTTTTTGTTTTACAATGAAATCCTCAAAATTTGACCAAACCAGAAATTTTTCACAATATAAATGGTTTTTCCCCTGAAAAAAGCCATTTTCCTTGGAAAACCTTAACAGAATTATTTTTACTAATTCTAGTAAGACAATCCCCCTGCTTTAAAGCACGTTGTGAATATGCATATGTTACTGTCTGCACAGTGCTTTGAACACAGAAAGCAATGTAGAAATATTAAAGGTGCCACTTAGTTTATTAATACTATATAGCTAATACCTTCAATGCAGTTAAAAAGCCCTCTTTCTGTATATATCTATTGAGGAAAATATTGATATAAGAGCTCATAGCAACTTTATCTACACTAGAGAAATGTAGTGTGCTATTCCTATAACTATGGCAGCATATATTATATTCACACTTAGAACGCTTGAAATAATTTACCAGCCTGCTAAATCTGCTTGGAGCAAAATATGTTTTAGCAGGGCTAAAATACAGATCGAGACTGAGCCTTCTCAGTCTATCCCACGTTAGTGGCAGTCTGAAGATACAGACTGCTGGCTGTTGTCACATAATGCACTCGTATCCTTTTGCGATCTCCCAGAATGCACTGCTTCTGGGAGTCATACTGGGAACTGTGGAGAGGTCACTCAGATCAGTGGTTTAGAGCAGTGCTGATCTGCAGGGCAAACATGCAAAGCTTCTTAACATGACTCTGAGTGCTGATCCGCTTGCACTAAAAACAGCAGAATACAACTGGTTTGGTTAGCAACGGTTCCATTTTTTAGGGCAGGTGGGGCCTCAGAAGGCCTGGGTAGCTTCATGGCATAGACAGTCGATCACATCTAGCTTAGTGCTTTGAATGTGTGGCCTGGCACGAAGCAAGTTTATAAATACACTAGAGGGAACTGAATAGCCCAATGGATTGGTTGTGGTGTATATATAGCTTGTCATGGGTTCAAATCCAGCTTAGGTCAGCAGTGGCCAAAAATGTTACTATTGGCTTTGCTTGGCCCTATGTGGAATGAGTCTGGAGGACCAGATTTTTAAAGGTATGTAGGCACCTAAAGATGCAGATAGTCATCTAGGCACTTTTGAAAATCCCACTAGGCACCTATCTGCAACTTTAGGCACTTAAATACCTTTAAAAACCTGGCCCCAAGTGTTTACACCTCAAAGCACCCTGTGTTCTCCTTCTTGACGTTACCGCAAGCACAGCTTGTGTTAAACAAAGATGTTCTTTTGTTCTTCACTTCCCCCATCAGCTCACAAACCAGAGCCTGCTCCGGCCTAGCTGAAGCAGCAGCAGCAGATCTCTGTTCTGAACAGCACCCAATGCACCCTGCGTTGCTGTGATGTCTCCAGATACCTTCCACACCCTTACATCCCAATAGCAGCTCCCCCACCCCTCTCACTCCACCCAGATCTGGAACCCTTTTTGGCAGGCTCAGCAGAGTGTTGAAGCAAAGGAGATGGAGTCTGACTGAACCTTTCTTCCCCAGGTGGGGTCTCACCCAGTAAGACCTGTTGGCTGAGAAGGGTGGGCAAAGCTTGTGCTTGTCCGTGCTTGTATTGTCCCTGTTCTGTGGATAAAATGACAACTTCTCTGTGATGTAAAAATAAAACCTTTCATGATGCTACAGAACAAAGCAATTAGAAAAAGACCTCCATGGAGGAACCTTGCTGTTTATTATTAGTATCATCAGTGTAGCAAACCAGCTTGTTAATTCAAAGTTTCATGTATAAGCTGCTTTGACATATGCACTTGGCTCTTCTGGAGTTTTGTAATGCTCTTTTTGTACAATTTATTCCTATTTCATTGGGGGGCGGGAGGTGTTTCTATCTAAATTTGCTTTAGGTGCGAAGAAAAAAAATGTGTGAATTTGCTGGTTCTGAACATCTTGTCCTTCTGCTTTATACATATCTGCTTGTTCAGCGCAGATGCATTATTAGCAGCAGATTAATTTTAGCCCTAAAGTGGTGAGGAGGGACGGAGCAAGGAGCTGATGTAAGGCATACACAAAAAGGGAGTACTATGATCGATACTTGGGAAACTACTAGAGTAATGTATAAAACATTCAGTTTGCGAGTACCTGGAGGATGAAGAGGTGATCATTAGCAGCCAGCATGGATTTACCAAGAACAAATCATGCCAACCCAGCCTGATTTTCTTCTTTCACAAGATAACTGGTTTGGTGGATGGGGGAATGCGGTGGACATAATATACATGGACTTCAGCACAATCCCATGTGACATACTGATAAGGAAGCTGGAGAAATGCAGACTTGATGGAGCTACCGTTAAGTGGATACATAATTAGTTAAACAACTTGTAGTGGGGTGGACCCCCACACCTGCATGGGAGGGCTTGGAAGCTGCAGCTCTAAAAGCTGGGCTGATTGGGGAAGCCGCTGCAGCTGGGCCACACCCTAATCAGGCCAGTATAAAAAGGCCAGGGAAGCCAGGAGCAAATAATCTCCCTCTGCCTGTAGAGGGAGAAGGGTCCGGCTACAGGAAGCTAGAGACAGGGTACCTGAGTGGAGCAGGGCTGGGGAAAGGCAGAGGAGCTCCAGCCTGGAAAGCCCCAGGCTGTGGCCTAGCATAAGGCCAACTGGGAGTTGCAGAAGGCAGCCTGGGGTAGGCAAAGTCAGCAGGTCCAAACCCAGCCTTCCCAGTGATGAGTAGGCTAATATTGCAGTCTGCCCCAGGGTGTGGTGGCTAGACAATAACTGGGAGTAGCCATAGACTGAGGCAAGGTGGGGATAGTGGGTGAGGATTCCTCTGGGAGGTGGAGATCATGAGGCTGGGAGGGGTTACTGTTCGGGGGCAGCACCCCAGGTAAACAGGGAACTGGGGTCCAGGAGGGACATGGGGGCCAGGGGACAGGTGGATCACTGGCCTGCAGAGGGCGCTCTGGAGCTGGAATGAGGTAATTCCAGGAAGTCACCAGCAGGAGGTGCCACAGGGGTGAGTCCGCACTTCTACCCAACCACAAACAAAGAGTAACTATTAATGGAGTGATGTCAGATTGGAGGGAGCTTTCAAATGGGTTTCCACAGGGATCTGTTCTGGGTCCAGTGGTGTTTAGCATCTTTAATAATTACCTGGATGTAGGAATACAGAGCACACTGGTCAAATTTGCAGATGACGCAAAGGTAGGAAGGTTGCCAACACTTTGGAGGATAGCGCTAAAACTCGGAGGGATCTTGATAAATTGGAGAACTGGGCTACAGACAACAAAATGAAGTTCAATGAAGAAAAATGTAAAGTGCAACACTTAAGGGATGCACAAATAATAAGAATGGGGGATAACTGGCTTGGCAGCAGCATTGCTGAGAAGGATCTAGGAGTTGTTTTGGATTTCAACCTCACCATCAGTCAGCAATGTGATGCTGTTGTAAAAAAAATAAACAAACAAAAAAAATGCAATTTTATGTTGCATTAATAGAGGCACAGCATGCAAATCATGGAAGGTGATAGTATCACTCCACTCAGCGCTGGTTAGGCCTCAGCTGGTGTACTGTGCCCAATTTTGGTTATCAGGTATAAAAAGGACATAGAAACTGGAAAGGATCCAGAAGTGAACAACAAAGATGATCAAAGAGGTGGAATGCAAGTCATGAGAGGAAAGGCTGAAGGAACTGCGTATGTTTAGTTTGGATAGAAAGAAGTTAAGAGGAGATATGATAGCCGTCTTCACATACTTGAAAGGCTGCTGTAAAAAAAGATGGAGAAAAGTTCTTTTTTTTCCCACAGAGGGCAGGATAAGAGGCAGTGGGTTCAAACTACAGCACAGCAGATTTAGATTAAATCTCAGGAAAAGCTTCCTAACTGTAAGAACAGTAGGACAATCTGTCTAGGATGGTTTAGACACAGCAAACTAGATGGTTTATACTAGATGACTCTTGCGGTTCCTTCTAATACTATGGTGTTAACTTACATTGGTAATTGAAGTTTTTACAGTGATAACTTTTTGGACAACCCCTCTGTGACAGCTTACTCCCCCATGCCAGGGCACCACTTGATGTACTGGGATACCACTGAGCCCACCTCAAGCCTCGAGCGCACACCCAGGTAGGGCCACACCCAGCTGCAGAAAGGCACAGACACTGAAATCCGTGGGAAGAATCAGCTAGGGGATTGCCCAGCACTCAGGTGCACAGCCCCTCTGAGCTGCAAACCCCAAATTGTACTGTCCTGCACTGCACAGAGATCTATACAGCACAAGCTCATGACATTCATCCCCTCCCTCAATGTGGAGGAAGATCTGCAAAGCTTTTTGCCCCCTCGGTTATGAACTGCACAAACTGGTTTAGCGAAAACAAAAACAAGTTTATTAACTACAAAACTGGACCAGGAAAGCAGCCTTTCCTTCTATCCGTTACGACAAGTGCTGTGAGATGTTTATACGTCATCCAAATCATGCAGAAGGAACTCGGGACTTGTGTGTCTAGTCTGGTCCCCTCCCTTCTACAGTGGCCAGTACTGACAGAGGTGGGAAATTCGGCAAATGAGCAACCTATTGTGCACTACTGCAGATGAAAATTGATCCTAAGCCTGCTGAACTCAAGGAGAGACTTTTCATTGACTTCAGTTGGTTTTATATCAGGCACATAGTGAGGAAAATGTCCTCTTACATCTAAGAGGATGTAAGAAGAGCACCACAGCTCTCTCTATTGTGTGTGGGTTTTGAATAAGGCCAAATCTTTTCATAGGGCTTCAACTTAAAATCCTCTGGTCCACACACAAAAGTAATGCCAGGCTCTCCATGCTGATATATACACAACCTGTTGAATGCATTATACCATTAATACATTTAACAAATACGCCCATGTTTTTGCTATGTAATAGAATGTCAATTGTGTGAAATGTTACAAGTTTCAATGTCATCTAATTGTATTTCGATAGGCACAAGTTGTATTTCACTGCACAGTGTAAACATTTCATTATATAATATAAATTTACACTCTGTAGTAAATGAATGTGTTCATTATACATTGTAATTTTTTTCATTGCATAACATTTCCATTTTAGGATTCACAGTAATTACTCCACTGTGTTTGAAGCAAATGTCATTTATATGACACGTAAAAATTCACAGGATGCAATTTAAGTGATTTCAGTCTGAAGCATAAACACATGCAAACCACGTAACAAACATAAACTTACTCCAGATGGCTGCTCATAGCAGATAAAATCAGATTTCTCCATCTTAACAAACTAAATTCCCAATCCAAATATAGGCCAATCAATGTAGTTTTTGCTGATTAAAATGGCCAGAAAATTAGCATCAATGCAAACATAATAAGTGTAATGAAGTTTTTGTTACTAATAACAGACCAAACATTACATTTTCTGGATTATATCAGGCTTTTCTGACTGAATGTTACTGAGAATCCATAGAGATTCTCACCTGCCTCTCCCAGAAAAGACTTTAACAGTAAATATCTAGTATATAGTAAAACAAATAATCCTTAAAAGCAACTATGTTACATGTTTTATTTGATCCTATACAGTTCCAGCTGTCCTGAGTAGTTACAGTACAGTCCAAGAGCATGAACACACAGCCAAGCTATTTTGTCTCTGTTGTTAGTCACCTTATTGCTTTCAGCAGCTAGCAAAATTAAACCTTCAAAATAATTCTCATGTGCACTGACTGTAAACTGAATTCAAATTAAACTAATAAATTACAAGGGAAGTGTATATCTAGCCAGAGTTCTGAATAGCTTCTTATTTCCACAAAAACTGTAGTCTGCACACACATACATAGACACACAGTTCACGTCTATCTGTGTACATCTTGCATGTGCATTGTCTGTCCCAACATGCATACCGGAAGATTCACAAACACGCCTCTGCCATTTTCACATAGATGGGTTCTGGCCAGGGGCTGCAGAACCTTATGAGATGTCTATATGGTATGTCCATGACCACACATGATTTATCTAATTTAGGTACTGTATGGCCCACATAATTGTAGTATCTAAGCACCTCACAATTTTTACTTCATTTATCCTTACCACACCCCTGTGAGGCAGGGTAGTTATATTATCCCCATTTTACAGAAGGGAATTGAGGCCCAGAGTGGCTAAGTGACTTGCCCAAGGTCACGGGACCAACTTTCTTCTCCTTATCTTTATCTACAGACTAATTGCTCCCAAGTTGCAATTTGGAACCTGAAGGCAGTCTGTCAGACTATCTCATTACACTAATGTACTGCTTGAAGTTCAGCACTGAAAGTCACATGAAGGGATTTGATTGCTCTGTTTTGCTGAGATGGTGAAGTAGCATTAGAATTAAACTGGGCCATCTGGAGAATTATAAAATAAGTTGTAGCCTTGGGCCAACTCCTCCTCTCTGAGAGTACTGGAGAGATGCAAGAGCAAAGTATTGGAAATTACTCAAAAAGTCCAAACAAATCCTCAGATATGTCCAAGCTGAATGACATTTGTGAGAGATGCCTTCGGTTATCCTAACAGAAATATGTTCAGACAAGAACTAGTAATCTTTTGAGGGGGAAATAAAAGTTTAGAAATATTTTTCCTATATATACAGTGCTTTTCTTTTTATTTTAGTATGTATATAGTCCATTTCCTGTTTTGTTTCTTCTACGTCCATTGAACGCAGATTTTATGTTAGATTTAAAAATAAAAATAAAAGTCTTTTCCTCACTTTGGGTCAAATTCAGTTAAATTCAGCTTACATTAAGCAATTCCTATATAAGTTTCTTGCTCAATTTCTAGGATAACGTTAATGGCACTAAATGGCACTGTAAACTAGACGTGGGATATAAATTGGTCAGAAAATATATTTAAGTGGGTTTAAAAGGCCAAGCAATGAAACTCGCGCCAGTGTTGGCATTCAGAACATGTGAAAAATAAGATTAATTTACGATGAGCTGGTGGAAAAGGGAAAACAACTAGCAGAACGGTGTAAGATAAAACAGTCTCTCTCCCCAGCCCCCACAACACACACTACTCTGGCTAACAGCAAAATCCGTATTCAACACTTTTGTAGCACTTTTTATCTGTAAATCGCCACACACTTTACAAAGGAAAGTGGAGCAATTATTCCAGTTTTATAGATGGGGAACAGTGAGACACACCGAGGGAAAGTTATCTGCAACAGGTCATATAGCAAGTCACCGGCAGACCTGGAAATAGAATCCAGGTCACCTGAGTCTTAGGAGTCTCTTTCTGTGACTCAGCCTTGATTGTAAATTGTCACTACAATGCCATACTACCCCAATCTAATATAATGCATGAAACACAGTATCACAATATTGTAGGATACTTTAAAAAATAATAAATTGGTATCACTGGACAGTAATTGCTATGTTATCTGCATTGCAGGTCACTGAGTACTCTGTGTTTGCTGCTAATTAAATTCACTGTGGGAAGCTCCTTGCATCTCTGTATGATATGTGTCTGCAAAACTGGATGTTGCCCCTAATTGCTTCTCATAACAAGGTTATAAAACTCACGCTGTTATGCCCAGATACAGCAGAGGCCCGACAGCAGTACGTGACCTTATACAACATATGTGTGACCGCACCAGTGGGCTTCAGCACAATGCTGTGTATTAGGGGATAGAGCGGCAGCCTTAACTCTGTACTTCCTTGCTTTTAGCTGTTTAAGTTAGAACTTTAAAGTTACTTAGCTTTTGTTTGTAAATGAAGTAGAGTATAACTCAATTTTGAAGGGCCAGTCCCTTGATTTAGATGATGTGATAAATTTGAAATTTATTACAGCATCTATGAGTAATTTACATGCTTCGTTTTCAGTCCTGCTTATATGCTGCGGACACATTGTCCTGGACAATGTCAATATGGGGCTCATTTTCTGTGTAGAACAAACCCGCACACCATGGGTATGTCCAAAGGTTTCAAAGGCCATGGTGCTCTTATTATTATTCATTATGTTTATTATGCTAGCGCCAAGGGGTCAGATTGGGGCCTCATTGTCCCTGGCACTGTACAATAAGATAGAAAAATTAATCAGCATTCCTGTAATTAAAAGGTGCTGTTGAACGCTGACTGGCTTATCTTTCCTAAGAAGAACAACTCAGAACTCTTAATGCCAAATTTCTGAACTATAAGGCAAATGAATTCATAGATTTTTAAGGTTGGAAGGGACCATTAGATTTTCTAGTCTCACTTCCTGTATAACACAGATCATTACATTTTACCCAGTTATGCCTGTATTGAGCTCTATATTTTGTGTTGGAGTAAACCATAACTTGCATTTGGCTAAATCATATCTTCTAGAAAGGCATCCGATCTTGCTTTGATCAGGAGGCTATCCCGATCAAAAGGAGAACACTCTAACCTAAGTGACAGAATGGTTTTGTATCAGTTCTCTGGCAGGGAAATTGTAAAAAGAGGAAATGACTCCTCAGACAACAAAAAAGAACTTAAGGCTCAGAACATGACCTTGCTTGATGCTCTACCTGGAACACCTCAAGCTGCCTGGAATGGAAGACCAGAGCCTCAAGAACTACAGAAGTTACTAAATGTCCACTTTCCTGAAGAATGCAGGAGGAATGGTAACTCAGCAGCCACGTTTCATTCCCTACTGGGAGTTTCCAACATTAATTTCAAGTCACAGATGCCTTGAATACATTAGAGAAGTTAGTTCCTGAAAAATTACTGCTGATGGTGCAGCTGCACCAGAGAGAGCATAAGAACACCTGTACTGGGTCAGACTAGCCCAGTATCCTGTTCACCGACAGTGGCCAATGCCAGGTGCTCCAGAGGGAGTGAACCTAACAGGTAATGATCAAGTGATTTCTCTTCTGCCATCCATCTCCATCCTCTGACAAACAGAGGCTAGGGACTCCATTCCTTACTCAGCCTGGTGAATAGCCATTAATGGACTTAATCTCCATGAATGTATCCAGTTGTCTTTTAAATGCTGTTATAGTCCTAGCCTTCACAACCCCTCAGGCAAGGAGTTCCACAAGTTGACTGCGCTGTGCAAAGGCAGTGTTGTTAATGTAGACAGGAGTCAGATGTTGTACTGTTGTGTCCAGGTTTTTATGGCACCATGGTAAAAATACATGATTTATGTCTATGCTAGGATCTTAGCACCAGCATAGCTGCACCACTCCTGGTTTTTTTTTTTTTTGTTATAATACAGGAAGTAATTTGTCTAATGTAACTTTATTATAATGATTTATGTCATGGTATCAGTCAGTGTCACCAGGCAGCTAGACACTGTCGTGCGAGGCAGTATATAAACACAAAGATAGATGCCCTCTGTCTATAGTCTAAAAAGGCTGAATGCTGTATGTTCAACTCCATATAAGTATGTGTTTGCCTACTGGCATTTTTTTTTTTAAAAAAATGGATCTAAGTCATTTATAAAGGATTAACAGGGCTATATGGTAGCGCTGTGCAAAAATCCCAATAATTCAGCTTCACAGGGTTTCGTGTCAGCGTTTTCGTTGCTGAAATAATTGATGTTTGTTATGCACAATTCGTGGTGCCTATGATTGATCAGAAAATTGTTTTTTCTTCCCAGCTGGATGACTGAATTACTTGTAATAGGGAAATACTGAATAATGATTGGTTAACAGTGAATAATTCACTTCCGATCCAATTTGGGACTCCTGTGAATATTTTAATAAATACTAGCCATTAGGATTCATTATTTAAAGATTTTTTTCAGCTATGACCGAATGGCCAGTTGCAATTTCAATTTGAGTCAAATATCCATGACAATACCTGCAAATCTCTTTCTTCATTATTCGACCAACTCTGCTAGTTTTAAGCATGAAACAAAACTTTAAATCAAGCAACTTTTGCATGGTTTTGAGTTTTAAAGTGAAAGCATGACTCTGTTAAAGTCAACAAGAGCTTTGCCATTGACGTCAATGGAGTCAGGATTTCACCTCCGATTTCTCTCAATTCTTTTAATAGCACATCTCTCTCAAGCTAGCACATCTGGGGCCCTGAAACAGAAGGAGCAGTGTTGAAAAGACTCTCTTCACCTTAAATTGGCTTAAATTTACTACAATAATTCTGAAAAAGACTAGCGTCTCTGGCTAAATGAAAAGAAGTCATCAGATTTAGTCCTGTTACAGGAAACACAAATGAACTAAACAGGATGCCAAAAACTTGAAAGAGGATGAGTTGGGTGGTGTATCATTGCCCCTGCTGTGCGGCATAACACTAACAATTTTAACACAGAAAAGGCTTCAAAGTACATATCAGTGAATAAATAAAAGAAAAAACAGGAAAACTAGTTGAAATCAATGCACAATGACAAATATAGAAAACATACTGCAGACAGTATGCACCAAATAAACAAAGTTTTATTCTGCACTGATAATGTTTGACCTAACCTTTTATTTAAAACAAAGGCAAAATCAATGGAGGAAACTTTAACCAGTTTTCAGAGGAATCGCAATACAGACTATGTCTGTCCCCATCCACAAGCTTTTCCAAAACAGTCAGTATGCTTCAGGCCTTTAGAGAGGATTAGAGATAGATCTTGAATTGGTTAGATGTCAAATGTTTGCCCAACAGCATTTCCTCTTCCTTCTTACCCCATAAACTATCCATTTGTTTTTGGCAAGATGAAAATGACCAGATTTATAAACAATCCCATCCCTCACATTTAAATCAGCTCAATAACTGGATTGGACCATGCACCAGGGTTTCCAACAACGAACATGCTGGATCTCCAATTATTTGTTAAGTTTTGTCATTATAGATTTTTAATAGCCGTTTTGTTATACTCAACTATAACTCATCATATATAAAGTCATATAAACAAATGAACGGAAAATAGCACTGGATTCAGAAAAAAACAAAAAGTGATGTAAATGCTCCTCCAAACAAAATGTCAGGCACCTTCAAGTTGCAGAAATGAGAACTGATATTACCAAACGAATTAAACTCAGCTAACTCCCCAGCGGTATCGTCTTCTCTGCTCTGGGAAACGTTTGAAGTAGTTAGCAGGGGGAAATATATCTCTGCAGCAGTCAGCTACAAAATAAAAGAGTTGGATGCCCCAGAAAAGAAAAACATGGGAAAACAATTAAAATGCTGGAAGTTTTAGCTAACGAGAACTGGTACCGAAGCACACTAGATTTACAAACTGTTGCTAGATGGAAGTGCAACAGCATAGTGATGGAGTGAAAGTGAACGCTTATTTAGTTAGTGTTCAGAATGCAAAGGGGAAACAACAAAGTTGATAAACACTTGGTATAACAACAAAACCTTATAGAATGGGGTGATATCAATCTGTGCACAAATCCAGCCATTCACGTGTCCATGTTTGATTCTAAAATATAATGAAAATTGTGAAAATAGCACCTGTTGGTTCCATCGTCCCCCTCCTTCCTTCTCATCAATATGGTGCTACTCTGATCCCGTGCTACGTCTCCCAGACATACCAAGTCCAGAAACTGCTTTAAACAGATTGAGGTCCAGAGACAGTTGCTGGGCTTGCTGAGGACAGGTCAAGCTGGTTAGGCCCTTGGCTGACAAAAATGGTCCCGAAGGATGATCCAGAGACTTTCACTGTACAGTGGAGATGCCGGAGAGAGATGCACATGCTATTATGCATGACCATCAATGTCTAAAATGAATGTCTAAAAGGATAGTGGGCCCATGTGGTCTTTACAAGAGACCTGTTCAGATCTTTAATCAGGATGATCAGTTAAGGGAACAGGAAGAGGGAGGTTTTCTGAGCTTTAATTCTAGTGCGAGTTCTGGGCTGACTGTTCTCTCCCATGGTATGAGGGGACAGCTCCTTTTCCTACAAGAGACTCTCTTTTAGCTGGAAACACATTTGGTGTTTGACAGTTTTTAGCTTCTACTCGGTGATGGGACTGTGTTCTTTTTCTGCAGCTGCTTGCTCAGGCCTTGATTACCTGTGACCCTGGAGGCATTATTGTCATCAGGGGAGACTAACTGTACTGTTGATCATACTTTGGATAGGAACTATAAGGAGTCTTGCCTGCAAGCAGCCAGGGAATTGTTTGCCCTTCTGTACACCTTTCAGCTGGCTGATGTACGGAGAGGGTCTCATTCATTAGTTAAGCTGTACAACTGACTGGAGGCTAATTCCAACCAGATTTCAGGGGCTAGATTAGATCATTTTTACAAGCCTTTCAAAATGAGTGTATAAGTTCCTTAGAATCATCAAGACTCCAACTTATTTTGTCTAACCACCGTTATGCCTCTCCTTCTTCCTGAACACGTTTTCCTGCAGTACTTCAATATTAAATTGTTACAGGACTCTGAGAGAGAAGCTTTTGTATGAATCTCTGAGATACTTGTGTCGACTAGTAAAGCCCCAGATACTGACTCTTTGCCTTGCGGACTTTGTATTTTGGCACACGCATCATCTTTAACAAAACATGACAGCTTGGAATTCATTTGGGAGTAGGAGCTGCCCCTCAGCTGTAAGAGTCATGCAGCAATAGTTGCCGTGATGGAAAAGGGCCTTTTACCACCTAAAGTGCTGGACACACCTCTGCTCTGTTAAGATTGGAAGAGGTTAATCAAAAGCTTACATCCCATATTCAAAAGTGACTTAGGCACTTAAGAATTTGGGGAATAAAAACAACCTGTGGGACTTCAGCTGCTAAGTACTGATAGTGCGTAAGCACAATACATTTCTTGATTAGCCAAGTTTTTAATTGGTCAGGCCAAACTGGCTATTTTAAAATTGCATAAGAAAAAATGCGTGGACTGTGAGGGATGTAACATCCTCGGTGTTAATTGAGACCAGACTGAATAACAATGATGCCTTCTATCAGCTAACTAATAATAGTTCCGTTAAAATGGTGCATTGATAATGCATGATGTGAGCTTTGTCCCAGTGGTCAATTAATGATACATTTGGGATTTCGGCTCTGCAGAGCTTCCTCTTTACCTGATGGGTGCATTTTTAAAGAATTACTGTTTCTATATCTCTTCATATGTTCATGTATGAGATTTGTAATGTTCTTTTCACTTGTCTCTCCCTGTGAAATCTGCAAGAGACCTGAATGTCACAGGAGACATGTGATACTTGGCAGGTTTGGGCAGGATATTAATCATGGAGGGTTGCATCTGTGCTTCTGAGTGGCACGCTGCTGGGTATGGAAGGGGTGGGGTATGTTTTCTATTGCGGGAGGTTGGTTTGGGATTTTGCGGGGTGGAGAGATGGGCAACGGTCCAAGCATTGTGCAATTCTATATTTGAAGGGTTGTGCCTGGGGCGCCTCCTTTAATTTCTCTCCTTCTCTGCAGAAAGGCTATGTACTGTGAGAGAAAACATAATGGGAATCTGTTACCAGATGAGCTGTTCATATGCTTGCTTTTTACAGCTCCAGTTCTAGACAAAGCAACGCACCACCCAAAGGAATATGCCCATCATGATATGTGAGAGTTTTGTGAAATTATTAAATATAGAATATCCAGTGAATTTACAGGGCAGTGGGTGGGAGGGGAACACTCAGGAAAAAAGTTGAGTACACATACGAAAACCGATCTTCTGTTTTCTCCTCTTCAGGGACTCTTTTCCTTCAATGCTTATTTTCTTGTCTGCTTCTGTCATGGTATAATCCCCACTCTGAACCTTAGTGTCCGAAAGATGGGGTATCAGCATCAATTCCTCTAAGCTCAATTACCAGCTTAGAACCTGTAGCGCTGCCACCAACCAGGAATTCCAGTGCCTGGTACACTCTGGTCCCCACAAAACCTTGCCCGGGGACCCCCAAGACCCAGATCCTCTGGATCTTAACACAAGGAAAGTAAACCCTTTCCCTCACCGTTGCGTCTCCCAGGCTTCCCCTCCCTGGGTTACCCTGGAAGATCACTGTGATTCAAACTCCTTGAATCTTTAAACAGAGAGGAAAATCCACTTTCCCCCCTCCTTTTCTCTCCTCCTCCCAGACTCTCCCTGAGAGAGAAAGTAATCCTAACACAGAGAGAAATTAACCTTTCTCTCCCCCTTCCCTCCTTTCTCCCCACCAATTCCCTGGTGGATCCAGACCCAGTCCCCTGGGGTCTCACCAGAATAAAAAAACAATCAGGTTCTTAAACAAGAAAAGCTTTTAATTAAAGAAAGGGAAAAAAACAGTAAAAATTATCTTTGTAAATTTAAAATGGAATAGGTACAGGGTCTTTCAGCTATAGACACTGGCAATACCCTCCCAGTCTAAGTATTCAAGTACAAATTAAAATCTTTTCAGCAAAATACCAATTTGAACTCCTTTCAGCCAAATACACATTTGCAAATAAAGAAAACAAACATAAGCCTAACTCGCTTTATCTATCTAGTACTCACTAGTCTGAACTTATAAGAGCCTGTATTGGAGAGATTGGAGAGAAACCTGGTTGCACATTCTGATCCCTCTGAGCCCCCAGAGTGAACAACAACCAAAACTAACAGCACACACACAAACTTCCCTCCGTCAAGATTTGAAAGTATCCTGTCCCCTGATTGGTCCTTGGGTCAGGTGACAGCCAGGCTTACTGAACTTGTTAACCCTTTATAATCAAAGAGATATAAAATACTTCTGTGCTATTAACTTTTCTTATCTGTTTATGACAGCTTGCATCCTCACTGCCTCTCTCGTCTTCACTCCTCTCTCTCATTCTCTCTTCGGTTTCTGCCTGACCCTGCCCTCTCAACAATGTCTCCCTCTGATTGTTCCCTCCTCCCCCAGCCTTCTTTCTCCCCCTCCCCCGGGACCTTGACTGTACCAGTGAGACACAAGACCCACACTGAAACAGCTCAGAATAGACACAGAGTTGGACACAGCCGTGCGTCTGGACTCAGTGGAGCCATTTCAGAGCAGGGCATGCAGAGCTGGCGCTAGCATTTTATGGCAGGAAAGCAGAGCATTTGCCAGCCATTCCTCTTTTTCAAAAATTATCCCCTTCTGCCCACCCTCCCATCGTCTTCATTTCAAGACTGTGACTCTTGTCCACCATGCTCCCACCTCCTCATGCAATTCACAATGAATGATTGACACAATCAACACGTAAATAGCATCGCTGGAGGGCCAGAAATCCAGATATTTTATACAAAAAAGTGCAATGATATAATTTGCATAATTGATTAAAGCTTGTTACTAATTATAAATATTTTCATAGATAATACTGAGGCATTAACTCATCTGCATATGTAACAGGCTTGGGGAAAGCGTGATGCTGATGTTAGATATGATGCTTCTTTTCCCTTCCTATACTTCAGCTTACCTCTGCTGTGGCACAAACCAGAGTTTAGTCTTTTCAGCCTGCAATTCAGAGTTAATTGTCTGATGAAAGGGGAGTGACACAAAATCGCTAAAAAATATTTACTGAATCAATCTCTCTCTCTCTAAAACAGTTTGCCCTTGAAAACATTGGGTACAGCGTCAACAGCAAGTCCTGTTTACAGACACTTTCTGAGGCAGGGTTTCCTGAAGTTTTAATACTTGTTACTAGCACAAGCTGAAATGCAAAATATAATTATATTATCCATGCGCTCGCCTAGGGCTCTTTCTCTGGGAGGATTTATCTTCTCGCTCTCTGTGGAATGGGGTCTGATCCCTCTGAGGGGCATGCAAACTCCTTAAAGATGGGAGACAAAGGATACTTCCACAATCGCTTTCAAACTCCCCTGGAGTCTTTGCAACAACAGTCTGCAAGGTGCACTGCCTGAAGCAAATTCTAGTCGTCATCTTCTCCAGTGGGTGAGGGAGTCTGTATCTAATCAAATAAACTGGCAAAGTCCCTGGAACACAATCCTTACCGCACACCCTTCTGGTCCTTACCTGGTTCCAACACTGACTTCTTGGTGTCCACTCTTACTATTTATAACTCCCACCCACTTTGTGTTCCCATTGGTTCTACTCTCAGAATGACCCTGAGGGTGTCCTGTCAGGCTGCTTGCCCATAATGGAAGTCTGAAGTAGCTTAAAACAGCTAAGGAGCATGTCTCATGCCTCCCACACTCAATTCCTGGATGATTCTAGTCCAACTAGCAGAGTCACCCTGCCCAGGTCCAGCAAGTCTGCAGTCTCAGAATCTCCCAAACAAGAAGCTGTATCCTTCCCACGCTTTCTTCCCTTATTTCCAACACTAAATGCTTCAAGGCAAGCATGTGGGTTACACCTACGTTCTCTCTCCAATGTTTTCCCCCTGTTCCCCCCACCTTCTCTCTGGCTTCCTTGAAACTGTTCCGTTTCCCTTGAGCCCCATTCCTCCCCGCCCCCACTACGTGGTCTCCCCTGCCCCCATGCCTAATCCTGCCTCAAGTTTCTCCTTGCTCTTCCTCATCATTACACTGTGCTCCCTGACCGTAGAGACCTTGCCTAGGACATGGCCCCTAAGCTGTCCCAGGCATAGGAGATATGGTTAGATTGACTGCCCACATGTCATCATTCTCCATCCCACTGTTATCTCTCTATGGCTAGAGACTATATTATAGGCTCTGCCTCCATGGTTAGAGTCTTGGATTATTCCTTAGGAGTCTCCATGAATTTAGCATCCTAGAGTGGTCTCATGGGAATCTAACCAGAGAATTACAGCCTTCAGCGCCTTGTCCCCCACACCATCCCTGCTGTCCCCTTGGCAAAGAGGGGAGATGGAAGCAACTGCTTGGCCCATTCTGAGTGGGCCCTGAAATGTCCCTGTCTGCAGGGCCTGGGCTGTGTCTGGAGTTGCTGCGGCCTGGCCCTAGAGAAGCCACTTGTGGTGGAGCCAGCAATATGGGTAGCAGGCAGGGCAAGCCCCTCACACCTGGGACCACATCCAGGCTGGTTACACAGTAACATCAGCTGTCGCCCTCAACACGGCCACTGCTGAGCAAGACAACCAGCCCCTATGTGGACAACCAGAGCCACATGTAGCCAAGGGCCTGCATGACAGCCACCTGCCTTGCACCCAGAGTCATTTACAACCCTAATACAGAAAATGTGACTGAGGGACCCTCTGTGCCCCCATATCACTGGTAGCCAGAATAGCCCCCAAGGGCCCCTGGGAGGCAGCAGCTTAGAGCAGTCTTCAGTCTTCTCTAATCTGTGTTTGGAGGCCAGACCAGCTCCATGCCAGATGAGGCCCAGGAGGGCTGCAAAGACTACCTAAAGCCACAACTCAGTGGGACCAGAGAATCTGGCTTGCTAATTTTAAAGGAAGAGTAGACATCAGAAAGGCAGAGATTTCAAAGTAAAGTTTTTAAAGCATATGAATCATTGTTTAAAAAAATATATATATCCTTTTTTAGGTGGTACGGTACCAGCTTTGTCAGCTCAGGACCCATAACAGCTGGGAGATGTTTAAATAACAGCGGTGTGATAATGAAACAATTATATCCTGATTTATAAGTGCAACGCAAGAGCAGTCACTGTTCCAAATTTAATATTTTTCTAACACAATTAGTCTGACTGAAGTGAAGCTGCTGAAATAACAAAACAACAGAAAAACAATGGTTCTTTGGGCAGGATTTTAACTTTTTAAAAGTCTAAAATGACAGAGAACGTTCTAAAGTAAAAATCACACCTGGACTGACAAACTGCATTCCAGACTGAACCCCCTAAGAGATTCAGCCCCAACAAATAAACAGAAGCACCCCATCATATGCTTAGCCACGGTACTATCATCATCGGAAACATGCCTCATTTCCTCAGGGAAGTCTCAGCACGCAGTAATTGCCTGGTGATTGGTTTAACTGCTTCAGCTGCAGCAGGCGCCATGTGCATGGGGCAGGCTACACACCGCAGCTGCAGCTCTGTTTCTTACTATACCTGGAATCGTTTACATCTCATTGTAAATGTTCTTTTAAACAAAGCAATTAATAGAGTTCTCGGCTATGAAATGGTTTCCTAATATTAGAGTGTTGTTGTGCAGGTCTGTGGTGGGTGTGTTTTTTGTTCTTTCAGCTGTCTGTTTGCAGCTAATATCAGCACAGCTTGCCTTTGGAACTATTTGCTCCATAAATCAGATGGTTATGAAACTGTTATTTCCATGAGGGTTGACATTAACATTTTCTCCATTTATTCTTTACTGATTGTTTTCCCCACTGTACTATGTTATGAGCTGCTTCCTCTGTTTCATTTTTAAAGCTGTGTTTTAATATCCTTTGGAAAAATGCATGTATTATTTAGCATACTGGAGAGCGAGGCTATGCCAAGTGTGAAATGCGTTGTATTGCGGGAAAACAAATGTCAGCCATGTGCAATTATCAGACCCGCTTTTAAAGGAAGCATTTCTTTAAACCTGGGATGCATGATGGATTAGATTATGTCATGTGATACAAACACAAAGGTCATTACACTGCTGATCCGTTCTAAAGGTATGCTGCTTATAATACTTAGAAACAGGGGACCAGCTGGTGCTGGAAGAAAAGTGCCTGTGGTAAAGCCAGATTCTATCTCTAGCAAGAGATCAGAATTCCATGTTCTGTCATTCTAACTATTCTATTCTATTGAAAGAGAGAGAATATTTTTCCTTTTTGCTGCCTTCTTAGTGCCAAGGGTGGCTCCAGGCCCCAGCACGCCAAGCATGTGCTTGGAGTGGCAAGCTGCGGGGGGCGCTCTGCTGGTCGCCACGAGGGCGGCAGGAAGGCTGCCCGGCGGCACGCCTGCGAGAGGTCCACTGAAGCTGCGGGACCAGCGGATCCTCCGCAGGCAAGCCACCGAAGGCATCCTGCCTGCCGTGTTTGGGGTGGCAAAATGTCTAGAGCCGCTCCTGCTTAGTGCCCAGTTCTAATATTATTTGACGAATATGTATCGGTTTTCAACCGGGGAGAAGTAATGAGTTAAATTATCACACACTATTATATGTGTTAACATCACAGAAACAAATACACTAAAAAGATTTCTGCTGACCTGTGTTAATGTAAGGGTTACACAACCAAGCTTCTGGCCCTTTGAAAGAGAGTGTATGTTACATGGTATCATTAACTTTTACACTCTGTATTGCCCAGGGAGGATTTATGTCAAAACATTAATCCTAGGTTATGCCACTTTTAGCCACAACTTTGATTTGATATTATGCTCAATGCCTGCTTAGCCAGAAGATGAACGAAAAAGGGGAAGAAATAGCATTGTATTCTTTAGCCAGTCTGACATTTTATTCTCCTGATGGTTTTACTACTTGAACTTGAACTCTGGCTGACCTGGGAGTTTTGAAATTAAAGGAGTTTATCCAGAGTGCATCTAGAAAAGCTATGAAATCAAAGTATATTAATTAATAGTATCAGAGGGGTAGCCGTGTTAATCTGGATCTGTAAAAAGCGACAAAGAGTCCTGCGGCACCTTATAGACTAACAGAAGTACTGGAGGTCCAGAAGTGTCTGACGAAGTGGGTATTCACCCACGAAAGCTTATGCTCCAGTACTTCTGTTAGTCTATAAGGTACCACAGGACTCCTTGTCACTTATAAATTAATAGTTACACAAACTCATGCACGGTGATTAGCAGTGAATGGAAAAAGTGAAGAAGGATCCCACAGGTTATAAATTAAAGGATGGAGCTGACTAATGCACAAGTCCTGTTGCAAACTTTCACATGTCTATATATTAGGTGCTAACATCACCTCTTCCATCAATTGTGAGTTAATGAACATTCAGTCATTTACCATTAGTCGAGCTTCCCTACAAGCTATTGGAAGGGGTTGTTCAAATGGAGAGATACATGGCTGTCTTGTGATATCAACAACTAGATACAAAATTGTGATCTTTTCCATTACACAAATGGTACCCCAAAAAACTGAACAGAGCTAAATAAGGTAATGACACTTACATTGAAATAATTGCAGAGAGATAAATGGATTAGGGAAATGGTAAGAGATATTCTCAGCTAAGACCTGAAATGGGTTGAAAAGGAGGTGAAGTGGTACTGGATGGCTATTCTACATGGCAGGAACTGTGGAAGAAAATGCTCTTGCAATCAGTTGTGGGGAAAGGCAGCCAATAGTGTGTGGGAGAAGGAAATGAAGAATAAAGTCTATGAGACAGGCTGGAGCGAGGAATCATAATGAATTGATGTGCAAAACTCGCTCACCTGTAGAGTTTCTATTATTAGGTTAAATCTTAATTTGTGCCCAATTCTCTGCTCCAGTGGTCTACATTCCATTGAGGTCAGTGGTGTTTACTCTTAATTTACACTGGTGTGAGAGCCAATTTTGGCCCTCTGTTTCCATATTTACCAAGGGAGAGCTGGCAAGAGATCAAGTTTCCATAGATGACCAAGGCACTAGATAGCATACAGATGACATCATTGGTGGGATGCACTGAACATTAACCTATAACCTACTCGGAACAGATCATCTCCCTTTAAAATCCCTTCGTTGACTCCATGACTCACTGCATCATATTCAGGCTCCTCGTCATCACCTACACAAGCTTCCCACTACATGACAGGTTCTTGGGTTGGAGGTTATGGCCACTCTCCTTTTTCATGGCCAGATGGGAGCGCTGTCCTGCTGAGTTTTTCTGTTGTTCTATGGCTTGTAGTATGGAAAAGGTTGAGAACCACTGCTCCGCCTACATTGATTTCATTTCCTTTACTTCCCCACTCCTTCTCCTTAAGCTTCCAGGCCTACAACTTCCTTTATTTCTTTCTCCCACTCGCAGCTTTGTGCTTTGTACCATGCTGCCCCTGAGATCAGAATGACCTTCCTGTTTTCATTCAAACACTCTCTCTCCCCTCTTTCACATCTCCTCTTAAAAGCTACATCTTCACGCTATTCCTTCACAGACTTAGCAATACCCTCCTCCTCCTTTACTGTTGACTTGGGAGTAATCCCACTGAATTAAATATTTACTACTCAGGGAGTTAATTTGTGCTCCAGCATGAGTAAAGATAGCAGAACTGGGTCCTTGGAATATGAGCTTTCTAGCATGGAAATGTCTCTTTTTATGTGTATAAGCCACTGTGTAAATCTACAGCTCTCGCTACATGACTTATAAAAATGAAGCCCCTCCCAATATATGAGTTTTAAAGGAAGTGACTAAGGAGGTTAGCAAACATTTAACCCTCCGTTCCTTCCACCAAAAGCAGCTAGAGGAGATTAAATCATTTATGGAGGTCATGGCCCACGTTTCTCCCTAACCTCAACAGGAGGAGGAAGTAGAGGCCACAGACATCCTATTTGCAAGATGAAGAAAGCTTTCTTCTGGGTCCTTTTATTATGCTATTGAAATCAATGCTTCTCTGAGACATCCTTATTATTAGTGTGCTAGGAAGTGCAAGATTTCAATGGCACTGTAGTTTCCATGGTGCATCAGACGTTCCCGAACATCGCTAACAGTAAGCTGCAAAGCTAATCAAGAAGTATGGTACCACAACAGAAAAGCTCCAAGATCCTCATGATCTTGAAAATAAGAGGATCCAGGGTTATAACACAGTCACAGGACTATCATGGAATAATTTGCGTTAGTCAAAAATGGGAACAATTTTTCTTGTAAGATCTTGTCAAAAATTCCTTTCCTTTTTCAGTCAAAATTTCGAAAGTTAGACAAAATGCGATGAGTTGAAGCTGTAACATAATCATGATATACAGTCAATTTCATTGTAGATAAGAGTCCTTCATGCCATTTAGGACACTAGGGCAACCAGGTGGGTTTGGCACAAGAAATCACATGTAAAGCTGTGTGAATAATGGATTTTTCCATTTGTTGAGAACTTCAAAATGTCATGGGAAAAAGAAGTTGGAGTAAATCAAAACCCAACATTTTCAAAATTTCCAGTGAATCAAACATTTTTTAAAAAAAGTTTTAGTTTTGGGTTGAATGAAACTTTTCATTTCAGTTCCAAATAAAATTAAAAGAAATTTTGAAACAAAATGTCATTTCTAACCAAAAATTTGAAATATTTCAAAAATGTTGACAAAAGACATCTAATTTTTTTCAGATTTTTCCCCTTAATGAACAACTCATCTAAATTAATATAAATTCACTAAACTGTGGTGTCACCGAATCTGCACTTTTAATAGAAAACATTTTTGGCCCAAAAAAATTTCTCCCCGCTCTAATAGTGAGTTCTGAATTGTTCTGGAAAATATGAACAAATTCAGGCTTGCGATGTTCCAGAGATCATGGACAAGTCTTTCCAAAAAAAATAGTAAAGAAATCCCTTTCCCAAATTCTGAAATGCTGCCTTTATTTTTACTTGACAGGGTGTGTGTATGTGAGAGTTTTGCACTTTCCTTGATAGGCTCTTGGGCTAGTTGAGCATTTACACATACGTTATATTTTTATTTCTGCAATAAAAACATGTAACAGCTTTGAATATTAGTAAGATATTATCTACCTGTTTAGCTTGCACTGCATTCAGTAAGAGTGACTTCACCAAACTGCACATAAGCCTTAACTAATCTGTAATCTATAATAGAAAGATTTGTTTGAAAAAGGGTTTCTTGGCAGACTTATCTGTTTTCTACTACTTTTTCTTGCCTTCCTCTGTCCCTCTTTGTCTTATTTAGGCCTGATCTTTTTCTTGTTGATGATATAAAATAGCACTGATATAAAGCAGTTTTTCATTTTGGCAGGGTTTTTCTTTTGTTTTTTTTTTAAACTGGATTCCATAACATGATCTGACCAATGACAAATGGTGCAGCAATTGCACTTGAAATACTAACGTGGAATTTTCTGGCTTCCTGGGGCCTGATGGAGATGCAACGAGAATTAAAAAAAAATTATTGCACAAGAGCAGCAGTGACTGCTGCAGGGTCTCCATGCTGAGTTTCTGACCTCAACCGTTTCTACAGTAACTGTGAAATGTATTGTGCTGTCTATTCTCAGACTCACATAGGAAGCCAATTAAATTAAAAGGCTATTCATTTCATTAGATTTGTCTCCAGGCTGCTTAAATAGAAATGCAAACGATTCCTATTCAGCGAGTTTTCTGCATCAGATAAATTGATATTGTTCTGCTACTATGCAAGTACAGTGTAAGCCAAAATCCAATCTGTATTGATTCAAAACGGCACCCCCAGACCCACCCACACCCACCGTTAATTTACAAACTATTGTTTACAGGTACCTTTAAATTACACCTATTAAAATGCAACTTGTTTCACATCCTCAAGATAACTATGCTTTGTAGTTATGTCAAATGACTAAGCATGGCCAGTCATCAGCACTCATGCCTTTCAGGAACCAGCGTAATCAACATAAGACCTTCCAAAAAAGAATGGACATTTATATTGATAACAAAACTCCAGGAGTGGTAAGGATTTATAAAATGGAAGAGACTGAAAGGCACTATTCTAACTAGTAGGCATTAGAAAGAAACTTTCCCTGTAGGTACATTGTTCCATAACTGCTGCAATGTGTCTTGAACCTTCCTCTGAAGCAGCTAGCCATGACAGAAGACAGGATACTGGACTAGATGGACCATGGATCTGATCCTGTCTGGCAGTTCCTATGCCATGTTTCCTCTTGTGCACTGAGACACAATTCCTTCCTCAATTCCCCCTCAAGCAGAGTAGCTTCAAACTCCTTTACTCGGAGTGTACTTAAAGGCCCAATTTCTAACTGAATGAAGCAGGGATTAGCAGACCACGCAGTCCGACCTGTGACTATCCAAGGCGTGAATCCTCAGCGATGCAGAGGCACATGTTTAAAAATAAAGTGCACCATTAAAACTCAGTTTTTGCCAGAAGTGAAATCAGATACATCTCAAAAAACAAACTTACCAGAGAAAATTCCCTTTGACTGAAAACAGGAGAAAACAAAAGATCTGTTTTCAGCTGCAGTTCCAGAGTTTTTCTTATGATACATTAGAGAGATAAAAGAGAGCACAGGCATACGGATAGATAGCTTTACTGGCTTAGTTGTATCCTTAATGATAGGCTCAAATTATAAGATCCAGATGTGTTCTCGGTCTGACTGTCAAACATCCCAAAGTTTCTGCGCTGTTCAGATCCAGGGGTTTGAGTCAGTCCATTATAAAACTTGTGGATGTTTACAAAATATGAGGGCATTTGGTTTATGGATCACCAGGCTTTTGGTTTATGGATCACCTCTTGTAAATCTAAATACATTAAAACATTAACAATGAAAATTTATTAGACAACACATTTGACCAGACAACATATTTGACCATCAGCCTTTGCTTTGTAATCCTCTAGCCCTAGCTGGAATGTTTATGGGGCCTTTTATAATTCAGATGCAGCTACTTTGTGGAACCATTTAATCCCATAAAAGTCTTATAATACAGATGTGTGAGTAAAGCAACAACAGCTGCTGACTTCTATTTTTGGTGTGCTGCTTTACCCCTCTGCCAGCACACTTTCCAGGATGTAATCTAGCTCCTCCCAAAAGCGCTGCTCCCCTGTGGGAAGGGTCATCTGGAGCACATTGGTGTTTCTATCTCTGCAATGTCATTTGAGCATCTACAGACTTCCCAATGGCCATGTTGTCCGGTCAAATGTGTTGACTGTGGGAAGGGTCATCTGGAAAACATTGGAGTTTCTATCTCTGCAGTCATTTGTGCATCTACAGACTTCCCAATGGCCATGTGGAGGCACAGAACAATAAGGACCTTCATACAGCCACAGATATTAGAGATGCAAGATCGTTCCTTACACCTTTATCATTATGTATTACCTGCAGAGCACCAAAAGCGTCCACTCCATGCTTTGCCAACATGTATGAAAAAGGCCCCAGCCCTGAAGAACGCACACTCTAAGGTCTCCATTGTGGTTTTCGTGTTTGCGCTGCGTAAGGGGTGGTGCCTGCCTGCATCACACCCAGGGTAGATCATGGAAAGACCTTTGCCCCAGAGCAGCACAATTCCTTCTCTGCTCACTCCTCTCCCACTGCCCTTTGCCATGAAGACAATTATCTGCTGCTGGACCTCACTAGTAGAAAAATTGCTCTTTCACCCCATACTAGCTCAATGCTGACCATAGCCTGGCCCTCCCTGTCACTCAGGGTTCTGAGGGTGAGCCATACCTATCTGATTCAGCAATGAGTGGGCACTCCAACACTTGGAGGTACTTAATTCTTTGCAAATCTGCCTGCACTGTTCGTGCATTATAGTCGATATAATTTTTAACAATCTCATTGAATGCTTATGTACAAAGCAGAGGCGGTCAGTTGGGAACTGGGACTCACTCACAGTGTGACCTGCCACAGTTACCTCAACCCTGTTTCTCCAGAGGTAAAGGGAAGATAATAAAACTTAACTACATCACAGGGATTTTCCCAGTGTTATGCTGAAAGGTGCTAATGGCTAATATCAAGGGCGTCTTGGGTCCAAAGATAATCACAAATCTCAGTAAAACCCATTGGTGTGCCATGTACAGCAATTAAGCCCTTTATATAGTGAAACAATTGCAGATAGTGGAGGCTACCTGTCCAAAGCACTAAACTGCATGGCTAGGCCTCAGAAGAGCTAACCCAGGTAGACTAATTGGGGTCTCCTAGGCTGCAAACACAAGGGCAGAGTATTGGTGGCAGAAAGCCACAAGGAGGAAGAGTGAGTGGAAGTGGAGAGGCAAGGCTACTTGGGCACAGAATTCATTGGGACATTTTGGAGCAAGCCAAAATCTGCCTGCTGCTGTTTGTTTCTACTGTGTTCAGGGAAACAGGACTTTGTGCACACTTTTTGTAAACAGACACAGTTACCCCAAGAAAAGACCTGCTTTGAACCTTTGCTTGCTCATTCTAATGGAAACACCCCTGAAAGGCCCTGAATATTAGTCAACTGGTTGGGCCAAGCGGCAACATGAGGCTTAATTAACACAGCAGTTTTAGATTTTCAGGATAAATAAGAACATAAGAATGACCATACTGGTCAGACCAATGGTTCATCTAGCCCAGTATCCTGTCTTCTGACAGTGGCCCATGTCAGGTGCTTCAGAGAAGATGAACAAAACAGGCAATCATTGAGTGATCCGTCCTGTTGCCCATTCCCAGCTTCTGGCAAACAGAGGCTAGGGACACTTCAGGGCATGGTTATACTTGTTATTATTATTATTATTCAGTCCTTCAGTGAAACACTGTAAAATACAGAAGCATCATGAGCAAAATAGGTAACAATGTCTCATCAACATGCAAAACCTATTACTATGCAGCACAATCAGAAATGCATCATGTTTGAATGATTCCATTTATATTTATAACCTTTTCTTTCTGGATAGTCTTCCTTTTCTTTATTTGTTTGCCCTCCATCTCCCCTGCCAGATAAACATAACGGAGGGCAGGCGGGGGGAGATAGAATGTGGGGGTGGGGAAAGGAGGGAGAAGGGGGATCTTTATATTATAGTTTATGTGACTAATCACTGATCAGTGTCTTCTCAGAATTAATATAATCTGAGAAAGGTTTCCACATGGTTAAGCATGAGTCAATGTTTTTGTGTATGTTAATCATGTTCAAATTATAATCACCATATTACAACACAACCCAGATAAGTAAATGGATTAAAACATCACCCTCAATTCAGAGAAGTGACAAGCAGCAATGTAGAGGAACCTGAGGCTTTAATTCCCTTCAATGGAGTCAATGGAGGTCAGGGATCAGGGGCATGGATCAGAATGGGAATAAGCACAGTTGTGTGCCAACATTGTGCACACACAACATGCAGTCAGGAACAAAATGGGCAACTGACTGCAATTTGCAAATTGTTGTTTCTTTGTTTGCATCTGCAGGTGCAATGACCTTTTTTTGCACATGCAGTGGCATGTCTTACCTATATAACGCAGGCATTGTTTTGATCATTTAATCCATCCACTTATTTCTTTTCCACTTCTAGGATCCTGTGGCTATTCCTTTCACTATATCAAGGAGGCTCGTGTGCTGGCAAGTGACCAGGTGCAGAAGTAGTTAACAAGATGCTCACCAAGAATAGATTGCAGTAAAGAGAGAGAGGATGAGCCAAGTCACCCCTAAACTGCTGTTTCTCAGCATCCATCTTTAAGGATCCCTTTATTTATAGCTAGAAAAATTACCTGCAGCTGTATTTCTCTGGTGCTAAAGCCTTCAGAAACATTGAGCGTTCATTTCATCCGCTCCAAGCAGAGTGCTCCCTCTGGATATCCTAAAGAACAGATGCATGATCTGATACATCTGTCACTTAAAGATGATCAGAATGTGGTTACTGGTCACTGACCCACCTAATTTTATTTATTCAATATATCCTTCAACAGGCACTTGTGAATAATCATCAAATACCACTAGCCTCTTCTATTATGATGCTGATTTGGTTCTTGTTTTTTTTTTTAATCCTTCACCTGTTCCTGATGTGTGCACTGGAGACTGGCTTAGTGGTGTGTGGCATGTCGGGCTGTTCTTTCTAAACAGAAAATTCAAAAATTCATTGTAATTTGGTTGCATAGCTGACAATCGTTTCATGATTGTTTCAAGTACGAAAGCTTTGGCAATCATTTGAGTCTTTGGTGCTCTGTCAAGCAGTTTTGCTTTTCCCCCTATTGTATAAAACACATTCACAAATCATTCCCTGAGAAATCTTAGGTGATTATTATGAGGGTTATTAAAAAGGTACAAAAGAGCTGAGGTTTTAAGAGTTATTAAAAGCAACTGTACTTTTCAATAACAAGAAAAATGCTGCCCAGCTTAATTACCTTATTTCCTTCATCAATGGCCTAACTTCCTTCTTGCAAAGTTCTATAAACTTGTTCCTGATGACACAGCATGTCTGCTTTCTGACTGGATACACTAACATGCCTACAGCTCACGAGCACGGGTATTAGCTAATAACAGAAAGTGCTGCAGAAATCATTGGTGCATCTCTGACCTCTAAAGACGTGCACAAAGGTCGAGGAAGGTGGAGAAGTGCAGGTGCTCCTATGAAAGCTTCCTTGGGATAATTCAAAGGGGAATTCATTTAGACAGCAAGGCGACATCAACCTTAGAAAAGAGAAACTTAAGATGCAATGTGGTTTCCTTCATTTCAGTTACCTAAATGAACCTTGGAGTTCAAAGGCATCCCAGCCCCCTGATGGGCATCAAATATTAATATGAATAAGTCAACTACATTGTGTATTTGGAAAACAAACTTAGCACCAACTTCTACCCTGATTTCCCAGGGTATGAGTTAGGGCAGAAACTGGCTCTGTACAGGTTGCTAATTGGTTCCTCTTACTAGCCAATCACTGCACAGTTAACCCAGCTCTTACCCCAGCCCATCTATCATCCTCAGTAAAACCTCTGACCCAGGTTTGATGGTGTTGTAAACGTGGGCCACCTTGCATGGCAGGGGCTGCAGGTTACAGCCTAGGCTCTGCTTTAATGTGGACTGGAACTTGGGTGAAATCACTTGAGTGCTGACAGTCCTCCAAAGCCCTTCCCACAATTCCCCCAAAGGACAGATACGCTCTAGCACACTTGATAGAAAGAAGCTGAGAGCACCTGAGCACAAAGAACAATGGGCTTTGTCCCCAGATACACCGGGAGAGTGTAGAAATGGTGAGGACACAACAAAATGAGAGAGGCTTTGCAGTGGGGATGTTCACACACAGCATAATTCTGCAGTGAAGACAGACCCTCAGTCCCTAACCCTACAACACCCCTTTACTTTATACAGATTCTTTTTGTGCTTGTCTTTTCCTTTGTATCTTCATCTCAATGCATCCTACATCTTGCTATGATACCAGATTTATCTAGCTAGATTTCTGTGGTTTCCTATCACCGTAATATCATTGTGCCTCATGAACATTAATGAATTTATCCTCAAAACAACCCTCAAGCTGAGGGAAGTTTTAGCTTCACCATTTTACAGATGGGAAACTTACATTAAGTGACTTGCCCAAGGTCACACAGGAAGTCTGTGGCAGAGGCAGGAATTAAACCTACATCTCCTGAGTCCCAGTTCAGCGCCTTAGCAACATTACCATTCTGTCCGCTGTTTGTATGAACAGGTGCTTTCGGGATATGATAGCACAGATGTATTATAGTTGAATCATTTTCAGCTACAAAACCAATAACTTCTTCAATGCCTCTGGAAGATCATACTGAAGATTATTTGTATTGTTTAATATTATTTGTACTGTGGAATGAGGTTTGGGGCTCCATTGTCCTATACAAATACATAAGCTGTCACTGTCCCTGCTGTGAAGAGTTTACAGTCTAAGACAAGATACAACATATGAGTGTAACTAGTAATAGGTAGAAGAGAGAGAAAGGAGGATAAAGTGTAACAACAGTATTAAGAACGTGCCTTTTCAGAGATTAGCTGTCTGCACAGGGAATTTCAGATGTGTGCTCACGAGTATGCATAGCACACACCTGATTCTAAAGAGTTTTGTTTAGCCAACGTGGGGGCAAAAACATATAATTATGATCAGAGTGTCCAATCAAAGCCTCTCGTATTTTAAATCTCTTCTCTCTGTCAAGTTTTAATACAATGCTTATCATTGGTACCTAAGTGCTGGGTGCAACTGAAAGATGGAAGAAGCAAATCAAAAAAGTAAACCTCTCTCATGTCCTGACAAGACAGTGGGACTTGTACATTTTGTTACTGTGTCAGTCTCATTTTAATCACAGTTTTTAATCGACTATCAAATACTCACAATGAACAGCTCATGGCAAAGCTACAGCTCTTGGATTATTTAAAGAAACTGTCTGGTGAATAACATTTCATAAAATCATGATCTGTTCGTGGATCATTCCCAATCAGTCGAAGCAGTGAAACTCACCAGAAACAGTATCTGATCATTATTCACCCAGCTCTCAGTGTAACCTTTTTATTTAAAAAAAAAACACCTATAAAATGCTCCAAATGCTGATTACAGTCCAACAGTTTATACAGCCTCCTGCCTTGTTTTTTTCCTCCTTCCTATTTCTAGCCTCTGGTTTTTTAGCAAATAAACCTTTCTGGCTCAGTAATTTAGCAAACCAGTGAAAATTTTACTTGCAATGAGGTAACTGCTGCAAGGCATTCCAGTCAACAGGAATGCCATCCAACAGATTCATGGCTGCAAAAATGCATAAACAGCAGCTATTCCCTACCAAAGTGGCTTTTACTGGGGAAGCTGCAGTCTGCCGATGATCTGAAAAAGTTTGGTGCATTGGAGCAAGGCGCAGTGTGAAAACACTGTTGGGCTTCTGAAACTGTGGAGATAGCTAGATTGCTCATCTACATCATTGTTATGACGTGCTGGAAAGGGCTAGATTGTAAGTTAGACAATCAGGTGGAGGGGAGGAGCTGTGTCTTTTGGAAACTTAGCGTTTTATTAACTTTAAATAAAAAAATCATCCTGATCCTGAGAAATGTGAAACAACGTTTGACCATTTCATGACATCCAGCTCACATTTCTGCCATGTCCCTTTGTTTCTTACCATCTAACAGGATTTGGAGCCTGCACTCTTGCTGTGAATGGCTAACAGCCATTGGGGTGTGAGGGCCCATGGGCCTCAAACCTGACCCCGTTGGTCCACAGCCAGTGTGCAGGCCACACATGCCATCTAGCAGCTCATCTAAGCAACTGGAGAAGAGAACCAATGAAGCTTTAGCTCACAAAGGGCCCTGATCCCAAAGCTCCTGATTGGAGGCAACATCCAGCACCCCCCTTGGGCTCTATTTAAACCAGGAAGAAGCATAGGAAGTTGTCTGAACTTCTAGTGGAATCCTTAGCTGGCTGCTACTGTGGACCCCTCCTGCTTCCCTCCCTCCTGAGCCCTGTCTCCCCACCAGCTCCTGTCCTCCTTATGCCAGACCCCCACCTGTTCCCAGGTCCTGCTTTCCTGCCTCACTCCTGGTCCCTGCTCCTAAGCCTTACCTCTGACACAGTCCCCGGTTCTGACCCCTAGCTTGATATCACAGTCTAATCCTTAGGCATGACTGCTCACACCCTGGTCGTTCCACATGGTCCATCACGTCTTTCTTGCTCTACTGATTATGTTTCTTCTTTTCTTTTTCTTTTGCTGTGTCATCTTTAGAATTCATTAAGATGTTATAATTTATTTAGTTTTAATCCTTGTGTGAATTCCTTGCTTGTAAAAGATACTGGCTTGAACTGCCCTGGATAACACAAGGTCCTCTCTCTATATCTTATCTATATGTATCTATCTATAGATATACAGCACTATTCTGCTCAGTTTCTCCACCCGACTCCCACATTTGGACCTCAGCTTTGTTTTGGAGGGGCCTCTTCTAGGCCTGAGAGGGGAGTCCAGTCTCCATGCTCATTTCATCCTTAAGAACTAAGAATGGCCATGTTGGATAGGACCAATGGTCCACCATGCCCAGTATCTTCTGACAGTGGCCAGAGCCCAATGCTTCAAAGGGAATGAAAAGAATAGGGCAGTTATTGAGTGATCTACCCCTGTCATCCAGTTCCAGTTTCTGGCAGTCAGAGGTTTAGTGGACACAGAGCATGGGGTTGTATCCCTGACCATCTTGGCTAATAGTCATGATGAACCTGTCCTCCATTAACTATCTAATTCTCTTTTGACCCTAGTTCTACTTTTGGCCTTCACAACATCCCCTGCAATGAGTTCCACTGGTTGACTGTGTGTTGTGTCCACTACTTCCTTGTGTTTGTTTTAGGACTACCAGTCAAGTAATAGAATTAGGATGGCAGACTTTTACTGTGCCTTAAATTAGTGGGAACTGCTCTGAAACAACCAAATTCACATCATACCACCACATAAATTGCCAAATATGAGACAGTGTCGGCTCTTGATCACTAATGACCTGGGTTGGATTTGAATTCTTGATCTAAGCCTGTATAAATCCTTTTTCAGCCCTCAAGCCCTTCTGGTGCCCTATAGTTTCTATTAAGGCCTCTATTATTCTCTGTATTTGTGTGTGTGACAACCTGCAATATAATTGACTTAAACTTTGATGCTGTTTGCATGTGATTTGCTTCATTGAAATTACCGTAAATCAAATAGGAAGTTTGACCTTATTTTCTTTCATGTTGTGCACACAAAAAATGTAATCTTTAAATTCCCCTGCCCCTAGCAAATCAATTTTAGCAACTGGTGAAGAAATCCACTTTTGCCTGCTAAATGGTCAGGAATTCAGCAATTCAGTTTTCGGCAATACTGAAAGCTGCATATCGTAGCATATCATAGAAGGAGCAAAATTTAAATTTTAAACTGACTGTGCTGTGTTATGATTGCTACTTAGATAGACCATGAATCTTAGACAGCAGCAATGGCTTTAGAAAGAGACAAAATAATACTGGCATCAGCAAAGTGCTGTTTTCCCTTGCAAATTGTTTTACAGATTTTTGGCCCTTTAAATTTGGCAGAGGCAAACAACTGCTACAGTAAAGTGGCCATTTTGCAGCCAGCTCCTGCTTAGTATGGCTCTCTCTTCCAGCTACTTATACAAGCTCAATTTCTGATCTAGTTTCCTGGTCTTATTCCTAAAAGGGATGACACTTATTCTCAGTATATCACCTATCCACAGACAACTAAATTCTGCCCTCAGATATCCACCCAACTTTCAGAGTTCCCTAGACTATCAAAGGAAGGAATTTGGCCCAGCATACTATCTATGCCACATGCTAGTCATTAAAATAATCACCAACGCCTATGTTTCATGAACCACGATATAAATTCCAAGCCATTATAGAAACTGACTTTATGGCACATTTGCTGAGGCCATTAACTCAACTAACAGTCCAAGCGTTTGTTACTATGCATCAGAACTAGAGTGAGATCTTCTGAAAAAGGAAAGCCACACTCTTCCCTCCTGTAGCAGGACCAGTCCTTTTGGGAGATGTATTATAAGCAAAGCCACCTGTGCTCTGCAGAAAGCTTGACCTAAATTCTGAGGAATGATCTCTGCATTGTGTGTCATCCCAGTGCAGCAGACTGTTGATCCTCCTGTAGCTGCAGATAAAATACAAAAGGTGTTTGCCTTCAGATACTTCAGTGCTTAGGATACTAGCTTGGGACTCAGAAACTGAGGTTCATTGCCTGCTCCACCACAGACTTTCAGTGGGCCTCATTTTCTCATCTGTAAAATGGGGATAATATATTCCTACTTTACATGGGTGTTGTGAAGTTAAAGATACTATGGGAACGGAGATCACAGAAGAACATTATATCAAATTAAATAAAAAAATGAATCATTTACTAGAGCAACCCCTCTGCAATTTGACTATTACATTCATTTTATTTTAAACTCCTGCAAAATTTTAATTTTCCACCTGCTGCAGAATTTTGCATTGAAAATACACAGCTGTCTTATAGAGAAGTTGTCAAGGGGAAGTTGGCATTTCAGTAGCTGGATAGGAGACAGGGTTTGTGAAACCTGCAGAAGAAGTATGGGGAGACAGCTAGGGTTGGTGAATGAAGCTCACTAGCTGGATGTTAATATGATCAGCAGTGAAATGTTGACAGTGAAAGTTACTTCATTAGATTTCAAAGTGAACACTCAGTTGAAATAACTGAAGGTAATTTACACTTCCTTTAGGACTATCGTTCCAAGGTAGCTCCAGATCCAGACTAACCGCACTGTAGGGCTTTGTACTCTGGTCACATTTGGAAGGTTTCCTTTGGAATGGAAATGGAAATGGACAAGACATACTGTGACACTGGTAAACCAAATGTCAGCTGTGGCCAAAGCCGTAGGTGTTAGCTAAGAACGAACAAACTCATAGCTGCAAATCAAACCAGTTCCCCTGTATGTTAGTCTTGTTCAAAATACTGTTAGTCTTATAAGAACGTATTTAGTGTTTAGATTCTATGGAATACTTGTAAGCTGCTGCATGCATTAACATCAGTTGCAATGCCTGTAGTCCATGCTATAAGGAAATATGTGAGTTTTCCTTTATAACTTTCGAAACGTCTGCTCTGAACTTGTGAACCCAGGCACGGGAATCATCCTTCCAGCTCAAGCCATTCAGGACACCTAGACAGATTAAACAGGCCATGAAGAAACATCACAATACAAAGGACTGGTGAATGGCCCTATCACACCTTGGAAATGCTACATGCAAGGGAGCTTGTCTCATAGACTGGAAGGCCAAACAGGATCACAAGAAAATTTGTCATCTCTTTGCTGTTTGAACTGTCACAGGGACAGAGATACTAAAGTGAAGCCAGAGATCTCCAGGGGCTACCCAGGGGTCCTCCCTGAAAGATATTTTGAACTGACAGATCACTACAACTCTGTCACTCTTAGGATGTAGATTGCAACTCATTTGTGTGTATATGTTTGCATGCTTTGACTTGTAAATAACTCTCATTTCTTTTTCCTAGTTAATAAACCTTTATACAGTTTATTACAGGACTTATTACAGGCTTTGTCTTTGGTGTAAGATCTAGGGTACCAGTTGATCTGGGGTAACTGACTAGTCTTGGGACTGGAAGCAACCTGAATATTCTGTGATTTTTGGTGTAAATGACCATTTTTCACTAAGTCCAGCTTGCCTGGGTGACAAGATAGACTAGAGAATCTAAGGGGACTGTCTGTGACTCCATGGTAAGACTGTTACAGCGATCCAGGAGTTCACATTTGTCAGTGGCTTAATGAATTCTAATAATTGAAAATACCACTAGTTTGGGGGGGGAGTCTGCCTTGTTTTTCACTGTCTGCCCTGCACTCAGCACTCACAGTCTTGAGCCACTCCAAACAGCCTAACACACACATGAAGGAAAGAACCGAACAACATAACAAGATACTCATTGGAGTGGGAATCCACAGGACAAGAGGCCAAGGACAACTTAGAAACACGTAATAGAAGCAGAACTGAAAGCATCAAAATGACATGGGAAAAAGGTCAGACTGGAGCAAAAGACAGCCAGAGATGGAAGGCAATGGGGAAGGCCTTATGTTCTACAGGCATAAGTCAGTAAGTCAAATTTGCAACCCTACAGCTTAGAAATGTAGGGTCAGAAACTGAGATGGCAGCTGGCAAGACCCTGCTCAATGAAACTACACAGACTTATATCAGCCGAAGATCTGGTCTGTAATTTTTTTTAATGGATGCTGGCGATTAGTTCTGTTGCAAAGGTGGATTTCGCAACAAAGTCTGTGGCTCCCACATTTCAGTGTACATGGAACTCTCCTTACTTCAGCGTATAAACTGATCAGTAGGTAAATTGGGAAGAAACGTCCTCATCGGATCGTACTGTACAATTGTTCTCCCTATAGTACCATATGTGCACCATGAACAGCTGATAAATACATTCCATACGTGAATGTTCTTTCCACCATGGGTTGGTGGCTCTCTGGAGATCTTTCATTACCAGAGCTGTAAATAATGCAGAGGTTCACAAATAGTTAACAACTCGTGGGAACTTAGATTTGACACCTTTTCCCCAAGATTAAATAAGATACTTGCAGAGATAGACAACTCACCAACTTCAAAGCTTTCTGTCTTAGTTAAAAAGAAACAAATTGCTTCCCCAGCGACTCCTCTGAAGGGAGTAACTGAAGGATAAAACTGTGATATTTGCATTAATTCCTCTTTAAACATAAATCTTAGGAGATTTCTTTAGTTTTTTTACATATTTTTGCATTATTTTAAAAACCAGTAATATATTTTCTAGGGGGATATTTTTCATTTTGTATTTACTTTTCAGCAGGCCGTTCATTCTTATTTAAAAAAACAACAACTGAATGTAGGCAGTTAAGGATTACAAAGATTTTAGAAAGGATTTCCACCTAAATCCACCTTCATCCTGATTTTCAGTAGGGCTAATTTTGAAGGTTTTGTGACATCCACAGTACTGCCAACTTCAAGAGATAAAAAATTATGAGGTTTTTTTTTAAAGATGATGTGTTTCTAGGTCGGACTCCTAATTTTTGACCTCTCCTTGCCCTTCCACAGGGTGTGGGCATGTGACAATTAGTGTTGCCCACTCTCCCACATGTCCTGGATAAGGTGATTTTGGCTCCTGCTGCAGGAGTTCATCCCCACACTTGCCCATCTCCTGCCCAGAAATTAATCCTGTCCCCTATCAGTTCTGTCCCCACCCAAGCTCCCTCAATTCAGGTCCCCCTCAGTTCAGCCTCCCTAGCCCATTGACCCCATCACCCTGGGTTTACCCTCATAGCAGTCACCCCATCTGCTCAGACCTCACCATCAATCCAGCCCTCCCACCCCAACAGCACCCACCCTCCACACTTCAGTCCACCTGCAGTCCCCAGGCCATAAACCACCATCACCTCTGCTCCTTCTAGGACTCTTCAGCCTCCCCAAGGCTGGGAGGCGGGGGCTGCAGTGAGGTCCCCTCTCCCACCTTCCAGGATGGCAGGGGAACCCTGGCCACCTGGAGATGACAGCAATTCCTAAGTAAAATTAAGTCTCACTCATGATCTCAGGATAGAACTCTCAAATGTCAGGATTTTTTTCACCTGTTTCTTTCAGGCTCAACAGAAAGCGCAATCAAGCTCCTTTATGTAGTCAAGTCAGCTGTAAACAAAGGAGGCTACCACACAAAGACTAGACAGGTCAGAGTTAACTGTGTGGACTGATGGGTTTCCCTGGTAACCAACCCAGGGGCTAGGATATTTGATTGTGTGTGTTGAGGGAGAAAGCCTTGAGAAGAAGTTATGAGCATTATCCTGAGAGGAAGCAGAGAGACGGGGCTGCTTGAGCACAGAGCTTGCTGGGGAGACACACTGGGAGATTTCCATGCAAGGAAACAGGACTTTGTGTTTGTTCTTTGCAGCTTAATAAGATTATACCAATAATATGACTCATCCTGAGGAATACAATCTTGCAAGGTCATTTGGGCCAGAGGCAACAGTGTCTCTCTGGTTTGGATCAAAAACCCCTTCACCTTGTTACATCCTGAGCACTCGGTGCTTGTGTGCTGATTTAAACGGTGACGGTATCCTCAATGGTAATATTTATCATTATCTACATGAGCCATGGATAGACCAGCACTCATTGGTGGTTGCATTGTTGAAGTGCCAGCCCTTCATTTTCTTTAAGACAATCATGAGACACCAGTTATCAGACAGAAATCAACTTGACTCATGCTGAACGGTCTGATCCTAGCATATATACCAAGAGGCTGTTAATGTATATCAGGATCTTTGCATTGTACTCAAAGAAGGTGGCTTGGTAATTGCTTATTGTGAAGTGTTAGAAAAAAAAATAGTGCCTTGATCACTAAGTTAAAGCCTTGAGTTCCTTATTGTCTTTAAGATTTCCTGTTTAGCCACTTTGATGCCTACCATGTGCGAATGTTTCCAATATTAACTAGAGACGAGTGATTTGTAGGCAAGGAATTGGAAACATTACATCAATTTAACTGGGCCGAGTTGGGGTTAGTGCAAAATGACAGAACAGCAGGAAGTAGTTGAAAGCGTCTCCTCAGCAATCAAAGCTTTGCAATTTTGTGACTTTCCTCCAATCAAGTGCTGTATTGACAAGAAACCATTTCTGATAATGACCTTTGAAAGACCTCTCAATCTGGTCTTCTAGGCTAATTTGTTTTTCTAACTAGGGTGCTGGCGCAGAAGGTGGGGAAAGCATGTTTCATGTGTTCACTCACTTGATGCAGCAAGACAAACAGAACGGACCTGGTCTATTAGATTCCTCTGCCCCCACCTGTCCAAATCGTTTTTATGTATCTATTTTTAAGTGCCCTTATCTGGTCCTAGACATTGGATGCTGCTTTTTGGGTATGTATCTCCCATAAGTGATACACTTAACTATCCATACTGCGTCACAGAAAGTAGAGATGGAATAGACTTCTGAATTCCTCATTTCTACTAGGCTATTCCCCCATCTCCCATGCATGGTTGTTCCCTGCTGTATCTTTTTTTTTTAATTATTATTTTAGTTCTCTAGGTATTATTACTACAAGACTGTTTCCCAGATCAACTTACACGTACATCACCATTTCATTCCAAAATTCATTTCAATTAATCTGATTTAAAAAAAAAATCGTGAAAAGCGAATGGAGTTACCGCTGAGCAAAGATGTTGCAGACACACTGTTGTTAAAACAGGGATCCCTTAATATCCACCCCTCCTTTCTTTTACCAACAAAGCAAAAACTTTGGATGATGAATGTCTGAGCTAGCTTTTCTCTTGGTGGAAGGTGGTAGGTATTTGCTATTAACCCCAGTGATACTGGCATTAAGGATTTCTTCACACACCACATTGACGGAAATCAATATTCACCCTTCGGTTGCACGTCTAAAGCTACAGGATGCATCAGTGCTAAGAACTAGAAAGGGTTAAATAATCCATTCTAATAACCTCTCATCTGATTATTAAGCACACCCCGATCAGCTTTCTAAAGCCATGTTTTTCAGGATGTGCCTAGTCATAACACACTGGAGCTGGTGGCATCAGTGCTTAGTGTGACCACAGAGCAAATGCAATGGTCACCATCTCTGTAGATATTGGACTGTGATGCCCACTGCTAGGCCAGGCTGAGAACTGCAGTTGCCATTTGTGTTAATTTAACATCTGTGCCAGGAAGAGCGAATTGTATTATTTCTTAGCTGACAGAGAAGGAAATCAGGAGCCAGCAGAGTGCATGAGACTGTGGCTGCTGAAATTACCTGCTCAAGGTCTGTGCCTGCGTCATGTCACTGAGGCCTTCAAGGCCAGGATGCTGTTCCTATTGACTAGGAGAGGAAAGACTGGCATGGAAGATGACAAACCAGCCACCCAGAACCCTCAAAAGAGGGACCAAAGCTGTTTCTGAAGAGCGAGGTGTAGTGCCCTCTCAGGTGGGGGGAAGGACTGTTATTTCCCTTGCAATTCTTGGGCCTTCTCAGTGTCCTCATCAGATACCACTCTCCAGGAGAGAGACTCAGAGACTGAAGTACCATCCTATAGGGTGGCCAGGTTGCGCTTGGCTCTGCAGGGGATTTTCTTTTTACATTAAAACCAAATCCATCCCTTTGAACTGGGTGAAAGGAGGGCAGTGTCCTACCATTGAACACCTGAGAGGGAGGAATCGAAAGGTTCCTCCTCAACTGCTACTACATGACTCCTCCCTGCCATCATCTTCTGGGGACCTTGTTCACTGAGGGCCACAGTGGCTGTTTCTGGACAGGGAGGGTGGGTGCTTGGAGTTGCAGTTGTTCTGCCAGCAGCAGCCTGACAAATTCAGGTTACAGCATCTTTAAAATTATTTCCCAGCAGGCTGAGTCTACTGGGCAACAATCTTGGCAAAGAGACCTGCTCAGTAAATCCACCCATGATTTCCAAAAGCTCATTTGCCACATTTTGGGAAGGAGTAGCTAGGAGAGAGAGAGACTATGCTGTTTATTTTGAGAGGCAAAACCAATCTCCACAGCTACAGAGTCCAGGAAGGTCTCTGTGTCCCATCAAGCATGAGAAACAGGGCCAAAAATATTCAAATAACGGTCATGCCTTTGTAATCTTACCGTAAGTCAGGTGATTGGCTCCAGAAACGCCTGGACAGCTCCTCTGAAGCCAGTGTTTTGTCTATTGTTTATTGTCTGTAACTGACAAGTGCTGCCCTTACATGTAGGATACATTTTTTCTTAGTTTCCTCCTCCTTCCAGCTCTCTGACCTTCCTTTCTCTCCAGTACTTTATCCTAAGCACTAACGATGTTGGACACAAGCAGTGCTGCTGGCACTGTCCCCTGGTCACAGAGTGTACCAGGTTGTTTCAGGAAGAGGAGAGGAGGAAAAATAAAATAAATAAAGCACACATTGGCTCAACCTTGCTTGCCAAGGGGCCCCATCCTGCAACCTTGTATCTTTGCAATGTGAGAATTGAACTCCTGAAGAATAGCGTTCAACACAGAGATGAACACAAACTAACCTGAACCCCTTAACTATAGTTCCCCTTTTTGAAAACAAACAAAACAAAACAAAAAAACATTCTTTTCATTTACTAGAGTTTGAATTTACAAGGTTTTTTCAAACCTGGGGGAAAATATCCACTCCCAGCCTAAAGCCAAATGTCATCCCAGCAGGAATTTAGTTTACTGCATTGTAAAGTCCTAAAATCAAGGCGCTAGAAAGGAAGGCCCTAATCCTGAAAAGACAACTTTAAACACGTGTCACCCAGTTGAATCTACTGAGTTTATTCATGGGCTTAATGGTAAAGCATGAGTAAGTCTTTGTAGGATCAGGGTCCTCACACCCTACAAATCTTTTGTTATGGACAGTATTGTAAGAGAAGATCAATTGTGGATCAGTTCCTCAGCTGATGGAAACTGGTCCTAATAGTGCTACGCTGATTTTTTTTTTTTTTAACACCAGTTTAGGATTTGGCCTTGTGCCTAAGTGTACAAAGTTAAATGATTTTATTGAGGACTGTTGCATCTTTCAAACGGCAAGAACTCTGAATCCAAGTATAGGCCTGGCTCTGTGGAATGAGTAATCCCACAGCAGACATCTTACGTGGTTGGCTGGAGCCTGAGGAAAATTAGCCTCATTTGCATAGTAAAATAAATGCGAAAGAGCTCTGTAGGAGATAAGCACTCTAGCCAGAAAAAAATCCGGATGGAAGCTCCAGAAAAGCCATTTACTGATGCAAAGCTTATTTTCTTTGTTTTTACAGTAGTGAAATGTTAACAGAGCTATAAGGGTCCTTTCTCTACCACTGGACTGTTCAGAGGAATCTGCCATGCCTGTCTTCTCTGTCTGAGGTGACGACCTGGGAACATGAGACCTATCTCACTGTTTTCATCACTACCTTCATTTAGAACCTCTTTCTGCTGCTTAAGTCTCTTTACGCTCCCCCTGTACTACTGCTGTACCATATATGTGACTTTCAGTCTCCTGCTGAAATTAACCGTGGCATGGGGTGAAGGGACACGCCCTCACACTGGTATGGAGGAGACTAAGGAGCTTTTCCAGCCTGTTCAGCCCTAAAGAGGTGCACCTGCAAGGCTTGTTCAGCCTGGAGTGGGAGGAGCTTAAAAGAAGTAACTTACCATAGACAGGGGCAGGGAGCAGGAAGAAGGCTGCCCCACTCAAAACCTGCTTGTAATAGAGGCAATCCAGCCAAGGAGGAGACAGCCACAGGCTCCCAAAACTGCCCTGACTGGTGGCAAAACAGTAGCCCTAGGAGGAGGGACAGACGGCAGACCCCACAAAGGGCCAGAGACTCTGACAGACTAAGCCCATAGGGCTAAATCCCCAGGAACTGCCTGAGCTTCTCCTCTCTTGCCAGGGAGGAGAAGTCAATCCTTTGCTGTGCATTTGCCTCAGAGTTCCCCAAGTGCTGCCAACTGAGGGAGGGGGCAGAGGGTAAACAATGGACAATGGGACTTGGGCTGGGGAGGAGGCTCCAGGAAGCCCCTTCCCCCCACCCCTCCCAGGTGGTGGATAAGACAACAGAGTAAGGTGTGTCTACCCACTAAGAGGACAAAATACCTTGTCCATAGCATTTCCCTGTGGCATTGCTGCTGACCTCATCCCCGTCTTCCAAGTTCTAGCTTGTTTAGTCTAAAAGCCAGCCCCTGCTATTCTTGAACTGCTGACTCTCCCAGAGTGGCAGCTGAAGTAGCTATGAAGCTTTAAAGTTAGATCTCGAAAACACCACCGCAGCAAAACATAGGATCCCCCGATGGCCAACTACACTATTGTTGTCTCTAGCAAAAATTAAAAAGTGAATGTTACAATATTGCTGTTAAAGGATTAATATAAATGCATTCCTGACACTGTTGACAAACTAAACAGACTTTAGGAGAGTCTTTTAAAAGGACTGAACCTTGGAGCGAAGTAGCTGAAGCCTTCCTATGTTTTTCCTTCACTTTGAACAGCTCTTTTGAGCATATGAAGCTTTGCAATTCAAACTTCTTCAAAATGTGAAAATTACTATACCCCTGCTATATCTTGTGTGCTTGAATTTGAGGTACCACTTGTAAAAATGTACATAAAGACATATATAAATATCACTGTGGTTTACGATAAATTATTCCATGTTAATGTTTGAATTGTTTGCCATATGCCCTGGAGGGTTATTTTAAGATTTATTATGGGGTTTCTATCCTATGGCCTGCGTTATTCAGGGAGTCAGACTAGATAATCACAGTGGTCCCTTTTGGACTTAGAATCTATGGTTTTGCATCTCATTGTGCACATCATTTGGTATGTGGATTAACACTGGTAATCAATTTTAGAAAACCCATCACAAGTGACACTGGTTGGAATGTTCAGAATGTACTTGAGTTTGCATTTTAGGGTCAAGTTAAAAATTCTCCCTTTTCCATGAGGGTGGACTTCTCCAGTTCTCTTCGAATGTCTCTTTCTTAACCCTCTCTTTAGCTGGTTTGTTATTGGAACTAAAATCCTCAGAATGGAAATGTGAAGAAATATGATGAACTGATATTCAACTCTGTTCGGAAAGAAATGATTGAATGAGAAGACTCAAATTTCCAATAGGGAACAACCTCTCTCAGGCCTCTTTCAGCCTGCACCATAAATTTTTTTGAATTCTATCAGTGTACTCTGTTCCAGAATCTTAACGACTGACCGCTATGGTCGCTTTCTGTACCCGCTGTCTTTTAGAATAAACAGAATGACACACGATCCTCCCCCCCAGCTTGGTAATATTAATAGAAAATATTAAAATGCTAGTAGACAAATTTCATAAAGCATATAAATGAATTCATTCACTCCATCTCATCAGCTTAATCGTCAGCCTTAACAATGTAACTGATTAACATATTCATTGTTCTTCCTTGGTTTTGCCTCAGACTTTTACTTCTTTTGGGTTCAAAAGATCCCAGAATACCTACGCTTAACAAATACTCCCGCACAATTATCTAGAACAATGGAAAACACTAAAAAGAATAGCCAAAGTAAGGATTTCACTATTTGTTTCATGGATGTTTCAAAAGTACCACAGGAAACAACTGTATAAGAACCAGTTTTATTTATATGTTTAATGTGATTATACACATTCATGTGTCTTACAAGATCTGCACTGTTACATTAAAGATACAGTACAATAACATTCAACATGAGGTACTTCATATTTATATATCTGTCCTTCATAAATAATGCTGTAAGCTGAAGGTCAAGCATAACTGGGTGCTGTGACCTGAAATTAGCTGACTTTATCACAACAATTAAAAAACAGTTCAGTGCAATAAGTATGTAGAAATTAGAACATTTAAATACTATTTCAAATATGCTTAAAGCATATTACATTACAATGCCCCATCTTAGTTCCCTTTACCAGCAAAATCAATACACAAGTACTAAAGACCGCCATAAAATACCATCTACATAATGTTCTTTTTGCTAAAGTTGTGTTTACGTTCCAGCATCATACATCGGGTGCTTTCAAAATATAGATTAGCATTTTCAAACTTGGATGCCTAAAGTTAGTTGACCAGCTCTAGATCCATATTTAGGCACCTAATTAAGTGGCCTGATGTATCAAAGTATTTGGCAACAGCAGATTCTATTTACTGCAATGGGCTTGCTCGTGTCAAGCATCTCTCAAAAATCAAGCCACTTATTTAGGTGTCTAAGTCTATTGATCCAACCTTAAATATTTTGACCATAGGCAACAAGTCTAATTTATACCTGGAACAGATTCTGAGGAATTAAGCAAGAAGCAGAGCTTTCATTCTACTTTGTCAAAAATATTCAAGGGATAACAAGTAAAAAAAAAAAAAAAGGCTAATTTTCTACATATCACAGCTATACATTATTTGATCCCATAACTATCTGTTCCAGCCAGTCAGTTTAATAGATGCTAAGCCTTTATTTGTAGATAAATGAAAAAGAAAAAGAAAAACACCAAAAAACTAGAGCCAGTCAGAGACTGGTTTATCCATACTAGTACAGTACACTTTTTGTCCCATTGTGAGGCACCTAAGTCTGTTCTAAATGAATCAGTTACTTGCTGTAACATTGTTAAATAGCTGCATTCTGTCAATCTACCCCGTAAGCATCATTCAGACAGAGCCATTATATCTAGGTCAACCATTTCATATACAGTAACTTGGCCAGTCTTTGCTTTAAAGTTTATTTTAAATAAATTCAATTACTGCTCAGATAATGTCTACATGTAGATGACTATTATCCCATGACGATCTTACATTCCGTCGTTGTCTGTTCAATAAATATTTCCCCAATCCATTAAATTACACTGCGTGTATATTTTTGGTTGCTGAGAGATCTAAATATAATTAACTGGAGCTTTAAAAAAAACAACCTTCAGTTTTCCAGGGAACGTTCTGTGCAGATCTCACTAACAGTCTAGTTTAGGTACATCTGTTATAAAAAGCATTTTCTATATATTCTGAGGGTATTTTATACTTCCGAAAGAATGTATTTGCTCATGTAAAATTGTAACCATTACAGTGAATAAAGAACATGGTACTTGCAGAACAGTCTTCTCCCTCACTCTTCTTTTCATCATCCACAGGACGGGGAAGACTGGCTTAGGTTTTTGAGTTTTTGATGCCTACTCCAATCCAGTTGTCATTACTCCAGATCATGTTTTGGACACTGCAGAAACATACCAGCACTTTGAGATGGCCAGAGGCCAAGATTCAAGCAGTCAAGGAGTAGGTGGACTAATAATATTAACTGATAAGTAACCATATGGGAAAAGCAGTTCCATTGTAAAACGGATGATTATATTTATTGTAGCACAGACGTTAGTCTTTAGCCTGGCCAAAGAATCATTTGGTCCTCTATTTTAGCTTAAAATATGGAAAGAAAATATAACCACTTCAGAGGTATTACAGAGGTAAGACAAATTACCTCAGTAGCGTCCTCTTTGTAAGCAATTTTCACAATCTAGTGACTAAGGATTTTCTTTTCCAAAGTGTAGACTTCATTTAAGTTTAAATGGTACTTGGATCTTTTAGTTATACTGATTTCCTTCCCTCTTAAACAGCAATGCATCTGTAGTCCCTTCCTGTCAAAAATACAGGCAGGACTACAGAAAGCTTGAAAAGTAATTCAGGAGGAAGAAAAAAAGCTTTTGGACCACACAATCCTCCATTTCACATTTAAATTAAAACTAATTGCAAGAGATTAGACATACGTTTCCCCTCACTGTATTACATTTGGTGCTCACCACCAGACATAGTCCACTCTGGGGAATTTTCTTGCTATCATCTATTTAATTATCTACTGAATCAGATTGTGTGCCAATACTATAAAAAAGCTCACATTTCAGAGAAGGAAAATGTAACTCAGGACTGGTACATGTTACTGTGCAGTGATATTTATTTTCATTTGTACAGCGGGAAAAAACCCCTCTCCAAATATTTTATGTAAACTAACCTATCCTTTGTCTCATGCTAGATATCATCACCCAGCTATTTAGTAGTGGGCCAAATGAGAGCAATTTTGAAAGCATCTCAGTGTAACTATTGCAACATTTGGTTAAATGCTTCGAAGCCACCTACATAGGTACATGTAGTATTTCCCAGTCTTAAGGAAATGAGTCAGAGGAGCTCAAGAGGGTGCTAGTGGGAAAAGCCCAGCTCATCCCGGCTGCAAGTATGATCCTGCATCTGTGTATAAAGCAGTGTGTGGCTCCTTGACTGCTGCCTCCCTCTCTTATCTTGCAGCCATCCCCAATACAGCTGGCCACATACGGGACTGGCTTGCCTCTATAGGACTGCGTGTTCACACACAAGCTTCTCTTATCTGACCCATAACACTTGGCTCAGCTATAAGAACTAAAGCAGCCCAGACTTGCGGAGCCCCTTCCCTGACTCTGAGCAGCATGTAGCCTTCTGGAGAGTTGGGGAACAAAAAACAAGAGCAAAAAATAAGAAGCAGAGAGAGAAAAAGACAAGGAGGAAAAAAGAACTGAGACAGAAAGAGAAAATGGACCAAAAGAGGCAGCATCCAGCGTATTCGGGGCACAGTCTATTGTAGATATGAAGGAGGGCATCTATTTGCTGATGCACTGCAAGTAGGGGCATGCCAACAAGACAGGCTGGGAATCATGGGCGTAGGTATATCTAACTCAAACAAAGCTTTAGGAACTTCCTTGCTCGTAAGAGCTTCCAGTTAAAGTTGAATGTTACATTTAAATATCATCACCAAAGAGGCTACAAGGCCAGCAAGCAGTAACTATCAACAGCTTTTAATTATATATTCTCTGTACTGATCACAGCTGCAGATAACAAGCTAAGCATCAGTAGGTCTGAACCAAATGTGTACTTCAGGTCCAACTCTGGAAACATTTTTGCTCAGGCGTAGAATATGAGTTCTGGGATCTGCCCTCCCTGCACTCCAGTGCCATTTGTACTGTCTGAAGAGCACTGGAACTGAACAGTTACCTTCCCACACTGAACTTCGGTCATTCCTTCTTGTCCAAAATAGCTTAGTTCATTGCCATCCAGTACCACACTAGCTGTATAAAAGGTATCAGGCTCAATCTGCACTGGATACTCAAACCACACTGGGAAAGTGTTGCTAGATCCATCTGAGAAGTACTTGCTCAAGTTCTGGCCTAGGATACCACCTTGGCGTTTAAGTTCGATCTTTGCACTATATTCTGCTGATCCACAGCTAGAACCATACAGCCCAAAGCCAGCAATGAAAACTCTCTTATCAACAGCAAACTGGATGCTGTCACACCGACCCCTGTAGCGCCACTGGTTGCTGCGGTAGGCGCAAGACTGGAAACGGTGGCAACGCTGGGGGACAAGGCCTTTTCTGGCATTGCTCACAAACTCTAATTCTGGCTTTTTGGCAGCTGTATACCAAAGGAAGATGTCATTGGTTTCATTGAGAGTCAGCACCCCGGACTGAGCAGCACCATTTGCAAAGTCGTCGAGTGCCATGGTAGGGATGCGAATCAGGTACAGAGCTTTCCCTAGGACCTTGCGTTTATTTTCTATGCTAACAGGTAAATCTTGCCGTTGACATTCAACTTCAGCCCAGTTAAGCGCAGCTTCGAAAACAACAATTTCTTTGGCATTCAGCGTCTCCCTTCGGAGGATGCTTTCAAGTGTCTGAAAATCAATATCGCAGAACCCCTCCGATTTCAAAGCCAGTTCTGCTTGGGCATCAATCACTTCCCAGCAGCGCTGGGTCAGGTCAGGTTCCTCAAATAAGCAGCTCTGGGAGAGCAGCACACAGGCATTCTTTGCACTTAGGCTCGTCTCTAGAAAGTTGACACATGCTCGGGCAAGATGAGGAACGATGTACTTCTTGGCAGCATAAAGAGTGGCCAGCACCGTATCAGCAGCTAAGTCAATTTCATCACAATAGATGTATCTGAAATAAAATACGCACATGTAACACTGCTCTTCAGTAAAAAGACACTGACTGTCAATAACACCTGAAAACTAGAAGCACAGGGCACTCGAATGGTGCTGTGCAGTATTAAAACTACGAAATACTTTCTGGAAAAATCAAATCCTGCTTCAAATCACACGATAAAGAAACTACAGGTCAAATTCATCCATGGATTAAGCTCGTCGAAGTCAATGGGCTTATGCCAATGATGAATTGGGCCTTGCATTTGGGTCACGTGCTACACAAAGAAACTGATAAAACTATGAAGTGCGACCCCTTCATTCTCATTTTCTTCCAAGTTCAATAACAGTTGCTTTCAGTAATGAGGTAGAGAACGCATTCTAAACAGTCAATCAGCAATTCCAATACGGTAGTGACTCTAATGTATCCATATCCTAACAAACTTGGGTGAAAAAATTCCAAATAAATGACTTGATTAATGAGATTTTTTTCACTCTCAAAAAGGGTTCCTGTCAATCAACGTTCTTGAAGAAGAGTCAGTTTATATGGCTAAAACAACAGTTAATACTGTCTAGGACATGAACTTCAAGTGGACATATATTGAACTTCCTTTTCTGGTGAACTATATGGTGACTTTATTCAGACATGTTCAAAGGAAAAGAAAAGTGAGTTTTTCAGTGATAACAAACACTTCACATCAGACACGGGTGCCAAGACAAACTGGTTTAATATCTAAGCTCTCAGATGTGTAACACTGTCAAAATACATCAAATACCATGCATCATCATGCCATAGGCTCTAAGATTTGCAATCAATTGATGAAACCTCTTAGATTAACTAACCTCAGATTGTAAAGGGAAGGATTTCATGTGTTTACTGATGCTACAACATGCTAGCTTCCCCAGAAAAAATGTATTCTCTCACTTTCCTATGGAAGAAAACTTGTTAAGACCCACAGAAGAGATTCAGCTAAATTCTGTTTACGTGATTAAATTCCTGAGGTCCACTACTGTTGGGGAAATAATGAATTAAGCACCTTGTTTTTAATATCTCACACATTCGGTCCTATCTATTCTGGGTAAATGCATTCTGTTAGAAACAATGTTAAATGTAAATTTGCCTTTAGAGTGAACAAGGGAGTTATGTTTAAAAATATGCTTGCTGGTTGTGGCTGAGCCACTAAAGGCAAAATTGCATGTCATGCTAATGAAAATGTGTTAAGTTAACTGGTTTTCTAAAATGATGCATTTTCACAGGATATCCAAGGCCTAGGAGAATAAATGATAAAATGACATTTACTGGATTAATATCAACCCATCTCTCATTATGGCCGTTTTTGTTTTTACTGTAAATACGTACAAGTCTTGTTTTGTTGTTTGGTTTTCATGAATCAGGATATGGCAGACTCCAACCTGCTTGGGCAGATTTCCAGTTAATGATGGAACACTAGTAATGTACCACATGTAATGGGGCAGAGAATAACACTAATTATGAGTTCTTGAGAAATTGAGGTCATAGTAATGTGTCTCTAAAAATGCTACTCTAAGTCACACTTGAAAAATTCCGTTTAGAGTATATCAACTGTGATGCAATGAAATGTAGCAAGTAACGAAGAAAAACATTAATATAGAACTGAATATTGGGACCTTTAGTTCTTGACTTCAATGAGACTACCTGCAGGAGTAAGAATTACTCATGCAAGCATAAATTGCAGGTTTGAGTCCCTAAGGGTCTACATATTTTCTTGTTTTCTCTACCGTCATCTCTCCAAATTTGTTCCATTTTATAATTCTCCTCCTAAACCTCCAACTTTTTCTCCCTCTCTGCTTGTTAATACAAAAAAAGTAGGGCGGCATCTGTTTTAAACTTAAACAGTACAAAACCCACGAGTTTAATATTCATGGAAGTGGAGAAGTAATATCACTGGTTTGAAGGAGCCATAGCACAGATAGGCTCTCTGTAGCATTCCACATTTCTCATTCTGTCAATGCATCTCTATCCTGATCTGCAACTGCTGATATTCCAGTCCTAGTCTATTCCTCAGCTGTACAAACTGTGTGATGCGTACAGCTGGGATTAGAATGAGACCATGAGTCTAATTTTAATTTATTATCTGAATCCTGGTCTTCAAGGTTACAGACACTAACTGAGTGTGCCAACTAGAATATGCATTTAGCAACATGTAACTGTTTTGTATTTGTAAAGCTATAGTGAATAGCTTATCAATTTTGCAGGGAGCATAATTACTACATGCCAATAACAGATACTAGTGAAGATTCTGCATCTAATAATAGATTTACTGGTGTTTGTCTTCCATGTGTCCACTACAAAATTAACCAACTAAACACTATTAACAACTAATACCCAAATACAGATTAGTGTATATCACATTATAAGAGCTCATGGCTTAGAAGAAGATGAGCATTTCCAATGCTTCCTTTTCTTACAAAAGATTACACTGTATTCCTCTTGATTGTTGAAAAGGGGACCTGGCGAAAAGAGGGTTCAACTAAATGCTCCTCTCATTCCTGCTTTGTAGGGATGGGTGCAAATTCTCTTCTACTCTCTTCTTCCTGTAGCCTGAGTGTTTTGGACCTTCAGTCTCATGCTGCTGCTTGGGAATGTTTTGAACATCGGTAGAGATACTAGAGCACTGCATCAAGTTTTCATTTGGAAGGTAATCTGCACAACCAAAATAACTAGATTTTTTTTTTTTTAATGAACGCTTGGATTCTTAAGAAGTTGACGGCTGAGTCCCCCCACTTTTCAGATAAAGTTTCCTAATTTGCTATTGTCAAGAGAATTCGTCAGGCACTGGATTTTGGTATTAAAGTTCTCGTTTTTCAGGTTTGCCCTACTGTATAAATCTCTTCAAGCAGATTTCAAAATCCATTTGTTCTTTAAATGGCAAGTTTAATTTTTCTTTTCTATTGTAACAGCAACTCCTTCTACATCATTTTATTACTGCTACATTAATTAAAGTACCTTATATTCACCCCTTGCAAAGAGTAAGTCTAACTACATCTCACTGTGTAAAGTTAAAGTATTAGCTGTATGAAAAACATGTTTTAAATAGCAATGTGCAAAATGAAAATCTGCAATGTATCTATTCACATGTGGTAGCATATCATAACATTGTCTCAATTCCATATTAAAATTGCTGAGTGACCTTTGATTTTCATGGAAAGGCATCTGTCGACATGCATCCCAAATATTTCTGAGGTTCCTGCTGAGAAACCGAAAAGTCTGCAGCTGCATACAACTTTGAACACTATATCTACCATGCCACTGAAATGTAACAAAGTAATTGTTTGCAATCATAAGCTAATCAAGGCAATCCATGAAGTATATTTATAAAGTTGTTAACTAGCAATTTCACTATTGCATGCAACAAAACCAGTAGCATATTAAAAGGGTCTGGATATTGATCTCAATTAAAATGAGAAACAACAGGGTCCAGAAGTAACCAATGACAGTGTTAAATATCAGAGGAAAAAAACTCCAAATTATTGAGGCTGGGTGATATAATTTCCACTTAAAAATAAAAGTTTATAGTCACAGTCCAAGGATAATTCAGCAGGGGAACAATTAGTATTTCATTACATCCCGTTCATCCAGCGAAAAAGCAACCTAGTTCCGAATCAGGTTGGCAGAAAGAAACCAGATATACAGGGAGGGAAATATGTTCATTTAAACAGCCCTTTTATTTTTAATATGTTCCAAATGCCCAATATTAAATAAAATAAAGATTTTATTTTTCAGTGGCTGCATTCAGTAACTTGGGGGTGTTCTGAACAGACAAGAACTCTGTACAGTAAGCATATCAAAGAGCTAGAGCACAATGTCAGTGTATGGACCCAGAAATTCCAATTTTTTTTTTTTTTTTACTTTTCACTATACTTTCGAAGTAAAATAGGTTTTTTGTTAGAGCTGACAATTCTTTTTAGTAACTCCCTTCTTTTGTGTAGCAAGTGTAGTGACAAATCAAATCAACAGGCATTACAATGTGCTCAAAGATCTCTTGTCAGTCATTATTTATAACAACTGCCGACATTAGCCTAATGTTTCCGTGTCTAGAAATAGAGGGTGAGGGAAGAGTTCAGTGAAAATAGAAGTTTTAAACAATTAAAATATAGTGGGAGGCATATTTTTGAACAATTACTTCATTTCTAGTTTTATGACTCTGTTTAGACGGATATCCAATATTTGAACTGTGACAGTATATACAGCATAAACAAATACATTTCCAGCAGAAGGATGATGCTTACTTCAGCATAGCGAGAAAAGCAGCAGGCTCAACATCTGGTATACGAATTTCATCTTTGTCCTCAGCAAGCTCTCCGTAAAACATTGCATGGAATACAGAGCTCCCAACAGCTAAGACATACTGTTGAGAAAGGGAAATCTTATTTCATGTGATAAACTGAAAGCATTGCCAATAAAAACAATGAGAGACAGCAGCTACCACTATGAGTATACTAGCTTCATGGGCATAGAAATCAGATACTGTTATGTGAGAAAGACAAACTTACTAACAAAAGTACACATTTTCCTACCATTTACCTTGTACAATTATATGTTTTATCTTCAAAGAACCAAGTGAATTTCTGAACTTTATGACTCCTAGAAAACCTTCACACCACCAACCATAAAAAGGGACAAAAACAGTATTCCCAACTTTACATAAAGCCTCTTTCATCACAACACAATGTTTAACTGGAAATACAAAGAAAAGTAAAGTATTTCACGGGACAAAGTCATTTCAAAATTTATGTCTGTCACAAAGAATCGGAGTCTCCCATAGTAAGTTACACTGTTACAGTTGAAGTTACTCTTGCTATTCCCACATCAGAACTGATAATGCAGCTGTTGCTTACTTTGTGTCCTGGCAACCGCTGGGTCCCACCTGGTGGCCCAACCACAAAATGAACATCTGCCATCAAGTCATTGTTGAACATCACTGCATTTCTACAGACAGAGGCAATGTGTTAATTTATGTAATCTGGCATCCGACTCCCACCTCAGACCCATGAGATGAAACTTTTTAACATCTTAAAGTAGCATTTCAGTAACAAACCAGCTAAAGAACAAAAGAACAAACAAAAAAAAACAGGTCACACAATTTCTGACCACTTTGCACACAATCACACACAAATATACAAGGGGAAAATAGATCCAAGAAAAACTTGTGAAAACTTTTCAAAAAGTGAAAATTAAAATCAAGAACATGTATTGCTAAAACAACAAACATGTAAGTCTGCATGCAAATACCTATCAGCTTAAAATACTGCAGCTTACAACAACATTTGTACTACTTCAGGAAAACAGCTGCACTGTCCGGAAAGAGATACTAAAATGTTTCCATTACCAAATACTTGCTTGGGGAAAAAGGAGTAGCACGTTTTATTCAATGTGTATAAATGGGAAACTAAATTTAACATTGCAAACCTGTTTTGCTACAATTCAGCACTTCATTTAAACATCAAAAATAAATTCTCTTGAACTTACCTCTCTCGAATGGTGGGATAAAGCCCTTGCCAATTGGGGGCAGGGATAGTGTTGTTGTTGTTGAGGTTTTGTTGGTGGTATTGCTGGACAGCAGTTGTATTAGTATTGGCTGGTTTCTTTCTGGGAAAAATATCAGCAGCCATCTTCTTCTTCTTTTTGGTCTTCAAGGTAATGATTTCATAGCAAACTGGAGGCAACTTGCTGCTGCTGCTGCTGCTGCTGCTATTTCCTTTCTTAGAGCTTTTCTTGGACCTGTTCTTGACTGTCTCTGGAAGCATCAAAAAGAAGGTGAGACATTTCATGTTCTTTCCCTTGTCATCTACCATGAGTATCCTTGTTTGTACAGCTAGATAGCCTAACTAGGTAAGAACATGAAGAAAATTTAAGTGGGAGCCAAGCTGTTAAATAAAAAGCAGCAAAGCTGAGATTTTGCTTCTTTTCCAGGAAGAGAAGGTGACCTTTTCAGTGTACTGAATAAGAAACTGGTTTTAAGTTTGATCCAGTATTTGACTTGTTAAATACATCTCCATCGTGACTCCCAGTTTTATTTACTTGCAAGCTCTTTTCCAAATTTCCTGAAACTGAATCACCTAGAAGTGCTACGCTGTGCAAAGAGAGTTTGCATCTAGCTATCGCACTGGCTTTTTGAATTAGGCTAGCAAGATGTGCCGTAGCACTGCTAGGCTGTTCAGCTGGCTGAACTTGTGTGTTGAATGGATCTGAACAGAGTAGGTATTACAGCCCTGCAGATGGAGTCAGACAGCCAGTGTTCTGAGCCAATAGCTGAAGTCACCGATAACGATTGGACCCAGCAGCACAGGGACACCTATTGCAATGTGCATAGCTCTAATATTAAAGGGAAAGCATTTCATGTGTAGTCTATGTAATAAAGGAAATTGCATAGTTACATCAGGGCATGACTAGACAGGAATGTATAAATTCTATGTATCTTTTATATTTTAGTAGTCCCCGATGTTATTCAGATGTTCACAATTATAAGAAGAGCCCCACATGAAGTAAAAAGATTACTAGCTTTGTATTTAAATATTTCTATTAGAGACACACTTTCTGAAGTAGTGAATATTCCATGTAGCTCTACTATGTATTTCTGTTGAATTCTCCCAACCCATTATTATAAAAATATAATGGTTAATCAGAACTAAATTAAAGCAAATTGATTTGCAGCATAAAAGAGAAAGATGAAGTTAAACAGCGCTTTTTGGTGCAGCTTATACTTTAGTCCAACATGAATAGAGAGTAGGTCACAGATTTAGCTTTAACTCACTATGTTTTTGCTAACATAAGAGTCTTTGATACCAGTCCCAAATCACTGAGCAGTACTAATTAAGCCAAGTTACACCAGACATGGTTGCACTGCATCAGCATCAGAAGAAAACTTCTAGATGTGCAAATCAAATTCAAACAGTGTCCATACATTTAATCAATGTTTCAAAGCTTTAGATGAAAAACTTTGTTTTATCGGAGTCTGTCAAAATCATAGTTTTAGATATGAATACATGCAGATTTCATTAATAAACACATTCTGAAATAACAGGAGAATTAGATAACTAAGCCTACCTAAGCCAACCAGTTTTACTTTTCAGCCATTGACTTGCTCAACAATTTAAATGTGGAGTTGGGAGGCCTTAGTGTTGAGCTGAGCATCAGAAAAGTTAACAGACATGACTAAAATTGTTTTTTCCCCCCCGAACAGAAGGACCCCAAAGTATCACATTAAAGCTATTTATTTTGTAAATGATCCACTATTCATAGACAATTTCACAATTTTCTTCAAGTTTTTTAGAAAATTAAATCTAGTGATTTTTAGGCTAAACCAAACTGGTTTCCCAAGACAGCTGTGGAAGAAAGAGCTAAAAAATAGGAAAGGAGATCTTGGCCCCACTGTAGTCAATGGAAGTTTTGCCACTGGGTTTCAATAGGGCCAGGATTTTTATTCCAGGTATTTAATGAAACCTGGTTACACCACCAGTTCTTGGGGCTCTATAACAAACATGCTCGAGGTGTCTTTAATTCCCATTAACTGCAAGAACTAGTTGCAGGTTTATAGACCGTACGTTCTCCTTGTCCCACTCTCTTCTCCAAAAGAGTAAAGGCTGCATTAACAGAATGGCTCTGTGTTTGCCTTAGTCCAACAACAGGATCGCATCCGGCAAAATGGACAGAAATATAGCAAACTCATGGAAGATATCACAGATGCTAAGCCTTTGCTTTCTTCGGTAGGATACTACTACTACTTCACACTTACATAGTGTCTTCCATGTTAAAAACACTGTACAAACATTGAGAAACAGGTTACGCAACCTCAAATGACAGATCTAGCCTACCAATATGGTTATAGTCTGTCACAGATGGAAGACTGTCAATAGAAAGATTTGTGGGGGGAAGTTGATAGTCTAGGTCATGTTCGTCGTCAATGGAAAAAAAATACACTCTACAGAAATTTCTCACTATAACCCAGATTTAGGGAATTTATAACATGGGATAAGGGGTAGTGACTTTTTTGCAAAATTTGAGGTTTTTGTTTTCTTTTGTTTTTTTAAAAGAAATGGTTGTGAAGATAACCTTCTGGATGTGTAATGTTTTCTTCCTAAGTCTCTCTGGGAGAGACATTTCACAGGAATAAGGTTTCAAGCTTTTATAGATACAACTAAATGAATGTTCTAGCAAATATTGCAATGATCTGGTCTTCAAAATGTATCAGTCTGGCAGAAAGGGGAAGAGAAAATAACACGCGTGGGGAGTCAGAAGATCTACAGAGGAGCTTAGGTGTGGAAAAAGTCCATTTTCTAAAACACTATTCAAATAAACTAAAATTAGGATTTTCATGTGTTTCCCCCCCCAATTAATTTGCCAAAAGTAATCCAGAAGTTATGTCCAGATTTATTTCCAGTAGATTTCGAGTGGCCCTCTCTAGCAACTGTTCATGCATTTCTTAAGGAGAACAGAACTGGCAGATCTGATTAACTCAGTCCTCGAAAAAGAAACATTAAATGCAAGCTGGCTGCAGTCAACCATACTTCAAACTTCTGGAAAATATAATGCATGTATAGTAAGTCTAGGTACAGTCCTCTGCCACACTTTCCTGAGAAAAGAGGAAGAAGAAAGAGCTGATGTATATTCAGTCTAAATAAATTTAAAAAAAAAAATCAGACAAAACCCTATTTAATAAGATGATAATATCTGGATAATAGTAAAAAGCCCTATCACAATATATAGAAAATATGCCTAAATAAAACGACTTTGACTACTTTCCTGCCGTGCAGCAAAATCTGTCACGGGGTAGCTTGGAAGAACTGATGGTACAATAGAGACCAAGAGCTATGACAGATTATGGACCTATGACATTTCTTTGTTTTTCCAGCTGCCATAAAACTGGTCTTGTTTACTTAAGTATATAAAAGTCACATGATGGTCACTCCTGTGTGAGATAGGAAACCATAGCAAGGTTATGAATGAGAGTACGTGATCTAGGAACAGGAAAAACTAAAAGATTTAATTTTGGGATTTGCAATCATTGCCTTCCAATGCCAGTGGAACTGAACAATTCCAGTCTGTCCAAATACAGAAATACAATCTGTGCACAAATTACTCAAGTAAACATCATTAGCATTCTGTATAACACTGACTGTTCTTTCCTGCTTCTGGGGCGGTTTTAATCCACGTTCTTCTGCAAAGTTGTACTTTTCTAGCCCACATACACATTAGTAACCTCACAATTTGCTATTTTACCATAATTAAAAATACAAGTTATCCCTGAACTGCTCACTATTGAAAGACTAGTCGAGATCATAACAACATATCAAGAAGTCTGCTTCTGGTGACATCATCAAGCAAACAAACTGATTATCTCCCACACTCTTCTCTGTGGTATCTACGATGGTTTTCCAATGTTCTATAGCTTTTCTTTCTTCATTAATTCCCTATTTTATATTACCAGAGCGGAACATTTCTGTATTATACAAATACAATTAAAAAAAACCTATTTGTTCTAAGAACAGATTTGTCTTTGTTTCGGGACCAAAGTATTATAACTAGAAATAATTTTAAAGTTAAAATATTCTTCAAGCACAGGCACGCAAAGTCCAAAACACCAGATGTTAGAAATAAGGAAGAAAATGTTTCAAGACAGAGATATTGTGCATTACACAATTCCCTTACAAACTGTTAAAGGAGAGTTATAAGCCTATGGAAATCAGCTTCTGGTCACAAGTCAAAAAACTAAAGTCTATTTTAAATTCAAATTTAAGTAATATATGTTTTTTTAAATTAGCTTTTTAAGGTTATAAAGTACCTTGTGATTATTGTGAAGGATGCCAGAGGGGCATACTACACTACAAATGTTAACACAACTTTAACTATGTTGGTGCCATTATAATGACATCACTCAAAAGTCTACACCTGCTATTAAAAATTATTTTCAGTGACTGATGGCATTTTTCCCAGAAAATCTGTCATGCCGTGGTAGCAGTGATAACTAAGATTTCTAAATCACCCTCTCTTAATAGGCTGTACTTTTATCTCGGTTTTAATGAGCAGGACCCTGAATGAGAAATAAAAACAATATTTCATCAGATTTCTCAGTTCTCCATCACCACAAGATCTTGTTCATGGGACGATAATTCTAAGTGAATAGTGAGAAAATTCATACTTCTCTTTTGTAAAGTAGCCAAGTATGTCCTCATTTGGTGAAGTAATTATTGCTATGTATTATTAAAATTATTTGTTCAAATTCTACATTTCCTTTCATAGAGAGCATACCCACATTAAAAGGTAAATCTTCATCTATACTGTGAATGAATACTCAACATCAGTGCTTAACAAAATCTGTCCACCTGTCCACTGCTACTTTTCGTACAAATGTTTGCTGAATTTAAGCTATGATTTTAAAGCAATGTGTAAAATTTGCCAAAGTACCTAAGTGGTGCATGATCCTAAAATCCATTGATTTTGTCTATCCTACAGCCTCTACAGCAGCAAAGTTATGGTGCTGCAGCTGTACCACTGTAGTGAAGACACTTCTTACATGGATGGAAGGGGTTTTTCCATTAATGCAGTTAATGCACCTCTCCCAGAGGCAGTAGTTGGGTCAACAGAAGAACTCTTCTATCCACTTAGCCGCATATTTACGTTGACCTAACTGTGGCGCTGAGGGCACAACATTTTTCACAGTCGTGAATCATGTACCTAGGTTGACCTCATTTTCAAGTGTGAATCTGAAGAACGAGATGCTTGATTTCCCTCAAGAAGCAACCCACCGAAATTGTCAAAAACCTTCCAATTCCACAGTTCTGAATGTCAGCGCGGAAACTGACCAGAATCACACAATTTCAATCTGGTGTTGCACTGGAGAATTGAAGCTGTATTCACAAAGGACCCTCCAGAAAGAGAGGCTACAGGAATAGTACTCAAGACCTCTGACACCAGCCAGGAATTTGGAGTAAAATAGCAGAGACCATTCCTATCTTACAACAGTTGAAAAGTTGGGGGAAAAGGTAAAGTGGCATAGGAAAAAGAATGGCAATTTCAGACCAGCCCAATGGTCCATCTAGCGCAGTAGCTCATCTTACGGTGGCCAATACTAACATGTCTACTGGGAAAAATTCTTCCTAACTCTAGTTAACAGTTGTCTTATGTCCTTAAGTATGAGAACTGATATCCCCTCATAAATTTTATCCTAGCTAGTCTAATTGCAGAAGATATCTTCTCTGAATCCTCCTAAGGTCTTTATTTCAGTAGTATCCTGTTGAACTCACTGCTCAGTGTAACACAAAGTTGTGCTAAAAAATTGTCAGTTTTAAATGAGTTGTCTTTGATTTTTCCTATTTTTTGTCCTCTTGTACTTGTACAGAGAGGGTACGTGATATATCTCTGCATGCCATCTCTTACAGGTCTCCTCACTAAACCAGGGTTAAAATTTTAAATCCGTCCTCATACAAAATTTTTCCCAAGCCTCTAAGATTTTTCACCACCCTTCTCTGGATCTTCTCTCGGATATCCTTTTTGAGGTGGAGTGACCAAAACTGAACACAATATTTAAAATGAGGGAATAGCATTGATTTCTATAATGACAGGAAATTTTAAGTATCTTTCTTCTGGTTTGATTTCAATCAGATTTTGAATGTGATGCAAGTGTAAGTGATAAAATGCGGGGGCATGTGGGTTTATCAGTTTAATCACATACCTACTAGTCAGAGGCTATGAGCCCCCAGTAGGTTCAAGGGACATGCTGAATCTGGTAGGGATGCTAACACCCAGGTGGAGGAGCAGTCATTGTGATGCACCCCCTCTTAGATGTTTTCTATATTAGCTTCTGGCTGGCAGGTTTAAAGATCCCTAGCTAGTAGTCTCTTACATTTTCAAAGCCCTTTTGTACATATTAAAGAAGTCCATTACAAATGGAGGGCTGGATTGTGCAACTACTATTAACGTCACTGGGAATTATTCCTATTCAGTGGCTGCATAATCGAGCCCAGAATGTCACATAGCCTTTTTTTTCTTTTTTTTTTTTTTGTAGCTGACAGTACAGAGTGGAGCAATTGTTGTACCATTAAATTAAGAGCTATGGATCCATTTTAGGTATTATGCTTCGAATCAGGCCACATTAAATCTACAAAATGAATGTTTAAAGCGAATCTTGTACGCTTATTGTAATAGAAAGAAACTTGCTGCATGAACGTAGTCTCTCTGGACCATAGGTATAATGAGCAAAATTTCTGATGTCACATGCTACAGGGATGCAGTTCTCCAAGTTGAAATTATTGTTAAGACTAATTAGCCCACAAACATTTTGTTCCATCTGCATGTTCTAAAAGGCATGGAATAGCATTAAAAGTTTTATCGCTACACCACGTACAGTTTTACCAGTGTGCTCATACACCTCTACCCTGATATAACGTGACCTGATATAACAGGAATTCGAATATAACGCGGTAAAGCAGTGCTCTGTGGGGGGGCAGGGCTGCACGCTCTGGCGAATCAAAGCAAGTTCAATATAACGCCGTTTCACCTACAATGCAGTAAGATTTTTTGGCTCCTGAGGACAGCGTTATATCGGGGTAGAGGTGTGCATATCATCTACTGCCAGTCAGCCTGATGAATATAGGTAAGGAATATTCCAAATGCAGTATTTAGAATTCAATCTATAAGCACTAATTTGTTTCTTAATGGATCCAAGCAAAAATGAGAATGACTAAAGACTACAATTATTCTTAGACAAATTCTTGGATGAGTAAACCTGCAACTAAACAATCTCATGATGAAAATTTACTTCAAGGCCTACAGAAGCCATAAAAAGAGATACAGTAATTTAAAATATTTTTTCTATCCAATATGGAAATTACTAATTCCCATTTATTCATCTCCAGCCCCCTCAGTCACTGGAGTGTTAAGATTTTGGTTTCATTTAACCTCAAATTTTGCATAGTACCTTGAGAAATTGTAATTTTCCTTCACCAAATCTGTTCAGTCAAAAAGTAAGTTCTCTTCCTCAGTGATTGTCATTTTTGTTTCTAAAATCAGACCTGACAGCATTCAACCCTTTTCGCAGTAAGTGACAAACAGATCAACTTCAATTCTATCCTGCCTCTTACAAAAACGGATGTATAAAAGAGAGACTGGATGGCTCAGGAAATTGGTAATGAGATACAGAGCTTTTCATCTCTAGGTCACCAATTCTAAATTGACAGAGGTCAGCAGTAATCAAAAGTCATTATCATTTAATGATTGTTCAGTGCCCTATAAGAAAGGAGCTCCTAGTGATCACTAGTGTACTTCTGTAATGCCACCATTACAATTAGCACCCTTTCTAGAGTCTCAGTGGAGAGGCTGTGTACTGAATCTCTATGCAGACTGAACTTCCCTTTTTATCTTAAAGATAGGCGTGGCCAACGCAGTTTTATATTGATTTAGCTATTTCAGTTAGGGGTGTGATTTTTTTTTAAACAAAATAGTTACATTTATAATTCAAAACAAAAGTGCCTTATACTGATATAGTTTATCCCTTCCCTATGGGAACAGCTACACACCTATAAAGCAGCTTTATATCAACATAATGGTGTCCAGGAGATTGTTCCACTTTAACTATACTGATGTAGCTAAAGCATTGCCATGTTTGCATGTAGACAGATCTGTAGTTTTTAGCAGGGCTAAGGCACACTGGCAGGGTAGATTAACGAAGCTCACGTTACCATTGCCTGCACTGTACCTGTTCTGTGGATGGAAGACATCAACTCCCTGGACTGTCAGTTTGGCAGCCCTTACAATTGGTAAAGATAAACATAAAGAGAACCTTCAAAATAGTCCCGTGTTAGGTACTGTAATGTAAATGTAATTGTTCCATCACGGGTAAACAAGCTAATGTTAACTTTGTTTTAAACTACAATTCCCTAAACATTACTACAAATAAAAAGTGCAGTTTAAAAATCTAAATCAAATCAGTAACTTGGCAGACTTGTGTTTACAGTGGGAGACTATACCTGGCAGCATTCAGTGAAAGACATTTTAAATGAGTTTAAAAACAGAAAAAATTGGCAATGTCTGTTGTTTTCGATGAATTTTAAAAGGACAGAAAAGGAAAGCAAACATTAATCCAATCAGAGAAAAAAAAAAGAGCATGCTGCTCCATGGGCATAACCGTCAGTTCACAGCTGTTGCACTCAAAGTGTGATGGAAGGTTTTTTTGTTCTGTTTTACTGACCCTCACTGTTCACAAAGTGAAGTTCAGGGTATATAAATGGTCAACTGATGATATTATAATACACACACATACACACTTTTTATCGGAGGTGATAATTTCTGGTCACTACCAACCTGAGCTGGATCTGAAACATTTAAGTCATTAGAAATCTAAGTTTAAATGGCCTTTGGCCATATCACACTGAGCTGAATTAATCTTGGGCACACAGGCGAAAGGCTTTGTATCCTATTACCTGCTCATAATTTTAAAAGCTTGCCTCAAGAGCTTTGTTATGTGGATTTTTTTTTGCTAATTCAAGTTCAGAATGAGGGTTCCAAAGGTGAGATGAAAATTAAACGGTATTTTCCTTTGAAACTATTACTTTAGAAAGTTACATTTATTTTCCCATGATCTAAACATTTCAGTCATATTTTGCCTAATAGATCAGTCATGCTCCAGTATTTTTATTTCAATACTTTTCCCTCTTCCTCACAATTTAGTGGCATGTGCTTCATTTTAATGAATTTTCAAAATAAACAATTTAATTAGTTTTCTGAATACGCCGTTTCCAACTAAAGATTTTTTTAAACCATTTTAGGAGTAGTTGCCCAGCAACAATTACCTAAATGCAGGTTTAATTTCCCCTCCGTGGTAACTCTGCCTGAGAGCTCTGGAAATTCCATGGGCTTTGACTTCATAACGAGACAGAAATGGAAATAATGATGAGCTAGGAAGGAACAAATCCTTGTTTAAACAACTAATCAAACATGATCTGTTAAGCTATTTTAAGAGATCATTTGAGGTGAATGGATTTCTGTGTTAGCTTGAAATATTAGAAAGTTTTATCTAGTATGAAAAATCTTTATTTAAATTGTGAAATACTTTCCTCCAGTACAACTTCGTCTGACAGGCCAGCAAGCGTAAGACAAAGCAAGTAGTACTAAACATGGAATGTATATTTTGTGCCTGGGTATACTTTTTTAGCACACGTAAGTGAATGGAGCAATTTTACTATAATCCTAATGATAGTAAAACACTTTTTTTAAGTGATGTTTCTTAGTAGGAGCAGAGCAACCTAGTTGATAATGGCAGTGATTTTATAGCTATTCTAAATCCTTGAATTGCATTATACACAGAGGATTTTACAGAAATGTTGTACTCTGTACTAAAGATTCACAAAACGAGTCAAAACTCAGCACTGGCTTAAATGGTCTCAGTTCCACTGAAATCAACTTGACACTGAAATCTACTGGTCTTTGTGCTTGCACTGTTAGTTCTGCAATTGCAAAGAGTTACTTTAGCAACAATTGTGAAATGCCTAATGTGGAATTATTTATTACTGTGTATTTAATTATGTACACAAAACAGACACCACAATGATAGGCACCTTATACATTTGTTATGAATAATATGTGGCTGCCTACAACTCCACTCCGATGCTGCAGAATAGACTCTGTGCATCCTCCAACTTCCTATCATGTGGGTTAGGTGAGTCACTGGTTAACTTGTGTTCAGCCCACAGAGGAAAGATTTAGAAAGGGGTCCTGCCCCTGAAAACATTACAAACCCAAGGATAAGGGATTCATGGCTATTAGACAGAGAAAAGCAGATGGCCCAGTGGACTGAAAACTTGCTTGGTTTTCACACCCTTGAAGAAAAAGTCGTTGAGTCAAAGCGGAAGGCATAAAACTGTCATCTTAGGAAATGTAATGTTTTCAACAAAATTATTCATATACATTTTTTTTCATCAATTGACTGAATATTGGTCCATTGAATAGTCTGACCTGCAAGCCTCCTGCGTTATGCAGCTGTGTAGACTGCTTCACTTTGTGAAGGAGTACTTTCACCTGAGAAGCAATTGCAAAATATTTGCCATGGCATTTTGTGACTGCACGAGTGCTCTGTAATTGGAGGATGTGCTCAATAAGTAATTAAAAACTCTTCTGATTTGAAGGGCAATTCTATCATGCACTGAGGTAGAGGTAGTCCTTCAGAATGTGAAGTAGCCCATAGAGACCATTCATGGGTCAGTAGCACTCCCTGTCCCCACTCCCCCCCAGTTTAAAAAAAATATCAATAGCTTATTGGCTCACAAGAACACCAGACTCCTTTGTTCTTCTTTATAATAATTTCCCGAGGCTACAGGCTTCCAGCAAGTGGAGGGCGAAGAAAGGAAGACAGGCTCAAAATACAGAGTTTGAAAAGACTGGAGCCAGGCGTACGTTGGCCTAAACTTTTCTCCTCACATTTACAATAGAGTGGTTTTGTGGTTAAGGTATTGGATTGGGGGATTCAAATCTGGGTTCAATTCTGGGCTTTGCCATGGACTTTTTGGGTGACCATGGGCAAGTCCTTTAATTTCTTTGTACTTCTGTTCCTCATCTGTAAAGTGAGGATATTAATATTTGTTCTTTCATCTTTACACTTTTAGGGGCACAAATTGTGTCTTACTACGTATTTATTCAATGCCTGCCACAATAGGGCTTCAGTGCCAGCTGGAGCCTTTCGATGCTTCTGTAATACAAATAATAATATGTATGTATGTTTGGGGATTTTTGGGGTTGGGGAGGGAGGAATGTGTGGGGTTGTTATTTTGATCTACCACAGAAAACTAGTTTGTCCTGAACAGATCACCTTGCCACAGAACCAGTATTATATTTTTACACAGGTTCACAAAACAGAAACAACTCGATTTCTCATAACAGAACAGAACATGAGCCTGTCACCACAAGATCTTCATCTTTAATTCAACCTAGGTGAGCAGTAATTCCATGTCAACATCACCAATAGCTATTTGGTGACCTATCGGGAAAAGTTGGTTGCATGCAGGTTTTAATGGGCAAGTGTCCTCTCTGCTGTCAGCCTCAGCAAACAAGCTGAAGGGTCAGAATTACACTCACCTCTGAAGGTGTTTCCTGCAAGTTAGAGTGGAGGCATATTGGAGGAGAAACATGAGAAAACGTAAAGTGCATTTGGCTGTTCTGTACTGCAGAGGATAAACAGAGGACTTCAACCTCCAAAGTTATCTATTGCTCATCTTTCCCAAACACTGTAACATTGAATGAACAAAGTTAATAGTTTCAAAACTAAAGAATTAATTTGGAGAATTCATTTCTATAATTAAACCAGAGATGTCATGTCTCAAGACAGAACACACCACTCTTTATAGAAAATAGTAGGACTAGTTCTTGTCTCCTTAAAACAACTACCTTGACTTAGGTGGTGCATAATGGAGGCCAGGGGAGGTTTCGCTTCCCCAAACCTTGTGGGAAGAGGCGGGGCAATGGTGGATTTGGGGCCTCTTTAAAATCTCCCCCTGCCATGGCCCCAGGACTGGAGAAGCTCTTGCTCCATGCCACAGCTCCAGGGCCACAGTAGGGACACTGAGTTTTTCTGGTCTCTGGACAGCAAGGGAGTGGGGGGCATTATATACAGTTAGCCCACCAAAACCACCTTTCTCCTCAAAGCCCTAAATGTTAATGTTTGAGACTGCACAACCGGTAATAAGAAATGGCAAGACTACTAACAGAGCAAAACAGCTTCACTAGTGTCACTCAGACAGAATACCTCCATATACATAGACAATCTTTCTTATTTTGATTTAGACACATTAACAATTAATATTTAAACACACTTAAAGATCAACATAATATCAATTCAAACACTTCATCAGTATAGAAAAACAGATCTTCATTTATTCAACTCATCCCCACTCAGGAAACAGCCTGATTGAACAAACAGGCTTTACAGCCCGTTGTGAAGATCAACAACTTTGAACTCTGTTTCAAGAAAAGGGATGAAAAGAAGAAAATTCCAGCTACTGGCCCTCAAATTACTAACCATGCCCAGACACACGTATCTAAGGACTCTGGGTTGACCAGAATTTCTGGGGTAGCAGAACACATGAAGAAAAGTGGTCTTTAAAATAAACAAGATCCAAATCACTTGCTACAAACAGCATGAAAAATTACTCTAAATAGTCTAAAAATAACTTTTCCACTAGACTTGTAGATCAGTACCTTCGCTTGCCTTAGATGCATCAGTTGCCTTCTCCGTATTTTTCTTTTAAAAGGAACACAGTCCCAGGTCAAATAGTATTTTAAGTTACTATAGTTAACATCACCATTTTGGAAAATTAACAAATAATATAATATTTATTTTCCAAATCAAGACTCTAACATTGCAAACACTTATGTGCAGGAGTAACTTTACTCTCCTGAATTTATCTTCAAAAGGACTACCCTGCTGAGCAAAGTTACTTGTGTGTTTGCAGGATCAGGACACAAATTTATATTACTACCACTTGGTATTTTATTGCAGAGTGATGAGCAAGTTAAAGCCATTTATTTCTTGGTTCATTCATACAGTAGTGTGACAACACCATCTGAATTCTTGCCTAAAAAGTTGCCCAGGTTTAGCTAAACACAAGTTTAAAACCCATTTAATTAAACTGGGGCAAGACAATGCACTTTTATTTCAATTTAGTAAACTTAAATAAATGTCCCTTTCCGTCCCCCCAGCTGTTTGTACCAGTTTAGCTAAACTTTAGCACAACTTTCTCATGGAGACAAAGCCTCAGATTCTCCTCTGGGAGCTCCTGTGCACTCCCATTTCCTTCCACTTTTAAAGAGACCAAAGTACCTCTTGGAACACATCACAAAAAATAAGGCATTCAATTTTGGAGTAACCCAATCTATAGCTAATCATTTATTTTCTTTCTTATGAGAGACATTGGCAACAAGTTATTAGGTTTTTTTTTTTAAAACAGGAATTCATTTGCCCAGGTCCCGCTGTGTGACATCTGAGAACTTCCACAACTCAGATGTGTTTTCATAAACCAGCACAAGAAGTTGTGACAACCCCCCCGCCAACATGGACATATCAATCCAGCTTTTTGAGCTTTGCAAGGGGAGGTTTTACTTCGCCCTTTGGCAGCAGCTTCCCCCAACCGCCCCGAGGCTCTAAGTTCCTTTCCAAGCACCCAGGAATGAAGCTACACAACCATGGGCCATAACACAGGGCAAAACTTCACCCAGCGCAGACACTGCTGGGTGCAAGCACGGGAAGAGATGACTGCAGAACCAGCCTCCCCAGACCCTTCCCCAGCAAGAAAGCGCCCCCCAAATAACCCCCCTCCTCCAAATGTCCTTCCTACCCCAGCAACTACCAGGGCCTCAGTCAGACCCCTCCCCACAAACAAATCCCCTTCCCCCTCCCCAGGGCCCAGCCTCTTCAGCCCCCTCCCCGGCCCCTTCTCACGCACGGCGCATCCGCACCCAGGCGCTGTCCTTATCCCCCGCGGCGATGCCCGCGGGAGGGAGGGTCGCCGCGCGCCCCCGCTCCCTGCACTGACCTGGCTCTCTCTGCGGGGCGGCAAGTCCCAGGCAGGGGCCAGGGCACCTCGGCACCGGGAACGCGCCTGGCCCGGCGCTCGTTCTTGCGGCGTGCACACGCACGCGGGGCACGGCCACTCGGGCGCGAGCCCGCAGACAGCCGCCAGCGCGGCGCCGGCTCGCTCTGGTGCTGGCGCTGGGTCGGGGAGGGGATCAGTGTGAGGGGTCAGTGGCGGGGGGAGGATCTGTGGCTGGAGGAGGAAGGGGGTTATGTTGGGGGAAGGTGGGGGCTGTGCTGGGGGAGGGAGTCTGGCTTGGGGGGAGGAGGAGAAGAGGTGGGTCTGTGGCTGGGGGGAGGAGGAGGAGGGAGTGGATCTGGTGGGGGAAGGAGGGGTGATGTTTGGGGGAGGTGGGGGCTGTGCTGGGGGAGGGAGTCTGGCTGGGGGGAGGAGGAGAAGAGGTGGGGCTGAGGCTGAGGGGGAGGAGGAGGGAGGGGATCTGGTGGGGGAAGGAGGGGTGATGTTGGGGGGAGGTGGGGGCTGTGCTGGGGGGAGGAGGAGAAGAGGTGGGTCTGAGGATGAGGGGGAGGAGGAGGGAAGGGATCTAGTGGGGGAAGGAGGGGTGATGTTTGGGGGAGGTGGGGGCTGTGCTGGGGGAGGGAGTCTGGCTTGGGGGTGGAGGAGAGAAGGTGGGTCTGAGGCTGAGGGGGAGGAGGAGGGAGGGTCTGTGGCCGTGGGGGAGGAGGAGGAGGAGACGGGGAGTGGAAGTTGGCCTGGGGAAGGAGGGAGACTGTGCTGGGAGGAGAGGTGATGGGTCTGTGGCTGGGAGCGGAGGAGGGAAGGGGAAGAAGGAGGGGGATGTGACTTGGGGGGTCCATATGGAGGTGGAGGAAGAAGATCTGTGGCTGGAGGAGGCTGTGCTGGGGGAATGTAAGGTTGTAGCTTGGGGAAGGAATAGGGGAAGGGGGCCTGTGGCTGAGGGGGCAGGGGAAAGTGAATGAGTGACGAGAGGGTCCCTGGTCAGCAACGATGCTCTCAAATATGAATATTGTGGGATGTCTCTCCCCAACCCATCATCTGTGCCCCTCTAGATCTGCAGCTCCTGACGGGTTAATGGGGAAAGCAGATGGTTTTGAGGGGTTATCATTTAATTATACCTGGGATAATAAATGGAAGCATCGTCTGCTCTGTGTGGGTAAGGGACCAAAGTCAGCATTTTTGCATTGGTCAATAGGAAGCAGCACTAATAGGAAAAAGCAGCATCTCGACAGAGAAAAAGATTGTGACAGGAAACATGAGAGATTCACTGGGGGAAAAAAACACAAAAGTACCCATTGACTTCAGTGGCAGTAGAGTTAGGCCAACGCTGAGATCTTGAAATCCTGCCTGTCAATCTTCCCTGTGCCCAACTGCTCAGCTTGAAATCAGTGCGTAAAATTTTATCTGTAAGAAACTACAAGAATAACAGACATTGACTATCTCCACAATATTGATGGAGCTGACATAGAGCAATTTTAAAACTTGGGTACCTATATGAATTGTTGATCTCCCACACTGGTCATTCAAATTGGTACTTTAGTGTCTAAAATGGATAGCTAGGGAATTAAGTGTCAGCATGAACACACAAGTGAGAAAATTAAGGAACCTATTTGATCAGGAAGATTAGAGAGACATTAGGTGCTAAAGTCTGAAAACTGGGCCTGAATTTAAATATAGAATCCAAGAGTAAAAGGCTGGAAGGGATCTAAGGCAGGACCATGTATATCTGCACCTTCCCCAAGAGATGTTTGTCCAACCTGTTCTTTAAAACCTCCAATGACGGGGATTCTACAACCTCCCTTGGGAGCCTATTCCAGACCTTCACTTGCTGGAGAGTTGGAAAGTTTGTCCTGATATCTAATCTAAGGCCATGTCTACATCTAAAATTTTGCAGCGCTGGTTGTTACAGCTGTATTAGTACAGCTGTATAGGGCCAGCGCTGCAGAGTGGCCACACTTACAGCAACCAGCGCTGCAAGTGGTGTTAGATGTGGCCACACTGCAGCGCTGTTGGGCGGCTTCAAGGGGTTTTGGGGAAGGCGAGAGCAAACCGGGGAAGGAGACCAGCTTCGCCGCGGTTTGCTCTCGCGTTCCGCGAACCACCCTGCAAACCGCAGGGAAGGAGACCTGCTTGCTCGGGGGTTCGGCGAACGCGAGAGCAAACCGGGGAAGGAGACCAGCTTCGCCGCGGTTTGCTCTCGCGTTCCGCGAACCACCCTGCAAACTGCAGGGAAGGAGACCTGCTTGCTCGGGGGTTCGGCGAACGCGAGAGCAAACCGGGGAAGGAGACCAGCTTCGCCGCGGTTTGCTCTCGCGTTCCGCGAACCACCCTGCAAACCGCAGGGAAGGAGACCTGCTTGCTCGGGGGTTCGGCGAACGCGAGAGCAAACCGGGGAAGGAGACCAGCTTCGCCGCGGTTTGCTCTCGCGTTCCCCGAGCAAGCAGGTCTCCTTCCCTGCGGTTTGCAGGGTGGTTCGCGGAACGCGAGAGCAAACCGCGGCGAAGCTGGTCTCCTTCCCCGGTTTGCTCTCGCCTTCCCGGAACCACCCAGCAAACCTCAGGGAAGGAGACCTGCTTGCTCGGGGTTCGGGGAATGCGAGAGCAAACCGGGGAAGGAGACCAGCTTGATTACCAGAGGCTTCCTCAGGTATGCTGGGATACCTGCTTATTCCACGGAGGTCAAGAAAAGCGCTGGTAAGTGACTATACTTGATTACCAGCGCTGGATCACCAGCGCTGGATCCTCTACACCCGAGACAAAACGGGAGTACGGCCAGCGCTGCAAACAGGGAGTTGCAGCGCTGGTGGTGCCCTGCAGATGTGTACACCTCCTAAGTTGCAGCGCTGTAACTCCCTCACCAGCGCTGCAACTTTCTGATGTAGACAAGCCCTAAATCTCCTTTGCTGCAGATTAAGCTCTTCACTTCTTGTCTTGCCTTCAGTGGACATGCGGAACAATTAATCACTGGCTTGCTCTACACTATAGAGTTAGGTCGTCGTAAGGCAGCTTATGTTGAGCTAATTATGTCGGTGTACATGCTACCTTCCGCCAGTATAGGTGCCCTGCTACAGTGGCATAATAACTCCATCTCCATGAGAGGTGTGAGGCTTATGCTGATGTAGTTAAGACGATGCAGCATCTATGTAGGAACTGTATTACTTACATGGGCTGCTGACTGTCAGTCTTGTCAATCTGGAGACTCCATGCTGGCGCTGTGAAATTGACAAGAAAGCCCAGCTTTCCACTGGAGCAGGTGGGGGTGTGATGGGTACCACCTGGAATTGGGGTACCACTGAGCTCCCCTGACCTATCAGCCTGGGCTCCCTTTTACACTACTCTTGTGACAAGCTGCCAAGCCCTCTCCAGGCTCCAGCCTGCACTTTCACCAGCGCACATACAGGTAGTGATATATGCAGCTGTAGTAACATGCAGCTAGGGCAGCTCCCAGTTCATAAGGCACATACCCCTTCTGGATTGTAAACTCAAAATTATACCATCTTGCACTGCACAGGGAACAGTACAGCGTAAGCTCATGAAATTCGCCCCCTCCCTCAATGTGGAGAGGAATATACAACAGCTTCCTGCTCTGAGCTATGACTCCCATACATCAGTTTTAAATAAAGCAAAAACAAATTTATTAACTACAAAAGATAGGTTTTAAGTGATTATAAGGGATAGCAAGCAAATCTAAGCAGATTAACTATCAAACAAAAAACACAAACTAAGCTTAATATACTACATAGATCAGATATGAATAGTCAATCCTCAACCTACATGATGATACAGCAAGCTGCAGATTCTTAAGGGGCCAGCAGCACTTGCTTACAGCTTGGAATCCCCAGGTGTTTCATTCACAGGCTAAAAATCCCTTTAGCCTGGGTCCAGCACTTCACCCCAGTTTAGTCTTTGTTCCTCAGGTGTTTCCAGGAGTCTTCTTGTGTGAGGAAGTCAGTGAAGAATCACATTGATGTCACTCCCTTGCCTATGCAATGTCCCTGTAGTGCAACAGCAGCCACTACTCAGAGGCTGTCTGTAGCATCCTCAGGAAGGCTCTCCAGGTGGGAGATAAGCTTCTCCTAAGACCTATTCTGTAGACTGCCTTATTAAGTTCAATGGGCCCTTCCCAGCCAGCCAATCTAGACTGAGAGCCTTTTGCCTAGTGGGCATTGCCCAGGAAGAGCTTTGTGTGAAATAGATACATAGTCAATATTCGTAACTTCAGATACAAAAATGATACATGCATAGAAATAGGACAGCCATATTAGCAAATCATAACCTTTCCAATGACACTTCACATGACTTATCTTGCATAAAATACATCATATCTATGTCATAGTCGTACCATAATATCACTGTGAAAAATATAGGGTGCAGTGTCACAGGGGGCTCCAGTGATAGCCCAGCTGCCCCCAAGCAAGCTGCCCCCAGCTCTCTCAGAGCCTGACTGCCCCCAGATCCCTGCTCCCAGCCCAGCTGCTGCCCCAGCTCCCCACTCCCAGCCAGGCTGATGCCTGGGCTCCCAATTCCCCGTAGGGAGCATGGCTGCTTGGAAGCTTTCCACTCCCTACGTGGAGTCTGCCTGCTGCACGCAGGCTTCCAGTTCCCCACTGGTAGCCTGGCTTCGCCAATGAGCCCCTGTGCATCTAGATCCACCACTGAGCCTCTTGCACCCAGATTGCCCCCCACAGAACCCTCTAACCCACACCTGGATCCCCCCACATTAAGCATGTCCACACTTGGATCCTGCCTCATGCATCTGGTACAGAAGGGCAGAGCCTTGGGGTGTTTCTGAGACAGGCCCAGCTGTTGTGCTGGGTCAGGGTCAGGTGCAGTCAGGGGGGCTGAAGGATGATCTCCTACCTCTGTGCAGCCAGGGGCCTGGCCCCACTGCCATGCTAGAGCCTCCACATTTAAATGCCTTTAAAACACTGGCCCCAAATGACCTGTGCAAAATCACACAGGAAACCAGTGGCAGAGATAGGAACAGTTCCCAGGTCTTTGGAGTCCTACTCCTGCACCTTACCACAGAAACTCAGCATCTCCACTCTTTAAAGGCTGAGAGAGGTTTCAGCCTACATATCTGTGCCAGGGACTCCTGCGGAAAAATAAGGAAGGCCTGACATTTGTAAAACAAGAAAACATGGAGCTTTTTCCTTTATAAAAACCAACCAAGCAAGCTTTCTATCTATAACATAAAGAAGGGAAAAAAAAACCCAACAGAACCTACCACTTATTTTTCTGTGCAAGCCATTTTAAGGGACTGTCCTCTAGATGAGGGAGAAAATGTCCATTTTTTGCTTTGCATGATAATATTTGCATGTATATGCTGTCTTGTGAGAATAAGTGAGTGTTCAAGGATGACATGCTGTTTGTTCCTGCTCTGATCACAGCTTTTAAAGTAGAGAAAAAACAGATTTTTGGTTAGTTAGTCACATCGTGTCAATATTACGTACCTTGTTCATTGTCCTACTCTGTTCACTACACAACTAAAAATGGTGAGTCTCTGAGCTATAGAAAACACAAGGAGAAAATCCCTTTAAGAAGAAGTTGTCACTCTTTTGCTTTTATCCTGAGATTAACACCACTTTATGTGTAAGAATAAATATCCTTTCCTCCTTAGCCTGAATTTAATAAAGTTATAAAACAAGGGATTCCTGTAAATCGTGTAAATCTTTGCTTACGTGGGTGCTCCTTACCCTTTCTTGTACTCCCGCTGAGTTCAAAAACAAGCAAGCAAACAGACCGATTTTTAAACCACTATTGGGAACATTAGTGCAAGTAAGAACTTGCATGAGTAAGAGTTTCCAGGATAAGGCCCCACGTTTATTCAATGTCTTTATAGACACTTAAAAGATTGCTGATAATGCTCATGTACATAAACACAAGAGAAATTAAAACATGCTGTTAGCACTTTGTTGAAATACATGGCAAAATCCTTTACTTGAGGAGTCTTTAAGAAGCATTTGTTTCTACAAAGTATTTGAAATTAGATTATTGTGAATATTCATTTACCTACAGGAAGTATGGGTATCTTAGAAATGTGGAATGATGCATCTCTGCGGATAATCAGTGCCTTGTTTTTCCTGATTTAATATTTTATCTATTCAAAAATAAAGTAACATTAAGCAGTAACAATCATAAGTATATACCCACATGTGTTCTGTAGCTATTTTGGATCTTTACCAGAAGAGTACACATTTTAAATGATTCATTGTAAATGATGATTTAACTGGGACTTGGGAAGCTAACAACATTTTCATTGCTTGAAACAAATTTAAACAGCTTATTTAACTAGATAACCATGGTAATTTTCTGTCTTATTTTCTGATTGAAGGCAAAAGACCCTTTGGTGGCTTTTATGTAATTTAAATGGGGAAATGGTGATATGAGACCCTCTTCTGTAATTTCCTGAAAATGATTTCACCACCTGACGTTATGATTACACAGGGGATACATGTCCTGCTAACACTTTAAATTAAGTCAGCATGTACAAATGTTTGGTTGAGTGCCCTCCCCCCTTTTTTTAAAGGACCCTGTCCTGCAGTCTTTATGTGTCTATGTCCCATTAAAATAATTGAGAGTTTTGTGTGCAGAAGAATGGATGGAAAAAAAAATCCCCACTAAATAACAGGATTAGATTTTTTTTCATATGGATCTCATCTTGCACTCTTTTCACATGCAAAATTTCTCACTGCTATCAGTGGGAGTAATGTGTGTGGAATAGCTGCAGAACTGAGGTCTAATAGATTCTTAGAAGGCATATTATACTATTTGTTTAAAAACAAGTGTAAATCATTGCACGAATTATAGTTTACCTAGCTCAGAGGGAGGTTGTGAAGCTTAGTTAACTATGTGTGGAGATGCTCTGATATCCTTGGATAAAGATGATTTACATGATGTAAGTGAAAAGTGTAATATTTATTCATGTATTTGTACATGTTTTAAACTGGATTAAAGTGCTTGACCAAAATTATTTCAAAGTGCTGGTCTGGAATAACTATGATATACACATTCATGAAAGCCAAGCTTAGCCAGAAACCTGGACAGCTCAAGAGACTGGTGAATAGACTCTAGAGCATACTGTGTTTAGGGTACCAGCTCAGAGGCAGTCCTGAGATCCATGAGCCAAATAGTTGTTAACATTTGAAGAGTGTTTGGTGGCCAAAGAGAAAAGTCATAGACCAGCTCCCAGTAGACAGTGTATCTGCAATACAAAACCACCATTTGCATTCCTGTTGGCCGTTTCAACAGAGAGGACACTGAGGCTAAGCTGTCCTCTGACCTGTAGAGGCAGACTTTGGGCAGGGTTGAGGCCTGTTGGGAAGTTTGTACTGCTGCTGCTTGTATGATACCTATACTGTGAATTAAAGGCAGGAAGTATAAATTAAAAAGACAGTCTAAGGGCCTGAATGGGTCAGGGAGACAGGTAATGAGATACAGAGCCTTTCATTTCTACGTTTCTGGTTTTAATACTGCCCAGGTCAATACTGACTGAAAGATATCACCATCTGGTGGCCATTTGATGGTCTATGTGAATGAATTTGGGCTCAGTCCAGTATCTACTAGACAGAAATCCATAGTACAAAAAGACCACCACAATTGGCATTATTTGGAGTCCTTGTTAGTTGTATCATAGACAGCCTGGAGAGTGAACTCTCTCACACATCTAGCAGTGGTTCTTCCAGGTCAGGGTAACTGAGTGATGTAGTTCAGGAAAACTTAAGTCTCTTCACACAATGAGAACTTTTCCAGTGGTTTGGACTTTCTTGTGGCTTATCCAAGTTATGCTACAGATTGGCCTAGCAATGTGGATAGGGCAAAACTGTGTTACAACCAGGTGAAAAATCTATGCCTTAGCTTTGGTAGAGACTTGGGCAAAGGACAGTTTTTTAACCTCTCTATAACACAACTGATCTCTGTCCACAAAGAGTCTGTCTGGATTCCAAATAAAACCAAATCAGAGGACTCAGTTGCTACATAGTTCCATTTTGTAGTGTAGATTGGACCATAAACTGTGTTCCATCATCCATTTAAAGCCTTGGGTCGAGCAGTTCTTGATATATATATATAAACAGGACTTCAGTATCTGTGATGTTAATCCTGCTCCTTTCAGAAGCACTAAATTTACATATAGATAGATAGCTATCTGTCTATCTATATGCAAATTTAGTGCTTCTGAAAGGAGTGGACACTGAATTCCTGTTTATCTACACAACATGTACAATATGGTTGGCAGCATAAGTCCCTGTTTACACTGGGTAAACAACTAAGTTTAACAGTGGTAGTTAAATTCAGTTGATGGTAACCCATTTGCAACCCAGATCCATTTGACAGTGTTCATTGGGACCATACTCATGTTCCATATCAGGGGTAAACCTGTAATCGGTTTTAGTTTGGTCAGAAAACACTGTTAAGACCTCATCTGTTCTACAAAATGGAAACATACTGTAACTGTGTCTCCTGATTTGGTTGTAACTGGACTGTAGATGGGACCAGCGGTTATAACCTAGAATTTAACCACTGTTCTTAAATTGTTTTTGTAGACTATTTATGCCTGTACAGTATAGGTTCCATAGATAAAGAGAGGATTTGAGGACAGAACAAATCCTTTCACAAACACCAAGCAACATTTAAAACTATATATTAAAAACAGTCTGAATTACCTGCTCCAATACTTATTTTGTTCTTGGCGTGAGTCTCAGAACCCTGCAGCGCTTCAGGTCTAATTTGTTTTTCTAAGACATGCTAGGTAATTTATTAGATGATAACTGTTTAGCATACCTTTTATTTTAAAGAGCCTCAAAACACCCAGTTTGTTTTAATGCCAAAGCATTAAAATGAATGGAAGTATTCTAAGGAAACAACACCTACTAATGGGCGCCGTGCCCCAAGTTGGAGAACATGAGAACTTGGAAAGCTGTCCACATACAGCTGAAAATAATGGAAGGAAATTAGAATCTAGACAGCCATACCATGCAAATACTGTACTGCTGGGGCTGTGCAAAATTTTGCCTTAGGGGGAGCTATGGGCGGGGGAAAGGGGTGAGAGTGGTGGGAGGAAGATTCATTACTTTGCATTCTCCAGTATGAAACTCATCCAGTTACTACTGGAAAAGGCAAGGGAGCTTAACCCTAGGCAAAGCAGCATTAATTTGTGCAATGTGTTTTTTACCACTTTGGAGGGGATAGATGCACATTGGCATTACTCATGAATAAATGACAGCAGAGCAATCCAGGCAGCCATGCTTCTGTGAGGGAGAAGGGGGCATGCGGGAGGACTGTCATTTTGTGTGGCTGGGGCCAGTATCCTGTACAGATCTCCTTGCTCACTTAGGTAGTCGTAAGGAGTTTTCCAGAGCTTGGAAGTTTATTCACTAACATACTTTTTTTTCTCCCTCACTTTAGTGTGTTTTTGTGGAAGAGAGTATGATTCAGTCCTTTGTCTACAATGTAACCTACAGTTTTAGCTGGAGGGCCTGATGGTTCAAGGTTGGGTGCATGCATTACACCGTCCCATATGATAGTGTAATTGTCCATCTAATTTGGGTGTGCAAATGGCCAGTTATGCATCCAACTGGCTATTTGTATCTGCAACACAAAAATGTAACCACTCACACTTATTAGGTGGAGAATTGCCTGGGCAACCTTTGCACATATACATGCATGCCTAATTTGATAAATCAAATGCTGAACGCCATGTAATATGCAGCTTGAGTTGTACTGATGTTATACCAATTATATTAGACCAGTAAAAACCAGCGGGATCTTATTAAAGGGGACAAGACAAAGATGCCACATTTATTATAATAACAATTTGATTCATGACTAACAACTAATATCTTAATTCTTATACACACACATTATACCTAATACCTATATATACACACACACACACATTCTCACACACACACACACACACACACACACACACACACACATCCATCAGATGTTCTGCAGCTGCTGCATAGTTACCAGTCCTGAAGATAGCTTAAGTTCATGGCTTGATTTTGCAGCTTGGGTTCGTAGCTTGTGGCAGCTAACTGGCCAGGAAAGCTGGGCACAAGGCTGAGCTGCATCTCTGTTGGACAGGCACTGATGTCCTTCCATGTTGGCAGCAGAATGTTACCCAGAGTCTCTCAACTCACCCTTCTTTTTTATAGGCTTTTAGTTTGGATTCAAAGTCTTTAGGTCTTGCTGTGTCACGCTGCCTCTGGGTTTAGATTGATCACCCATCAATTGCAGGCGTGACTTTCAGCCTTTTGGACCTGGCTTTGATCTTCCTTCTGTTGTTCTGTTGTCCTTTTCTTTTTAGGGTGGATGCTTCTTACTTTGTTTAGGGCTGTTGTCTAGGTCTTCAGCCGTTGGTATTTGAACTTTATCTCATCAGGACAGGCTGGGGCTGGAGGTTGATTCCATCATTCATACATACCTCATTCACACATCTAAACTAAACTAATTAGATTACAGCAGGGTTTGCAAAAATGAAGGTTGGAGGAAGCTTTTACAAAATGGAGTGAGTGTTTTAAAATGGGGTTTGAATTACAATATGGAACAGAAGTTACAGTATAAGCAAGTGTAGTGAACAGAAGTTACATTAATAAAGTGAACAATTGAAAACAATTTCATTTATCAGTTCTACACTGAGTATGTTGTGGTAACGAGTAACTGCTTTCCACCCTGGCACTCTGACAATGACAAGAGGTGAATCACATGTCCAGTGAGCAAAAAAATTAAATGTTATCAGACTTTCTTTCTATTTCCCTCCAGAAGGATTGTGTATTGCTATTCGGCAGGGTGTTTGCTTCCGTGCCCTTTTTGCATAATGATACATTTTTTCTTTGTGTCTGAAAGAAACTCTTTTAATGTTATAGCTTCTGAGCAGAATGGGTTATTTCCTTGTTGAGAGAGACAGGAGTTGACGCAGGTGCTGCCTGCTACTGTAATTTACTCATCACAAGTACAGTATGTACCAGAACAAGTATATTAGACAGGAAAAGGAAAGGACAGTGTATGCACAAATTTAGCATAACAGTTTCAGAACTTCAGCATACCACTGCTGTGTTCAAATTTTCAGTGGTATAAAAGTCATTCACCATGAGCCCTGAATCTCCTGACATTTGGCCAATGCTGCATGCCCATCTCTTCTCCTAAGCTTTTGTGGCCGGGAGGGACGCTGTTATGAGGTTACAGTGAGGAGTGATCTTCAGGAGTGCTGAACCTCCATAGCCCCCATTAACTTTAGTTGGAGTGGTGGGTGCTCAGCACTTCTGACCCCCGAGCAGGTTGAAGATTGTATGAATGGAAAGGTGCTGAACTTAAACTTCTTCAACAGTGCTGAGCTTAAACTGAAGATCTGGCTTGTGAATGATTAAAAATATATTTTCCTTTAGACAGCACAGTACATGCTCTTTGGGGCTAGATTTTGCTGCTTTGAGGCACAGGGAAAATATGAAGAGTCTTATTTTTAGAACAGTCACATTAAGATGCATCTGTTCTTGCTTGACAAAGACAAAGTCTCAGGTAATAGGGAGCGATGCTCTCCTCAGAGCTTGAAGAGCTATTGATTTATTTATTTATTTGACAAGGAAGCTTGCATGCTGGGCAGGTTTCTCCGAGTGCTCTGGGGTGTAATTAGGCCATCCTTGCAGGCATCTTCCCATTAGGCATTGTACTAGCACTGACCTTTTTGTTTTTGTTTTTCATTTATTTTTTTAAAACTTCAGTGAATTTTATTCACGGCACAGGCTTCCTGGAAAGGTTGTCGTCCTATGTGTAATAGGGGAGGGCAAGACAGAAGGAGAGATTTACTGCAGATGGAAACCATAACTGGAGCAGTTAGCAAATGAAAGCACAATATAATAATGTCTAGTACTAAAGATAGGAAAAGTTGCCTGCCTGCAGCAACTGCCTGAGCTGTTGTAAAATTAACCTGTGCAGCTGCTGCTCTCTCTTCTCTGTTTTGTCAGGCAAAGTGAGTTCCACATATGGGCTACCATGCAAGCCCTAGGGGTAAAAGCCAGGTGTTTAGACATATCAGCCTTAAACGCAGGCATGCAGACTTGGCCCGACCGAAGGGACGTGCATTGGCAACTTTCCCTGAGCTCCCGACTGCAAGTGATTTGCACCAAGTGGAGCAGATTGCAGCAGCCAAAGCTGTAAGCCATAATCCTGTGGGGTTTTGGATGCCCCTGATGAGGTGCTCAATACCCACAGTTTATAGGGGCGCCAAGAGGAGCTGAGTACATTCATCATGTCCCAGGACTGGGCCCATTATCTTAAACAGAGAGGTGTAGCCCATCAAAGCTACAGGTCCTAGCATGTAAAGCTGTCTTGAACCATGTAATTAGTTGCAGGTCAAACAGTAAATCTCTTTAAGGCTGTAGTTTTGGAGGTCCCTGGTCCCATATACTAAAAGATTTAAGGTCAAACCCACAAGCCAGGAAGTTGCAGCCAAAGATAGTGATTTCCCGCACAGTGTTTTGGTGCAGATTGGTCTTTTTTTACCCTATTTTTTGGTCTTCTAGCAGGTTGAATAGCAATTCTCTCAGATTCAATTGCATTAGTATTAACTGCTCTGGAAAATACAGACTAATTGATACTTGAGTCTGTTACAGGCAATAATTCATTTGACAGATTCTGCTGACATTATAAAATGTGAAAGGCAGTTTCATTCAGTAGCATGGAACTATCCCCCAAAGTGAATTACTGCCGGTTAGCCTGGACTGGTGCATTTGTGACTAGACCACTGTAATATGAAGCAACCCAAACTTGCTTTGAGGAAAAGGCTTGAGATAAAAAGGGACCTTTAAGGAGCGACTATAAATCTTTGTCTCCAGAGATGGTCATTTTTCCTCCTGGCATTTAATGTCTGAACTCGAAGAACATTAACTCCTTTTGCTTCCTCCAGGCCTGTCTCTATAAAGGTAGGCGATAGGGCCAATGGAGACAGCATAAGCAGTAAGCCAGGATACTGCGTACAACTTCATTGTCAAACAAATGGAGGCACTGAAGGGTCAACCAGCATCGGCAGAGCCATCCCTGATGAGGAACCATGTCTTTTGTACTGCACAAGATGCAAAGGATACAGGACTTGGGTGGAGAATGACCTGCCCTTTATTCTTCATTCCCATCCTTATCATAGAGTTTATGTTTGCAGGGGACAATCTGACCCAGGGAAGCTACTCCATGCTCTTACCTAGATCAACAGACAGCAGTAGCAAGCCCGGGGACCCTCGCTGCTTACATGGCCCCTGTTGCCTTAAACATTAATGGGTGTATCCTGACAACACCTGTGATAGGTAAGGAAATATTCCCCATTTCGCAGATAGGGAACTGAGGCACTGATCATGCAAAATTTACACACATGCTTAAGTTTGCTCACCTGACTTGGCTTCAGAGGCACTACCCTTGTGGGTGAAGTCACATAGCACAAGGCTTTCCAGGATCAGGGTTTAAGTGACTTGCCCAAGGTCACACAGAAAGTCTGTGGCAGAGCTAGAAACTGAGCATAGGTCTTAAGTCCTGGTTAAGTGTCTTAACTCCAAAATCATCCTTCTTCCCGTGGGGAGATACCTGTACACACCGACACATTTGCATGCACATACAGAGTATAGACAGGGGCTAGAAGGGTGTTTTTGCTACTACTGAGTTAGGTGGAAAGGTTTTAAGAGGCTCATGATAAACTCACCATGACTTCACAGCTCTCTGTGGGCCTGCTTCAAAGCCCACTGAAGTCAATGAAAGGCTCCAGTTGACTTCAATGGGTTTGAAGCAGCCCCTATGGGAGTCACCTGCAGAACTAGCTAAACATGTTTCCATAAACCCACTCCTGTTCGATAGCTCAGCCAGGTGCAGAAACAGACTCCAAGAGCCTCAAGGCAAAGGGGGCACAACTCATCAGCTAACCAGAGCCTAGAGCTTTAATGAAAAGTAACGTGGTGTTTTAATGGGAAATTAGAAAGGAAAATGATTATTACATTTTATGACAACACCCCAGGGCAGAACAAGGAGCAGGATGTAAAATGTTTAAGGGAATTGAACTGGCAGTAAGGATGGGCAGTGTGTTAACAGCAGGCTTAATTATCATCTCTTACAATGGGATCACCCTGCAGTAATTTTCAAGTATCATTCAACTGATCACCATAGATTTGACCCAGTACTTCTAAAATAAGCTGCCTTCTTCTTCTTCTCTCTCTCTCTTTTTAATGACATGCATTTATCATTAGGAGCTGCCAGGTACAACATCTTGAATCTGATATTATTGGAGAGATGTTCAGGGTAAAATCCTATCCGTCATGCTCTTACCCATGTTGGGTAGGAAGAGTGGGGTGGAGGGAGCAGGGGCTGCATGGCATGATGGAGGGGGGAAGAAGGGAGCTATACATGTATCCCCAAAGCTTCCTGATGCTTCAAAGAGGTCAAGTGTGCTCCAGAGAGGAACAGCTAACCTTCTCCCCCAGCATGCGTTGCAGAGTGCAGCACATGAAAGAGGTCAGACGTCTGACCATGCCCCAAGCTGGCCAACCCCATCCCACCACCTCAGAACTGGGCTGAACGTAGCTTCCTTACAGTCTGCTGAGAACTGGCTTTTGAATCCAGCCCTCTTGCTGCATGGGGGAAGGGAGGAAGCTCCGTACGTTCCTTTCCTCCACACAAGAGAGAGCAGGCATTGGCCCTTCATACGTAATCCTGAGAGAGGAACTATTTGGTGTCATTAGTTTGATTTGATAGAATTGGACCAATGTAACGATTTAGTGTAGCAAAAACTCTTGATTAAAAAAAGAGAATGATCGAGGATGGGTGGGTTTTAATTCTGTGCACGAATGAGAGGGCACCATAATTAAAATCTAGGGTTTGCTCACTGGATATTCTCTTTTTGTAGCACACCACTCTTAGGTCCGTGAGCTTGGCCAGCAGCTCGCCTCCTTGCACTGTGACTGTCTTTCTGCCTAGAATTCCCCTCCCCTTTTCCTATAGCATTATGTCATTCTTCCACACATAATAGGGCCACCATTTCCTCCAGAAACACGTCTCCCCCATGATGTGTTGTCAGGTCCAGGTGGCTCTGTGGGGCTGTTCCTCCAGCACCAGATCACAGACACCCAACAGTTCAATTGGCTCAGAAAGGAAAAGGTGCTGCAGATCAGTCTGGGTGAAATGGAAAGTTTCTGCCCTCATTATGGGGCAAAGAAGCACAAAGAGCTAGACACATATGATTTACTGTCTCTCTCTATATAGGGATCTTAGCCCAAGTATTACTAGGCTGAGTAGCCAGTTCTGAACCAAGCCTTCTCTGTCCCATCCCCCCCCGAGGTTTCTTGTTTTCTTCTTCTTCTGCTTTATAGTGAAGCAGGCTCACCCACTGGGTCTATCACCTGCTGTATTCCTCAGACATTCCTACACACGTACACTGCTCTTTTTCCTTCAAAACACATAGCACAGCTCTTTAGTGTCACTCCACTTTCCCACCACTTTCACAAACCCCTCACAATATACTCTCATAAATTCTTCACAAAGAACCTGTCTTTCCTGGGAACACTCTTTGCATTCCCACAGCAGGCGATCAACTGTTTCTTTAACCTTACATGTGTTACATCACCCCTCTTTGTTTCTATTCAAGAAATATAAATTATTCAAACCACAATCGTCTTGCATTCTTTTTAAAAAAATCCTGTTTTCCATGCCTCAGCTTCCCATTTGCTCACCTGCTGCCCCTACCCTGCAGCAGAGCTAGGTTAATCTGGCTCGGTCAGTCATTAATATCCCCGTGGCCATCAGTACGGGTGTATGCATTTGCCTGCTTGTCCATTCCCTAGGTCTTAGGGTGGGATCGAGAAAAGGCCAAATGCTACTGTGATTAACAAAATGAAGAAATAAGCCAGAAGAAGAATGCACCTCCATTCAGATTCATTCCTATCATTCACTCACACACCCAGACCACACAAAACAGGGAACTCAGAGTGGGAAAGAGAGCAGCATCTCTAAGGTGGGAAAAGAAGTAAAGAAGCTAGACATTCTCTTAAAGGCTACGTCTACACTGCAGGATAAATTCGAATTAGCTTAAACTGATTTTATAAAACAGATATTATAAAGTCGATTGTGCACGTCCACACTAGGCACATTAATTCGATGGTGTGCGTCCATGGTCCGAGGCTAGCATCGATTTCTGGAGCGGTGCACTGTGGGTAGCTACTGTAAAATAATGAGGCCAATAATGTCGATTTGCGTCCACACTAACCCTAATCCGATATAGTAATATCAATTTTAGCATTACTCCTCTCGTTTTGTAGGAGTACAGAAATTGATTTAAAGAGCCCTTTAAATCGATATAAAGAGCAGTGTAGTGTGGACGGGTGCAGCGTTAAATCGATTTAACTCTGTTAAAATCGGTTTAACAGCGCAGTGTAGACCAGGCCAAAGAGGCAGACCACTCTGATTGCAGCTAGACCAGTGGTTCTCAACCTATTTACCACCATGGGCCGCATATGCAGGTTTCTGTTTGTTATGTGGGCCTCATACACACAAGATATATACTACCTTTATGGCCCTGAGGATGTCACATGGGCCGCACATGTGTGCTGATTGGGCCACAAGCAGCCCATGGTCCGCAAGTTGAGAACCACTAATCTAGATGGTAGCAGAAAGGGGTAATTCCCAGATGTGCTTGTGCCTAAAAATGGCAGAGTGCCATGGTAGCTGGGGCTAACCTACCACCTACAATCCTGCCTGACTCCTGCATACGTACTCAGCCTGAGCCACCACCTCTGCTGCCACCCACACAGTGCTAGGTTATGCACTAGCTTGAATAGAGCTAGTGTGTGTCCATCCATCTACCCAAGCTGGGAATAACACCTCCCATCTGCTGTGTAGACAGAGCCATTCTAAGGGTTTTTTTAAACATTGACTGTGATGGAGGGTATTTAAAGATGTATATGTCTTAGATCAAGAGGGCGACTGCACTGATTAGAGATCACAGCGGTATAAGAGATGAAATGGACACGTATCAGACACAATGTTCAGTTTTAACTGTCTATTTTTTTTCAAAAGTCGACCTTGCTGGTTAAAATATTCCACATTAATGAATCCAAAGTAGCAGATGAAATGGTGTTAGATGATGAAAAGTTAATTAAGTGCTGCTGTAAGTGGGGTTTAAAATGAAATAAATACTATATATTGTAATGTGATTCTGATTTTCACTTCTAGATGTTCAAAGGAAAACTATGGGCTAATGAAGGGTGCAGAGGTATAGTGACACCTCACTCTTACATAGTGTTTTACAAAGGAGGTCAGGCTCACTATCCCCATGTTAGAGATAAATAATATGTGGCTGTCTTTATATCACAGCAGCAAACACGAAAGTAAATGAATACAAAGGGTAACTTAGAACCACGAGCCACATGATATGACTCTCTGGTGCAATAACCCCTTCCACCCACCCAGACACTGACATTTCATTATACAACAAATCCCTGGTGTTATACCAACAAAATAAAGACCAACAGGGTCTTTTTAAAAGAGGATAAGGCAAAACACCACGTTTATTGTGAATACAAAAAAGCCCAGTAAACAAGTAATCATAAATATTCTAACCCATGTACTCACACAAGATACCAAGAGAACCAAAGCAAGTAGACAGTTATATTTACTACATTCCATTCACTCACACACACATACACACAAGTTCTGCCAAGTTGTTATCGTTCCCAGCCTAGAGGTTGCTCATGCCAAGTTACTGGCCAGGTAAACTGGGCAAGAGGGTGGAGCAGAGTCTGTGTCAGATGCACATCTGATGCTCCTGGAGGGTGGTCGCAGAACCAGACTCAAAGTCCTTAGTCTTTAGGGTCTATTTTTATAGGAGTTTATTCCTGTTCCAGTTTATGGACGTAGCTTCATCCTGCTGTTGTTGAATCAATCAGCAGATGGCACATCCATGATGGCTCTGGGACAGCTGCCAGATGTGATCTTGTTCTTTGGTTCTCCCATCCTTGGGGCTGTTGGGTGGATTCCAGTCTGCCCTCTGGGGGTCATCTGGTTATCGCCACTTCGTGCATTCTCAAGCCGATCGATACTGAAGTTGTAACTCTTAGGCCACGTCCAGACTAGGAATTAAAATCGATTTTAGATACGCAACTTCAGCTACGGGAATAACGTAGCTGAAGTCGAATTTCTAAAATCGAGGTACTCACCCGTCTGGACGGCGCGGCATCGATGTCCGCGGCTCTCCGTGTCGATTCCGGAACTCCGTTCGGGTTGATGGAGTTCCGGAATCGATGTAAGCGCGCTCGGGGATCGATATATCACGTCCAGACTAGACGCGATATATCGATCCCCGAGCAATCGATTTTAACCCGCCGATGCAGCGGGTTAGTCTGGACGTGGGCTTAGGCTGGCACTCCTAGCCATTCATTTCCTATTTACACACATCCATTCACATGCATTCCCTAGCTTTATTTCAACATATATCTCTTTTGACTTTAACCACTCTTAAGGTATAACAAAACTGCTTAACCCCCTTACCATATAACATACATAACCAGCAAGATAAAGAACGCGAGAAGGGTGGGAATCTCTATGTGCTGTTCCATGGAACAGTTGTTTCTGCAAGGTCTTATCTTTTCTGAGAGCAGACTCTGTCCCAGGATGTGCTGACACAATTAGCAGTTTGGCCTTGTAAACTGCTCACAGGGAGAAGAAGAAAAAGGCCTCCTAATTAACACTACTTTGGGTTCTCTAAACTAGGGGGGTTACATTCAATCTATCCACCATAAGTCTCCTTATGGCATTAATACAGAAATCATACAGAATACAGAAATCATACACCCACGAAAGCTCATGCGCCAATACGTCTGTTAGTCTATAAGGTGCCACAGGACTCTTTGCTGCTTTTACAGATCCAGACTAAAATGGTACCTCTCTGATACTAGAAATCATACAGAAATCCTTTGGTATTGTCCAATACTGCGTCCAGATGCTAATTGTTACAAACAGAATCCATGTTATGCTATAATGGGAAAAAACATATGGTCTGTAATTTTCAAATTACAGACCATGGACCTTGAATCTCATGGCAAAAATGCAAGGATCTTCATCCTAGAGATGGACCCCTTGAAATGAACCTGAACCAAGCCCATATCCAGACATCCCTGAACATTGTAGGCATTGGGAGGTACACCTGGACATTGACTTAGGGTTATCTCTAGTCTCAGTCTGAACTTAAAGCAGAGAATAAGGGGCCTGTAACTGCTTCCCCTGAAGTCAGCGGGTTTTCTGCCAGCATCTCCAGTGGGAGCAGCCATAGGCCCAGTGGGAGGAAAGCAGTAGTGCCAACCCCAAGTATTCAAAAATCATGAGCCAGGTTCTCAAAATCATGAGACTCAAAAAATGGACTGACATTCTAGGTTCTTTCCATTTTCCTTGTGGGTTCCGAGCTTTTAAAGTGCATGTAGTTCACATCTTCAGGCTTTTCTCTGCAACTGGGATGGTTAGAGACTGACTTTATGTTTAAATGGAATATTTTCATGAAATCACTTGCTTCCAGGAGCTGAGGCTTGAGGAAAACCATCAAATATTGCCATACTCATAAAATCACAGAAGGTGGCAACATTGAACTAAAATGAATGTAATAAGTCCCCACAGAGTAGGATTCTTTACCACTAAAGTCAGCAGGAGTTTTGTCATTGTCTGCTGTGGAAACAGGAGTGGGACAATAATGGACAAAGTCCTGATTAGTAAGGTCTGCATGAACTGACCTTTTATGATAAAGGATATTATTGTACTATCTCATTTTCAAAAAACAGTATAAGAAATAGGCATCAAGGTAATATGGAAAGCCCGGGTTCTGAAATAAGTCTATCACTTATCTGGTTTTATTACCAAATGCATGTCAATTTAACAAACCTTTGTGGTTTTGCTCTATCTTTGTACAGCACCTAGCACAGTGGGGTCCTGGACCACACCTGTGGCTCATTGGTATCAATATAATAATGAGAGAAGAAAGCTAGTGAGCTGAACACAGGTGCAATCCCGCAACCCTGTCTCTCCCAAGCAGTCCTGACATGTGGGTCACCACACGGAAGACAATGAGACTGGTTGTGTGTGTAATGATTGTAGAATCAAGTCCCAAGGTTGGATAATCAACTTATTGTCCGAATGGATGAGAATAACAATATTTCAAAGAGGTTTTAAAATCTAAGCTGAATAGGCTTGCAAATTTGAACAGTAAATCTTGCTTCTGAGATGCTGTTACCCAGGAAGAGGGTTTCTGTTTAGAACTGTAGGCAAAAATTATTTACCGAAGAGGAAATCAAATTTCTATTGAAAAAATTACCTGGAAGGAATTGGGTACATAAGAGTCCTTTTAAAAGGCAGTCTTGAGGCTACTGCTCTTTGTTGTAGGGAAACTGTACCCAGTACGCTAATGCTAGCACTCCAAGAGTCCAAGGTGTCAGAAAAATGAACGTTTGAAAGAAAAACAGTGTGAGACGAGTAGTGTGCTTATAAGAAAAAACCTTTGAGTAGCATGGGTCATCAAACAGCCCCTGTGATCAGAGAGCAGATTGCTGCCAATCCCTTCCTGATTGACAGATCTCCTAATAGCCAAGAAAAGAATACAAGAACCCTGCCACAGCAGCTGTCAGGACTATGAGATGGGTGTAGGAGGGAAACACACTTGCTTGCTCAGGCTTCATTTCTAATGTTCTCTCTACTTTTTAATGAGCACTTATTTAAGGGATTAATGGCTTGATCCAGCTCACGCTGAAATCAATGGGAGTCTTTCTGTTGGATCAGGATGCAGACTGTGAGTTGTGCTTACGAATTAAATATAATAGGGACCTGAGCTTACTAGGGACATGAACCTGGAGTTTCTAAGACCTTAGAACTCTGTGGGTTGATGGTCTCTGCCACAAGTTTATGGGATTAGGCCCCAATATCACAATAAAAAAAATATGTTAAGAAACAAAATAAGCCTGTGTATGTAATTTAATGAGAAGATGACTCTACGGTAAATTCTCTTGATAAGAATTTAGGGATACTGGTACTTTCAAGCCCTATTATTTCTCCCACGGCCAATAGAAGAGAAACCTTTGTTGAAAAAAATGCAGCGGGATGCTTTCTTTAAAAATAAATGCATAAATTAAACAAACAGTTTCTCTATTTGTTTTCAAATTAAACACTCCAGCAACATACTCCTGCAAGAAAGCCTGAAATTGACTACAGAGAGCAACTGCCTTGGTTATCTGAAAGTCCAAGCTGAGAAAACACAAGAAGTAAACAATCCAACAAAATAATGAAAAATAAATCAGAAAATTCTTTTGGTTTTAATAATCTAACCTGTTATTTATAACACAGGCCAGGGATTTAAAAATATCATTTTTCGCATCTCAGTGTCCCTTTAAATTATTGAGGTTTCTGTCATTTAATAAAACTGGAATGTTATTAGGCCAGAAAGGGGGACAAAATGAGGTAGTTTCAAAGATAATAGACAAGCTCCTTAGCTGTTTTTATAGGATCTATTGTACTAAGGGAAATTCATAAGAAAAAGAAAATTCTATACTATCCTTGTGGGACAGCTTATAATGCACACACTACTCCAGTTTAGGAAATAACCAAGACATCAAACTCCTATTTTTCTCACTAAGTGTAATTCTGCATAAAATCTTCATCTCAAGATTTTTATACAGTGCTGCATGAGCTCTTTCTCCACGTCAGTTTCTTCTGTGAATCTGCAGCTCTTCCTTTCTGATACAACTACCATCTTTGCTAAATGGAGGATAGGATTTCTTCAGCGAAAGGCATTTTCCTGTTAAGAAACAATTTGTGAACTTTCATAGACCACCTGCAGGAAGACAGACCAGCATCTTTGTCTTTCTTCAAAGCCATCATGAAAAGTTTATTCCACAGATTTCATCTCACGTCTGAGATTTTATGCTTAGTGGATGAAATTCACTCCTCTGCAGGAGACCAGAACAAGGAACTATGCACCACCTTACCATGTCCTGCTTCTCCATCGAGAGGTGACTTTCACCCCAACTTAACACATGAGTACACTGTTTATATCTTCTAGCATTCACGGGTGCTGGATTCATCAGTGCATTACAATCAAGGTCCTGAACATGCTTCTACTGAAGTCAATGGGAGCAGTGCCATACCTCCATTTACTTCAATGAAGCGATGACAATTTACACCAGCTGAGGTTCTGCCTCAATGACTTCAGAGGAAGCAGGATTAGCCTCCAAATCCATAAAGGGGACTGTCTGATTTCACCTCTAGTTCCTGCCCAGTTCTTTTAAAACCATGACTTAGCACTGAATTTGCTTCAATTGCAAAAAATATATGCACATTGCCTTGTTTTCAAGGGGCTTGTTATCCTCAGAGGTGCCATCTACCAATAATTTTTTCACTTGAACTTAGACCACAGTTAGTGAAATTACAGTGTAGTTTATCCTGGAATGAAGAAGACTACAAAACCTGAGCAAAATACTCAGCTGGCGTGAGTTGGGTGCAGGCCCACTGAAGCTGTACCAGCTTACACCAGAAGAAAATTTGGCCCAGGATTTGTCATGGCTCAGCTCGGATGAAGCTACAACAAATAAAACTAACACTGGTTGTCTTTTCTCTGATTTAAAAAATGATTCCCTCCCCCCGCAAACAGACAGAAGAATGGAACCACAGGACCAATTGCTGGTCTAAAGGCCTGTCACTGGCCTGCAAGGCAATGAGTATCTGAAGAGAGATGGAGCATAGTTATTTGAGGGGACAGGAAAAATGGTCTTATATGAAGGGATGTGGTAACAACACTAGATCTTAGTAGATATTTACAAAGGGAAGAGAGGAGTGAGAAGAAAATGCTAATCACATAAGTTCTGATCCTATGAACCTGTAACTTCATGTTAGTACCGCATGCCACACCTGCGGAAAAAAACACAGAAATTGGCCTTGTTTTTTACTTAATTGTCTTGTGAGTTGCTTGTTTGGCTTGTAGCTTCTTGCAGCTTGTTGCCTCTTTTTTTTGACTGGCTCCCGGCAAGGAGGGGCAAGGGTCAAGCAGGGAGAAGCGGGGGAGAAAGTCAGGGGTGCACAGCGGGCCCACCACAGTCCCAGACTGCACACGGGGGGATCTAGCCAGATACAGTGTTGAGGTTCTTAGGGACTGGTTTGTTTTGGCCTTGTTTTGAAATGGGATTAGCTTGATCCTGGGCTTATTGTGAAAGTCGGGGTGCTTATTTACCATCTGAAAGTTGGCAACTATGGTTAG